>NC_137895.1:1209873-1837517 GCF_963455335.1 Martes martes
GTGTGCACGTGTGCGTTCTCCCTCTCCCCGCGGATGACAAGCCTCCTGGAACCAACAGGTTCCCCGCCTCTCCCTCTCCGCTCTCTGCCTGCGTCCCAACCGCAGAGCTCAAACCACAGGCAGCAGGTCCACGACGTGGGGTGACCAGCGGGCTCTCCACAGTGCCTTCGTGGGCTGCAGAGCTGAGGTCAGAAGCCCTCCCTCGCTCGACCCCCTGACCTGCCTCGGTGGTCCCCCGTGGGCACCAAACTCCTGACCAGGATGCCCACGTGCGCAGCCCGTCTCCCGACCCACATCCGCATTCGGTGGCTGCTTCCTTCTTCCCGGTGGAGCCGCTGCCCTCCCGCATGGGAACCTAGACTTCTGTCTCTCCCAGACCTGGTGGTAATTAATTACTTGCTCTGACCAGGCTGACCCTTTTCCGAGCACCTGCCGGATGGCGAGCTTCCCTCCCAGACACCTCTGAGCCTCTCCGAGGCCCCCCGGCCCGGGGTTGGAGCCATGGCTGTGGCCGCTCCGTGTCCAGCATCCCTCCGTGTCCAGCTCCATGAGGCAGCCACCCCGTGGCCTCGTGGCCCAGCTCAACCACTGTCCAGGAAAGAGAAGATAACAGCCAATCTGCAGGGTGTTACTCTTAATCCGCCCCATTTCCTTCCTGAAATAGACCTTTCGGGGGGGAGGAACCTCCGATTCCAGCCCATCCCACGTTCCACGCCAGGCTGGTGGGCACCCGCGCCCCAGGGCTCACGGGGGCAGGCCGGCAGCTGCTTTTATCTCTGTCTGTTGGGGCAAAGTGCTCTGTGCTTTATGAGTCTTAAACTCGCGTGGGCCTTCTGCGTGCCGCGCAGCTCATCCGTGCAATCCGGCTTTAAACTCCAACACCAACGCCGGGGGAGAGACCAGTCCTCCCTTTGCGGGTGACAGAGCAGGAGCCCGAAGACGGCGGGTTGTCTGCGGGGACAGAGGAAGAGGGTGTGTTCTCTGCATTGGAGGCCACAGGGCACCGCCCGTGCACAGCTGGCCTGACCCTGATGGGGACTGGATCTCCGCAGCCGCCCCCACCGAGGGGCCCTGCTCGGTGCTGGTGGCACATGGATCCTGGGCCCTGAACCTCCCCCTCTCTGCCCCACCCCTACATCCCTGGGGCCTGGGCCGCCCGAGATCACGGGGGTCACTCCTGGGGGCCCCGGAGCACCACCAGCCTCCGGGCTGCGGCGTCTTCCCCAGACCGGAGCAGAGGCCGCCCTCTGTGTGGCTGGGCCAGGCGTGTTCCCCAGAACCTTCCCTCCCCCAGAGCCCACAGACCTCCCCTGCCTTCTCCCTGCGGACCGTGGGACGCTGAGGGGTGACATCCAGGTGCTGAGTGAACCGGGGTGTCCGGCAGGAACGGAGGAGGAGGCCACCCCAAGAAAGCCTGTCATGACTTCTCCACGGAAAGGTGTCCCATGTCCTCTGGTAACTGGGTTTCCTGGAACGGGGGAGTCTGGGAGGCACAGGAGAAGGGGGCGTGGCCTGGCTGCCCCTCACTGGCTGAGCCCGCCTGCCCCTCCTGGGGTCGTGCTGGCCCCGCACACCTGGCGGCCTGACACCTGTTTGCTTCAGTTCTTTGTTCGACCAGAAGGAGCCTCCGGCCTGATGATGCAAGTTAGGAAACCGTCTGTCCCTTCCTCACGCCTTCTCCCGGAGCGTGTGGGCCCCACGGGGACCCCGTTCTGAAGGAAGCCCCTCTGGGCTCCCTGAGAGCCCCAGCAGGAGAAGGAGCGGGTCCCCGGGGCGGCATCCAGAGCCCGGGTGGGCCTTGGAGCGGGGTGGGGAGCCGGGAGCCTCCCATCCCTGGGAGGGACGCTGGGGGTCCTCAGAGGCGCCCGGAGGGGCCTGTGCTGTAGGCCTGGCCCTGGGCCCCTCCCACCCCCACCAGAGCTGCCCCGTTGACCTTTCCTGTCCTCGGGACGGCCGGGGGCTTCCACGGGGCCGGAGAATCAGGGATCAGGAAAGGCGGAGCAGGGGTCGACGCACAGCCGGTGAGCCGGGGCCGCCGTGGGGCCAAGAGGGGCCTGTGGAGGGGAGGTGCTGGGACACGGACACTGGCCGTCCCCACGAAGTCACCGTTGCCACGTGGAGCGCTCGTGACGGTCGTGTCCAGCAGGCGCACGGGTGCGCGCGTCCCGCGGAGGAGTGGGCCTTCACGCGGAGCCGCCCCGAGCGCGGCCGCGGGGCAGCTCAGAGGCTCGGGCCGGACGTCGGCCTCTCCCCGGGTTAGCACGCGCTCGCGGGACGCCCGTCTTGGGCTGGTGGGCCAGGCTGGAGGCCGTGGGGTCCCTCCAGTGGCAGGTGTGACTGCATGGGTCCTTGTGAGGCCAGGACAGTCTTGCTTGGGACGGTGAGGCCAGAGTGCCCTCAGCCTGCCCCGGACCTTCCAGAACCCTCTCCCCTCCCCTCACGGCCCTCCCCAGCTCACACACGGTGCTTGTCGGGCGTCCTTGTGCGGCCCTTGTGACCTCCTGTCCTCCCTCCCAACCTGGGGGACCCGGGGGAGCTGCCCACCCCTGCCCTGGGTGGTGGCCACCACCCGGGGACGGGTGGCCGTGGGGAGGAGCCTGGACCTGGGACATACCCTGCCCCCACCCCCAGCCTTGTTCCTCCTGGGAGCGTTTGTGCATCAGAGACGCCGCTGGCCTCGTTCCCAAAGCCCCGCGTCTGCACGGGGAGAACTAAGCCTCATTCGGTTTGTCTGGTCGGTCCGGGAGGCCGCCTTGCGCCATCTGGGACTCCTTGTTGTCACACTGGTTGGTCACACTGGCACGGGGGCCCCACCAGTAGCGGGCCACCTTTGGCCCACCCTGGGGACCCTCACGCCGCTGACACGCCCCACGTCTCAGGGCCCCTGTCCACGGTCTGCCCCACGGGGGCGAAGACGAGGCCGACTGCAGTCTCTCCGTTCAGCTGACTGGTCCTGAAAGAAGCCTGGTGTCAGAACCTTCCGGAAGCATCCACGGCGGGAAGGGGCAGTGGGGGCGGGGCTGAAGGGACCAGCTCTTGTTCCGGGGTCGGGAGCTCAGAGTGCACTTACCACCCCAAGGGCGCTGGGTCACTCGGCTGTAGCGTCAGCTCTGTCACCGGTCTGGAGGCCACCATGTCCTGGGTTGGGCAGCCCCACGCATGGCCGGGCCAATCCCGCTCCTCCTCTGGAAGCCTGTGCGTGACCACGGCCCCCGTGACCCTGCCGCCATCTGACCGGGACACTTTTTTGGTAACCAGATGGACATGGAACCCTAGAAGGACCGACTGTTTTGTTTTTATTAAAATTTAGTGGCAGTTAATTTTGATCGCCAACAAAAAGATAAGATTTATTCTTATTGAGATCATTTTCATTTATTTATTTATTTTTAGAAAAGATTTTATTTATTCATTTGGCAGACAGAGATCCCAAGTAGGCAGAGAGGCAGACAGAGAGAGAAGAGGAAGCAGGCTCCCCGCTGAGCAGAGAGCCCGATGTGGGGCTCGATCCCAGGACCCTGAGATCATGACCTGAGCTGAAGGCAGAGGCTTAACCCACTGAGCCACGCAGGCAACCTGAGATCATTTTCATTTAAATGCTTGACATTCATAGTTATCATTTACATTTTGCCTTTTGATTTTCATATATAATTGTTCATATCTTGGAATAAACCTTTTTGGGGGAAAATACAAAAAATACTTTTATTGTTATCTCTCAAGCTTTAATTTGTGTTTTTATGAAAATGTATCTACAATGTGTATAATTTTAATGCAATTCTATTTTATTATTTAAACCTTTAATTCATTACTTTGGGCAGAACACAAAGTAGCTGAATCTTGATTAAAGTCTAGTGAGTTTGCTGAAATTTGATCAGAAAGAGAAGTTGATACATGATCTATGTTTTATCTGATTACTGAACTGAGCAGCAGGATGTGTCCACCCCGGGGAGGGGCCTGGGTCGGGAGGGGTCCTCATGGGCGCCAGATGCAAACCCGCCCAATGATGGAACCAACGGGGTCAGGCTGAGCTGGACGGGACTCGAAACGATACCCAATTAAATGACACAAAGGTGGGTTTTTGGAACGATGATCACGTAGCAAGCGCCGCTCCTGAAGTGTGCAGACAGACACCCGCCCCCCCTCCTTGGTCTCCCTGTGATGGTCACTGAGTGTCAGCGCCCTGCGGGGCACCCAGGTGTCTGCTCCTTACATCAGCTGTGTCTGTGCAGAAGCTTCCGGAAGAGATGAGCATCTGAAGCCGCGTGTTCTGTGGGGCGGGCCGCCTCCGTAGCCTGGGTCCTCACCCACTCTGCCCGGCCTGAGTGTGATGGCGTCCCGCCCAGGGGACTGTTTCTCTGCCTCACTGGCGGCCGGGACGCTGGGGCAACCTGCCCGGGCCTCCTCCCTCGGGCTCTCACCATAGCACCTGCTTCCTGGCCCGGCCGGTGGATGGCACCCTGGGCGAGTCAGCTGCCTGGAGCTGGTGTCTTCGTGCGTGTGTGCACATGCGCGTGTACCTACCTACACAACCCCCACACCCATGCCACACACACCCACACCACACACACACACCCCTGGACACACACAGACCTCACAGGCACACACACATGCATTTAGCACACACACACACAGCACTGCACACACATGTGTACACAGACACACCCAGGCACACCCTATGGGCCTGTTTCTGCTGACGCCCTCCCTCCTGCCCCCGAGCGACCTGCGCATCAGACTCACCTGCAGAAACTCCCGTCTCCTGCCCCGGGGGGCTGCCCCCGTCTTGCGGTCCTGGGGACCCGCCGCACACGTAGGTCACGAAGGCCGTGACGCCGTGAAGGAAGTCAGGATGTCATGCCAACCTCTCATTTAGGGTCTGTGGCTGGTGCTCGCGGTTCCCTGGGCGGCTCTTCTGCGCAGGGAGGCCTGGGAGGCTCCGGGCAGCCCCGGCTTACGTGGTGGTTCTATTCCGGGTTCGGGGCTCCCTGGGCCCAGAGGAGCTCAGCCAGTGGAGAGCTGGGAGAGCTTGTCCTCGCCACCCGGCGGGAGCCCCCGGCCTGGCCTCTGCGTTCATCCTCCCCACCCGGAGGCCGAAGGGGAGCTGCCCCTTGTGCTCCCACGACCGGACGCCCCGTGCAGGGAGCAAGGACTTTCCGCCAGCGCCAGCACGGGGGAGGACACTGCCCGGTCCTCTCGGTACTGGATCTGAGTCCGTCTTTCACCCCAGCAGGAGACCTGCCGTAGGAGCCGTCTCGGCGAAGTCCTGCCCGGGTCCGTCCCTCCTCTCCCAGCGCAGAGCCATGCGTTTCCAAAGTTCATCTAGTTTGACCAAATCCTGTCCACGCTCCGTCGATTACTGTACAATTAACAGCAGGAAATGACACACTGCCGGAAGGCAGAGACCCCGAACCATGGTCGCGTGGGCACCTGCAGGTTTGATGAGCTGAGGGCATTAAAAATAGAACAGATACAGCTCTAGGTAGACCAGCAGGCCTGAAATTTTAATAGGCTGCAGCTCCGGGCAAAAGCCAGTGTCTGGAGGAGGCCGAGGGCCGCGTGTCCTGGAAAGCCGGCCGGCCCTGCCCCAGAGCTCCTCCGCGCCGCTGCCCTGCCGGCCGCCCGCACGCCCTCCCGGCCCGGCCCCTGCTCCCGCAGCCAAGCTCTACCTGTGCTCCTCTTGGTGCTTCAGACGCCCCGGCCCAAGCCAGGCGGAGGTTAAACGTATGTTGCATAATTAATCAATTAGTCAAACACGTGCCGGGTCTAGACAAGCTCGTCGGGGACGGTGGGTGGCACTCCAGAGTTCTTTGCAAGCCCCCCGAGAGCATACGCCCACCGCGGAGGCCGGCCTGTGTGTCTGACGGGGAACAGCCCCCGCGCCCCCCAGTGTGGGGTCCTCCGTGGGACCCGCAGCGCTAGGCTGTGAGGCCGCAGCTGCTGTGACCTCTAGGACCGCACCGTGGCGGCCCGCCCAGGACAGCCCGACCAGATGGCGTGGCCACCCCTGAATCCCACATGCGCCGGCAGGTGAGTCTGCGGGACGGCCCTCTGCTCCTTGGACACTCAGGCCCAGGAGGCCAAATGCCTGCCCATGTCCAGAGTGGCACCTAGAGGGCACGGCTGGGGTTGGTCACACACTGGATGAGGGCTGCCAGCGGCGGAGGGCGGACGCTCACTCTGAGGGTGACCCCCGAGACGTGCCCTTCCGTGGGCCGATCCACAGCCTGGGCGGGTTCTCAGCGGCTCACCCCTCCTTGGAGGGGCCCGCCCTCTGTCCCCACAGGAACCCGCAGGCACACGTCTGGGACCAGATATCGCGATTTCGTAGGAACTCTATGGAGACGGACCACTGAGTAGGCAAGGCAGGAAGCTCTGGGGGTCCCAGGGTCTGTGTGCGGCCCCCCACCAGGGAGCCTGGCCGGACCCCCGTCCGCCCCCCGCCTGCCATAGGCCCTCGCACAGCGCCCAGGGGCCCCTCCTCCACCTCCCGGCGTAGGATGTCGAGAACAAGGTGAGAAAAACAGCTTGTGTTATGGGAGGTCGTGGACGACGCCAACAGGAGTGGAGCGTGTTCTGATCAGATTCCCACGTGATGTGAGGAAAGGAAGGGGTCCTGAGGTCCCCCCCGTTAAGCGCTCACAGGGCAGCAGGCCAGGGCCTCCCCAGCCACGCTTGGCCCCTCGCCCGCAGGGCTGAGGCTGTGTTCCCACGCACGGGCAGGGGAAGGCTCTCAGCGGCAGGTCGGGGCGTCCTGGCCCATGGAGGGGATCCGGAGGGCCTTGGACAGAGGGGACGCTTGTGGGTCCATGGCTGAGAGGCCAGTCCACGGGGGAGGTGGGTGTGTGGCCCAGCGAGAGGCCAGGGGGCTCGGCAGGCCCGGGGGGAGGACGTCCAGGCCCATGAGAGGCAGGAGCGCCTCGGCCAGGCCTTTGACTTTTTAAATCAGAGCTATGCCCCCTGGCATCCCCCGCCCCAGGGCCAGCCCAGAAGCTACGGGCCCGGGTACATCCCGGTCCAGGGACCAGCGAAGCAGCGTCAGCATGCCCAGGGAGGGCCGGGGCTCCCCGGAGCAGGGCCCGAGGCAGGCCCACTGTTCTGGTAGTGTTTATGCCCCTTGTGCTCCGCTCGGGAAGCGGGAGCTGGATTGAGGAGGCCGTGAGAATGCTCACGAGGGTTGGAGCCCGGTCACCGAGCAAGGCCCTGCCGCAGGGCTGGATGCCGTTGACCCCCCGCGACTTCCACGTCCTCCACACCCGCCCCATCACCACGGCCCGGGACCTCCCGTCCCTGCTTCCTTCCTGGCGGAGGGGCTCAGAGGGCAGGGCAGCGGCTTGGGCCTCCTGAAAGGCTCAGAGGTGTGGCTGGCCGTCCAGCGATCTGTCTGTCCGTTGGGCACGGGCCAGCCAGCCTGGATGTGCACACCCGGGCTGAAGGCTGGATACACAGAGCGTGTCCCCGAGGGGCCAACACAACGGGCAGTGACCACTGTTCCTGGGCGGGAACGTGGAGCAGGGCCCAGGGCAGGGGCAACTGTGAGGGGTCCTTGGCCAGCGCTGGGCCCACGGGAGGTGCAGTGAGCTGAACGGAGGTCCCCCAGGACGTCCGCGCCGGCAACCAGCGGATGGGACCTCATTTGGGGAAGGGTCTTTGCAGATGTGGTCAAGTTGAGTACTTCCCGAGGAGGTCATCCTAGACTACCTGGGCGGGCCCCAAACCCACAGACGGGCGTCCTTATAAGGGGCACAGGGAGAAGCCACGTGAGGGGGGAGGCAGAGCCGGGAGGCTGTGGCCAAGGAGTGCCTGGGGCCACCGGAGCCTGGAGGAGGCAGGAAGGACCGGCTCCCGCAGGTTTCAGAGAGAGGGTGACCCCACGCCGTGATCTTGGGCTTCTGGCCCCAGAACTGTGCAGGAATACATTCCTGCTGTTTTGAGCCCCCCAGTTTGTGGTAAGAAGTTTTGGCAGCTCTGGGAGCTGGTGCAGGGGGAGAACCACCTTGAAAAGGAAGAGTTTCTAGGTGAAACAGTGTCCTGCTCCCTGCTGCACCCCGGGGCGAGCGGGAGTCCGCGGGGCCCCTGGAAGGCAGGCTTCCGGGCCTTGCTGTCTTTGCGATTTTTAAAATCATCTTTCAACTTTACAATTAAAATTATTTTTTTTGGATGGGAGGTTGGGGGAGCCTGGCGGTGGGAACTAAGGAGGGCGTGCACTGCATGGAGCGCTGGGTGTGGTGCGTCAACAGTGAATCTTGGAACACTGAAAAAATAAAATTGAATTAATAAATTATTTTTTGTCATTTTGCAATTACAAAGTTACAATATCTGTGGATTTTAGATTTACAGAGAAGTTACAAAGATAGTCGGGGGCGCGGGACACCTGGAACTATTCCTGGGTTTGATCTTCGCGGTGGGACTTTTGTTACAGTTAATATTGATTTGGATACATTATCATTCACTGAAGCCCCCGGTTTCTTCCTATTTGCTTAGCCTTTACCCGCTGTCTCTTTCTGCCCAGGACCCCACTCGGGACCCCACATGATTTAGGTGACAGGCGGCCTTGAGCTGCTCGGGCTGGGACAGTTTCTCAGACATTTCCTGATTTGTGATGACCTCGATGTGTGGAGAAGGGTTGCCCTGCAGAGGGTCGCTCAGTTGGGCTCTGCGCTGGGGCGCTGGGTTCCCGGGACGGGTGTCTCTCCGTCACACGCCGTCGAGCACACACTCGGTGTGACGCTCCCCGCGGAGGCTGAGCTCGCACACCCGGCCGAGGCGTGCCGTCTGGTGTGGCGCGGTGAAGGCTCTCCGCCTTCCGCCTGAAGCCTGCTCTCGGGAGTGAGTCACTTGGGGTAGCCCACGCTCGGGGAGTGGCAGTCCTGTCCCCCTGCTCGCCTGTGCGACACCGACAGCATCACTTGGAATTCTGCGTGGGAGCCCGTCTCTCGACTGCGTTCGTGGGCCCCGGGGCCATTTATGCGCATTATACGGACTCAGGGATTGTTGTCAGCATTTAGGGTTACAAGCCTCGTCACGCACCTCCTTGCTTCGAACATTCCAGCTCAGGAGAGCAGAGCTCGGAGGTGGCACCTGAGTCCTTCCGACGTGACTTTCCTCATTTTCGCGTGTGCGCGTTTTATGTCTGTGATAAGGAGGCGACTGTCAGAGAATGCTGACGCGGGGTGCGGAGAGCCTCAGGGAGCACCGGGGGGGAACGGGGCCCCGTGGCCGTCCCGAGTCCAACAGCGGCCTCAGTCCTGGGCCGGGCCGCAGCCTGTGTTAATCCCTTGAGAGCTGTCGGTTATGGGATACTCCGTCTTATAAGGACATGACCCGGTGGGGACTGGTCACAAATATCTGGGAATTCTGTCCAAAAGATTTGGGGGCTTTATAAGCGAAATGAAGACAGAGCGCGACCGAGTTGTGCAGACTCGGATTCTGCCCCTGTTTGGTGGACAAGGTTGTGCACACCCTGGAGTGGTCTGGGTGGAGACCCCATGGGCCAAGGTCACTCTGTGGGTCGTTCAGGGGGCAATTTTCAGTTTGCAAGATTGGCCTCTTGCTCTGAACACCTTCAACATCGGTCTGGCTTCATTTTCTGACAACGTTGACTTTTCAAAAGAGAGTTTGGTTGAGGGAACCAGCTGGAGGGGCCGGTCGGCTTCTAAGCCAATCAGATTTCCCCACAAAACAGGTGCGGCCACTCCCCCTACACCTGCTCCCCGAGATTCGGGAGAAGCCCGGGGATGATCAAGCTGACCTTCCGCCGGCCTGGCGGGGTCTCCCGGAGGAAGCAGTCAGAGGAGCGTGTGTGGACGCACCTGCGTGGGGGCCTGCACCCTCCCCCTTCCTGTGTCTCTGCTCGGCCAGAGGACACCCCGCTCTGTCACACCCGCAACCTGGGTGTCTGTCCCCCGACCCAGCCGATCAGTAACTCTGCAGAAGCCCCGAATTCTGCTGTACCGCCTGACCCTGGGAGACGCTGGGAGACCCTGGCTGCAGCCAGGCCGGACAGCCCGTGGGGAAGCACAGGGTGGGAGCCCACAGACTGGCTGGAGGCCCCCACCCACGGCAGGCTCGTCTGCTCCCAGGGAAGGCGCTGGCTCTGGCCGGGCAGCTCTCTGACGAGGATCCTTGGCTCTTTGGGATGCCCCATCCACCCCGTGGTCCCTGGGCTGTCGGTGCCCCCCCCCCGGCCGCACGTCTGTCCCCCTGCGGATGCTCTCATCTTGGGCAACTTACGCCCTCCCTTCCCTCACCACAGTTATTCCAAAACCTGTTTCCTCTTATTTCCCAAAGGCCCCCTTGAAATCAACTTCCTCCACTCTCCAGATCGGCAGAGACAGCGAGAAACCCGTTTCCTCCCCGACGGAGACTGAATTGCCGCTTCTGCAGAGCCACAGCTCCCGGGCAGCGGGTCCCCCGTGTGACCACTGCTTTCCACTCCGCTGGGGGCTGCAGACGGCAGGGTCACACCGACCCGGCTTGGGGGGCCAGGCTCCCGCATCCGGGAGGGGCCTCAGCCAGAGCCAGTCCCTGACTTTACCCCATCGGCCAAGCCCTGGGGGCTGGCGAGAAAAGGGAAGGAATCCCAGTTTAGACGAGGGGAGTAACAGTCAGACTCCCCGAAAAGATCGTACCGAGGCTCGGTTTCCTGGTGGCGTCTCCCGAATTACATGCAGCTACAAAGCATCCCAGGGCGAGAATTTAGCCCGTTCCCGCGCTGGGAGAGTCCGTTCTGGTGCCGGACGAAATGACGGGTGTGGGGACGGCGGGCTCACGTACCTGGATCCGCTCGGCGCCGTCCGCGATCATAGCACCAACCGCCCACCCCCGTCCCCATGTCCGTCCGCAGGAGGGGCCGTCGGTTCTGCGCAGGAGACGAGGAACCATGCCGGAGCATGAGTTAGGGAATCCCCCCAAGAGACGTGGTTAAGTTTAAAAAAAAAGAAGTGTTAGTCTTCAGAGGAGCGGGTGGGTGGCCGCAGAGTGTGACGCCACGTTCGTGACCTGAGTTTTCCTCGATCTTAGAGACTTAACAGAGACGCTCTGCCGTCCGCAGGGAGGAGCTCGCCGGGGCTCACCGCTGAGACGCGAGCAGAGCCCGTTCCCCTCGCCCCCCGTGCTCTGGGGGTGGCGTGTCCTCATGTCCACCAGAATTCCTGGTCCTTTCTCCAACTCCTGCTGCCCTCTTCCCTCTTATAAAACTGACTCGGTATTTTCAGAGCAGTTTTCGGTTCAGAAGGAAATTGAGTGGATTTCCACACGCCCGCTGGCCCCGCGGCCTCCCCCACATTCAACACTCCCTGCCCGAGGGGTGTCTACTCCAGTCGGTGAATCGACATCGACCCTTCCTCACCAGAGTCCGCCGTCGACACTGGGCTTAGCTCTTGGTGTTGTGCACTCCGTGGCTTGGCACAGCTGGGTAATGGCCTGCGTCTGGGACGAGGTATCAGGCAGAGTAGCTTCATTGCCTTGAAGGTCCTCTGTGCCCCGGGGGCGTCGGGGGGCTCCGTCGGCTTTAGCATCAGACTCTAGATTCCAGCTCGGGTCATGGTCTCAGGGCCGTGAGATAGAGCCCCACGCTGGGTCCACGCTGGGCGTGGAGCCTAGTTGGGAGTCTGTCTCCTTCTCCCACCGCCCCCCACCCCCGTCGCTGTGCACTTGCTCTCTCTCTCCATACTTCCCTCCCCACGGACCCTTGGCAACTACTGGTCCTTTCAGTGCTCCACGGTTTTACCTTTTCCAGAGCGTCACAGAGCTGGAATGGTGCCGTGTGTAAACTTCTAGTGACGTGCATGTAGGAGGCTATTCCCCCCCCCCCACCCCATGTCTTTGCACGGCTTGAAAGCTCACTTCTTTTCAGCACTGAATAATATTCCATTGTCTGGACGGACCACAGTTTATTTCTCGACTCACCTACTGAAGGGCGTCTCGGTTGCTTTCAAGTTTTGGCAGTTATGAATAAAGCAGCTGTAAACACCCGCGTGCAGGTTTTTGTGTGGACACAGGTTTTCAACTTCTCTGCATAAATGCCAAGGAGTGCCAGTGCTTAACCGTATGGTCAGAGTAGGTTTGCTTTTGTACGAAACCGTCCTCCAAAGTCGCTGCTCCATTTTGCCTTCCCACCGACCAGGAAGGAGCCCTCCTCTAGCTCCCTGTCTCAGCCGGCATGTGTGTTGTCAGTGCTCTGGATTTGGTCACTCTGACAGGAGCGTGGTGGTGTCTCATTGTTGCATGGATCTGCATTTCCACACACTACAAGTTTGGTATTTCTGACTCTGGGGTGTTCACATGCACATACAGAGTTTTCTAGAATCAGGGATTTTCAGTTGCAATTATGGTTCCCATTGCATTTTTTTCCTGTCAACACACATGCTTCTTTATGGCGGGGAGAGCCCTGGAGAACAGAAAACAGAAAGCAGTCAAACCCTAAATGAGGAAAATCACCCCTACCTTCTGGCTCACTCCTTGTTATTTGCAAAGACTTCACCTCCACTACTTGACTGAGTCCAACGGTGGTCTGAGAGATACGTCTAGAACAGAGTTCATCATACCCAATGTCTCAGGGCTCTCCGGGGGAGCAGAACCCATAGGATATTTATATATAAAAGAGATTTGTTTCCAAGAATTGGTTCAGTGATTGTGAAGAATGGCAAATCCAAAATCTATAGGGCAGGCTGCATTTAATCTACCCTGTGTTATTCAGTTTGGGCTTCTGTAACACAGTGCCACAGACTGGATGGTTGTTTATAAAACGGGGGTGTATTTCTCACAGTTCTGGAGGGTGGGCGTGGGAGATGAGGATGCTAGTGTGCCCGAGTTCTGCTTTAGCCTCTTTTAGAAGATAGTTCTCTAGGCTGTATCACAGGGATTTACTGCAATGCGTGGGGAGGAGAAGGAAGACCCCTGGGAGATAGAGCTAGTGGGGGAGACCCTTGAGATAGGCCATTTCGGTTGTGCAGGAGAAGGGGATGATCCCCAAGGCTCACTCAAGCTTGAAACTCGGGTTGCTCATGCACACTTGGTTTGCTCTCTCTTTGAGATGCACCCTCACCCTTGACAAGGCAGGGATAATAAAAATCAGACTGAGTGAGGTCAGTGAAAATGGTAGAGTGTGGACCTCCAAAATTCTCTCTTCCGTAAAGCAATGAGAATACTGTCAAGATGGTCAGAATCAAGTTTTTCACAACCTTGAAAGTAACCAAATATTTGCAGCAATTTTGAAAACTTTATTCACTAAAAATAGCTGAATCTCTGCCAGGACAGTAAGCTTTAAAGCATTTCACCCTGCCTGTTCTCATACTCCTTTCTGCAACTCTACAGTAACCTCAAAGAACAACAGCCTCCTACTCAGTGAAACCCAGAAAAGCTGCACTCACCCGAAGGGGCAGAACAGGGTTGGGCAGATCTGAACCGTCTTGATTTGACCTGTCTGGAGGACTCCAGATGCAAAGTTTTCTTTATTTAACCTGACTCAGCACTTGCACAATGCAAAAAGGCTTTTTCCCTGGAAGTGTTTGTCAAAAACAATTATAGGAAGCTGTTTAGCTTTGCAGCTATGTGAGTTGGTGGGTAAGAGTCAAGGCAAGCATTAGGGTAATTGAAAAGCTTAAAAGGAAAATCTAGGGCATGGAATGTCCACCAGGGTTTCAGAAACCTCTGGCATACCTCTGGGAAGCTAGAAAGTACCTGCACGCATGGGGCTATGTGCACGGTCAGGAAAGGCCTGAGAAGGCTCTAAGCTCCCACTTCTGACTGGTCGTGAGACTTTGCATGTGCAGGCAGTGAAGGCAGTGAAGTTGTCTACTGTCCGGCTGAGCGCTGAAGGCCCCAACATTCATATGGGGCCCTTTGGGAAGGCCTGGGAGGCTTACAGGTTCAAGTCGCCTAAGAAGTATCTGTCCAGTCATTAGCTGATCACTAAGCTAACCAAGCAAAGACTTTAGTGGCCAAGCATCACAGAGAGTACAGAGTCTAGAGAATTCATTAAGAAAAGTCACTGAGCAAACAGTGACAACAGCAACAATGAAAATGGACAACATTGACAGCAAACCCTGGGGAGGGGAAAGAATCGAACTTCCAGACTTGCCACATTATAGATTTCAAAATGTTCAGTCTTCAACAAGAATTATGAGACGTGCAAATCAACAAGAAGAATGGCCCACGCACAGGGGGAAAAGCAGTCACTAGAAACAGTCCCTGGGGAAGTCCAGTCATTGGATCTAGCAGACGGAAACTTTAAGTCAGCTCCCTTAAGTATGTTCAAAGAACAAAAGTGATCATGTCTGTAAACTAAACGAAAGTACAAGACCTGTCTCACCAAATGGACAATACCAATATAGGTGCTGAAATTATAAAAAAAGAACCAGAAGCAATTTCTAGAGTTGAAAATACAACACCTGGAGTGAAACATTCACCGAGGGCTGAGAGTACTGTTGAGCAAGCAGAGGAAATGGTCAACTGAGAAAATCCAGTCGGAGGGAAAAAAGGATAAAATGAATAAAGAGAAATAAACAAAGACTTGGAGATGTATGGCGCACCACGAAGCAGATCAGCATATGCGTAATGGGAGTCCCCACAAAGAGAGGGTTGAAGGATTGGAAAGAATATTGGAAGAAATAATGACTGAAGACATCTCAAATTTGATGAAAAACATTACTCTACAGAACAAAGAAACTCAGAAAACTCCGGTGCAGATAAACTCAAAGAGATCCACGCTAAGAAACATGATAATCAAACTTTCAGAAGTCGCAAAGAGAGAATGTTGGAAACAGTAGGTGAGAGGGGACCCCTGATGTGTCAGAGACCCTCCGTGGGCGCTTTGCTGACCCCGCATCGGAAGCCATGAAGGCCAGAAGGCTGTCACATGACATCTTCAAAGGGCTGAAAGAACAAAACTCAACCACAAATTCTATTGCAAAATTATCCCACAAAAATAAGGGGGAAACTAAGTCATTATGGATTAATAAAAAGCAGAACAAAACTGAGGGAGCTCATTGCTACCAGACCATCCCCACAAAAATGTTCCTAAAATAAATACTGAAGGGAGGTCTTCACACCGAAATGAAAGGTCACTAGACGGTGACTCATTCCACACGAAGCAGGAGAGAGCTACGGTAAAGGCAATACATAGATAAATATAAAAGGCAGTATACATGTAATTTTTTGGTTTGTAACTCTTTTTTTTTTCTTTTGGCTGCTTCCAAAGACGGCCGCATGCAGCAACGCCATAGGTCTTCTTTGATGGATCGTCAGCGTATAGAGACGTAATATGCATGACTAGAGAAACGCAAAGGCGTGGAGGGAAGGCGGCTTATAGCAGCAGAGGCTTCTTAATACCACCGAAATTAAACTGGTGTCATTCTGAACTAGATTCGCACAGTCAGGATATGTACGGTAATCCTCAGGGCAACAACTAAGAAAATAACTTAGAACAACAGAGTGAGAGATGACGAGGAAATTAAAATGGTATGCTAGAAATATTTAACACAAAAGACGACACCATCAGAGGAACAAACACTGCCTTATACACGCAGACAGAAAATAACAACGCGGAACCTCTGGTGTCTACAGGAGACACGCTTTACAGGCAGAGGAAAGAAATAGACTGAAAGCAGGAGGAGAGAATAAGCCCCGCCAGGTGCCGTCGGAGCCAAGGCAGCTGGACCGACTATATTTGTATCAAAGCAGACGCAAAAGGAAAGTTTGTCTCAAGACATAGAGAAGAACATCTTGTCAGCCCACTGAGGGGTAACAGTTGCTGACATACACGCGCCTGAAAAAGGCCCCAAAGCACGTGAAGCAAAGACGGGCAGAACCGAGGGAAGACACGGACCGTTCACCAGGAGCAGCCGCAGACGTCAACGCCCCGATGTCCGTAAAGGGCAGGGCACCGGAGCAAAGAGTCACCGGAGACCAAAGGCTTGAGCACCTGCATACGCCGAGCAGGTCTAGTAGACACCACAGAGCACCCCGCAGGTGTGTGGCGTCTTGACCGACTCTTGCAAGAGCTCCGGGAACATGCTTCGAGGCTCACCGTATTCGGGGCCACGCAACGAGCCTCAGCCCAGGGGTGAAGCTGGCATCCCGTGAAGTGTGTTCTCCAGCCGCCACGGAATAAAACTAGACATCAACAGGACGGAAAAATTCGGCAAATTCACAAATGCGTGGAAATCAACACATTCCCAAATAACTGATGGCTTCAGGAAGAAATCCCACGGAATCAGAACCCATTCAGGCAGAATGCAAGCAGACAGCCCGCGCCGAGGTGTGGGACGCAGCTCGTCGCTTTGTTCGAGGCAGCTGAGACCTGAGCGCTGCGGCAGCGTCCGGAGGGAGACTCAGGGCTGCAAGCACCTGCAGGAGAACAGAGGAGGGCCTCCCGTCGACGACCCAACCTTCCGCTCGCAATTAGGTCGTAGCCAGAATGAGCGGAAAGAGGGAAACCATATTAGAAAGGAAATACATGGAACACAGAATAAAACATGCTGAAGAGAATCGATGAGACTAAATCCTCCTAACCCAGGCACAGATTCCGGCAATTCCCGAAGCCGTGGCTGCCCGCCCCGAGAAACGGACCCCCCGATTCTAGAATTCCTGCCACTATTCAGGAGATCAGAGGGGTCCATCCGTCCTCACAAAGAACAAACTTGGAAAACTCAAACTTCCCCATTTTTTAACTTACTACAAAACAGTAGTCATGAAAACTAAAAACCACTGAACTACCCATTTTTAAAAAAGATTTCATTTATTTATTTGACAGAGATCACAAGTAGGCAGAGAGGCAGGCAGAGAGAGAGGAGGAAGCAGGCTCCCTGCTGAGCAGAGGGCCCGATGCGGGGCTCAATCCCAGGACCCTGAGATCATGACCTGAGCCGAAGGCAGAGGCTTAACTCACGGAGCCACCCAGGCGCCCCATTTTTTAAAAGGGTAAATTTTATGCCGTGTGAATTGTATTTTGGGAAAAAAAAAAACCAACTCCTGTTAGTTGACCTTTTTGGCATCTGAACATTCGTGCGTCATGCCTGCACATGTGACCGTTCTGTGACATCCTACGTAGATGCTCCTACACTTGGTCATTCCAGCATCTCTGGTGAACGTGAGCGTTTGGGTGCAGGCACCGCCCGGCGACACCGGGGAGCAGCCTCACCGACCACGCCTGTGGCTCGTCCTCCTTCCAAACACAGCTGGGCTTGTGCACCTGTTGGAGTTTGAAACGAGTGTCAGGGTCGATGGTTACAAACGATGTGCCACTTGGTAGTTGGTGGAAGACGCAGGTGCCGCAGGAAGGCTCTGTGCTCCTCCCGTTCACCCCGACGCTGTCTCACGGTGACACACTCCGGGACGGGGGGTTCCCACCAGGCAATTCTCTGACCCCGCAGGGTGTCCTCAGCTGAACGCACTTCTCACACCATCTGCCCGGAGCATCCCGTCCCACGGGGAGGGGCGCCGTCCCACAGACTGCCCCCCACTGGAGAGGCAGCCCCCAAGTGGGGCTGGTCCCCGGGTTACCCACAGCCTCTGTCCGACGTGGGTCCAGGTGGGATCCCCAGGAGCCCCTTCTGGAACCTTCTCACCTGCTGGAACAGCTCGCAGAACTCGGGGGAGCGCTGACTCCCGTTCCTCCGCTTGTCGCTTAGCGAAGGGTGTGATGAAGGCTACAGATGCAGCTGGGCCCACAGCTTCTCTCCTGTCTCTGTCCACGGCCGAGGGGGTGCAGGGTGGGTGCTGGGAGGGCCCCGAGCACAAGAGCTTCTGTCCCCCGGAGCTGTGGTGCGTCACCTCCCGGCCCGTGGACGTGCTCCCCAACGTACAGGTTCTCGGAACCCTACACGTTTGGGGTTTTTATGGAGGCTTAATCACATGGGTGTGATCAGGGGTCCACTGACTCCCCAGCCCCCCTCCCACTCTCTGGAGAATGGGGAGCGGGTGAAAACCCCAGCTTGGGATCACAGCTCGGTCTCTCTGGTGACCCGTCCCCACCCAGGAGCCCACCCAGAGTCGCCTCATCAGAACAGAAGACACTGCAGGCTCCCAGGAGGTTGGCGGGATTTCAGGAGCCCGTGCCAGGACCCGGGGCGGCGGAGGGTGGGGCAGAGACCCAACACACGCGTTTTCTATGATTTCACCACAGACGGTTTTTCTTTTCCGAACTAGCGCAGGCTGCCGACGCACGGCTAACGGATCACGTTCAGGGTTGGGAGCGGCGGCCACTCCGTTTACGTGTGCTCCCCGGAGGGGACACGCGGGGCCCCGGCACCTCATGTGGTAATAGGTGCCCCCAAGCGGCACGCAGCCCCTCGTGCCGTCTCGTAAACACGGATGGATTACTGCAGCCGGACGTGCCTCCTGAAGGGCGTCGGGCCGCCGTGCAGCCCGTGCCTCGGCTCCCCTCGTGGTCAGCAGCCCACGGTCCGCTCGTTAACAAACAGTCATGCTTCCTGCGTCCTCTTTTCTCTGGGTGTGTCGGGAGATCATCTCACTATGGCTTGCAAAGATAGCTCCCTTTTCCTCTCCGGACCATCAGGAGGCCCACAATTACTATGGGCTGTTTTTCTGCAGAGTTTCTAGGAACAGAAAAAGCCCTCCCACTAAAATGAATTATCCTATTTTCTGTTCTCATGACAAATATTTAATAAATGAAGCAATTTAGAAGCGATTTAAATGTTATGGATGAGGCAGGCCACGGAGCTCAGCCCCAGGATGCGGCGTGGGCCGCCGGACTGCCCCAGGGAGGTGTTCAGACCAGAAACAATTTCTGAGCCATAAATAAATAAATGCGGGTAGCTAGCACAGGGCACTCCTTGGAACTTAAAACAGAATTTAAGGGTCTACACAAACATTTCCACGATGAGAAATTCCCCTCCCCAGGCACCTGTGACTTCTGGTCATCACCCTGACCCCGTCGGCCCTGCGGAGCCGGGGACGCCGGCAGAGAACACGGTTCTCATTTTTCATGTGGTTCTGTCTTCCCGGAGCACGGTGGCCACCCCAGGATAATTTTGTTAAGTGAGTGGACTGATCTCCGCTTGGTCCGTGACCTGCCCCCAGTGCTCTCCTCTTTGACTGGCCCACATGCTATCCGTGCCATGGGGGACGCCCCCGAGCAGGCCACCGTGAAGGCTGTCTTATGCCAGACAGCGGCCGCGTCCACGCTGAGGCATCGCCTTCATGTCCACGCAGGGTATGGCACTGGCAGGTCCACACCGACCCTCCAACATGAAGATGACATTGGCGTCTCTGCAAATAGCTCAGGGGAGCGACCGTTTCTGTCCCCTGCTTGGAACCACTTGGAATGCATTGTCCTTTGCATGACCCTGGGTTCTTGCAGGCCATCCGCGCGGGTGTGCTGGCCAGAGTGGGACGTCAGGGACAAGAATCTCTGGGAAGCTCGCCCCGTGAGGATGCCCCCTCTGTACGCTGTTTGCAGCGCTTGTAGAGCTTGTAGGGGACGAGGGACCCAGGCCGTGGGGAAGGGCTCCGTCTACCCTCTGATTGCGGCGTGTTTCGACTGATGCACACTTCCACAACGGCTGGAGGTAAATTCTCCCGACTTCGGCCGTGGGAAAACTTCAGAACCCGTGGATTAAAGTTTGATCTCGGTGGGAGGGTTGCACAGTCCCGGCGTCGCCGAAATATGCAGGACGATGTCTTCAACGGAAAACTGTGAGCTATAGCTACGGCGTTTACAAACGGTGCTAGGAATTCCTCCATGGAGATACAGGGACTGTCACACCGGGTTCCAGGACCCGAAGGCTGACCCCACGTGGGCCGACTTAGCGGGTGCATGCAGCGGCTCTGTCCACACCCCTGCCCTGCAGGCGGCCCCAGCGCAGCCCGACGGGGGTCTCAAGGTGGGACACGCACAAGTCAAGTGGGAAGGGGGACACCGCCCGCTGGACGGCAAGAGAAGCAGGAGGGGGTGTGGCTCTGGCGCGCATGCGGAGTTCCACCGGGTCATGATGACGATGGGGGGGGGCGGTGACCGCCGCGAGTGTGTGCGCTTCAAACATCAAGATAATGAGGCGGGTTACCCTGCAGTTATGGGGGAAAGGGACCCCACACTGGGTCCAGACCCGCCGTGTGGAGGAAGAGGAAGCAGGTCCCCACGTGCTCCCACATCTGGGAGAGGTTTCGGGTGAATTCAGGCCCGAATAGAAAGGGGTAGGGGCCGTGAGAAGTCAGAGGGAGCGGGAGGGGACGAGCGGCCTGGGGATGGGGAAGGACCTGGCGGCACGAGCTAAGAGGCCCGGGCTGTAGTGCCTCCCACGGTTCGTCTGCCGTGGGTGACGCTGTCCTCCGTCACAGGGGCAAGAAGACACCTGCCGCATCTAAAACCAACATGGGGTCAGCGTCCACACTGCGAGGGAGTTCCTCCACTCAGACGAACGAGCAGAGGTGCCGCCGAGAGGGGGGAGGGCTTCCCGGCCACCAAACATGCACAGGTTGTCAGGCCCGTATGTGATCAGAGGAACCCCAGTGGGCGGACCCCTGCGGCGGAGAAGCCGTGCTCCTGCCCCAGGACGGTGCTGGGGACACTCGGGCGGGCGTGCGGGCGGGAATGGGGAAGCCCGAGGAGCCTCTCCTGGGACACATTCCAGAGGCCCCCGAGCATGTCCAAGGGGCCTCGGGCTGCCATGAAGTCATGGCCAGAGTCAGAGCTGCGGTCAGACCGTAGACCCCGTGCAGTGTCCAGCAAAGGGAGGCACGTATGTGGCCTCTGCAGACGTGGAAACCCACCTAGAGACCGCTCGGAGGCCTGCAGGGGAATTCAGCGCACGGTGGGTGCTGTGAGGGATGGCGGGGGGAGTCGGCTGGAGACAGCCCAGTGGGAACTGCGGCTTCCTCCCCTCCCCACTCAAGTCCCAGGTGACGTAGGAGGGGCCAAAACGTGAGAGAGGAGGAGGGCGCTCAGACCGGCCCCCCGGTTGGGTCCCGAGAGGACGCCTGGGGGGGTTCTTGTGTTCACGGTAGTGACGTTTCCCTCTCCTCTCCCAGATTCTCTCGGAAACACCAAGCATCCCTTCCCTAGATCATGCCCCCAGATAGGAGGCTCCTGGCTTAAATGTTCAAGACAGAAAACCGCAGGGACAGCCATTTAAAGGACAAGTCACAGTGAGCCCGCACGACTTCACAGAAACACTGCGTGTCCCGTGTCCACTCTGTGACGCGTGCGTGGCCGCCCGCTCCCGGGCTCCAGCCTTCCATGGGGCTCTGGCGACCTCCCGGGGCTCCGTGTCCTCTGAGCCCTCCAGCCCCCCCACCACACGGAGCCCACAGGCTGAAGGAGCAAACATGGGGGCCCTCGCCATACCCACGAGTGTGCCAACTGTGCTCAGTGGTGAGCGGTGCCGGTGGCCAGGTCACAGGTCACAGGTACGGGCAAGCCTGACGCTGTGACCCCGCATGGGCAGGACCTGACAGCGCCTGTCTGTCCACGGCTGAGCCGCAAGCCAGTGTCAGGGACACAAGCCAACATCCGCACGGGGAGGAAGGAGCTACCGATGCGGTTCCTGAGCCCACACAGGGCCAGGAACCCGTCGTCCACCAGCCGCTCAAGGGCGTGGTGGGCGAGGGCTCCCCGGCAACAGGCCCGGGTCCGAGCGGCAGGTGCAGCTCCGTCCGGGCTTCCGGCTCCTGACCCGAGGCCTCTCCTCGGCAGGTGCCTCGTTCGTGGGGCCCTGGAGGCAAGCGTCGGGCGGGACGGGGAGAGGAGGCCACGTTCATGTTCCTTCCTTTGGCTGGAACTCCCTGCAGCAGCCGCGTGGAGCTGGGGGACCACAGTGCCACCCTCGGGGGTCTCGTGTGCCTGGAGGACTCGGGGGGCACGCAGACGTCTTTGGGACCCAGCTGCCTGCTTTTCTTTAAATGAGCCGGTTCCCCTGACACGAAGCACTTGCTGGAGAGTCGTTCCAAGGCAAGCAGAGGGCCCGTCCTTCCGTGGGGGCTCGTGGACGGCTCGCGGTGCGAGCTCCTGGTCCGACGGTGTTGGGCTTTGTGCTTTAACCGCCCTGACGGAGGCCAAAGTCTCTGGTGCTGCAGCACCGGGCCCAGCTGGGCCAGCGGCTCCCACAGCCCGAGCGTGGGGCAGGACCCGCCGTCCGCAGAACGAGTCGACCCTCCTGGAGCTCGTCAGGGTCCTGGGCTCTCGGACGGCGCCGAGCAGCCGCACGAGTGAAGCCGACTTGGGGGGGCCGTTCGCCGTGAGCACCTGTTCACTGACGTCCCCACGCACAACCTTTCTGGATAGGGGCTTGTCGAGAGCCCTCCTCATCCTCTCCAACTCGTTGCAAGTTCGTTGTCCCCAGAAGCTCCTTCCCGTCTGTGTCTGCTCCCCGCAGCCTGGAGGGGACGAGGGTGCTGTCTCCCCGGCTACTCCTGCCCCGGGCGGGACCCTGCGCTGTCCCCTGGGCGCAGCTTGGAGGGCAGGGACAGCGGGGTTTGAAAGTGAACCAACCACACGGTCGTAAAGGAAGAGATGGGTGAGGTTTTTGGAGGTCCAATCCCAAACCCCGAGGATTAAACAACCCTGAACCCCTCCCCCCAGCCCAAGAATTAGAGGCTGGGGACTCTCTCCTTTTATGTGACAGATAAATTGGAAAATGACATGGTATGAACAGAAAATGGGCAGCCACACAGGAGAGAATAAGTTATATGACGAGGGGCCAAAGCGACACTTTAGAATCAGTCCTTGTGGAGGCACAGTCTTCCTCCCCGTTTCTGTCGTGTGCTCTCTCGTCATTCACGTTCTCCTTTGTCCGCCTGCTTGCCTGCGCCTTCCCTGGGGTTGACATGTTTTCTGGAGATCCCGTTGTACGAGAGTCATGGGCGCCGAGTCATGAGCGCCGAGTCACAGGCGGGGCGGGCTGCCACAGGGGACACAGGAGCTGGGACTATGTTCCCGAACGGGAAACCAGAGACAGAAGCAAAACCAGCAGCAACACGTCTGGAGGGCAAAGCTGTTGTCCCGTCACCTCTGCCCGCTGGAGATGTCCCGCCTGTCCACGGAGCCCGGCAGGTGCTGTGGGAGGGGCTCACCCCGTCGGCCTGGCCGGGGGGACAGCGCAGAGACCTCCCTCTCCTGCCCACGGCCCCTCTGGGTCAGAGCCCACGACGGGGTCCCCACACTGTGCAGAAAGCAATTCTCTGAGAGGCTGACCCTCGCTAGCTTGTGGGAAGCCCCTGACTTCATCCAAGGACGAGGAAATCCATGCCGCCAACACGGGGTCGGGATTCAGAGCGTGACTTCTGCTCCTCGGCGGGGCTGGGGGGATCTTGGAGAACTGGAGGTGGGAGGCCCTTGGAAGCCTGTGGGATGGTTTTGGTGGTGTAGGGACAATTATTCGAAATAATCGAATAACTTAATTTTTAAAAGTAGTGTAAAGGATATAACTAGGTCAACAAACCTGTACCTTCACAGCGGTACAAGCTTACCTTCGGGAAACATTCAAGGAAAAAACAATGAGTCACTGAAAGAGAAAGTGTAAGTAAGAGTGTAGGAAGGGGACGCGGCTCCGGGAGGGCCCGTGTGGGGCGAGCGGCTCGGGGAGCTGGCGGCCACAGGTGTCCCTGGGAGCTAATGGAGTCGACCTTCCACGCGGGGTTGCCAGAAACTGTCCAATTAAACACCGAAGGATTCACACCAAAAATTGTCTGTTTTTGGTTTAGAATAATTGAGCTCAGACCTTCATTTTCCGACCGCAATTAGAGAGCAGAGCAGCGGATTTCTGAGACGGCCCTTGTTAGTGACAATAAAGATGGCCATCGGTGTGCGGGGTGGGGGGGACGCGCACCCGGTCTAATTACAGCACCGGGCACTTCTGAACGACAGACGTGCCTCCCAGCCACATGGGGCCAGGGGCCGGGGGCCGGGGCCTGCCCTGGTTCTTGCTGCTTGTCCAGGAGGGACCGACACCCTACTTATTTCTGCCGGAACATTTCCACGTCCGGCGGTTGATTTGGAGCTATTTCCCCGCAACGACGCTCACTGTAATTCTGCTTGGAGTTCAACTATCTGAGAACAACGTGATTTATAGACGGAAATAGTTGTAGTGACGCCGCGGAGAGCGCTTAGGTGGTTTTTAACATTTCGACATTGTTGTGCACGTTGGAAAACAGATCTATTTGGTCAGCACTGCCCATAATAAAGGTTTCCATGGAGATTTTTAAAAAGATTATATTTTTCAGTAGCCTCTTCTCCCGACGTGGGGCTCGAACGCACCACCCCGAGGTCCGGAGCCAGCCAGGCACCCCATCGCGAGTCTGTTTGAGGAGCACGGCCTTCTGGCTTGGGAGGTGCAGACACGAGTGGGCCGGTGTGTTCTGCAGGTCACAGCAGGTCACGAGCCTCAGCGTCTGCGCCCGCACGGAGACAGCCGAGCACGCACACCACATCTGACGCTGAGTCGGAACCCACGGCTCCTCCAACCCAGCCTCCTCGCATAGCCGCTCTGGATCCGGGTCTCTGACCTGCCATTGTGACGTTACAGGGATGGGCGTCATTGTGTTCTCCGTAAACAACACACGTATTAAAATGCGTTCATCTGGGGCCACAGAAACCACGGAAGAAAGTGGGACGCGTCCGTGTGGACAGTGTGGACGGGGGTGCTCTCTCGGCAAGGACAGGGCTTTCGGAGCGGAGAGAGGAGCTCTGCGTCCATGCGAGATCTCCAACGTGATTATCGCTTGCCGGACCCCATGGCAGGACTTGGAGGACGCGTGGAGACCCGCGCATCCCCGCTGTCCGCATGGGTTCCTAAAGCTGGGAGCTGGACGCTGTGGTCTGTTTTCAACACTGAGTCTTAAGTCAACGCTCGTCTGTACTTAAGCCCAGAAAGAGCCTGACTCCCAGGTCTCATGGCCGGCCACGTGACAAAGCTCTGCCCACGATGTGGCCCCGGGCTCGTTTCCTTGGGTCTCGTGTCGCTGCTGAAGGTGCCACGGAAGCGCGTCTCCGTGGGAGGCGCAGACCCTCCCCGAGGACACCGGGTCCTCCTCACGGGCCGCAGTTTGCTCTCCCAGCCCTCGTGGGGCGGTTCTCAGCTGTGTGGCCGCGACAGACCCCACCCGCGTCTACTCCGTGCTATGGGACACGCCGGCCCCGAGGAGCACCGCGGGGTCCCCCATCTGTTGAAGGAGCGGCCCTTGCAGGGAAACACTGCCCCGTGGTGGTGAGAGGCCCGGCCCTGAGGCGCAAGGCCCCACGGCGGTGCCTGGAGCCGCCAGGTCGGTTCCCCGGGGACGGGTGGGCGTGAGTCCTCCTCCCGCAGGAGTGGGGAGCGGAAGCAGCCGTGGCCTGGAGGCTGTGGTGTTCCGTGTAGAAATCGGCTCATGGAGACTGAAGACGCCCCGGGGTTCACATGCACAAGCAGGGGCCTGAGTCCTCGGGGTCTGGTGGTTCCTGGGGTGGCCCCGCTCACAGAGGATGGGACGGGCTTTGATCTTGCGTGAGACTTGCGCTCCTGACCTGGGCAAGCGCATGGTGGGACCCTGGAGGCATCCCCCGCCCCCCAGCCTGTCCCAGGAGCTCGGGCACCCTCGTGTCCCAGGGCCTTGGTTGTGTCGTCGTCGCCGATCGGGCTCACTCCGGAATGACTGCTTAACCCGCGGTGGGGGTTGGATGACCCACGCGTTTTGTGACAATTTCTGACTTAGACGGCCCTAATAATCTCGCTTAGGATACACAGAATCGGGCAAAGGTGAGGAATCCGTCCAGCGGTTTATGAAAGGACGGACGGACAGTGTTCCCGGGTTTGCCCGTTCAGACAGCCAGCGTTGTCCTCGAGTCCTATTCTGTTGGAAAAGGTCACGTCCGTGGGGTGAAGGTCACGTCCGTGGGGTGAAGGTCACGTCCGTGGGGTGAAGGCCATCCTTCTGCCCTTCCTAGGGAGGCACGTCCAAGCGTGGAGTGGCCTTCACGCAACGGGGTGCAGAGATGTGTCCGGGTGGTCCCGGCTGCGAGACATCGGAGACAAGGATCCGCGGGGCCCGAAGTCCGACCTTCCGTCCGCGTCCTGCTGATCCGTCCCGACGCCCTTCACCCTCTGTCCGTTCGAACCCCAGCCCTGCCCGGGCCCCGGGACCCTGCGGCACAGGCAGATGGCTGCGTCGTCACTGGGGGTTTTGGTCAACGTGTCACGCGTCGTGATCTTCTGGAAACTCCCCTGGCAGAGAGGTGTGTGTTTTGCATCAAAACTACCAGGCAGCTTGGTTTAGATGTGACAGAGCTGAACTTCACGGCGTTTCACTCAACAAAGCAGCGTCCCGAACCGTCCTTGAGAACGGTGAAGCTTCGCCGCCCAGACGAGGGAGGTCAGTCTGGGAACCAGAAGCTGTCGAGGTCCGTTGAGTGGAGCGTGTTTGGGCCTGACGTGTGGGAACGCGGCGGGGGTGGGGAGCTGAGGTGCTCAGAGAAGACCCCCGAGGCGCTCAGGGAGGCTTGGGAGGGTCAGGGGGTCTTTGTGAAGAGCGGGTTCTTCTCCGTCAGGTTCGTTATTGCGTTTTAAGTTTTCCACATGATTCGTAATTTAAGGGAAGGACACCCCATAGGAGGCCTCTGGGAAGCCGTGGCCGAGGGCTCCAGAGCGATGTGGCAGCTGGGACCCTCGCCGTCCCCGAGGCCCAGATAAGGGGCACGGCCCCCGCGATGCACTGCCCCGACCCGGAGAAGCGGAGCCACCGCCGCTGGACGAGAAGCCCGGGCGCCACTCAGCCGCCGGCACGGGGACGCGGGGCAGCCCCGGGGACCGTCCCGCCGCAGCGGGGCAGCCCGGCATCGCACCGGCTGTGCTCCAGCTCGGGCGGAGACAGACACGGAGACGGGTCAAATGATACCGGGGAGGATTCCGCTCGGAAAGGTGAATGTGCTTCCTCTCCGCTCCCGAGTGAGCCCACGATGAGGAACGACGTTGACGGAAATAAAGAAATCGGGGGAGAAAGACGAGTACACGGGGGGCGGGGGGAGTCAAGAACGAGATCGAAGGCAGGGAACCGCACGTCTGACTCCGGCGTAGCAAATAAGTAAAAAATAAAAATCCCTCAAATAACTTGTCTGGTAACTAACAAAGAAGCCACACAACCCGCGAGGGTTTATCGCTGAAAACCCTGGGGGCTCTTAAAAATCAAAAGAAGGGGGCGCCAGGGGGGCTCCGCGGGTTAAAGCCTCTGCCTTCGGCTCGGGTCGTGATCTCAGGGTCCTAGGGTCGAGCCCCGCATCGGGCTCTTGGCTTGGCGGGGAGCCTGCTTCCCCCTCTCTCTGCCTGCCTCTCTGCCTGCTTGTGATCTCTGTCTGCCAAATAAATGAGTAAAATCTTTAAAAAAAAAAAAAAAGAATCAAAAGGAGGGGAAGCGGTGAGATGGTCGACCAGGAGGACGAGCAAGGAGCCCTCGTCCGTCACGTCCTCCTTCACACGTCAGTCACTGCCCGTGCCCCCCAGGTGCCCGCACTGGCTGTCGGCAAACACCCTCCGCGGAGAGTGTCCCGTGGGCAGACGGGAGCGGCTGGCGCAGGGGACATGTCAGTAACCAAATGTAAAACATCAGCTACGATGGGCGCCGAGAACAGAAACCCACAGGGGTATCGGGCTGGAGAGCGAGGGAGGCTCGGGAGAGCCGGGCAACTCTCCCTTTGGCATGCGGGCCTCACGTCTGTGCAGGTGCTTGCGTGGAGGACGGAGGGCAGGGGACGCGGGGGTCCCGGGACGGGCAAGGGAGGGCTCGGCTCAAAGACCGCAAGGTGCTGGTGGGGGAGGGGCGCCCCTCACAGCCGGCACGGGAGGGTGGCCCTGGGAGGGTGGTTTGCTCTCGCTCTGCGATGACTCGGGAACAGCAGAGAAGGCCGTGATTTCACCCGTCCTGGGAGCGATGGACAATCACGTGCCATTTCCCTGCCATTTCGTTTTTAAACTCAGTAATGGCCTGGCTTTCAGGAAAGCAGCCGCCTCGCACAGGGCCACCCAGATTCCCACCTTTTTCAGGGAGGAGGTTTGCAAATACGCAGCGAAAGCCCCAGAAGGACTCGTGCCATTAGCAGTTTCGCTTATATTATGCCTGAAAACTTTATTCTAAGGTGATATGGATGGACCCGCTAGTGGATCGTGCAAGGAGGCAGCTCTGAGACTGTTCATCTCGGTGTCGTCTACAGTAACGGAGACTGGAAACAGCCCGAGTAGTACACTAGACTCGCTCACAAGCCCCCGATTCGCAAAGCGGAGCATGAGCGTCTGCCGCGACGGTGCTGAGGAAGGGCGACTCGTGAAGCAGAAATACGGCCGCTCCTGCAGACGGAGAACAGAGGATCATGGACGGAGCCTGCGGAAGTCACAGCGATGTTTTGTGCGGCTGCAGGAGAACAGAAGGGAAGAGGAAGACGCCCAGCCGCGCCCACCCAGCATGACCGCTGTCAGCCGGGACCGGTCAGCCCCGGCCAGTGACAGCCAGCGATGGCCTGCTGCCCCCGGCTGTGTCCCCGCTCCCAGCTCGGGACCCACCAGAGAAAGCGAACTACGCATTTGTCTTAGAGGACACCGGCTTCCTGTGGGGGCCTGCCCAGCCCGAAGGCTCATCAGGGTGGACGGAGCTGTCCCCCGTGCCCCCGGCCTTCCCCATGCCCCTGGCCGTCCCCGTGTGCTGCCCCATGTGCCACCATGAAGCTCCCTCGGTCTCAGCTTGCACGTGGAGGCCGACACCCTGGTCACCGTGAGCCCGAGTGAGCCGTCCGCTTGTTCTCCCCCGCGTGGTCATGGCTTCCTTCCACGAGGCCCTTCTGAGATAGGCTCTGCGCCCACGTGGCCAGTCGGCACAGGCTCCCAACCCCTTCTTCGTGCTGAGCTCTCGGGCTGCGAGTTCTCTGTTTGTCATTTGTCCCCGGATTCGCCGCTGGCTGCGCGGAGTCAGGCCGTTCCTCCTCGGACCGCGGGCTGCTGAGCTGCCGATGCTGGGCTGGGGTCGAAGGGAGGGCCTCACGGGCAGAGCTCCGGCTCGGGGTGTAGGCGGTGGCCCCAGCCGGCCTCCCAGACGTGCCCACCACTTTGTCCTCGGGTTTTGTGTCCTGTGAGTCCGGCTCCAGTGCGGAGACCATGGTCCCTGGCAGCCGAGGCCAGGCTGGGGCCGGACACACAGGTGTGCGGGCGACACCAACACACCTCTGCCTGTTTCTCCCCGGGACCTGCCTGCGACCCACATTCCCACCCTGTCCCTCTAGGGCACCAAGGACGATCTGCACCTCCGTGGCCTCTCTGGGCCCCGACGTCAGCAGCATCGTTCCTCTGAGAGGCGTCTCAGAAATGGGGCTGCGGTTTCACATGCGCCGGGGTGGCTGGGCTTCTTGGAGTCCAGATACCTGCAAACGGGATTCTGATCTAGAAACGACTTCACTAAAAATGTCCTCGGCCGAAGATGACAAGGGATTTCAGGAACAAGCCCTGACAAACTGGCCCCATTTCCCTCCTACACCATCCCAGTCCGTGCCCGATGCCAGGCTCCCTCTCCCCTCGGCCTCCGCCCGCCCTCCCTCACTGCCCTTGTCCGGACCCCTACCTCAGGCCCAGTGACCCTCCTCCTAAGCCCCCTGGATGCCAGCTGCCTCCAGGGCCCCATCCCCTCTGTGGGGCAGGTGTGTGGACGGCTGTGGAGCTCCAACCTTGGACCTGAGCTGAGGGGAGAACCATGTGGGCAATTTGAGGGTCAGTCTGGCTGGTCACAGGTGCCGATTAGGGTATTTCTGGGGGGATGAGCGTTTGGATCAGGTGCTTGTCCCCAGTGCACGTGGGCTCATCCCCCAGAAGGGCTGGGACGGAGGAACAAAGGGCATGGGAGGTGGGATTTCCTCTTTGCTCCAACTCCCTGCAGACCTGCCCCGGCCTGGGGCTTCTACAGGAGTCCCTGTTCGCAGCCCCCTGGACTCGGCCGGGGGGACTCCACCAGCTGCCCCGAGCCTCCTGCTTGCAGACGGCGGACTCGGGGAGCACTCAGCCTCCAAGACGGAGGGGGCCAGTCCTTCCTTCATAACTAGCAAAGGCCTCTATCTATCTGTCCATCTATCTGTCTGTCCGTCTGTGTTGTCTGTCCCTCTTCTATCTGTTTATCCATCTGTCCATCTGTCTGTGCTGTCTGTCCATCTGTCTATCTGTCCGTCTGTCTGTCCACCTACCTAATCCTCTACTGGTCTGCGCTGTGTTCTCGGAAGAACCCTGACCCGTACGACAGCTGTCCTTAAGAGTTTTGCTAAGTCCCGGACAGATCAGCAACAGGACAGACAGCAGCGGCACCATTTTGGGGCCCGTGGCACAGGGCGCCCTGCCCTCCATCAGCAGGTGCCCGCGTCGGCGGAGCCTCAGATGTTAAGTCCCGGATGGAAGGAGCTGGCTGGGCTGACCCAGAAAAGGACGAACGGGATCTTCTTTCCATAATAAATCTGACACCCAAACACGAGACAATGTCTCCTGAAAGCCGTGCCCCAAATGCTTCGAGCGGGCAGGAGATGGACGGGCACACGGAACTTCCCACGCTGTCCTGGGCTCTGGGAAGGGGCCAACGTAACCGTGCCTCCAGCCTCGTTTCGTCAATAAAATGACAGCGACGTCAAAAACAAGGCTTAGGAAGGAAGGGCAGTCATCAGCCGGCGGCGGCACTTGCCGGGAATGGTGAGTGGCTCTCAGGGACAGGGCGACGGCGTCCTGCTGACGGTCGGGCGGGGGCCCACATCCCGGTTCACCTCCTATCGACAAAGACATTTGCAATGCTCTCAACAGAGGGACCGGAAGAAAAAGAAGAAACAAGACAAGGAGGAATATCTCATCTGATCAATGAGGTAATTAGCTGTGAATGTCGAGAGCAGCCCTCGTCCATCCCTGGTAGTTACGGGAGCCGCGGTGCCCTTCCACCTGGCAAGGCCTTCGCCCTGGAGGAAACGTCCCACACGGTGGCATTTGACCTAGCGGTGGGTGTCTCCTGACCCCAGACCTCACGGCACAGTCCTGGGCGGTCAGGGGCTACAGGGCCGCTAAGGTCCCTCCTGGTCCCCAGCCCCCACACCGGCTGTGAGGCGGAGAACGGGGTCGTGGCCCCAGGGGTTCAGGTAGGACAGTGCTGGGTGTGGGCATGAAAGGGCAGCAGGAGAGCAGGAGGGGCCTGGGGCAGGAGGCTCTGTGCCCTGCCCCGTCGTGGTCTCGCACTGTGGCTCTTCAGGGTGTCGCTCCTGGGGGAACTGGGTAAGGGGCACACGGGGTGTCTCCGCGCTGTTTTCTGTGACGGGAGGCGAATCCGTAGTCGTCTCCTAATAAAACAGTTTAAAAGGAAAATGAGTGGCCCTTGGCTCTGTCCTTGGCTTTCTCAAGTCATGGTGCTCCGTGGGCCACGTGGCTGGGGGAATGCGGGTAGAACGCCGGCTTCAGGGACTCGGAAGGCCTCTGCAACGGGAGGGGCTGTGGCAACGGTCTGGAATGTTCTGGAGTAGTCTGGAATGTTCCAGAATGTTCCAGAATGGTTGAGTTTTATTCCTGTTCTTGCCCCACATTGTTTTCTTCCTCTAAGTCAGTGACAACACAGGCTGGGACTGCAGTTTTCTCACCTGTCGCGTAGAGGGGACTCCGTGGGATGATGGACAAAGGCAAGGGGAGGACAGGAGTGTCCATCAGGCAGGGGGCATCTTGGACAGACTCTGGTCCCTGTCACCCTGGAGGTGAGGGAGGAGACAGGGAGAGTTGTCCCCCGAGATGGCCCACGTCGCAGAGGATTAATTCCACGTGGAGCTCACAGGAGACGAGCGTAGGAGATGGGGGTCACCCTGTGGTCTGCTCCTACCCAGGCCCACGGCTGCCCGCAGCTCAGAGGCAGGACGAGGCGAAGGGAGGTGATTCCCTGGGCTGGAGGCCACACGGCTGCCAGGTCCCTTTACCGTTTCCTGTGTCTTCAAGGTTGAGGTGCCTCTAGGGACGGGAAAGGGACAAAGCACCGAATGCCCACTTTGGTTGAAGACACGTAGTGTGTCCTCCAGCCTGAGCGCCGGACACAGGGAAAACCGCTGGTCGGGGGGAGCGTCAGCACCAGAAGAAGTCAGCCTTTAAACTGAAACAATAAGAATAACTTCATTTTCCTGCTATTTAACCCAAATGTGTTTATAATTGCATTATGAGCTAATTCCTCAAACAAGCCGAGGCTGAACCAAGTGCCACGCGGTCAGCGGGCAGAAGCTCACGGGGTGTCCCGTATTCCAGGGAAAGCCACAGAGCGGTTCCTGAGCAAAACCCCGAGGGCCCCCAGAGTGATCGTGGGGCCTCCTACAGCTGTGACGCCCCCGTGGCCGGCCAGTGCTCCGACCACTCCCTCGTGGTGCCCGGAGAGCCAGGGACTCCGCCAGGGGACTTGTCATGCCCGTTTCCCAGAGGGGGAGGCGGGAGCTTGGTGGGCGAGCTCTGTGCCCAGTCCCGCCGCTGTCCCCGGCTGCAGACCCCCACCAGCCTCCGGGAGCCCGCGGGCACGGCGGGGTTCTCAGGGCCACTCCCGGCTCTTCACTCTTCTGATTAAAGCCATCCCCCCCGCTTCTTTTTTCTCATAAATGACGTTTCTATCCGCCCCGGTATCTTCCGCGTCTCAAGTGCCCCAGGCAGACTTTGTCAACATCTCCAGAGCCACTGTCTGCTCCCCGCCAGTCACAAGCCGGGCGTTCTTCCTGTCCCCTTCCCCGGGGCTCACGTTCAACGGGCCAAGAATGTGGGAGGATCCACCCCAAACACTCCTGGACCCCAAGGCTTCGCGGGATGTCCACCTGCCGCTGGGCTTCAAGTGACTCAGCCGCACCTGGCTGCCCCTCCTCCCCGCACGCACCTGTCCTCTGCACCTGTTCCCGACGCGGCAGCCGGGGGCCCTCCGCACAGACCAGGCCACATCTCCGTGTGGCCCTCTGAGGGGATCTCGCTGGGGTCCTTCCTCTGGGGGTCCGTCCCCAGCCATCACCCCAGCCCGCCCCTCTGCTCCCTCTGGGAGACCCCGGCTCCTCCCTGTGGTCACCACACACTGCTCTCCTTCGGGGTCCTCAGCCTTCCGGCACATTCTATATGATTTAAAATTTGCTCGGAGTCTGTGTCTCCCGGCAAGGCTCACGGAGGCAGGACGCCGCCGCTGCTCAGGGGTCGCCGAGGGCTCCACACGCAGAACAGTGCCCGGACGTGTGAATGGACGGCCGCCCCCACCCTGCCCGCGACGGGACCTCCCAAGTCCAGGCGGCACCGGCCACGCTGCGGCGAGTCTGCGTGTGCTCCCTGGGAAGTGGCAGCCTGGCTGACGGCCCGAGCAGGGGAGGTGGGGAGGCTGGACCGAGGAGTCCCCGGCCAGGCTGTGTCCCCTGCGGCCGGGGACGGAGCATGGGCGTTTCTGAGGTCTGTCATCCGTTCTCGTCAGTGTCACCTTGCTCTGTGCTTTTCCCGGACCCACTGCTGTTTTCCCTGAGCCGCGTTTGGGAATTCAGAGCTTTCCTCTGCGTCTGACTTAACACCCCACATCCTCACTCCTGATTACGCCTGACATGGTCTTTATAGAGTGAGTTGTTAACAGAGGTGAAAAACTGTGCACGGCGATTCCGCCGTGCGCCCGCGGGACGGCCGGGAAGCTGGGTCCTCGCTGAGATGAGCTCGTGGCCTCGGCGGCCTCACGCACGAGCGGAGGCCTGTGGGGCCGGCGGGGGGCGGGGGGGGCGCTGGGGGGTGCCCACCATGCGTTCCGGAGGGACTGGAATTTAGCGTGATTAACCCGTAGAATCCACTCAAGGACGTGACGGTTGCTTACAGACATGGGAAGGAGTCATCGGCTGCGGCTCTGAGCCGCAGGAACCACGCCTGTCCTGTGTCCGTGCGGCCACGGCTCCCATGGCAGTGCCCAGAGTGTGGCAGACGCTGCACTGGTATTGGGGCGTGCGTGCAATACAGATCTCTTGAGGCGGGCGGGGGAATCGAGCCACTGGCCCGCGTTGTGGGGCCGAGCCGGACTGGAAATCAGGGCCCCAAGCTTTGCGAGGTGCCGTGCGCGTCTAAGTGCTGCCCACGGCTCCACCGACTGGGAAGGGACCCTGAGGCATGAAGACCACGTCGCGACCACCCTCCGGGCCCCGAGCGCTCTGCGGTCCGTCTCCCCACTCCCTGGCCAAGCCCACGTCTCTCCAAGCGGACCCCTACCGGGCCTCGTGCCAAGGGGATGAGACGGGCTCTCCGTGGGCCGGTCACTCGCACCATCATAGCCAAGGACGGTTGTAGACTCACCCGTGCGCCGTGACCTGAGCCGGGCTGATCTTCTCCCCCGTGTGCCAGGATACTGGGAATTTTTCATGACAAAGTAATGACGTCCAGGAATGCAACCACCCAACGCACATTTTCACGGAGAATGGATCGTTTCTGGGACATAATTACAATGACTCAGATGACGTCTTCTCCAGCGCGGCCCGAAGATAGAGGCGGGTCATCTGCAGCCTCGGGGAGACGGGCTTGGGGCTGGGTCACAGCTACGCGCCTGCCGGCCATGAAGCCTTCCGGGTAGACCTCGATGACGCCCTTAGTCACCTGAATCTCACCTGACCCGAAGCCCCGACCCACCCAGAGACGTGAGACACTTACCGAGTCTGGAAAGAGAGGAGGCTCGGCGAGAAGCACGTGCTGGAGATCCTTGGAAACCTGTGAGTCCTTCCGAGGTGACGGCGGTGGGGCTTCCTGCTCCAGCCGCCAGTTCTGGGGTTGGGCTCGGGGTGCGGCCGGCGTCCCCGCGGAGGAGGCAGCACGAGGGACAGAGCGACACTCCAGCACGGCTTCCCGCCGAAAGCGGGGTTGGGCTAACGGCTCCCGCGGCAGCCGCGACGCGTTCTCATCGAAACACCGAGAGAACCCAGAGACAGACAGACAGAAAACCAGCAGACAGTGGGACGGCCGCCCCCCGCCCGTGAAGGGGTCCTCGGGCGCTAGACCGGTGGAGGGAGGCGGCAGACGGGATGCTCCGGGGGGTGGGCTGGGCGAAGGCCCTGAAATTTTTGTTAAAAGCCAATGGGGACTTGTTTTGGGGGGAGGGGTTACGGTACGACTTAAAATAACGTTTTTTCTCCCACATAGATCAGGAATTGCTCACATGTGGGGGTCCAGCTCACAGGGTCGCCGGCCTGGCTCCAGGCTGTGGCTGCATCCGTCCGTCCCTCGTAATCCCGTAGGGCTCCCCTCACGCTCCCCTCACGCTCCCCTCACGCTCCAGGCCCCTGTCCTCTGGCGATGGCCTTCCTGGAGGCACCGTCTTCTCCTTCCAGGGGACATTTCAGATCAGCGCTGGAGGTCCCTGGGAGCCCCCCGGGGTTTGGCGGGGGCTGGGTCCTCTCCGTCCGTCCCTCCAAGCAGGCGGGGCCCGGCGTTCCCGAGACCCTGGTGGCGAGTCTCATCGCAGGAAGCCTGCTCTCCTATCGCGGGACGGAGCGCACTTACTCCAGCCCGCGTGGGCAGCTCGGGCCCTGTGACGAGCGCCGCACACCAGGTGCGTGTGGTGCAGACAACACATTCGCTTCTCCCGCTTCTGGAAGCTGGACCCCCAAGATCTCACGTCCTCCCACGTCCACAGGGAACTCGCCTCCTGGCTCACGGACGGCCACCTTCTCTCCGTGTCTGACGTCTCTCCGTTTCAGAGAAGGCCACTGATGCCGTCCCGGCCCCCCTCGGGACCCTCACCCCTCCCGGAGGCCCTGCGTCCAAACACCATCAGGCTGGGGGTCAGAGCCCAGTGTATGAGTTTTGGGGGACACTCATCCCCTCTGCCATGCTTGAACCTTTCAGAGATTTCTTGCTAATTCTGCCTCTGCTCACTGATTCGTGGTCCCCGTTTCTGCGCGCGCCGTCAGGGGACGGACGCGACGGCCCTCCTCGTGTGGTTTTGCCGGAGGCAGAGTGCGGAGTTCCCTTCTGACCACAGGACATTTCTCGTTTTTTCCACTGAATTCCTAGGTGGCTGTACGTAGGGTTTCCAAACAATGACCGTTTTCTTTGTGTTGTTTCTTTACGTGTCCCCTGATTGGGGCTTACCCAGGGCGTCTGGATCCAGACTCCGATTCTCTTCCTGTCTCCGTGTTCCCGGGCCAACGACGAGCCCTCCCAGTCCGATCCCGTCTGCAAAAGGGGGCGTCGCCGACCCGTCAAAGGCTCTTATTGAACCCGGGAGGCCCGTGGGCATGTGATGGGCTCCGTGGTCCTGGGCTTCCCTCGTTGTTGGTCTGAGGAAGGTCCCCGGCGGGACTAGCAGCCAGAGCACAGTGACATGCTGAGCACAGTGACAGGGCCATGGTGCCAGCACCCCCCCCCCCCACCGCTGGTGAGAGCCGCTGGATCGCTCACTGGTGTGCGTCCTCCCCTGTCCCCAGGAGCCATACACACAGGGACGGTGTCGACTTTTGTCAACGGCTCTTCAGCAGGAGCCGAGCTGCCCTGTGGCTCTTCCCCGCTAACGTGGGGACTCCATTAGCGGGTTTTATTAATGGGAGCCTTGTGTGAATCCGCCCAGAGGGAGCGTGCAAACAGGTTTCTGGTAAGACTGTCAAGAAGGGAGCTGTGGCAGGGAGTGACGCCAGGGCTCAGCAAGACGGGGGCACAGCCGGGGGGACCCTCCGCGCCCAGGAGAGTCCTGATGGCTCCCCAGCCCTAACCCTGTGTGCTGGCTCCGAGGGCCATGACCGCCGGAAAGCAGCCCTGTCCAGTGGCCAGGCCGAAGAGCCGGACAGAAACGGTTTCCTGCCTAAGCTCTGACTCCCCGTCAGACTCACCGTCATCTTGTCCTGGGATGACTCTGGAGCTGACCCTGGCCCGTTCCAGGACGCACCTCTGTCCCCAGAGACCGTGGGCCTCGAAAGCAGTGACGTCCACCCCGGAGACCAAGCCCTGGACCTGAGGCCCCAGGGCCTCTCCCTGGTCACACGGTGCCTGACGCTGGTGCTTCCGGTGGGTCGACAGGGCTCCGTGGGATGGTGGGTGCAGGGGTGCGGCGGGAAGGGATTGTGATCCCCTCAAACAGAACGAGTCTGTTCTGCTCATTGGAGACACGGCGAGTCCTTGTGTTTTCCCGTCCTCCGTGCGTGTCTGAGCAGGGTTGGGGCCGCCCTGGGGGGGCACGGCTGGGGGCAGGGCCTGGGGGGGGGCCGCGGGGCTTTCCCGAACACACGCTCTTTGTCCCTCCCTCTGTCTGTATTATGGAATTCGGCAAACGCGCACCCGCGTGGAGGGGACATCCGCTGGACTGCGCGTGGGCACCCCGGCTCCCGCGTCACTGACGCTCTGGCGTCACCGACGTCATGTCGCTGGCATCACTTTCCTCCACGGCCCGCTGCGTGGGGCCACCCCCACCCCCGACAGGGTCGGCCTGTCCTGTCCGAGCCGTTCCTGTTCCCCGGCCCGGGCTCGTCGGACAGAAATCCTGTCTTAGCCAGCAGCGTCCTGACACTCTGTCGGGGGACACACGGGAGGCGTCCGAGAGCTTGGGGCACGGGGTGGAGAAGGGACGAGCCCTTAAAGAGCAGGGCAAGTGGAGACAGAGCTTGGAGGGTCCGGACTTACTGATGTGCGACTCACGGCTCCTTGTTTCTGCAAACTCACCTCTACGCGTGTTCTCGGCAGGCGAGGAGGAACCGTGGGGGGTTAGGGCACGGCAGTGTTCACGGTTTGTATTTGTTTTCCCCAGAACACACTCGTAAATCTGCAGGAGTTTCATCTTCTGCGAGACACAGATAAACCCCGCCGTGCTCAGATGTTCCTCCCGCTGTCAGGTGACGGCACGGGCCACGGCCACGATCAGTTCAGCGCGGTCCTTAGTCCCCGAAAGGAGATCACCACGCCCTGGAACTGGGTTCCTGCCGGGCTCCCTCCTGCCCTCAGCTCACCTGCTTTGGGCAAAGTCTGCAGAGAGAAGGAGAGGCACGACCGGAACATTCTGCCTCTCGATCGTATGCCCCCTCCCCCAGCTCACACCCTCTGCCCCCGGCCAGTGCCCGACTGGCCAGGGCTGGAGCAGGGGCACAGGTGTCCAGCATCTGCAGAAGCAGCTCCTGACACAGGAGAGCGCGCGTCCCGCTCTGCTTCTCATGGACGTGTCTGTGCGCCTCCCTTTGTCCTCAAGTGACAGAAGCATGGCCCCGGGGCTGGACGGCAGACCAACCGGTGGTCTCTGCAGACGGGTGCACAGCAGCTCTCCCACTCACGCCCGCATCTGGAGCAGAGGAGCCGCCCGCACGACCCCGCCCTCAACAACCTGGGAGTGAGGGTCGAACCCCAGGCAGGTCCCTGACGGGCTTCCACGGGCCCTCGGCTCAGCCAGGCACGTGGCGGGTGTCCACGGCGAGCACCCGTCAGCTACAGGACTCCACAGACTTAGTTTCTTCCTTTTTTTTTTTTTTTTTTTTAGACTTTTTTTTTTTTTTTTTTTTTAGACTTAGTTTCTTCTTAAGCCGATTGTGCAAAGTCGCATTTCCAAGCAATGAGTCCATTTCAATTAAGTTGTGACTTTCAATTAATGTGTTGGCAGAATGTGTCTGTCTGTGACATACAGAAAGGTAAAGGTTGTGGCCGTGGTGTGACGGCGACGTGGGGAGGACAGCCGCGTGCGCTGGGTGAGGCATCCCTGCAAGGCCTGTGGTGAGTCCCAGAGAGAGCCGCCGTGGACGGTGACAGTAACAGGGACGCGCAATAAGCCAGCAAGGGAGATGACTTGGGATCCCAGACACAGTCAGTCCGTCCGGACGGAGTCGGGAAAGAACCAGGATTGGGGAAAACATGTACCCAGGACGACAGACAACGACTTGCCAGGTGGTAGTTGTAAGCAATAGAAAAACTCATGTTCACACTGAGTCTGGGGTCCGAATGCTTCTGCTGAAATGCAGGCAGTCGGGTTTGCGTAAAAATCGGGCCCGACCGTGCCGTCTCCTAAGGACGTCACCTGAAATAAGCAGACGCAGGGTTCCCGTGATAGCAGCAGACAAAAGCCTCCGCGCTCACGGGACACATCAGTGATTGGACTAACTCCAAAGGACACCTTCCTTTGTTTTTAAAATTCATTTTTAAGTCCTACAAGAATGGACAATTTATCCAAAAAAGTGCAGTTGTCACCTTAGTCTTTGGTGGAGCTGGGCCGGCTCCAGAATTCCTCCTTCCGAGGACCTGCTCACACCGGCTCACTCTGACCTCGGTGCTGCTGCCGTGCGTTTAAGAGCAACGCGGATCCCAGGGGCAAAGGCTGTCGCGGCACAAACAGGAAGGGGGGCGTTTGCGGAGGCCACGCGGTGCCCTCGACGCTCATGCACCTGACCTGAGGCTCGAAACACGGGACCCAAACTCCCACATGGGGGAGATGAGCTAAGAGAAACCGTATTTACAGCCTGAGATTTAAAATGACCCTCTCGGTAACGGACGGACTAAGTAGGCAGAAAATCAGTAACCGTATACGACTCGAATTCTAGGGAGAAGCCTGATGTAATTGGCATTTATCAAACCGTCCGGCCAACAACAACAGAATTTACTTTCGTTGCAAGCGCACGTGGAGCATTAGAGAGACCGGAAGTGGGTCGTAAACGCGACACTGCCTGATTAAAAGCATTTAAGTCATACAAAGGCTGTTTGAGGATACAGTCAATTAATTATAAATCCGTAAAATAAAGATTTTTGACCCCCTCCCAGTATTGGAAACTGAACAACATTATTTCTTCAAAGAAAAAATAAGAAGGGAAATTTAGGACATATTTTAACAGAGAGAAAATTAAAACACAGGAGATTCAAGTTTGCTAGGGCAGTCCTTACAACAGCGAGCGCCTATCTTGGAAAAGTGAGAGCCGTCCTTACCGCTGTCTCCAGGAAGCCAAAATAAGGTCAAATTAAAGCTAAATTAAGTAGAAGAAGATAAACCACAAGCTAAGAGCAGCAGTGGATACAAGATGAAACAGACAACGGAGAATCAACAAAACCGAAATCTGCTTTCCTGGAAAGACTGTAAAATTCGGTACATCTTCCACGAGAAACCCCGGGTCCGGAGGACGTCACGGGCGCGCGCTACCAGGTGTCTGAGAGGGCGGTCCGCACGCGTTCTTCCCCTGACAGGGGAGACACGGGGTCCTTCTCGCCTCATTCTGTGGGGCCAGCATCACTGTGACACAAAACCAAAAACCAACACACAGAGGTATCCCAGGGAGAGGAAGCCACAGACCCACATTCATGCAAAAAGTGTCCGCAAAAGTTCAGGACATAGAATTCAATAAAACATAAAAGAGAAAATTTATCATTAGTACGTAGAATTGATCTCAGAAACACAAGGGTCTTTTAACATCTGAGACTCCCTTAATGTAACTGGCCATATCAGCAATCTACAAAAAGGCAAAATGTACCATTTTTTCAATAGATGCGAAAAACAGGTCCTTGACGAGTCAAATACGTCCCCATGATAAAAATTCTCAAAAAATGAAAGACCAGGGAGCGTCCTCGCCTGGAAAGGGGCGTCCACGGCAAACTGTACATTAACATGGTGTTTAGTGGTAACAGACTGAATGGTCCCCAAGGGTGGGGCGAGACGTCTGCGCTCACCACCTCTACCCGGCGTTGTGCGGGAGGCTCTGACCCCCAGGGAGGCAGAAGCGCGTCCGTGGAGCGTGTTCTCCAGGTCTGAACGAGAGAAGCTGTCTTTGGCCGGAGCTGGCGTGACGGTCGACTCCAGCATCCAGCGGCTTCTCCACGGCAGCTCCTGGGGGCTGGGGTGAGCTTAGCACGACCGCCACGTACAAGACTCACACTCGAAAGTCCGTTGCACATTGACATGCGTGTGGCGAATAGCTAGGAAACAAAATACGAAGACCTAACGGTCCGGGCTGCAGAACGGGAGCGTGGAACGCTCAGGGAGAACCGTGACCGTGGACGCACGAGTCTACACGCTGACTCCTGGAAGACGCGACTTGGGGAAACCGAGGAAGAGCTAACTGGACAGAGGTGATGAGTCCCGGGTCAGAGCACTCTTCTTCCCGAGTCCACAGGCAGATTCAGCACAACCCAGTCAGCACCTCGTCTGGCGTTTTGTACAAACTAACAGACGCCAAAGTTCCCACGAGAGCACAGTGTAGGAAAACCCAAGCAACTTGGAACAAATGAAGTCCGAAGACTCGCGCTGGTTTTATGACAGAGGAAGCGACGGCCGCTGAGGCAGTGCGGGCCGGTGTTGAAGCAGGAGGACAGACGAGCGGGACAGGCCGGCAGGTCCAGAAACGATCCCCACGTTGTCCACAGCGATGCCGTGAAGGACGGATCGGTCGTCCGTGTGCCGAAACAAGCTTCAATCTGGACCGTCACCGAGACAAACATTAACCCAGCGTGGTCATAACCTGCACGTAAGATTTAAGCTCTAAAACTCCTGGAAATTTACCCAGAAAAAATCTTTGTGACCTTGATTCAGGCAGGTCATGCGTAGGTTCCAATAGGAAAATCCATGAAGCAAAAACATCGATAGATGTTACATTCATCAAAATTAAAAAACCTTGGGACACCCGGGGGACTCAGTGGGTGAAGCCTCTGCCTTCGGCTCAGGTCATGATCTCGGGGTCCTGGGATCGAGCCCCGCGTCGGGCTCTCTGCTCCGCGGGGAGCCTGCTTCCCTCCCTCTCTGCCTGCTTCTCCGTCTACTTGTGGTCTCTCTCTCTGTGTCAAATAAATAAAATCTTTAAAAAAAATTTAAAAACCTTCTGGTCTTCAGAAGACTACGTACAGAGCAAAAAGACAAGTTACGGTCGGGAGAAATACTTATAAAGCACACATTTGATTAAAGGCTTGTGTGCAGAATCCACGGAGAATTCCGACCCGGTAAGAAAAGCAGCAACCGGGTCAACACGGACGCGACATTCCAACAGGCCACGGGCCGAAGAACCGGCCGGCGGGAAAACGAGCAGGGGCCGGAACGCTCGGCGCCACCGGCCGTCGGGGACTCGCAGAGGAAACCACGTGAGGTGCCACCACGCGCTACGGCTGGAGTTAAACCTTAATGCTGTGTCCCGGGGAGGCCGACCCGCCGGGACCCTCGCAGACTGCCGGTGGAAACCACCCTTTCTGAGAATCGGGGAAGAATGTCTTCAATCCTGAAATGTCCACTTTGGTCCTTGTGTCACGCGGGGAGGTCTCCCTTGCCTGGGTCTCCATGAGGAGCAGAGACTCTTAAAAAAGTACGGTCGCTTTCTCAGCACCCCAGAAGGTACTGGCAACAGCAACTGCAGGGGGTCGGTCGAGCCCAGGAGGGGACGGGGTCCCCAGCCTGGCCTCCGGGGCCTTCCCGGTCGAGCCCAGGGCACTACTGGGACCGAATGACATCGCTCAGGTCCTGACTGTAGTGCTCGCCCCGTGCGGTCCTCGGGGTGCAGGGACAACTCTTACAGCCCCTACGGATGCGTGAGTCAGGAGCTCTAGAGAAACCCTCCGGGGCATTGAGCCCCACGGCCTGGTCCTGAGTCCAGGCCAGCCCGTGCTCCGTTCCCTGGCGCCCTTCCTTTCAGACCCACGGGCCCCAGGGCTTGTCTTCAATGCCGCAGCCGTTTCCCTCAGCGGAGCTGCTCCCCTCCCAGTGCACCAGTGCGTCCCCCCGAGACGTCTGTCACCATGAAGGGCAGACGCCCCTACCCCCTTCCTCACGGGGGCTCCACCCTGCTCAAGCGTGACGAAATGACGGGTTAATCAGAAATTGTTGTTGACTCAGAAAAATGTCGTCCTTACCGAGGCTCCACTTCCAGAGTTTGTCTCTTCAAGCCCCTAATTAGCACGAGAGCTTTCGCCGTCCAGTAGAGATCATCGGAGCGATGTCTGTTCGCACCGGGAGCCCGGTCCCTTCCTCCGTCGACCACAATCCGATCAGAGCTCGGTGAAGAGTTTTCGGTCCATCCTTGTGGAAATGTGGAATAACGAAGCAGTTAAAATTCATGACCTACACTTTCGTGTCATTATTATTGCATTAGCATGAAATTATACTTCTAGTTAGTCATAATTATGCTCATAATTATTCAATTTATCACCATAGGTCCTCCTGGAAGTTTTACTGGAGGATTTATTAACATTAATAAATTGTTTTTCTTCATCTCTGTATTATGAATTCTTCTCATGTGTGATATGATCTATTACCCAGAAAATTAGAATAAACCCCAAGTATCGGTGACTTCTCAGCAACACGAGGGGGACCTTTGTCACTTGGTCCAGTCGGAGACTCGACTCCTGAAGGCTCGGGGCATCACTTCGAGCCACTTAAACTAGCCACTGCCTGAAGGCTTTGTACGGAGCAGCTCAGAGGGACCGGGACCGCGTCTTCCCTGCAGACCGTTCCCATCCAGCTCATCCGAGTGACGTGGCACGGGGAGGTTGGGCCGTCGGGCCCGGGAGGCCGCTCCGTCTGCAGACACTCTCACCGGGCATGGGCTCAGGCTGGCCCCTCGGTGCTGCCATCACCATCCTCCTACCCATCCCCCATCCTCTCTGAGCTCTCACGGTGCCTCCCTGCCTATCTAGTCCATAGGCCTCGATCACAAAGCTTTAAAGTGTTTGGGGACCCTTGGTGAGGGCCACAGACTAATTATCCACGTCCCCCAAGGCCTGGCCCCGGCGTGACTGTATTTGGAGACGGGACGTCCAAGGGAGAAATGGAGGTGCGGTGACGTCCTGAGGAGGTCCCGGTTGGCGGGGACTGGGGTCCTAAGAAGACCGTCCAGAGAGCTCGCCGCTTCCCACGCACACACCACAGAGAGGCTGTGGGAACTCACGGAGGTGGCTGTCTCCGACCGAGGGGGTTGTTGCCGTCAGAAACAGACCCTGCTGTCACCTCGATCGGAGGTTCCTGGAAGGTAAACCCCACTGTCCCGGCTGCCCCGTCGGTGGTATTTTGTTATGGTGGCTCAGCCAACCGGCACGCAGAGGAGCTGGCCGATGTCCCTCCTGACTGGGGACCCTGTGCAGGGCGCTGCCCTGGTGAGCCACACATGCGTTTTCTGTTAGGAGTAGGTTCTGCTGTTGTCCCCTCTTGCCGACGAGACGACAGGCTGGGAGCACGTGGCCCGGCAGCACGCGGCCCGGCAGCACGTGGCAGGCCGGTTAGAGTCCACGCTACCCGCGTCCCGAGCGTCTGCACACAGGTTTTCAGGGCACACCCCCACAAGAGCCCTGACCTCCGAGATCGGGGCCGGGTCGGTCTCGTGTGTCTGGCCGACTGCCACCCGTGCCCGTCAGAGGCACACACGCCTACCCTCGCATCTGCTCGGGGCCTTGTTCCAATCCTGTCCTCCCGGATGGGCCCCTCTCTCTGGGCCCACTCCCCGTGTGGGGCTGAGGGGACCCTGGGGGTCTCTCTCCGTGGGATAGAATGTGCCCCGCCCGCCCTGCGCTAAGTGCCACACGTGACGGAAGTCAGTGCGAAGTCAGAGCTCAGGCTCCTGGGCGCCAAGATCGTGTCAAACCCGGTGCTGGACACGGATCTGTGCGCGACACTGACAGCTTCCGGTCGTGGAGAACGGTGCAGCCCAGAACGGGCCGTGGCCAGCCGAGCCGGTGTGAGCCGACCCCAGGGCGAAGATAACGTGATCTGTGGGCAGATGCGAGGGTGCGGGCGGCGCGATCGGGGCGGCCGCAGACTTCTCACCCGTGCGGCCCGCCTGCTGAAGGGCTCCCTTTCTGAGGAGGGGAGGGGGACCCCGGCAGGGCCCCAGGGGACGTGGTGCGGACGGGTGCTCTGGCCAATGGCCCCTCTGGGCCTGCAGTGACAGGAACGGGCAACGCGTCCAGCCCCTGGGGTCCTGCTGGAGACGGAGGGGGCTCAGAGCGTGCATCAGCCCGGCCAGCCCCGACCTGGGGAGCGCTCCCTGTGGTCCTGTCAGGATACCACGGACGTGGCTGGGGAACTCATATTCCATTTTGCCGTGGGACTGGTGTCACGGCACCTTCGTCTGCAGAGCTGCGGGGTGAGGAGGGAGTGAAAATACTGAACTTCATTCAGCACAAATCCGTAATGAAGGACACCTCCCTCGTCTGCTCTTCCTCGAGGCTGGGCTCCGTGTGGGGAGGGGCCTCACGTGGTTTCCCTTTGCGGCAAACACCCATCGGGTGCACCGTGGTGGGCTCCAAAGGCTCTGGCCTCTGGCGTGAGGCCAGCTCCGAGAGCCCCGCCAGGAGCTCTCTGCAGGGTCCTGCTCGGGGCACCTCCAGGTTCAGGTTTGCTCTACCAGCAGGATGTGCCCCTGCCTTGCCCTGCCCACGGCGAGCTGTCTCTGTGGACAGGATGGCTGGGTTTTCAGGATCGAGCCCCCAGTTTGCCCTCTGAACATGGGAACTTGTCATGAGGTGGGGTCTGGGAAGCAGGGAGCTGGGCCTTTGTCCCTCTAGCCCGCTGGCTCTCCTGTGTCTTGCCGGGTGCGTCTGTATGACTCAGGACCGAGATGGGACCCCCAGGTGTGTGCTAGGACAGGGCACAGAGTGGCCAGCAGCCCTGCGTTCACCTCTGGTCTGGACACAGACACCAAGAATGAGAGGTGTCTGGTGAAGGGAGAGCTGCCCTCAAGCACGGTCGGCTTTCTCTGCCCACGGGGTTACGTTCTGTGGCGTCCCTGCGGACACGGAGTTAGCGACCTGACAGGGGACGGTTCCCACCAGGCTCTTGTTTATCACATTTTCCTCAGTCAGTCCACATACAACCTTTAATGTGTTTCTGTTTAAAGACAACTTATTTCATATATACGGTTGAGTCATTAATGTAGAACTCACAGTGTTGTGGGGAGTGCGTGTCTGCAGAGGTGCTGTGCGTTCATTCATCCACCTGTCCACTGTCCATCATCCATCTGTCCATCCACCCGTCCACCGTCCATCATCCATCTGTCCATCCACCTGTCCACCCGTCTGTCTGTCCATCATCCCTCTGTCCGTCATCCATCCACACACCCGTCATCCACCCATCCCTCTGTCTGTCCACATATCTACGCATTCTTTCCTTCCTCCCTCCCCTCCTTTCCTCACTGCTGCTGGATCCTGCCGCGTGCCAGGGTAAAAGCTGGGTGTTAGGATGGTGGTGGACGGTGAGGGTGGAGAGAATCCCTAGGCCTGGGAGAATCCCACAGCTCAGAGAGGTGGACCGTAAAGAACACGTTGCAGTGGAGACACAGGTTTCTATAGACGAGACCTTCACATGATGCACCTTGACTGGGCTGGCGGGCTGAGGAGGCCGGCTGTGAAGAGCCCAGCCCTGGAAGGCTCCCTCCAGCAGGGAGGAGGGGGGAGGGGCGGGGGGGCTTCAGAGGAAGAGGAGGATAATCTGCAGGCTCCAACCCTGGAGGGAGGCCGGTGTGGCTGGGGCTGGGGCCGGGGAGTGGGCGAAGGTGGCTACGGCAGGCTTCCCAGGCCCCGCAGGGCCTCATCGCCCATGAGCGTTTCAGCACCCGTCCCACGAGCCGTGCAGTCAGCCCGCATCTCCAAACACAAGACAGGAGGCCGGAGATCAGGTCTGTACTTGGAAGGACGGCCCTGACCCAGAGGGAGGTACACACGAGAAGCGGGGGCAGGACTGGTGGAGGGCAGTTGGGGTCCCGAAACCACCAGTCCCAACCCGCTGCAGCCGCCGGGAGGCTCTGCGCCTTTGGTTGGGGATGGCTGGGGTCCTTCCCTGGTGGCCCGACGACCCAGCTCCTGCCTCTGTGCAGGGAGGTGTAGGCTGGTGTCAGCACAGGCAGCAGCCAGGGCCTTCCCTTAGGATGCCAGGAGACGAGCGCCCGAATGTCCCCGAAGCGCTGCTGTGGCCGTGGGGATCTCTTTTGGCATCTCTGGGTCCTAGTCCCCCCCTCCCTGAGGAGGTCTGAGCCCAGGCCCACGGGGTGCTTGGGGGCTCTGGGGACTGCCTGCGGCTCCCATGGCAGGGGTGAGTGGATGGGGGAGCAGCCCTGCCTCGCCTCAGCCAGAGCAGCCCCACCGTCCCTGACGTGCAGAGAGGTGGACGCAGGCGCAGAGCAAGGAAAGGACCCCGGCGGGGTGGAGCTGGCCCTGGTGCTGATGTCCCGGGCTGGGCTTCTGCGGTGTCCCCAGGACCTGAGGGCTACAGGGCCAGCAGTCTTGCGTGCCCACCGGGGGCAGGAAGCAGGAGAGGCCATACACGTCCGCTCGGCCTGCGCCTGGGAGGGCCTCCTGCTCAGGTCCGGGAGACCAACCTTCTACGGTGGAAACATAACAATCCATGCGGTTTCCGACAGCTGGGGCTCAGGTAGACACGGCCAGGTTTACGGGGAGAAGAACGTGGACCTCCCCAGCGGGGAACACGACATCTGCCGCGGGCTTTATCAGAGTCGCTATTTTTCCACTGAAGGTGACTTGTTCTCCTCCGAAGCTGTGACTGGGCTTGGTGGAGCCTGTGCTGTCTTTAGAATTCCTCGTCTGGGAAACTCAAGACACTCGGGCCATCGGGTCCAGCCCCTCGTCCGGGGGTCCCTGCTGCTCACCAGGCCACCTGGAGGCACCTCAGGGGCTCTCACTGTCTCCCCACGCGGACCCTCCGTGCCCACCGCCCCTTGCCCTTTCCTGTGGAAGGCTTTGCTCCGAGGACTCGTGACCCCGTGGGTCTGCGCCTGCCGCCCCACCACCGATGGAGACCAAAACCCATAACCAAGGTCTGAACCGGTGCCTGACCGAGGCCGGCGTCGGCGTGGCTGTGCGCCGGCGGGAGGACACCGTGGAGGTGAGCTGCGAGGGGACAGGCCACCGGAGCCTAACTTGAAGCTCTTATTTTCAAAGTGCAGGTTCAACCGGCCCCATAAAATCGAAGGAAGATAAGCCCAACGGCACTACAGCGACGCGACTCCACCGTGTCCGCTATGGGGCTCGTCTGACACCGGTTTACAGTGGTCTGCAGACGAGGGGCTCTAAGTGACAGCCCAAGTGGAAAGTGCGTTTAAAATACTGATGCTTTGTCACAGATCAGGGTGAAAGACCCCGCTGCCCTTAGCAAGCAGACGGGGCTCCGGACAGCGGGCTTCTGTGAATGATTTGAACACGAGCCTGTTAATGGAGCTGCGCGGCGGCCCGTCCCCGGGGCCTCGTCTCCTGTCTCTGGTGAAGAATGAAGGGCCACGTCTCTACGTGTGCTCGCGGGGAGATCGGTGGCATCCATTACTTCTACTTAATTTTTTCCTAAGTATGGAATGTGAGGTGCGGCTCACTTTTAAATTATGCTCTCACATGATAAACCAGCGGCCCAGAAATCCGCGGCGATGTAATTGAATCCAGACAGAGCGCCGGTGCAGAAGTGATGGCCAGCGGGCAGCTATTTCGGGACCCTCGCGGACGCGGACTGGAACAGAGAACGCCGTTTCAAGCGAGGACCTCCGCGCCCATTAGCATCTTGGTAAAAAATGGGCTAATTTGGGGACGGAGCCCAGGACCATTCCAATCTGGACAGAAATGGGACTGTCAGTGGCTCTGTCCAGACGAGGCTGCCCTATTTTTATCCTCCTCCACCTCCTACCTGGGGCAGAATGGGGCCCAGTCTGGGGCCTGGGACTGTGGAGCCGGCAAGGACCTGTCCCCTGAGCAGGGACACCCCTGAGGCCACAAGCTGGGGGGCCACCAGGAGTGGGCAGATGGGCCACCGGGCATGATGAGGGCAGACACCGGGAAAGTCTGCATTTCGCACAGAGTCAGGCCATCCGGGATGTGGACCGCCTCCGGGAAGCGTGAACAGTGCCGCGGTTACGGAGAGTTCTCGAGCAGTCCAAGTACGCTCCCTTTACCTGGTGCGTAGTTTTTGCAGACACAAAAAACACGTATGTGTACATGTGTACATGTGTCCGTGCGTGTGCACGTGTGTTTGCATGCGTGTACGCGAGCGCCCGTGTGCGTGCCTGTGTGGGTGTGTGTGCTCTTGGCTCCAAGTGCCTGGGTTTTTTCTGCAGTTCTCACGGAAACTTTTCCTGGACGAGGTAGCACTTCCTCATGTGAGGTAAAATCGTAATAATTTTCAATTTGTGAAACACTAAAGGATGCACGTTGGGAAGAAGGTTTTACAAAATCAAATAACTTGAGAGGAACGTAGACACTTAACGAGATCTGTCTTTGAGAAACAGCCTTCTCAGTCCATCCGCCGGCACTTACCCATCTGCGGGCGGGCCGGGAGGTGTCCCCTGTGCCGGGAGGGTGTCCCCCGTGCCCGGGGCTCTGGCGGACGCGGACGCCCCAGGCCTGCTGTGGGAGCAGGACGAGCCGGCAGATGCCCGGAGCGCGGACCCGGTTTCTCTCCAGAGCCTCGCGGCCGCGCCTCAGCCTGCGGCTCCACTCCCTGAGGCCCGAGCCGTCCACACGGGGCCCGACTCGCGGCCTCCAGGTGGTGGGACAGGTGAGCGCGGCTTGGGGACCCCGGGTGGTGGGCGGCCAAGTGGGGAGGCTCCAGAAGCTTCCAGAAGCCCTTGCTGGCGGTCCCGTCCGGGTGCGGCTGCGGGGGACACGGGGCCGCGGCTGCCGGCGCCGTTCTCCATCCTTCCTCCCTCTGCCACGGGTGGGACGCCGTCGGGGTGCGCGGGCCCTCACGGTGTGCCCCTCCCCGATTGCCCCGGTGTCGCAGAGGAACGTCAGGCTAGACGGAGGTGACCTGGGACCTGCATTCCGGCCCCGCCCCCTTGGGCAAAATGGAGGTGAAACGCAGGCCTCGGCCACACCCGCAGTCCCAGCGAGCCGCAGAGACCCGCAGTGCGGAGCCTGCCACGGCTGCTGTGTGGGCTTGGAGGGCTGGGGTGCAGGGTGTGTCCCGGGAGCGGGGACAGCCTGGACAAGGCTCAGAGGAGCTGAATGGGTTCTGGAGGGTGGGTGGTTCTCCCGGACCGCGGTCGGGGAAGTGACTGGGGACCACACACGGCACGTTCCCGGGCCAGCGGTGCAGCCCACAAGCCCCAGGGCGCTGCTGGTGTGTCTGCTTGGGGGCCTGGACAATGTCCTGCAGCCAGGAAGGGCCTGGCTGGTGTCTAGTGTGTGGGGGGGGATGGCAGTGAAGGTCAGCCTGGTGGGTTGGGGAAGACCCCTCCCCACCTGCATTCCCAGTGTGGGCGGTGGCCTGGGCCCTGTGGGAACCCCAGAGTCTGCCTGGGAAAGGGGGTGTCTTCCCAGCGCCTCCTGGCCTGCGCCTCCCGCCAGCCACTTGAGGCGCAGCCTGGGGCTCAGAGAGCGGGTCGTCCGTCACAGGCCCCGGACTGGCCGGCCTCGACGGCCCCGCACTTGGGTGTGGGTCGTGGAGGTGCCGCCACCTGACAGCCCTCGTGTTCGTGATTTATGGCGGGACACGGCCCTCCCGATGACTCCAGCAAATGGGCCAGCGTGCCGGGCCCTGCTGCTCTGTGGGGTCCCCTCCCCTTCTACGAGAGTTGCCTTATTTCAGACAGGGACCTGGGCAGGTTGGAGGCCCTAAGACAGAGGTTTCCTACCGGCTGTGCGGGCTCCCGAGCCTGTGAGTTCTGTCGGGGGCTGATGTGTGTCCCCTGAAACTCGGAAGCTGGGGTCCTTGCCCCACACGCCTCAGAACGTGAGAGCTTGGACATAGGCCTTTACAGAGGTGATTCAGGTGAGATGAGGTCATTAGGGTGGCCCTGATCCAGTGTGACGGGTGTCCCTGTAAGAAAACGGGGTCAGGACACACGCCCCTCAGCAGGAGCCAAATCTTCGCTCCTTCGCAGGGGTGTAGCCGGCGAGCACGCCCCGAATAGGGTTTGGGTCTCTGGGAAGAGGCGCCTCCCGGTCCTTCTGCACGCCGCCCCCCTTCGAGTCCCAGGCGACGGCGACGGCTCCCCTGCACGGCACCCGCCACCCCCTTGCCGGGCTTCGCTCGCCGCCCGCAGAAGCCCCAGCCCCGCCCGGCGCGCAGCGAGCACTCAGTAGCTGCAGACGGAGGCAGGAAGGTCGTCGGAACCCTGACCGGGGTGTCTGGTGCTCCCGGCGTGCGCCCAGCCGCCGTCTTCCCACACGCTCCCTCCCTCCTGCCATGGCCTCCGGGAGTCGGGAGTCGGAGTCGCCGCCTGACTTCCAGCCCGAGGAGGACACAGGCTTCCTCCTTGTCTGTCCTCCGGCCCCTCCCCTCTGGGCGTCCTCCAGGTTGTTTTTCTAAAGGGGGAATCTGGGTTCCAGACCGGCCGGGTCTCCGCACCCGGGAGTGGAGGCTGACGACGAGATTCTCAGTCTCACGCTCAGACTCCGCTGGGAAGCAAGTCGGAAACACGGTCCCGGGGCTGCGTGTCCGGCCGCACGTGGGTCCAGCTGGGTGCGGCCCCGAACCTTCCTTGTTCACCGGCACCTGGAGACCCCACGGTCCCTCTCCCGGGGAAGCGCAATGCGGGTTCTTGTCAGCATCCCCGGCCACTTGGGCCCCCCCACGCCGGAGCGTCGGTACCCGCTGAGGCTGCCGTCTGTGGTGCGCTAAGACCCCGGAGATTCCCCGTCACGACAGACTTTGGGCTCTTTGTCTTTTCTGACCACAATGGCTGACGGATCAATGTGCAGCTGGGCTCCAGGGTGGCCCCGGCTTTGTTCCCGAATCAATTCTCGTCCCGCAGCGACTGCAGAGCTCCGGAATCTTCTCTGTGAACGAGAGCACTCGCTTTCATCCCCTCTTTGTCTCGGTCCGCAAACAGCCCTCTGCTCCCCACCTCTCCCACGTCCCCTGCCTCGTATCGATTGCATTTTATCGTCATGAATTTTCACCCTTCTGTCTGTCGATACCCACAGTTTTGTTTTAAGCATTTGTTAATCTGGTTCTTCAAAATGTAGGTGAGGCCCAGGGCTGTCAGCCCCAGAGGGCCGCTCCGAACCAGCCCCTCCTGGCGGGGAAGGGAGGCTCCCCACCGCCCTCCTTCTCCGGGGGCCCTCCCGTGCGTCCCTCCCCGCCCTGTGGGGCCTCTGGGAGCTGGAAGGCAGCAGGCTTGGAGGGAGCCAGGTTGACGAGGGTCACAGGACACAGCAAGGCGGGGGTCTGTTTGGACTCATGACGGACACGCGGAGCTGGGGACGGATCATCCCGGTCTCCGTGACGATCTCCAACGATCACTTCGGCCAAGGCCACCTTCCCTGCCGCCCCGAGCCACACGCAAAGAAGCCCCAGAGCCTGGATTCGTCCCGACCGCTTGCCTCGGTACCTGCTTCCCTCCCTCTGTTCTGGGGATCCAGGAATATTGCCTTCCTCCCGCCAGGAAGCCCGAGGAACTCGCTGCCGCTAAGCTTCGGCTAATGGCTTCCTGGCCCCACGGCCCTGGGTCCCAGAGGCTCCCGAGACCACTGGTCTGCACGGAAGCGGGAGTCGAACAAGTCGAACAAGTGACGGGCCAGAGCAGTGAGCGGGGAAATGCAGATGCGACGGTCGCAGGGGGGCGCCCGCAGGACCCGAGGCCGCTTCTGCCTGGACGAGGATGCCCCAACCTGGGCGTCTCCGTCTCCAGCAAGTGTGTTTGCTGCTTGGGAGAGTGTTTGGTTCTCTGCGCTGCCCTCCCCGAAAACCGCCTGAGTCCCGGAGGCACGGGGGCAGCCCACGGGGACCTGGGGGACAACACGGTCTCCACAGCTCCAGGTGCAGTGGGTGAGGGAGCCCCCCCACCCCGTGCTGACACCATCCACGGACCCCGCCCCGCCCCCTCCCGAGAGCACCTCCTGCCTCCATCCCCCTGGGCCCTCTCCCCGTGCCGTGCCGTGTGGTGGGTCCCCTCAGCCTTTAGGCCTTTAGGAAGCACCGGCCTGTGCCCTTCCTCCCCGCTGAGGGCCCCTGCCCCTCCCTGAGCTCGCAGGACAGTGAGGGGACGGTGGGACCCAAGCCGCCATCGGGGCGCCTGGTCTCTCTCTCCCTCGCTGTCTCTCCCTGTCTCTGTCTCTCTCTCTTCCGGCGATATGTCCCCGCTGGGCATTCGGAAGGCCTCACTGTTGAGCTCCAGCTCACCGGGCCTGCCGCAGCCTGGATGGCTCCCACGGGCCGTCGCCCCCTGGCACGCGAGCCCCGTCAGAGCCACATTCTGGCTTCCCTGTGTCACAAAGTGTGACACCGTGACGCATGCCTACTGTGGGCATGTTTTTAAGGGAGGAACAGCGGCTTCCGGCCCTCACCCAGGCCGGCCAGGTGAGCAGCTGCCCCTGAGCCCACCAGTGGGCAGGATGTGGGTGTCCACATGCCGGCAAAGTCGGGCCACGGGGGCCACGTGTCTGCACAGAGCCCCCGAGCCTCAGACACGCTGCCGGCTCCAGCTGTCAGAACGGGGTGAGGGTATCAGATAATTTTTTTTGCACCAAGTTGCAGCCACCAGTGTGTTTTTGTCAACGGGGTCAGCCGGCCGGAGCCCCTGGGGGCTTTTCATCCCAAACGACGTGGCGTCTGATCTCTCCACCCGCCCAGCCTGTGCCTGAAGCATGGCTTCTGTGCGGCGGGGACCTGGGCGCAGCCACACCGGGGCAGGAGGGAGCAGGACACCCGGCTGCGCTGACGGCCTGGGAGAGCCCCCGCCCGTGCCCGCGCCTCGCTCCCTGCTGCCGAACGGTGGCCGGAGCAGGTGTCTGGGCAGCCGAGCCCTGCAGGCCGGCCGCTCGTTAGAAAGAGGCAATTAACGGCCCTTGGACTCAAATCTTGTTTCACCTGGAATTTAACGTGATTTTGAAGGAATGACTTGCGCTCCCCTTAGCAGACCAGGTGCCGAGACGAGAGGGTTTGAGGTGCTGAGGTTTTCCCCGAATAAGCAAAACAGGAGGGTGATCCCAGTTGTTCTGGTGCAGGGCGTCCCTGACCCACTGGTCAGCAGCGAGGGGGCCTAATGAGGCAGGGAGGGGACAGGGCTCTGCGTCCACGGCCAGGGAAGCCAGCTGCGGAATCAGGGCACGGTTCAGGAGTCCTCGGACGTGACTTTGGGAAGGCCTATCAGAGGTGGGAACAGAGCACCTCCCAGTTTTCCAAGTACAGAAACAAGGGGCTCTGTCCCAGCCACGTGCCAGTGTTTGATGTGGGCCGGAGGAGACGCGTGCGGTTTTCCAGGGGCCTGGGCCTTCCCGTGTGCACCACGGGCCAGAGACGGTGGCGGTGGGAGCGCGGGCGGGAGCATCGGCGGCTTCTTGGCCTGTGGCCCCTGGAATCCTAGGAGCAGAGCCTGACTCTGGTGACCGTGTCCCTCTCCAGAGGGAGGCACCCCCACCCGTCTTCTGAACCCCAGCTGGGCCCGACCCAGACGTTCAGGGGAGCGCTCACACTTTGGTGATGGATTTGCAAAGTGTCCGGTGGGACAGCATGACAGCCACACCGTGTGTTTGGGTAAGAATAAAGCCCATCTTGTCTAGGTTCTTCACAAAACAAACCATCACTCACATCATCAAATTTCTTCTTGTAAAATTTGGGGGTGAAACTTGGAGCAGTGCGAGGAGGGAGCGGGGCTCCCCGTGGCCTGTGCTCCGGGAGACGGGAGGCCGACAGAGCTCTCCGTGCCTCCCTGACACTCCCCGTGGCCGACAGCCTGGCCGGCCCCGAGAACAGCCCCTCTCTTTGTGCAGCAAACGGGACTGAACCCTGGGGGCTCTGGCCCTGACCTGCCGCCCCCTCGACCCCGTGGTCTCAGCCCTGCACTGGACATGCCGTGCAGCGGGTGTGGGGGACGTCAGCTCCCACGTGGCCGTGCTCCTAGGCACGCTGCATCTGGTGGGCGTGGGGCTGGGAAGGCTGGGTCTCTCCCTCCGGGTCGGGTGCTGATGGTGCAAAGGGGAGAGAGGACGGGGACAAGGGATGGATGTAAGCCCAGGTATGATGGCGAGGGTGCGGGGAGGGCTGACAAAAATTAATATGGCCCCTCTAGAGACCGTAGTGTCCCCAAACATGCCCGTTGTTTTTAATTTATAAATAATAATCGCACATACTTAAATTTTATATAATTCATTAAAGTGAGGGTGGTAAGTGCTTTCCGATAATTAAAGTGCGAAGAAGCCCATTCTCGGATTTGAGGCCATGAATAAAAGTGACACTTCTCCGATTGCCGCTTGCCCGGTCACCGTTTACCCGCAGCCACGGGCACCTCTCAGGTAATTGATTGCTTCTCGCCGGGGAAAAACATGCAGGACGAGCTGGGCTTACCGCTGCCCAAGACGCCTCGGATGAGACAAGGCAGCCGCTGGGCAGGGCAGTGCACAGTACGTTTTAGAGACTGGGAGGGCAGGACTCAGCGCACACTTGCTGGAGCGGCTCTCACCTGGAGCCCCTTCCCAGCCGGCCATCCCCCGCTCCTGGGTGAGGGAGCTAAGGGGGTTCTTTCCAGGCTGTCCCAGGGGCCACTCCCCCCGGGGCTGCTGAAACGATGGCCCGTTGGGCAGGGGTGCCTCCCTCCTGGAGGCAGGGATGTCGCTTCTCTGGTCCAGCTGCCTGCACCACTGTGGGACGCCCCGACCTGCCACCTCGACCAGCATGGCCAGAAGGGTCGTCCTTGGGGCTGCCCTTGCTGAGACCCGAGTGGGACAGCTGGATGCCCTGGTCCTGGGAAGGGCGGCCAAGCCTCTGTCCGTGGTGCCCTCCTCAGCCTCTGGCTGGTGGGCGCCCTGCCCCTTCTCAGCACTGGTGTTGGAAGAGCTGACCTCAGTGCCGGGCATTCAGGAAACTGTCCGTGTCGGTCTGAGGGACCTCACAGGGAAGAGAGACCCACCTCGCCCTGCCGGCAAGTGGGTCCCCGATCCTTGTTCTCGGGGCTGCGGCGTCTCACGCCTGCCTTCGGCTCTCCTTGCTTGCCCGAGCACCTTCTCCATGCCGGCCGCTGCTCTGGGCTCTCTAGGAAGCAACCAAGCACGAGGTCATCAGAAGGTGATAAGGACAGGGTGTTCTCTTCAGAACCGGTGGTCACCGATGGGCTTGCAGGGAGACGACACTGAGCGGAGACCTAGTAGACACAGGGAAGGTGGGGCAGGCCGTCCGGGCCGAGGGAGGAGACAGGGCAGGACTTGCCTGGACTGACGGGAACGGCAGAGCCGTGAGCCGGGCTGGCGGAGGACTGAGCGCGGTGCAGAGTGGAGGGCACAGGTCAGGGGGCCGAGTGAGGGGAGGGCCTGCGTTCTTGGGGTCCTGGAGGGTGCTGGGGGCTTCTGGGAGTCCTGGGGCGTCCTGGGGACCCTAGAGTGTCCTGGGAGTTCCTGAAGGGTCCTAGAGAGTCCTGGGGCTCCTGGAGGGTCCCGGGGGGCTTGAGCTCAGGACTCGGCTTCCATGGGTCACGTGGGTGCTGTGTTGAGGACAGGCTGCAGGTCCTGGGAGCGGAGGTAGAACGGGGGGAGGTCCATTGTTCCAGGAAAAGGTGATGGCCTGACCAGAGGGCTGATTGAGTTGGACTTGATTCCAGACGTGTGTCCGAGGCAGAGCAGAGCAGCGGGGGGTGGGGGGGTGGGGGGTGGGGGTGGGGAGCAAATGTGCAGGATGAGAGAGAGGTGGGTTTCGCAGGCGCTCCCGGAAGGTTGGGGTGGACAGAGCATGCCGAATTAGCCTCTGGACGGGCAGCTCCATGGTGGAGAGGGTGGGCGGGCCTCGCGATGCCGGCATCTAGGTTCCAACATGGTAACATGAAGGAGAAAACCCAGCAGAGAGGCTCCGACCCCCTTCAGAGACTGGAGTGGCCAGAGTGGGACACGCACACTGGGATCATCATTCAGAGCTGCTGTCTGAGGCTGTGAGGAGGTCAGGTCCCGAGGCAGTGGCTGGGGTGGGCCGCACGGACCCCGGCCGAGGGCCACACCGCAGCAGACCTACAGGGGTCCAGGACAGGGATGAGGCTGTCCGACTCCCAGTCCTGACAGCATCTGGTTCACGGTTCGGCCGTGGCCCTGCTCCCTAGACCATCTGCTCCCCAGACCCCAGCTCCTTGCTGACCAGCAGATGCCCGAGCCAACTGAACCAGAGCTTTGCCGATGGAGCTGGGATGTTCCAGAAACCCCACTCCCCTGCCCCTTCTCCAGCAGCGCGCGAGGGCCACGGCTCTGCACGTCCGTCCTCTGGCTCCAGCCGCGGTGGGGGATGGGAAGTTCACCGCGTGTTGATGCCGACGCCGTCCCGAGCAGCGTCTCCTGCGCTCACCGGCCCTTCACACATCTTTTGTGGACAAACGTCCGTCCAAATTCTTGCTCGTTTTTAATTTATGTTGTCTTTTCTCCCCTTGAGTCAGGACCGTCCTTTTCTACCGTGGACAGCGGCTCTCGTTAGGTACGGGATTCCGAGCTTCCCCCATTCTGCAGATTCTTTCTCACTTTCTTCATGTCATTTAAAGCAGGAAAGCGTCTACCTTCGATCTTCTTGGCGGGGGGGGGGGGGGGGGGCGGGGGTTGTGCTTTGTGTGTCACATCTATGGGATTGTGCCCAACCCGACATCATCATTAATGCTTACGTTTTCTTCTAAGAACATCATAGTTTTGGCTACGTCCTTGATAGTCATTCCATTTTGAGTTAATATTTTTTACAATTTTTACTTAAACTCAATTAGTCGACACAGAGGACGCCATTAGTTTTGGATGTAGCGTTCAGTAATTCATCAGGTGTGTCTAACGTCCGGTGCTCATCCCATCACGTGTCCTCCTTACTGCCCGTCACCCCCGTACCCATCCCCCGCCCCGTCCCTGCAGCAAACCCTCGGGCTGTTTCCCAGAGCTGAGGGGTGGGGAGCCTCATGGTTTGTCTCTGTCTCTGATGACCGCCGTTCCATTGTCCCTCCCTCCCCCGGGGTCCTCTGCGCTGGTTCTTACATTCCACGTCAGTGAAGCCACGTGACAGTCGTCTTTCTCCGACGGACCTATTCCACTCAGCGTAACGCCCTCCAGTCCCGTCCAGGTCGAGGTATAGGGTGAGTGTTTGAATTAATTTTTGTGTGGTGTGAGGTAGGGGTCCAAAGTAAGTCTTTCGCGTCATGTGTTGGAAAGATTATTTGCCCTTTGGATGTCTTGGCCCTCACGTCAAAGTCAGTTGACCACGCAGTGTGGGCTTCTCTGTGGATTCCTGCTGTTCCCGTCTATGCCACGGATCCATCATCGGTCCCCGTGTCGGTGCTGCACCCACCAGATTCCTGCGGCTGGGTAGTAAGTTCGAAACCGAGAAGTCCTCCAACTTCTTCTTTTTCAAGTTTTCAAGTGCAATTGCCTTTCCAGATCCTCTCAGTTTCTGTAGGAATTTTAGGATCGGCTTATAAATTCCTGCAAATAAGTCAGCTACGGTTTTGTTTTCAGGCATCAGGTTGGATCCGTAGTCCCATTTGGGGAATGTGGCCATCTGAACCATGTAACGTCTTCTGATCCAGGATCATGGGGAATCTTTCTACTTATTTGTGTCTCCCTTAACGTTTTCAACAATATTTTGTAGTTTCCAGAGTATAAGATTTGAGCTTCCTTTGTTAAATTTAAATTTATTCCTGTACATTTTATTCTTTCTGGTCTATTATAAAGAGTTATTTTTTAATTTCAATTTTGGATTGTTCATTGCGAGTACTTGGAAACTCAATTTATTTTTTATATTGGTTTTGCATCCTCAAATCTAGCTGAATTTGTCTGTTGGTTCAAATAGTTCTGTGGTGGACTCCTTCAGATTTTTCTTACATGCAGCATCTTGTGCTCTGCAAATGGAAATGTTTTATTCTTCCTCTCCAATCTGGAGGCCTTTTATTTATTTTTCTACCCAGGCCACCCTGGATGGAGTCCCTGGCACATAAATAAACAGCAGGCGGAGAGTGGATGTCCTTGTCCTGTGTCTGCTGCTGGGGTGTGGGGCGCAGCTGGGGGTGTCTGACCTTTTGCCTTCAGGTGAGACGCCGGCTGGGAGGTTTCTGGGAGACGGGCTGCATCAGCTGGACGCAGTGCCCTTGTGTCTTGCTTTGCCGTGGTCTCCTTCTGTCATGAGGTGGTGTTTAATGTCACACATGCTTTTTCCGCACACGTTGCCGTGATCCTGTGGTTTCATGGCTTCGTGCGTGGACGGGTGAGCTACAGCGATGGGTGATCGCTATGGTAACTGGAGTCTTGGGGAGACTCGCTTCGTGCTGCTGGTATTTTGCTGAAGACGTTTTCCACGTCTGCTCGGAAGGACGTTGGTCTGCGCTTGCCCTGTGATGTCCTTCTGGGTTCGGCACTAAAGTAAATCCGGCCTCCTGGGTGACCTGGGAGCTCCCCCGCTTCTACTCCTTGAAGGAGTCTGTGAAGAATCCGTGTGATTTCTTCTTTAAGTATCGGTGGAATTCACCCGTGAAGCCATCCAGTCCTGGGTGTTTTTATTCTTGCCGGTTCCCTCCCCCCAAAAAACCATTTCATTGTGGTAAAATGGAAATAACAAATTTTACCATTTACTTACTTTTAAGCCCATAGTTCAGCCTTGTTCTGTCTCTTCACATTGTTGTGCACCAAACGCCCAGAACTATTATTCACGGAGCAGAACTGGAACGTCTCTACCAGCTGAGCACTAGCTGCGCGCTGCCCCGTCCACGCAGACCCTGGAAGCGGCCACTCGGCCTCTTGTCTCAATGAGCTCGGCTGTTCTCGGCCCCTCGCGTGTAGGGTACTCGCCTGCCCACGGCCGGCCTGCTTACCTGGCGCCGTGTCCTCCAGGTTCATCCGTGCGGCAGCAGGGGTCCCAGCGTCCTCCCTTTCTAGGCTGCGCCCCACTCCGGTCTCTGTATGGACCGCGTCTACTTACCTCTTAACGCGCAGACGGTCACGTGGGTCGTTTCCACCTTTGGGATGTGGGGGATAACGCTGCCGCCAGCACGGGCGTGCAATTCTCTTTTTGAGCTCCTGCTTCATTTCTTTGGGGTGTATACTCAGAAGTACGATTGTTCGATCCTGGGGTAATTCTACTTTTTAAAAAAATTTTTTTGAGGACATTCTGCACTGTTTTCTGCCGGGAATGCACCATTTTCCGTTCGTATCCAAGGAGCCCAAGGGTTTTGATTCCTGTACACGCTGACCAACGCTTGTTTTCTTTGAGTGTGTCTGTGGTTTCCTGAGTAGCTGTCCCAGTTAGTGCGAGGTGGTGCTTCGCTGTGGTTTCTGTCTGCATTTCCCTCATAATTAGTGACCTTTTAGGTGCTTGGTGGCCATTTGTGTATCTTCTTTGGAGAAATGTCTGTTCAAATCCTTGTCCACTTTTCAAATGAGTTGATTGCTTTTCCTTGTCCAGGTGTCGCGGTGTTTCACAGATGCCAGACATCAACCCCGTCCCTGCTACATGATTCACAAAGTTTTTCTCTCCTTCCGTAGGTTGCCCTTTCACTCTGTTTTTCGTGTCTTTGATGCACGGAAGTTTAAAGTTTTAAGGTCGTTCAATGTACCTGCTTTTACTTTTCTGCCCGTTCTCTTGGTGTCCCCATCGAGAAACGATTGCCGAACCGTCGGAAGCTATCCCCCACGGTTTCTTCTGAGAGAGTGAAAGTTTCAGGTCCTGTGTTCAGATCCTCGATCCATTCTGGTTAGGTTATGAAGTATAAGGAGAAGCTATGCCTTCTTTCTTCCGTACTTGGTGATTCTGTTTTCTCAACAGTGTTTGTGGCAAAGACGGCTTTTCTTCGTTGTGGGATCTTGGCACCTCGGTCAAAACTCATCCCAAGTCCACCGGGCTTCATTTCTGGGCTCTCGGATCCGTTCCGTCCGTCTGCATGTCTGTGTTTACTACGGGTCTGCACCGCGTGCCAGTTTCGCTACAACTTCTGGAGTGGGAAAGTGTGAGCCCTCCACTTCTCTTCTTATGTTTTAAGATTTTAAGAAAACATTTGGGGTTCCTTGAGATACCATATATAGGACCGATTTTTTTTTTTTTAAATTTCTGCAGGGCACACCATGGAATCTCACTTCGGGCTGTGTCGAACCCTGGATTGCTCTGGGCGGTCGTCTTTGGTTATTGACTTCAGGTTGCACATTTCCTCTCCAGGAAGTGTCTCTCTCCTCCCGAACTTCCCCATTTTCTCTATGACTCCTGAAGTGATGCTCACAGTGACTCATAATATTCTTTTAAAAATCCTCTTTGAGGGGCACCTGGGTGGCTCCATGGGTTAAGCCGCTGCCTTCGGCTCAGGTCGTGGTCTCAGGGTCCTGGGATCCAGCCCCGCATCGGGCTCTCTGCCCCACGGGGAGCGTGCTTCCCCCCTCTCTCTGCCTGCCTCTGCCTACTTGGGATCTCTGTCAAATAAATAAATAAAATCTTTTAAAAAAATCCTCTTTGTTCCTGTAAGGCTGGTGGTAACATCCCTCTTTCACTTCTGAGTTTTGTAAGTGAGTCTCCTCCTGTTTTCTCTTGGTCGGTGAGAGCCGAGCTCTCGTCGGTTTTGTCGATTTCCCCCAGTTTTCTATTCTCTACTTCACGGCTCTTTCCAAGCTGCACTGTGAACGGGGTGGGTGTTGGGGGGGGGGCGAGCTCGCATTCTCACTCACGAGGGGCCGGTAGGGTCGACGAGATCCTAGTGGCCCTCCCTCACCCGGCGTCTCTGAAGTGGGATTCTGTCCCGTTGAGCAGAGGAGAGCAGGGAGGGGGCGGGGGGGGGGCCCAGGCGCTCTCTGCTCCTACCACAACTTGACAGATATTGTGAATAAATGCACCTTCACGTGTCCAAGTCCCTGAGGGAGATTTCCAGAGGCTTTAAATTTGCTTTTAACCATTTTCACCGGTTTTGGTTGTTTTACAGGCACACGTTGGCGCTCCTTCCTGCCGCTGCCATTTTGAACGTCTGTCTACAGTCCTATTCGTCTTTCTATCACCAACAAGTGAGTTCAAATATCCCTGAAGAGGAGGGGTGGAGAACAAAACGAGGTCACTGAAGAGGCCCAGAGTGTGGGAGGAGCCCCGCGAGGAGCCCTGAGGGCACCCGGTGTCTGGAGAAGGTGCTGGAAGGCTGGATGCTAAGGCCAGCCACGGCACCGAGACGCCCGGGCGCTTAGCGGGCTGGGATGTGAAGCCTCAGGGTTTCAGGACCTGAAATGGGAATTTATCACTGAGGCCTGATGGAGCGGTGGCCGAGGTATTCTCGCTCCTGTCCTTGAGAATTACAAGTGAGAGTCCTGAGCAGCTCCCACGCCTGGATGGGGGCCGTCCTCCCACCCGTGAGAGCCAGACGAGACTTCGCCGGGAGCCAGATGAGCTCCTCTGTTCTCTGCAGGGTCATAACGCCAGGCTTCGGCGTCAGAATCGTAGAATCAGAAAAGAGAAAGAGGAAGGGACAAAAGGAAAAAGCCGGAGGCGGGGCAGGGGGAACCGGACGCCCAGGGTCTCAGCGCCCTCAACTAACGACGGGCTCAGGAAGGCCCTGTGGTGGCACCGGCAGCAGCTGGACGTGGCCCCCGGGCGTCTCCTCGGCCGGGACGGCTATTTTATACACGGTGTGGAGAGACCGATCCGTGTCCATCACTGGTAGCGGAACGCAGCCCCCCCAGTCCGCCTTAACACACCGTGAGCCTCTTAGGAAGGGTTCTGTCTGATCTGACCCCACGTGCTGTACACCAGACGCGGCCCAGCGGGCAGGTGGGCCCAGTGGGCAGAGGGCCGTAGGGAGGACAGATGCTGTTCGGAGCACAAGCTCGGAAGACCCGTGAGCCTGCGGTGGGCCCCGTGGTCGCGGTGGCTAACATGTCCCCTGTGATCTGGGGGTGAAGGGATTGTGTCGGAGTCATCCCCGAAGATTAGGGTGAATGTCTGTTTGCTGTGCCCCCAGTGCGGTGTGTTTTCAGTGGACTGTGGGGCTGCCCCCAAAGGGCATTGTCTGGGGTTGTCTTGGGTCCCCGACAGCGGCAGGAGGGCATTTGAGAGAAGATCCTCCAGGAGCCTGAGGGCGTGGGGAGAATCGAACGGAGTCATCCGGAAGAAGAACGCTCTGGGCGTGTTGAGGGAATCCCAGGGAGGAATCCGCAGCTGCGGAAAAAGTCACCTTGAGGCGCTCGTGCCGTCCCGACGGGGAGCCGGGCTGGACCGCGGCGCCGGCCGAGCGGGCTTGTGCCTGAGTGGGAGCCGCTTCCCGTTCGAGAATCTCACATTTGCCTGATTTCACGTCATCGGAGAGTTTCAAGGGGAGGAGCACGTTCTTCCCGCCGGTCTGCTGAGACGTGTCATGATTTCCTCCCAAGATCCATGTTACACTAAAACTTAAACACGGGTATTGACCGACATAAATTAAGGGCCACGTCAGATATTCTTTCCTCTTGTTCTTAATTAAATCGACCCCAACATTGGGCTGACGGTGCTGCGGGCCCCATGCCCGGCCTCGAGGACCACGCCGGCTATGAACCCGGGCCCGTCTTGAGGCCAGAGATCCGTCAGGGGAGCACAGGCTCTGGTTCTGGGGGCGAGAGTTGAGTGTGAGAAACAGAGCCATGGAGGCCCGTGGACCTGGCGAGTCTCCCGGGAAGATAGATGGTCTGAGTGTTAAAAAAAAAAGGCAGACAGTACCCTACTCATACATAAATATATATATTAGACCATATGCACACACTTTGCATATATCTTGCTTTTGTCAAGATTTAATTGTCCTACAGGGAAATGTCTTGAATATTCTCGCTTCTTTGTTCCTTCTCGGAGAGTGTGAGGGGGAAACACATAAGATTTGGGATGAAAGTAACGAAGCAGAAGGCAGCATGTTCCTCTCCCAATGAGAGCACGAGGACCCCCGTCTGCGGCCACCCCTCTCTCCCACACACATGCTCCGGGGCCCGCCAGACGGTCACTGGCAACCAGCCCAGAAAAGCTCAGCTCCTTTCAAATGGCTTGGAGCAGATGAGCATTTAAGATGCTGCAATATTCTAGTAATTTATTAATGATATCGCACAGCAGGTGTTGGCAGCATTTCTGTTGGGGTGCCTTTTTTTTTTTTTTAACGGGAGTGGAGCTTGTTTCCTTCCAGAGTTTATAAGCTTAAAGTAAAAATAGGAGAGTTAATTACTCCTAGGAAGAAGCAAACCTGCTTTCCTAAACAAGCGAGTTTTCTAGAAATATATGTATTGTGTAACAGAAGGGGGGCTTCTCTCCAGAAGGGTCAACCTTGGGCCAGGAAGCGTGGGAGACATAAGGGGCAGAGCTGATGATTCATCCCACAGCGGTGTCCCGAGTGCCTGCTCTGCGTGGGGTGCTGTGCTGGGGGCCAGAAGTCTGCGGGGAGACAGCCAAGGCCCCAGGCTGCTGGGGTCCGCATTCTAGCTGGGGAGTGAATAAGTCTTCTCAGGCTCCTGAGTGGAGTCAAATACCGTGGATGGGAGAGTGGGGCTGTAGAGAAGAAACCACAGAGGAGCTCACACAGGCCACGCACAGTGGAGGTAGATACAGGGGACCAGCGGGTGAGTGAGCGTGGGGACCTCTTACCAGTCATTGGGGATATGGACGGAATAAAGGCAAACGAGTACACGTAGGACTAAATGTGTGGCAAACACGGTTTTCCAGTGGTTTATGCCTATTATTTATTTAATCCTTTAATCTTCATATGGGAACCCAAGTCATGAAGAGGAAACTGAGTCACAGGCGGTCCATGTTACCGCCCCAATGTTTCACCCCTGGGTGTAGAGGAGCCCAGGCTGTAACCCAAAGGTAAGGCCCCAGAGTTCATATTCTGTGCAGGAAAGACTCAGAGAGACCATCAAGACCTGTGAACAGTTCCTATTAGTCTGTCTGGTTAGTCCAGTGGGGATGGTGTGCCGGCCCCCCTGGCCACTCAGGGGTGAGGTCATGGCAAGTCTTGGAAGGATGGAGAGAACGGAAGTGATAGTCAAGGCCTGGAAGAAAGGGTGGATGGATGGTTGGATGGATGGCTGGTGGGTGGATGGGTGGATGGATGGTGGATGGACAGGTGGGTGGGTAGGTGGGTGGATGGATGGAGGGAATGATGGATGGTGGATGGGTGGATGGATGGGTGGGTGGTTGGATGGATGGTGGATAGATGATGGATGGGTTGGTGGGTGGGTGGATGGATAGATGGATGGATGGATGGATGGTTGGATGGAGGGGTGGGTGGGTGGGTGGGTAAATGGATGGATGGATGGTGGATGGGTGGATCGAGGGGTGGGTGGGTGGGTGGAAAGTGGATGAATGGATCGATAGGTAGGTGGATGGATGGTTGGATGGACGGTGGATGGATGGATGGTTGGATGGATGGATGGATGGATGGTGGATGGATGGATGGTTGGATGGATGGATGGTGGGTGCATGGATGGTGGATGGGTAGATGGGTGGATGGGTGGATGGATGGTTGGATGGATGAAGTGTGAATCTACACAAGCCTACCAAATGGGTGAATGAGGATGCCCCTACCCAAGCATCTACACGCTGGGCTCTTTTAGAATTCTGTGCACCTCCCACCCCACACCCCTGCACTTCCAGCACCTGGGACAATTCCTGGCCCCACGAGGACTCTGGATGCTGGATTCTGGGCCGTAATGAAGGAAACACAAGAGCTCATTCCTCCTGCTTCTCTTCACAGCAATCTCTCCCATGACCCTTCGTTTATCCAGTTATGACAACAACCGTGGGAGGCAAAGGACACCCTCTGTGGACGTACAATTATGAACGTAATTTTACTAACACAACTTTATTTTATAAATGTCTCCATTTGAGCCATTCCCTGTAAAGCCAACAGAGGACAACAGAGGCAGGAAAGATGTAATAAACAAAACTTTGGGGCATGACTGTTGTTTTTTATAACAATTTTAGCAAACTTAAAACAGAGTTTTAAACAAAATCTGTATCCACAACTTCTCACTGTCTTGAATGAGACTGGTGTCACCACAGGGACTCTGGGGACACACGTGGAGGCCCCTTGCCTGGGCCACATCCCTGTCGGTGAGCTGGAACCTGCAGTCTGCCTGGGGTGGGAAGGAGGGGTCCGAAGGGGAACCCCACGCCGGGGGATGGAGATGGCGTCAGCAGAACTGATCACAGGGACAGAGCACAGCCTCCTCCTTTCCAGTACAGTTTCGGAATTGGGGCATGACCCGTGGGACGGGCCCTTTGGGGTGGGGGAGGGCAGACACAACGTTTCCCAAGAGCTGGGATGGGTCGTGCCCGTCATTCGTGGGTGTCTGGTCCCTCCCTTGTGGGGTTGCTCATGCAACGATAAGCCCGAAATAGTTTTCTCTCCTCTCCTGTCCCCAAGCTGTGCACCACAAACCGCAGAGTCAGGTTATCTCATGCTCCTCCAGGTGGGACGACTTGGAACAAGGGAAGGTACACTTCTGTTCCCTAAGCGGCTGGTGCTCCCAGGTTCGCTCAGTGCCGTGCAGAAGCCTCGGATGCGGCCCCAGAAAGCCCGGTTCTGCAGCCTTGGATGCTTGGGGGCTGACAGACAATTTTGGTTTCCAGGCAACCGCTGAGTTTTCATAACCAGCAAGTACAATACCACATGATAAATTTATCAGATAATAATGCAGCTTTCCCACATCACCACATGCTGATCAAGCCCCAGAGAGCTGCTTTGCAAAGGACGTGGGACCCGGCACTAAGCAAGACCCCAGGGACGCCACGTGAGGGGACAGAGGCCAGGCAGGGGTGGGGAAGCCAACGTCCGGCTGCTTCCAGACGGGTCCCACGGCCGAGGGTCTGTGGACTGGGCTGCCATTCGGTTGGGTATCTGGGGACAGATAGGCCGAGGGAGCCGGGTGTCGTCACAGATGCTGGCTTGGCCTCTTGCTTTCCTATGTGGGGTTCTGTGCGTTTAATCTCCTCCCTCCCCTCCCCTTCTCTGGCTCTCCCAGGGGAGCAAGCACGCCTAACTGCAGGTTTCTACAGTCTTTTCAGGGTGACGGGAAGTCACGGTTCACATGGATACGGCTGCTGTCATTTGGGGGAATGAACCGTCCCCCCGACCCAGCGTCCACACCAACAGCTCTTCCACGGGGTTTGGGAATTGGCCTGTGGTGCCTTTGAACAAAATCGGATCGTCTGAGCCAGAGCTCAGCAGGCAGCAGGAGGCCCAGTGTGGGCAGCAGCGTGAACACAGCCCCCAGCTCGCACGCCGCCCCAGGCCCCTGACGTCCTCCCAGAACCTTCCCAGGGGGGCCGGGGCTCCTGTCGGACAACGATGGCCCTTCTCAGGCTTGCCAGGTCCTTCCCCACCTAAACCTCGGAGTGAGTTCTAGTTGTTTCCAAACGGCTTCGACGACTGGGGAAGCCTTTGGGTATTTATAGCCTCCGTTAACACACCGGCACCGTCTGCCCTGGGGAATTCCACCGTCACTTGTGGTAAATTCCTCCTGGAGAGAAGACAGAGCCGTGGAGGGTCGTGAAAAGGATCTCGTTACCGTAAACACTCAATGGCATTATCAGTGTTAAGAAAAACATTGGAAGGTGTTGTCTGTTTTTAGTAAGATCCTCTGTTTCTCCTTCCGAGGCCCTGTCCGTGAGCCGCTAGTCCAGCAACGCGGACATTCCCAGGCAGGAGAGTGTGTGTCATGCCCTGTGGAGGGGGCGTGGGGAGCCCGCCGTGGTGTGGACCCCGTGTCATGGCCACAGGGACTCGAGCAGACCCTTCGCGGAGGGACGCGGGGGAGATGGCTCAGTGGTCCCCATGCAGGACGCAGCCCCCTATCTCCCCAGGATCCGGAAGCCTGTGGCGCAAGATATGGGACAGGAGGGACATCCTGGTGGCAGAGCGGGGACGCTCAGCATCACAAGGGGAAATAATGGACGCGGGTTGGCGGCATGTGGGGAGCACTTACTGTGAGCAGGTGCCGTGAGAGGTGACCGAGGCACTCACGGGGACATTGGAAGCTGGTCCTCCCCGGCCTCGGGTCAGCTCTGGCCGCAGAACCCCGCAGCGAGCGGCACGAGAGCAGACTTACCTCCTCTGTCTCAGAGGCTGGAGGTCCGGGATCCAGGTGTGGGCGGGGCTGGTGTCTCTTGAAGCCTTGTCCTTGCTGTGTAGACGCTGTCCCTCCCCATGTCCTCACAAGGTCGTCCTTCTGTGTGTCTGTGGCCTGATCTCTTCTTAGACGGCTCCCGGCCAGGCTGGGTCAGGCCCACCCCGAGGGACCTCGTTCTTCCTCGATCCCCTCAGTGAAGGCCTGTCTCTAGACACAGTCACTGTATTCTGAGGTCCTGGGGGCGAGGACTTGTACGAACAGAGTCGGGGACCGGCTCATCCCCTGGCACTGGGCTACAGACGCCCCTCTCTGCCCTGTCACTCTGGGGGGAGGCCCGCCGCCGCATGGGTGAACTGTCTCACCCGGCAGGTCCGCTCTGGGCCGTCCTGCTCTCTGACTCGATGACGGTCCCCTCGGCCTCAGCCCCCGGACCCCAGGAATACGTTAGCGTCTCCTCAACGCAGGAATGGCTCCATTTCCTGACCTCGGTTCCCAGTCCTGCGACTCGGTGTCCCCCCGTGCACCAACCCGCTGCCTCCTTCCTTGCGTTCTCTGCGCTGCCGACTGAACCCGTCTCCCAGATTCATGAGTTGAGGCTCTGCCCCCCACGGTGACTGTACTTGGAGATGGGGCTCCGGGGGGCTTGTGTTCATGGACCCGTGTGAGAAAGACACTCAGCGAAGCACGTGGCATCACGCGACGGGGTGGGAACTCGGGAGGGAAGGCGGCCCGGCCGCCGGGGCGTGGGCGGGGGCTCCGAGTCGGCCCCCTTGGAACGTTGTCACGTCACCACAGAGGCTCAGAGTCCCAGGATGTCAGACAATCCTGTGTGGCTTGTTTTATGCCAAACGAAAGTCACTTTGGGCCGTTTGCTCTGACAGTTGGGGAAGCGATGCTGAGATCGATGCGCGAAGCGGGCCGTGGGCGCTGCGGCGACCAGCCTCGCCGGTAGTCAATAGCACACAATTTAGATAATAGAACGTGAGTGCTGGCGGAGGCCTCGGAGGTCACGCCACCCACCTTCATCGAGCCGGCCAGGAAAATGATTCCCACCGAGGGGCCCCGGCCCGGCCAAGGTCACCCAGCTGCCGGCCCGCTCCGAAGGGCACCCCCACCCCCCCGCCAGCTGGGCGCTGGGCCTGCCGGTGTCTGCGTCAGCGCCAGCTCCTGTCCGCCCCGAGTCCTTGAGGCCCAGGTGTCACTGCACATTCTCGCTGACAGGCTGAGTCCCGGCTTCACGCGGTGCCCGCTGCTCCCCGATCTACAGACCTGGACAGACCCGGACAGACGGGCCTCCCTGTCCCCGCGATGGGGCGCCGGGAGCCCCAGCGCCCATCAGAGGAGGGACCCGGCGCCGCTGCGGGAAGCGCTGCCGGTGACTGAGTGGGGGTCTTCTCCGCCCGCACACGCTCTGGGCTTCCTCCTCCGTCTGCCCTGGGCGTCCCCATTTCAAGGAACGTTTTGGGGCCCTGGAGAATTCAGGCTCATCACGGCCACTTTTTGAGACTGGCGGGCTTTGGCCAGAGTGTGTGTGTCTCAACGAGACGTACCGAGGGTGAGCGCGTGCCTTGACTCTACGAGCCACCCAGAGCCCCTCCGGCGGCTTCTCCCAGTGACTCGGGAGCGGCCGGAGTGTCGTCGCTTGTGTCGGTGAGAAGCAGGGGCTGAAGCCCCAGTCGGGGCAGACGAGGATCCCACCCGTGCTCTTGTGGAACCCGGGTGGGTGGTTGGGACAATAAAGCAGGCCGAGGGACGGGGCAGGCGGGAGCGGGGCTGGGCCTCGCCGCGGCTCCCAGGGAGTATCGTCACCGTCACCGTCACCCGGCGTGAAGAAGGGCTGGCCCCCTGGAGTGGGAACCCAGCGGGTTCTCTGGCTGACACGCCTGCGTCCCCCCCGACTCCGCCCCCGGGGCTGCTGGCTCCTTTCCCCACAGGATGACACTGTTTCATCACATTTTATCGCCGTGACAACCCACAGAGACTTGTAACCGCCTGCAGCACTCGCTGATTTATTATCTTAGATTAAAACCACCCTCCTTCCTCTGCCTCTGGGGAAGCATCGTTGCGTGGAGACCCGTGGCCAGGCTCCCCGGCCGGCCCGCCCGCAGCAGCGATGGCATCAGGGGCTCCGGAAAGAACCAGATGGGTCAGCAGGGCAGTGGCCCCCGCCCGGTGGTGGTGCCTGCAGGTGCCTGGGGCTGGGCCCCGCCAGCACCCTCACACCCGACCCTTCCCCTGGGGCTTGTGCATATGCTTGTTTCTAGGCTCTCCAGAAAACTCTGGTGGGGATCGTGCAGATCACACGAAGAGCCGAGGAGGGAGGGAAATAGGAAAACTGAAAGGACGAGCAGGGCGGCGAGGGGACGAGGGGACGGTGCTCCCCGGTGTCGGCGCTCAGGAGAAGGGCGGGGGAGCCTGCAGTTCCCGGGGGGGCAGCCCCGGGCTCACACTTCCGTTTACTCATTTTTCCATTCGAGCCTGAGGCCAGGCCCTCGCGCACAGGGTCCCCGCCCTGCAGAGACGCAAGCCTCGGGCCAGAGGAGGGGACTCTGCGTGGCCCCATGGGAGGGCAGAGGCACCACGGGCTGGACGGGAGACGCACACCGGGAGCCCCAGAAACTCTGTGTGCCCGACTGTGCCAAGCCCGGGGAAGCAGGCCGGGGAGAGCCCGTGTGAGACGCGGAGGCAAGCCTGGAGATGGTGCAGAATTTGCAGGGAACCCCGGTTCTCGGCGCAGGGTCGCGATGCCCACAGCTGCAATGCCGCCGGAGGCTTCGTTCTCTGCTCGCTCCGTGCTCACGGTCTCTGCATGGGGCTCCAGGTGAGGAAACGGGGAGCAGGCCACGGGGCACGTGGGAAGCTGCCGTCCCGGGTGCCTGATGCAGAGGCGCGCTGGCCCTGGTGTCCCCTAAAGCCCCCCGCAGTGTCTCCGGGGGTGGGTGCTGGCGGTCCTCACGCCCACGCGTTTGAGGGGCGCCGACCGGTGCGGGGCTCTCCTCACGCACACACACGTCTGAAGGCACCTCTGGGAATAGAAACAAAGGCAATGGCCGGAGTTGGTGAAGCCGGGAGGAGCGTGGGGTGAAGTCCAGCCGCGCTGGGGGGGTTTCGGGCTCTTGGACCCAGAGAAACACGCCCACGCGTGGTCCGGGCATGCGGAGAAGGAGCTGTGTGCAGAGCCGTGGACGGGGGCCAGGGACGGGGGCCAGGGACGGGGGCCACAGACGGGGGCCAGGGACGGGGGCCAGGGACGGGGGCCACGGACGGGGGCCACAGACGGGGGCCAGGGACGGGGGCCAGGGACGGGGGCCACAGACGGGGGCCAGGGACGGGGGCCAGGGACGGGGGCCAGGGACGGGGGCCACAGACGGGGGCCAGGGACGGGGGCCAGGGACGGGGGCCACAGATGGGGGCCACGGACGGGGGCCAGGGACGGGGGCCAGGGACGGGGGCCACAGACGGGGGCCAGGGACGGGGACTGGCAAACGACAGGCACTCGGCTCTCACCACGCTGGCAGGTGGCCGTCCGATCGGGGCACGGCGGTCGGTTCCGGCTGCAGACGGCACCTCCTGGCTGTGTCCACACACGGCGGACGCGGAGCAGGCCTCCCTTTTGTAAGGACAATGATCCGGCCCATCAGGGCCCCACCTCCGACGTCTTCGGGTTGGGATTAGGATTCCGACGAGGGACCCGGGGGCCCCACAGAGACACAGGGCGCGGCTTGCAGCAGCATCCGCGATGGCCGCCCGGCAGGGTAGGGAGACTCCCCAGACCGTGGCCGCGGAGAGCCGGCAACCTGGAGGGGCCCCCGGAGGCGGCTGGGTCACCCGCCAGGGGCCGGCTCGGGGCCGGCTTAGAGAACGTGCAACGCGGCCACTGTGCCCTGAGCACCCGAGGTCATTTGTGGTCGACCCCGTCCTGTCGGCGCAAGACGCCGTGGGCCTCCGGCAAAGCTGTGAGAAGGAACATTTCCCACCGAGGGGTACGGGGCCTCCGTTTTATCGGACTAGAAACGTCTCCGCACGTCAGGAAGCACCAAGCACATGGCACACGTGGACGGACAACTCGGGAACCAAGTACTGGCGACCCGTGGGGTCCCGTGCGGTGGGAGGAGGGGTCGTCGACCGATGACGGAACGTCGGCAGCGCATGTGAACGCACACACGGTGCACATGCGGTCTCCTGCCCCGTCGTACCACAGAGGTTACACCTGGCCTCAGAGACCGCACGTGTTTCCACGCGCGAATCAGTCATTTCTCCGACAGTCACAAGTCACGCAAACCCGGGTCCGGCGGCAGTGCCTGTGGACACCCAGCCCGTCTCTCGCCTCCGGACACTCAGACACCTGCTTGCTGTCCGTCTTTTTTTTTTCTTTCCTAAGATTTTATTTATTTTAGACAGACAGAGAGAGAGAGCTCATGGGGTGAGGGGCAGAGAGGGAAGCAGGCTTCCCGCTGAGCAGGAGCCCGACGTGGAACTCGATCCCAGGACCCCAGGATCGTGACCCGAGTTGAAAGCAGATGCTCAATGGCTGAGCCCCCCAGGTGCCCCGGCTGCCGTCAGGCACGTCTGATCAACGAGACACGATACGTGGCCAAAGTGGTACTTGGAGGTACTCTCACGGCCTTAAAATGTAACATTAATATTCTCCTGGCTGAGGAATCTAGGACAGGAGGGGAAATCCTGAAGAACGCGGGAAAGTGGAAGCACTTTTCACACCCTGAAATGTAAGTGTCTCCGGGAGCTCTGACCGGCAGGGAGCCGAAGCACAGTTACGGAGTCGGGGCGGGTGTGTCCACACTGTGTAGTTCCGTAGGTGTAGACGGGTATGTTGGGAAAAGGCTGGATGTGATTTCAGAAAAGCGTCGTTATCCAGCTGAGCCTGGGAGGTGGGATCGCACGAGGGCAGCGGCCGAGGAGGGGCGAGCGTCCTGCGCCCGGGGGCTCGACGTGGGAGGGCAGCCAAGAGGCCCGGTCCCGGCTGCAGGAGGACAGGCGGCCACGGGGACTCCGGGATTCACGAGCACTGTTTGCCCACGGAGATGGAGAATTTGCAGGAGCAAGAGGTGTCGGTGCAGGATGCCATGGCCCCGATGTCCGCAGGGCGCCAAGAGATGATCCAAGAGAACCGGAAGGGAGGTTTGAGGATGGCGGGAGGGCTGGGGTGCGGCGTCCCTGCCAGTCCCACTCCCCTAGACAACCGGTCCACCCTCCTCAACCTCCCCTGCTTCTGGTTTTATGGGGGAAAAGCCTGTGGCCCTGACTTCATCCCCTGCTGCCCCAGCCCATGTGCCCAGGCTGAACTCCATCCTGCAGAGGGTCTCCTTTCTGGATCTTTCCATCCTCGACGTCCAGTCTCTTAAGGGGCTCCTGTCCCTTTGGGTCCCAACGTGCCTTGTTCACGATGCTGCATTTGCCCCGGGACACCTGCTGCCTTTTTTTTTTTTTTTTTGTGGTAATTGTTAATCATTACCTGCCCCCCCGTAAGATACACGAAGGTGAAAGACTCTGAATTTTCAGAGCTTCATCTCGACAGTCCACCCCCGTGTAAGCGAGTGTCCGTGCCCCGCTGGGTGAACGGACCCCTGCCTCTCCTTCCGCCAGGTCCTGGCCCGCGGTCAGCCCCAGTGATGTCCCCACTATCCGGTCATGAGAGTCTCTGACCCCAGCCTTGTGGCTCCTGAGTCCCCACTCTCTGGGAGGGGCTTCGAGGGTCCCCAGAGCGCACGCCCCACGTGTGCTCTCCGTCTGGCTTCCAGGAAGCGGGTCTGAGTGTCTAGAAAGTCACTCGGGAGGCTCCCTCCACAGGAACAAGTGTTGCCCCATCGAGATCGAGCAAATTCCTATCGACGGCAGCGCTATCTCGGAGAAGCCCACCGGGCTGGTGACGAAGGCCCGACAGCCGGCCGAGCGCGCGGTGGCCACGCCGGAGGCTGGCGGCCTTGCCCAAAGGGGGCAGTGGATGCCCTGCCCAGCGTCCTCTACATTCATCCGCTGCTCTGTGGAGGCTGGAGTGTTCCAGCTCCCGATTCTGTGATGTCTGCTCTCTGCCTCCGGGGCCAGGGGCCGGAGACTTTCCTCCTTGTCTCCCCCATTCTGATCTCACAGAAGAAGCCTCCTCAAAGCTCAGCGGCCGTGAAGCTGGCGGCGGAGGGTGCGCGTCTGCTCCGCCCTGGCTGGGAACACGGCTTCCCGCGGGAGCGTCCACGCCCGGCGCCGCCCTGCCCAGCGCCGTCCTGCCCAGCGACCCGCCGGGGACCGCCATGCCGGGGGCTTCCGCGAGCGCATATCTGGAGGCGTAATTCCCCCATCTGCTCTCTGGGTTCCCGCGCCGCGGGGTGAGGGCTGCACGTCCGGGGCATCAATGAGAACCTGCCTTCCCGCCCTCGTCTCTGGGTCATGTTTTATTTAACGAGCAGGGAAACGGGTCTAACCAGGACGGAGGCGAGCGAGCACGGCAGCCAAGCAGGCCGGTCCCGTCGGCACGCGGCTCCTCCCGGCTCAGCGGCTGGCACGGGAAGCGCTCCTTCTGCGGGAGCACAGGTGCCGCCGGAGATGCTCCCAGCAACGTCCCCCAGGCCCCGCTGCAAGACGACCCTCCCGATCGTCCCCAACACGCCCGCCGCTGCCTGTGGCCGTGCCCAGCGCAACCACCCACCCAGCATCCCTGCCGCGCTGCTGCATCTGTGTCCACACGAGGGCTCACATGCCACCGGCAGAAGCTTCTAGAAGGTTGTGAAGGACGTGGGCGGAGCTCGCAGACGACGAAGGAAACCCTGTCCGCCTGCTACATGCCCCGTCCGCCTGCACGTCCGTGTCCCCGCTGGACTCCGGTGGCCCTGAGGTACCAGCCCTTTCCCTTGGGGGGTCCCCTGAGACCCTCACCGCACAGGCTGTGCTTCCGCCCACATAACCCACCTCTGACTGGTCGCCCTGTCCTGCATTTTGGGACGAAGCTCCACTTTCCCTAGGCCGCACTCTGATCACCTCCGAAACGGCATGGGCAGCGTGCCAGGAACAGGTGGCGTTTCCCGGGTCCCCGTGGAGACAGGACACCACAATGTGTGTCCGCTTGCGCGTCACGCTCGTCCCTCTCGGCTTCCCCGGTGCCTCCCCCTCCCGGACCCTTTGCAGAACCGGGGGTTTCCCAGCGTGGCTCTCGTCACCGGCCTGCCCCCGGCCCCCCGTCCAGCTAGTGGGGTCTCTTCCCCAGGCGGCAGGGCCGCTCGCGGTCCCCAGCCCCCTGGGTCCACCCACGGCCCGGCCCGTCCTGTGGCCCTTCCCCTGCTGCACCGCGAGCCCTCACGCCCTCCCGTCGCTCCGTCCCTCCAGGAGGTGGGCCGCCTCGCGCCCTGGAGCCCCGGGGCCACACTGTCGCTGACCACACCTGAGCCATGTGGAGCAGACACTTGCTGGCCGGGCGGGGCCTACGGCACAGAGAACCGGGGGAGGGATGGTGAGGACGTTCTTAGGACAAGTTCCACAAACAGAAAACAGACACGAGCCCCAGGCAAGGGCCCGTTTGGTGGACGGAGGGTCTATGCTGACGGGTGTCCGGGACCGGCCCCATTGCCCGTGGGCCGTCTCTTCCCCCCGACTTCCCCAGCACAGCAGCTGTGTCGTGAAAGCGGGGAGGTCCGTCCCCATGTGTCCCTCCCTGGCGCGGGCCCAGGACCGGGACTTCAGCCCCCGTGGGAGCGGCCATGCTCCCTCCTAGAGTCAGACGTCCGCTGGGAACCGGAGTCCGCTTCCAGAGGGAGCCAAGGGCGCGAGGGTTCGGCGCAGCTCAGAGCCTGCCCGCCGGCAAGCACCTGACTCCCCCAGGGCACAGCCCCCCACCCCCGCCGTCGAGGTCCCCGCATGCGCCTGCCTCCGGGTGCTCTCAGGGGGCGCGGGCTGTGGTGGGCGCCGTGGCTGCTCGCCGGGAGCCGATCGCCCGTGTTAGGATCGAGGCACTGACGTCCGTCTCCGCCGGCAGTGGCATTCGTCAGACCTGCCAGCCTCGCGCTCCCGGCGCTGCCCCTGACATTTGGGGGGCGGAGGGACCCGAGGTTTCATCCTCTTCCTTCACGTCCTTGTTTCCAGTCTGTCAGGGCGGCTGCGACCTTTGCAGGGGCCGAGACCCCCAGAACCGGGGCCAGGGTCAGGGAGGAGCGGTGGGCTCTGGAAGGAGGCCGACACCGAGGGCCGGTCCCAGACGTGGGGAAGCCTGCGGTGCTCTGCGTTTCTTCCCTCACCTCCGATGACTCTGGGGCAGGTCTGCTGTCCCCCCGGCCCTGCCCCGGTGAGTGGCACCTCGAATGTGGGGGCGCCTCGGGCACACTGAGGGCCGACCCCTTCCAGCTTCTTACTCGGCAGGGTGGAGCGTGTGCGGCCGGGCTTCTCTCCCGGGGAGAGCGCGGGCCCAGCACTGCCGGGAGGGGCGCTCAGCGGAAGGCTGTGTGGGGAGGGACACGGCAGCCGCGAGGCCCTGGCGTCCTCTCGGGTGCCGTGCCGGACGCAGGTCCTGGGGTTCTGGGGAGGGACGTGTTAGCAAAGGAAGTGGCCGCAGCCTCCTCGCTCGCCGGGGCCATCGGCACAGGGGCCAGCCCCCTGGGACAAGCCAGATGGCATCTCGGGGGACTCGGCCACATCACCGCCGCGTGCCCGCAGCTGCAGGGTGCCCCGGCCTCCGGCTAACACAGCAGTGCTGCTGTTTGTAATGCTGACCGTCGCCGAGCAGGGCGCCAGGGACATGAGGACCAAATGTGAGCCGATGAGCGGGACGCGGCGGGGAGAGCCGTGTGGCTGCCCGCCCGCCCTCCCCCCCGCTTGAGTCTGTGTGGGTGCCTGTAACTCAGTGGCCCTCCGTTCCATCGCAGGACAGCCCGGGGAGGCCAGCCTCCCAGCCCGGACCGACGGTTCTGATTTACTCCTTCTTAAACCGAAGAAAGAGAAGGCGCATCCGTGTTCCTGATCAGCCGTGTTTGCTGTCCGGACCCTCAGACGGCGTCATCGCTCCACGTGCTCCCCGGGTGCAGCGTGCGCCTGCGTGTCTCCCTGGGGGGCGGGTCGCAGTGTCACCTCGAGCACTGTCACCATGCGCCCGGCTGTGTGAGGGGGGGCCGACCCTGTGCCGGTCTTGGGGTGCTCAGCCGTGTCCTGGCGGGTGCCTCCCTGACAGGTATGAGGAAAGATGAATCCAAGAATCCAGGGGTCAGGCTCTGTGCGGGCAGCTCCGGCAGGCGAGCGGAAGGCAGGGGCCTCCTTCACCCCATGGTCATCCTGGATTCCTGAGGGTCCTGGGGTCCACGTACCAGGCGTCCCCGTCGGCACTGACTGAGCCTTGGAGCCCTGGTCTGTCCCTCTTCTTGGCCAGCTTGTTGGCCCTCGGGGACCGGAGCCCCCAGAGACCAGCACACGCCTGTGTTCCTGCCCAGCGGCGGTCGCGCAGAGGGTCGGAGGGGGCTGTGTCTCCTCCATCCCACGGAGAGCCGTGCTCTGTGAAGGGCGAGCACATCTGCTGAGTTTGGGAGGATCTGGACACCACGTGGCCACGTCTACAGGGTCCGGGTGCCTGATGGTAAGACGCAGTCCGTGCCTCATGTGTGACCTGCACAGAGCCCAGGGCTCCTCGAAGGCTCCCTGTGAACGCGTGTGGAGGGAACAGGCGCAGGGACACGTCGGCTGGACCGGCCTGCCCTGGGGACCTGGGTCTCCCCTTCCCGCCAGGTCTGCCCGCTGCAGCCACACGGCCTCCAAAACCTCTGTGATGGGGCCACCGGGGTCAGAAGACGGGACACAGCTGGCCTCGTGGCCTCTTTCAGGGTCGCGGGAAGGCGGACCCCTTCTCTCCAGGTGGACTGAGACACACGCAGACCCTCCAGCCTCCCTCACGTCTTCCCGGACGTCCTCCCGCTGCCCCGGTTAGGGCTTCCCCTCCCAAAGCTCACGGCAAGGAGGCTTTCCGTTCGCCGGGCTCAGCTTCCCGCCTCCTGAGAAGGGACGGCGTGGGGCAGGCATGTTGGCGGGGCTCTGCGACCGCCCCGTCAGCTGGTAACGCAGAGGGCTGGGGTCTGGGGACCCTGTGCCTCCCGGCCCCGGTCGGCGCAGCTGGGGCGTCTTCCTCCCCTGCACACCGTCACCCCCGGCCCCCGGGGTGGGATGGGATGTGGTGCGCCAGCCTCTTCCAACAAGACCCCGTCCCCAAGATGCGCCAGGGATGTGCCGGGCGGCTGGGACGCTCTCAGCGTCCGGGTCCAGCCAGGATCCAGGCCCACGAGTGGCTCATGGGCTCTTCCCGAGCCTGTCGCGTAGGACGAGCCCACGGTCCCAGGCAGGAGACAGAGGCGAGTGATGGGCCACTGCCGGGCGGGCAGCGTGCAGGGCACCGTGATGAGTAACGGGTCTGGGGGGTGCGGGGTCCAGGAGACCCTGGTTCTGCTCCCCAGCGACAGCGGCGCCCGGATGTCCCTGCACGCCTGCCTCCGCCGGTCACTGCTTCCCGCTCATTTCTTCTAATTTCTCCAGCATTTCCCTAACTTCTCTATCGTCCCCACCGTCTCCCGGCATGGGTATCAGAAACGTCACGACCCATGACCAGCACCCTGCTGTGCTCACCCAGTGCCCGTTTGGCCTGCAGGCGCCCCCCGCACGAGGCTCCTGTGTCCCACACCCCCAACCAGGGGCTCTGAGCTCCCACCATGCGGGCAGCCCCAAGCGCCGTTCCCAGGCGCCCTGTCTACCAGAGCAAGGCTTCCCCGTCACCCCGGCTTGGGCGCTGGGCGCTCTGTCTGCAGACACAGCGGTGGTTCCCGTGACAGTCACGGCCGCGACCTGCCCAGGCCCACTGCGCGGAAGTGCACAGCTGGCGTCCGTCACCGTCACCGTCACCGTCACCGTCATCGGTGTCCGCAGTCCAGGACACGTCCCTGCTCGTCCTGGGCTTATCCTTCTTGTTTTCCTTAGGCAAATACACGTGTGTCTCTGTGTCATCATGTGTGTGGTCCTTGTGTGGCGGCGGCCGTGTGTACAGGGTGGGCGGCTCCACCCCCACAACCCCAGCCCTCCTCCCTGGGTGGACCCCGGGCTTCGGTCCCGTGGAGACAAAGACACAAAGAAGATGGTGCGTCTTCTGAGGGAGCCGCTCACACTAAGATTTGGGGTCGGGTGTGTGCACGCTGAGCTGTCCCCTCCGGGGGACTGTGCCGATGCTTACCTCCCTGGGTTGGAGGACCCGGCCTCCCTCCGGTGGCTTACACAGCACTGGGGTGTCCCCAGTCCAACAGCTGCTGTGGTTTGCACGTCTCTCACTGCGGACAAAGCTGGCGTGGCCTGTCCCGAGAGCGTCTGGTCCCTTCGGGGGAAGCTGACCTCCCTGTCCAGCGTCAGCTGCGTCAGGCTTCCGTGTGATGGAAGCATCGTGACCCCTCGGCGGGCCGGCGTGTGGGCCACATTCAGATCCCGGGCCGGTGCCTGGCTTGGTCCTTCCCTCCCAGCACATCCCAGCTCCATGCTGGACTCGGGGTCCCCCTGCCATCCTCGGGTGGTCTCCCATAAACCTGAGACCTCCCTGGGGGTCCGAGGGTCTCGCTGCTTGTCCCCAGGTAAGTTCAAGGGGACCTCTGACCTCTTGGGACTCAGCCTTCTTGGAAGTTTGGGGGAGAGCCCTCGTCTAGGGTCTGGAGCCAGTGTCCCCCCCCTCCCAGCCCACGCATTCAGGCTCGGACCCCATTCCTCTGGGCCGTCTTCGGACCCCATCCCTGTGGCGTTTGCTGACCTGCTGCATCCTTGCTAATGGGGTCTGACAAGTCTGCAGGCTGAGGTCATGGGGCTCTCTGCAGGGATGGGAAACCATGCTGTCCTGCAGGGCTCGGGCTGCCCTCGGTCCTTTACATCCGCCGGAACTGGCCAGCTTTCCATTCTACCCATGCAGGGGGCTGCAGTGCCTCCGAGACCCTTGCCCCGAAGAGGACCCAGCACATCAATGGCCTGGTCAGCAACGCCGGGCTGGTCCAGCAGCCTCCCAGCCCTCAGGAAGGCAGGCTGTGTGCTCCATGGGGCGCTGGGACTCCAGCGTGGTGAGGGTGGCCCGACAAAGGGACTAGAGTGTGGGTCCAGGCTCCGTGTTTGCAGTGGGTCAGGCACGGCCGGAGCCCCCGGGGGTCATTCCAGGAGACTGCTGCTCACAAACGCGAGATTCCACAGAGACACAGGCAGCGGGACGTGCCCCATAACCGGGGCAGAGGTCCAGCGAGCTCCGCGGGGAGGGTGCCTCTGCCACTCGTGGTCGTTTGGAGGCGGGCTGGGCAGCTAGCGGGACGCCGGTCCCCCAAGGACAGGGACATCTTCCTTCATCAGCCCTTTACCCCGTGGGGCCGTGTGGCTGTGTTGAGCGCTGCCCATGCACAGCAGCACCCTGGACACAGACGCGTCCCCAGTGACGATAGGACGTGCGCCCACGTCCACCAGACAGACTCAGCAGGACCAGAGGGACGTGCACACAATCGTCACCTGGCCCGGGGCGGGGGGGGGGGCCGTATGTGAGCCTGTGCGTGTGCAAGCGGGGGTCGGTGTTCGCGGGGACTAGGCCGCAGGGCCCACACCTCCCTGCGCGTCCCGGATCCGAGCTCGGGAACCGCACACGAGGCCTTGAAATCCGAGAACCTTCGGCAGCTGCTGGGCGGTGACCGCTTCCGTCTGACCCCGGTCCGGGTGGAGGCCCGAGGGCACGCCGCATCCCCCTGGCACTTGGCACCCTCCCGGGAGGCCCCGTGCCGGCAGGGCTCCTGGCAGCTGCCCCTGCGTCCCGGCGGCTGCGCTGGCCCTTGCTCCGCTCTGTGAGCTCGTGAGCACCGTCACTGAGAAGCTCTGTTGGCGTTTCCCGGGGGCTGGAGGGCGCGAGGGCCTTTTCTATTTTCAGTTCTCTGACGCAGCCTGTCTAGAGGGTGTGAAATCAATCTGCCTTTGATTTCCAATAAATTCTGACAGCTTGAAATTCAGATTTCCATCAAAAACACGTAGTTCCCCCACTTCTTACGTGTGTCCCGGGGCAGAGTCCCGTCCGGAGTCATCTGTCAGCAGTGACAGCGCCTCCGCGTAGCTTCCTGTGACACGGAGCGGCCACGGTAGTAGCCACAGATACGGGGAGGAAGGAGTCTCAGAAACTCCTGGGCGGGCGCCCACCTTCCCCACAGCGGCTCACCACCTGGAGCCAGTCCCAGGGTCGTGGCGTGTGTCCCATGGATGGGTGGCCTGATGGTGCCGTGGACGCACGACAGCCCGTCCCTTCTCCAGACCCCGATCCCATGGCCCGCGCTCACCATCCCCTGTCCCATGCGGCCATCTTGGTCTTTCTCTCCTTATCCCACTTGTTCCAAGAACCTCTGTCCTTTAAGCAACAGGGGACCCGTTTCTGGAGGTGACAGGGGTGCGAAGGTGCATTTCGTGATTGGGGCCATAGGTCAGCACGAGGGTGAATGAATCCAAGAAGCCTGACTGTGTTTCGCCTGCGCCCCCTCACCCCCTGGGCCCGCTTGAGCTCTGCACCTCCCCAAGACCTACGCCTGCTCCCCCACCCCCTTCCCTGCGCCCCCTGTGCTCCCTGCCCCCGGCTGCCCTCCCCCTGGTTCTTAGAGGAGCCTGGGAGGAGACAAGATCCTGAGCAGAGATCACCTTGAACTCAGATGTTGTCCTTGGAAAGGGGGGCGTGCAGGGTGTGCAGGGCGTGGGGCAGGGGTGGGGGCCGTGGACAGGGAGAGTAGGAGCGTGGAGTGGGGGTGGGGGCGTGGAGTGGGGGTGGGGTGTAGACGGGGGGTCGGGGCGTGGAGTGGGGGGGCAGGGTGAGGGGTGGGGGCGGGGAGGGGTGCTGGCCCAGAAACTGAAGCGACTCCACCTCCCAGCCCCTGGGGAGCGGGAACGGGTCGTCCTGTCCCAGGGCTTCGTCGGGATGGAGCCTGCGTCTGATGCCGGTGCCGGGGGCGGGGGTCCTCGTGGGCCCCTCCCCACAGGAGCGGTAACTGCACTCGTGGTCCCCACGCAGGTGGCTGTCCCTGAAGCCAGTGGACAAGATCCTCTATTTTATTATTTTTTAAAAATTTTTATTTTTTTTTTTAAATTTCTTTTCAGTGTTCCAGAATTCATGGTTTATGCACCACTCCCAGTGCTCCATGCGGTCCGTGCCCTCCGTGATACCCGCCACCGGGCTCCCCCATCCCCCACCCCCTCCCCTCCCAAACCCCCAGTTAGTTCCTCTGAGTCCACAGTCTCTCAAGGTTCGTCTCCCTCCGATTTCCCCCACCCCCTTCTCCTCTCAAGGAAGATTTTCTCACTTGCGATTTGTTTTCTAGACTGGACGCTGGTCTGGCTGTGAGATCCGGGGGTGCCGAGAATCATGAGTTGGGCATCGCGGGGTCCACCTGGTGGCAGTGGCTCAGACACGTGTCCTGACGGACGCTGCGGCCTAACGATGAGCAGTCAGAGCCAGCAGGGGGCTGTCGGGTCCTGGGGGGACGGACGCCCGGACCCGCTCCGCCGCTCCCCACCCCTCCAGGGGCGGCCGACCCCGTGAGCCTGGGGCTCTCCCTCCCGCCCTCTCTAGCCGGCCAGGCCCACGCCCGAGAGTTTTCTCTCTGCTGTTTCCTGCATGCTGGGGCCTCCCAGGATAAGGAGGCTTGTCCCCCAAGTTCCTGAGTTGAAGGCCTCCCCCCAGTGTGGCGGTCTGTGGGGGTAGGGCTTCTGCGAGCCGATTGGGGTCAGGGGGGCCATGAGAGTGACCTCACGCCGGGTCGGTGCCCTTGGGAGGAGCAGAGGAGACGCCGGAGCCCTCCCTCAGGTGAGGACGCGGTGAAGGCGGCCGACGGCCCGCTCCTTCCAGGAGCCCCGTCCCCCAGCGCAGGGACCTCAGAACCGCAGCCCCCCGAACCCTGAGAAATGGAGGTCTGTCCTGCCGGCCGCTGCTCCGGCTCGGGTTCTCCTCAGCACCCCGAGCTGGCCGAGACAGGCACGATCCCCTCCTTCTTCCCGTCTGCTTGTCCAGAGGCCCCAACCCGAGGGTAGCATCGGGGACCCTGGGTGTCCCTAACTGAGACCAGGTTGGCGGCACCGTGCGTTGACCCGTAGGGACGTAAACCACCGAAGCCAACACACCGCTGGGGACGCCTCCTCCCGGGAGCGGAGCTGCAGCCGTGGGCACCGGATTGCAGGTGCCCGCGAGCCCTCCCGGTGACGCCGCGCCCACCTCTGCCCCGGGCTCTGCGGAGACGTGAGCAGAAGCCTCATCTCTGCCTGGAGCGGACCTGAGAGCTGCTGGAGGTGCCCATTTTGCCGCCCGGCACCCGGCATGAGCGCTCACCCAGGCATTTCTCTCTCAGCGAGACCCCCAGGGCCAGGGGCTCCGGGAAACGTCTCTCTGCTCTGTGGCCCCCCGGCTTGTCCTGTGCTCCCTTGCTGGGGAGGCAAAGCCAGGGGCGCTGGGTTCGCGAGCCGACTCTGCAGATAACATGGAACTCCGTGGCTGAGGGCCTGGACCAGGAAGGACGTCCACACATCCCTGGCGGATCTCTGTGGCTGGCGTGTGGCCTGGTCCCTGCCCACATGTCGTGTTGGTGCCACGCAGGGTTGGCTTGGACACACCTCTCACCACGCACCCTGCCTGTACCCTCAAGTAAGGGACTCAGAATTAGCCTGCACCTGCCTGGGCCATTTCCTGGGGCCCCAGGGCCATGCCCTAGTGCTTAGGGCACCCTGAATCCCTGGCCAGCCAGTCCCCCCGTGCGAGACTGCAAAGGGATCAGGAGAGAAAGCAAGCGAGGCACTCCAGGGGGCGGGATGCCAAGGGGGGCAGGTGGGACAGGGTCCCCAGGACCACGGTCAGTTGGGGGGCAGGCGGAGGGGCATCCGTATGCCCTGGAGCCGTGTCTCCATCCGACTTGGGGGTCCTTCAGCTTTTCACGTTCTGCGGGTGGAGACCCAGTCTGCTAGGTCGATGCCGAAAGCCTTATCACGCAGCCTCCCCTGCCTGTCCCGCCCCTCCCGTCCCGTCCCAGCAGCGGTGCGGAGTGGGACCCCCGCCGCCGGAGCCGACGTTTGCACACATCACAGGGCCCCCCAGGTGCGGCCCGGAGCCCTCGTGCTGGCCGGCGCTCCCCCTGGATAGGCCCTCGCGGTGGGAGAGGCCAGGCGGGCTGGGCCGGCGTGTCTGCCGCCTGTGGCCGTGGCTCGGGTTCCAGGTCCCCTTGCCGTCCTGCGGGCATCTTCCTGGAGCTCGGCCCCCGCCCGGGAGACGCCGCCTGGGTCTGCGTTCCGGGCCCTCCCGCGGCGGGCCGTCAGGTGCGGTCACGGGAGGACATACAGGGATGTTTGAGAACGTGGCGGGGGGCCTGTGGCTGGGAAAGCGGGAAGGACGTCGGTCCCCTGGGGTCCTACCCTCCCCGGCCACCGTTCAGCCGTGGGCGCGGGGCTCTGGGCCTGGGGCTTCGGCTCAGCTTCCCGCCGGCCCCGCCCTGGGGGCCGCGCGAGGTCTTTCAGCCGCGGCATCGGGGCGCGCGCACCGCACCTCGACCTCCCGAGGCCCCAACACGCAGAACACCTGCTGTCGCGGGCGGTTCGCTCAAGGCGCGGACGTCTCCTTCCTGGAAAACCCCCGCGTTCGCAGAGAGCCCGGCTCGGAGGCCCGGGAGCTGCCTGCTGCCCGGCAACGTGTCGTGGGCGTTAAAAATGGTCGGGACGGCCGGCTCTGCGTGACGCGCGTCTTACCTCAACACGAAGCCTGACAAGCGGCGACGGGGTGGCCCTTCCTGACCAAGCGCTGGGCTTGGGGTCGCCCCGTGGTCGCGCAGGGGTCCTGACGGCGGTCACCGACCCGTCTGCCTCCTCCTGCCCCTCACCCCGTCATTCCTCTCGCTTTGTTCTGTGACTTTGCCGTCCTCTTGCTGTAGGAAATTGTTTCACGCACAGAAGCGCTGACTGGGCTCTTCCGTCCGCAGCGGAAGGCGCTCCCGGCGTCAGGAGCCTCATCTGCCTTGTCCGCGACCGTCGTCCCGGCAGGTGTCTGGCTGGTGGCGGGGGTGGGGGGCGACTGCCGTTTGTTGAATGAATAAAGGAGGGAAGGAGTGAGCGGATGTCGGGCCGCTGGGGCGCGTGGAGCCTGGATTCGCACGTGAGGAAGCCGGGCTGCCTGACTTGCCCCGGGGCAGGCGTGGCCGCAGATGAAGGCAGACGATGCTGAGGGAGGTCCGTGAGCCTCTGGGGTTCAGGGCGCGTGACCGTACGACTCGGCACGAGCAGGAGCAAACGAAACGTGAACAAGCAGGAAAGGAAGACCTCGCTTCCGTGCCCCGTGGACCAGAAGCCACGCGTGTGTGCTCTTGGGGGCACTCGGGGCGTCTCTGTGTCCCCACAAACACAGCTCCTGCTCAGGCTGTCCTGTCACCGGGGAATGAGATAGAATCACACATTCTTTAGCCCAGATTACTCCGAATTCCTCCCTCCTTGACGTTGTCCCTGGTGCAGACACAGCTGGCCGGAGCCCCTGGCCTGGGGACTGGTGAGTGAGTTCACCCCACGAGGGCAGAGCGCTGCGCTGGGTACGCCGAGGCGGGCAGGACCCGGGAAGACTCACCCCAGCGCACAAAGAGCTCGGGCCAGCTAACAACCGGGTCAAAGCGCCACGTGCCCTTGACCCGGCGTCAGGGCCCCTCCCCTCCGAAGCGGCCAGGGTAGGACCCAGTTGTGGGGGCAGGTGTCTGGGATGCTCTGCTGCAGAGCGGGGGCGGCACAAGCAGTGGGCATGGCTGCCCCGTGAAGACGGGGTCATGCTGGAGTTCGGTGCCGCGCTTGCTGCCCGCCGAGCTCAGGTGTCCAAAGGCGGGGCTTCCCAGATGGCCCCCTGGACGGTGACCCTCCCTCCGCCTCTAAGATGGGCCCCGCACCCACAGCGTGGGGATGTGTGGGCATCCCCACTGTTCCCCTGGACTGAGAGGGTCATCCGCGGTGCCCTCTGGGTGTGCCCCAGACTCGGAGGGCGGCAGGAACCCTCGGCATCGGGGGAGGGAGACCACGTCAGCTGCTTTTAAGGGCCTCCGCCTCTTCCTCTGCGTGTGGAGTCAGCACACAGGGCCCGAGCATCTGGGCACAGAGCTGATGGCCAGGCCGGAAGGCGGCCCCCGTGGTGAGAGGGACGGACCGTAGGAAGATGTGCACGTGGACGGCCTGGAGGAGAGGGTGCAAGGTCTGTGACGGTTCACGTTGGTGTCTAGTTGGCTGAACCACGTCCCCGTAATCCCCACGGCCCCTGGCCCCAAGGCCCCCAGCAGAGGGGCATCCCGGAACCGGCAAGGACCCAAGCCCGGCGGGCAGGGGTGTTGGCAAACCCTGAGAGGCAGCACTTTCCAGGAGGGTCCCCTCCGCACACCGTGTGGTCTCGGTGAGGGGGCCGGAGGGGTAGGGCTGCGGGACGGGATCGTAGGCCGTGGAGGCCCCCAGACTCGGCCGAGTTAACGATCGAAGCCCTGAGACAGCAGGCATTAAATAAACTCATAAAATCCCAGCCACAAACCTTGCCCAGCTTCCAGAGTGACTCAAATAGCAAATAAAAGTCTGAAATTATTGAAAACCTTTTAAGGAGATTACTCTAGAGACCCGGTCAGACCACTTGAGCTCTCTCTACAGATATTACAGCTTTTCTCTCTTTCTTTCTTTCTTTTTTTTTTTTTTTTTTTTTTTGCGTCATGGTTCTTAATAAGAAAACATTTGGCAGCATGTCCCCCCAACGGAGCTTATCATTTTTGATCACGTTTGAAGCGGGAGGCTGGTTTTTTTTTAGTAATTTACAAAACAGCTGAAAAACAGACATGTCCTTGTCCCAGTGCGGCGACGCCCAGTTCCCACAGGGGAGCCCCCGAGGTGGCGGCAGAGCCCCCGAGGCCCATCCCTGTCTTCACACCGACCGCAGTGCTGGACACCCCACCCTCACACTGGCCGGGTCTCCGCCAAGGACACCGCACGTTCTGGGCAGAAGCTGCACTTTGCAGCAGGAAGGGGCTGTCTCACCCCTGCTCTGTCGCAGGAGAGACGAGGGGGCAGCTTCTTGCCGACCCTGGGACCCGCGATGCTGGGCCTGACAGTGGGAGGGAGCCCCACCTGCAGCGGCCCTGACCCCAGGGCACCGGGCTCAGTCCAGCCCATCGGATGGCCTGGCTGTTGCCCTGCGGAGCCCAGGGGGCAGGGCAGGCAGGATAAAGTGCTTCTGTCCCCACAGGTGAGTGGCCTGGGCTGCCCGTCTCGCTCTGTTCACTCTCACCCTCCCTGTTCACCACCACGCTGTTCGGCGGCGGCTGGTGGGCAGCTCCCACCGCGTGCCCCAGAGACGGGCGAAGGCAGAGGTGGGGACACTCACGGAGATGCTGTGCATGAGGGAAGGGGCAGCCCCCCTGAGGCACGGAGAGGCTGACACCCCTGCAGCTCACACCCCTGGGGTACAGCTGTGGGCCTCCGTCCCAGGGGAGACTCTGCTGCCTTCGAGGGCTGACCCTCCCTGGGGCTCACCGGGCCCCTGTGGTTGGAACAATCAGAGGGAAGCCGAGCGGGAGCAGAGGGTCTGGGACAGGACTGCGGCCTGGAAATAGGGCCACGACCCCAGTGGACGCCTCGCTACCAGCTGTGCCTGCTCCCCCGAGGGGCTCCGGGCTGGTGAGGGGTCATGGGGGTGCAGACAGGGGTGTCCTGGTTGAAGATGGACTTTCTTGCCGGGAACGTCAGAGCTCTGATCGGGCAACGAGTCATACTGACCCTCTTTAACTCAAGCCCAAGTGGCAGGAGCCGGCCTGGTAAGGGCGGGTGGGAGGCCCGTTGCCTCTTCTCTCATGTTTCCTGAACAGTCCCCCTGCCCCCGACCCCGGTCTCTCTCACTCAGGGTTTCGCAGGTGCCCGGCTGAGGAGGATGCTTCTCGGGATCTCTGTCCCCAAAGCCATGAGAAGGGTCACCACCATGGCTGGGGTCACTGTACTCTCTCCTGGGAGACGGATGTGCTGGCCTGGCTCTGTGTGCGGGGTCAGCCCGGGCTCAGACTCCACGGGGCTCTGGCTTCCCGGCAGGGAAGGAGAGGGCTGGGTAGCTGGGCGACTCCCCCTGCACGCGCCACACACGGGTTCAGGTCTGCAGAAGCATGTGCCCGACGCCCCACCAGCGGGGCCGCCTCGGACCAAGGGAGTGGATCCGGCCCCCAGAGGGCCACGCTCTGTTTTACATGTCAAGCTGTCGGGGCCACAGGCGCCCCGGGATCTGGTGGAACCCTGTTCCCAGGTGAGTGTGTTTGGATCTATGAACGGAGCCGAGCGGGGCCCCCTCACCAAGGCGGGCAGGTGGCACCCGGTCCTGGACGCCCCAAACAGAACAAAGTGGCGGAAGAAGGACAGATCCTCTGTCGCTCTGCCTGTCTGCCGCGAGCCGGAACGTCATGGTTTTTCTCCCGCCTTCGGACTCGAACCGAAACACAGGCTCTTGCTGGGGGTCAAGACGGCAGATGTGCAGGCTGTGCTGGGCCTCTGGGGACAGAGGCTGACCCGGGACCTCTCAGCTCCACCATCACGGGAGTTAATGTCCTTAATAAATGAGCGTCTCTTCTGTCCCGTCTGTCTGCGCTGTGTCTGTCCATACCCGGGCCTGTGCTCACATCCTCTTGGCCCTGGAGAAGCAGGACTAATACCCAAGCACCAAATCCAGGGCTCCCAGGGGCCCCAAAGGCCCCGCACCCCCATCTCGGGGACACCTTGCAGTGGCCTCGGTGCACCGTGAGGCAGAGGGAGGTGCAGAGACCCCTGCCTGGGGCCAAGCTGTCACCGGCCCACAGCTTTCCATTCTGAGTAGCCCCACGTCCTGGACCCAGACAGATGCGCTCCCCACAGAGACACGGACCACGCGCAGGTCTGCGTGAAAGCGGGAGACCGCAACATGCAGCCAGGGAGGAAAGGGTCACTCACCACGGGGCTTCACCTCCAGGCTGCACGAGGGCTCTCAGGAGCGTGACCGTCATGGGGAGCTCCTGGAGGCTGAGCACCTCGAGCGCTTCCTTTCCGACCTCTGCTCGTGCTCGCAGCCGGATGGGAGGCTCGGGCTTGGGTGCACCGGGCCTGGGGAGTCATTTGAGGCCCCCCAGGTGGGAGAGGCAGGGCCACGAGTCCAAATGAGGCCCATCCATGAGAAGTCAGAACCAGGCAGAGCCCCATGGCCTCCAGCAATCGGGCCGCAGGCTTCCTGCTACTTGCCTTGCAGTGTTTCTGCGACCCCTTCCCCAGCGCACCGGCAGGGCACCCAGGTCACCAGAAGGCATCTGGTGTGCTGTAGCCACTGCGGACGGACTTCTGGACCCCTTCCTGGGGGCAGAGGTCATGGAGGAGCTACCCTGACCCCGCTCCCCCTGCAGCCCCGAACACCCCGTGTCTGGATATGTCTGTCTCCACCTGGAGACGGCAAGGGGCACATGCAGGGGTCTCTGAGACCCTCATGAGCTTGGGACATAGCCGGGTGGGGGACTGGTCCCTTGTCCCAGGGGGGCGGGGGGTGCGTGAGCTTAGGAGGGGCCCCAAGTCTGCCGCTGGGGTGGGGCCTGGTGTACCCTTCCCGCCAGCGGCCCACACAGGCACCCAGGGCTCCCTACAGAGATGATGCGGCCCCAGAGGCGTTTGCTTTCAGCGTGGAAGGCCACGGGGAGGAGCTGGGGGCCAAGCGGACCCCGCAGGGTCCCAAGGCAGCTCCGCCTCCGAAGGGCCAGGCTCTCCATGTGGGGGCAAAAGGGTCGTGGGAGGCCAGGGGTGGGGGTGGCCGGAGCGCCCCTGTGGAGCCGGGCGGGCACGCGGCCACGTCCCGCTGAGCTTCCTGACGGTGTAACGGTTTGCAGGTACGCGACCCACGTGTGCACCTGGTAGAGGAAGCTCCTGGCCTCCGTTGGGCCCTGAGAAGGCTCAGGATTCTCCCCTGCAGGAGCAGACAGGGGTGGGGGGGGCTGGGCTCCAGGACACCCTGTCACTGCCCCGCCCCCCCGCGGAGGGATCCGCTCCCAGCGCCTGCCCGGCTGATGCCCCCACCGGGTACGTCATCCATCCATCTACCTGCCGTCGGTATCTGTCCGTCAGTCCGTCCTCTCTGTCTGTTGTCTGTCTCTCTATCTATTCACCTACCTCCACCCACACGTGAACACGGGACACTGGGCTCCGGCTCGCGGGAGACCAAGGCATCCTGACGTGTCCATCCTGGACCCGCAGGAGCAGGAACGGGCCGGAAGGTGGGCTTCAGGCGTGGCGGGCGGGGGCCACCATGGGAAGTTTTGGGGCGAGCGGGTGTTGGGAGTGACCCAGGAGCCCTGCAGAGCACTGGCTGAAGAGGGGACCGGGAGGACAGGGTCCTCGGGGCTTGCTAAGGGGCAGTTTGGTTGATTCCCCTGAGCCAGAACTGGTCTTTTTGCTACATAGAAACTCAGTTTTCTTTCCTCACTGGTGTCCTTCTTGGGCCTTTCTCTGACCTGACAAGCCTGCAGACTCTCTGCTCCTCGAGGGTGACATGTCATCCCTTCCTCTCCCTCCCCCTGTTGTGTCTCTCCGTCGGCCTCCCGCCCCGCAGCACCCCCAGCTCTGACTTGAGCAGCGGGAAGAGCCCAGAGCAACTGTGCCCGGCTGGGGGCAGCACGACCCTTGGCCACGTCAGGGGAAGGTGGAGAGGCGGCTCTCCGTCCTTCCCAGCATCGGACCTTAGGGGCAGACAGGCAGCACCCTGACCCCGGCGAGCCCAGTGGTGCGCACACAGGCCGGGGGGAGGCTCCCGAAGCCTCTGGCAGATGGACCCACCTGGCCCTGGGAGGGCTTGGGGGCCCCAGTGTGGGCAGAGGGACCTGGGATCAGCAAAGCCCTGGGGCGTCTCCAGCCTGGGGCTGAGCGACGGTGGGAGCCGCGGGCCAGAGCGGAGTCTGCCCCTGGGTCAGAACAAGCCCCTGTGGTCTGGAGGCCGGGGCAGAGCGGGGGGTGGGGGGCGGGCGGTGCCAAGGCTCGGAAGGTGCCCGGCCAACCTTCTCATCTGAAAACGCGCCCAGCCATCTCCAGGGGGCCCGGCTCCCGGCTCCTGGACTTCCTGCACATCAGGAACGCCCGGACTCAGTCGCCTTCTTGTGATATCCGTGTTCCTAGTCCACACAGTCACCCTGCGGACGACCGCGGACACACAGTCGCCCTGCGGACGACCGCGGACACACAGCTTCTTAAGGTTCCCTTTCTGTGCCCTCAAGGCAGAGCGTGCACTGAGCAAGGAGGCCCGGGGCTCTGCTCCTGTCACGGCCGCCTGACACGAAGTCCGCCTGCTGCGACAGCTCCTGCGACAGGGTCCCGAGGTTCAGAGCCGAGGCGCCCCTGATCCAAAGCCGCGTGTCTCTCTCGGCCCAGGAGTGTGAGCCAGCGGGAGGTCAGACCCCGGCCCTGCTTCGCGAGGGGATGACGGTGAGCGGCTCTTCTCATCTTTCCTGACGTTCCCGCTGAACAACGTCCCCTCCGAGCGAGGGTCCTGCCTCCACCTGGCACCCCCTCCTCGGAGCTGGTTTCCCACCGAGCCTGCGGCCCCAAGGACGTGCGTCTCCGGGAGGCGAGGGAGCGGGGAGGGCCAGGAATTACCGGAATTGCTGTCGCATGTGATCCTATGACCACGGAGCACAAAAGTCTCCCAGCGCTCACTTCCGGAATGTCACGTCTGACGACACCTGGATTCACTCCCCAAATTTTTAATCTTCAGAGCAGAGAAGGCAGATGCCTCCTGATGGGGGGGCTCACGCTGGCCTGTGGCTGGCTGCGGCGGCTCCGCAGTGGCTCCTGGCACGGCTGCCCAGAGCCGGCCGCGTCCAGAACCGTGTCGGATCCGGAGCTCGCACTCGGGGCCTGGGAGCTCACGCCCGGATCTGGAGGCTCCCGGTGGGCAGGGCGGTGTTTTTAGCAACATGAGGCCGGAACATTTACCGCATTCGGCGGCGATAGTGATTAATCCTCTTGTCTTGTAGCTCTGTCCTGCCGCACTGTATCTGCCTCCTGCTCCCGAATGAACACGCGGCCACCCAGATGCCGGGGTGCAGGGCCTTGCCCGCCTGCCTGCCGCGGTCTCCCCCTGCTCGCGCGCACTCGGTCTTCAGCAAAACAGCGAATGGTCCCTGGACTGCCGGGCTCCTCCGCCCCCAGTGCCCGCGATGGGGTCTCTTCCCTCCAGTTTTCTAGAAACAGCATCGTGCGGAGTTGCGATGATCTCTTTGTGCAGCGTCTGAATTCTGCTTTTCCAGCGACAGTTAAAATCTGAGCCCATCGGGAGGTAGCTGAGGGTCTGGCCGTCGTCTTGGTGGTCCCGAGGGAGGTCGTGACGTGGTGTCCCCTCCTGCACAGAGCCATCCACTTGCTCTGAGCGACATCTCAAGAAACGCGTCTGTGCATGGATATTTTTAAATTAACATTTTATTTTAAAACACTGTAGATCCATAGAAAACACTGTGAATGCAGAGTTCCCGACGTGTTACTGGCATCCTGGAATGCGATGGTGTCTTTGTTACAAACACCGAGCAACACGGATACACTGTTGCTAACTAAACAAGCCCCCACCTTACTTAGAATTACTTAGTGTTTCTCTGCCTTCGTTTTCTTGCCAGGATCCAGGTAAAATTTCGACGTCACATGTCCTTAGGCTCCTCTGGGCTGGGACAGCGTCTGAGACATCCCTTGGTTTTGATGACCTTGACTGTTCCAAGGGGTGCTGGACACACGTGTAGAATGTCCCTCGGCTGTGGCTCGTCTGAGGTTTGTCTTAGGAGTAGACTGGGGCTATGGGGTGTGGCGGGGAAGACCCAGAGGTGAGGCGCCCTTCTTAGGTTATCACATCAGGACGCACAGTCATCAAGCCTACACCTGCCCTGACGCCCTGGCCCCCTGACGAGGTGTCCGTCAGCGTCTCCGCTGCGTCTCGCCTCTTTCCCGTTTCCACCGGCGCGCTGGGGGAGCGGTCAGTACACGTAGAGCACACGTGAAGAGCGGGGTGTCTGCCCCCTTCCTGAGGGTGGACACCTACAATTTGGAGCTGTAGGTCCCCCCTGAGAAGATACTGCGAGGAACGGTGTGGCCGGGCAGAAGGATGCGTTTCTGGGCTCGAGTGCTCCCTTCGCAGACGTTGCGCAGGAATGTCGCAGCTGCTCTCTGCTCAACAGGTAGGTGACAACGGCCGACCGCTCTCGAGGTACGTCTCCAGGGGAAACCACGGGAACAGGTGAGGCAGGTCCGCCTCAGTGAGGCTGGCAGATTAGAGACGCACCGTGAACAGCACAAAACTAATGAAAACGTTTAAAGTCCTGAACGATTTCAGATAGTGACGATGGAGACAAAGTGCTGAATCAGTGGGGTTTGGGGCAGGAGGACGCCTCTGAGAAGGGCCGGTCTGTGCAGAGAGATCACGCCAGGAGCAGACCCCCCCGCACTCCAGGGCCCCATGTGGGTGGGCACAAGCTTGCGAGGCAGAGGGGAGGCCGGTGGGCAGTGGGAGGGCCGTCTGCTGGGTTGCCCTGGGCTGGGTCACTCAGGACTCTGGACGTGTCAGGGATTTCGTCCCAGGGGCCTTGGGAGCAACACCGTGTGTTCTCTGCACACCCTCATCTCTCCATTCTGGGGGGCTTGGAGGGAGGCAAGAGGGTCCTTATTAGGCCTCTAGCTCCCAGAGGGCTGGTCTGTACCCTCCTGGAGGGTCAGAGTCCCAGAGAACGGAAGCCCCAGGCTCACTGGCAACCTAGGAATGTCCCTGAGGGACAGCAGCCGTCGCTGTCCGGCAGCCGCTCAGTCCATGGAAATGCCTGCGGCCAGAACCAGGCTCTGAGGTTCCCAGGCCTTGAGGGCAGAAAGCCAAGGGGCAGCCCCATCACTCTGGCTGCTGGGCAGAGCGGGTACGGGCTCCCCTTCCCTCCGTCTGCTGGAGGCACCTGGCGCCCGGCACAGGTGTAGTCGCTGCCCGTGGGGCTGGTGGGAACATTCCAACCTGGTTAAAGGAAAACCAGTGGGGAGAGAAATGGCACTTCTTCTTCTTTCTTTCTTTCTTTCTTTCTTTTTTTTTTTTTTTAAGTAAACGGGTCAAAGGATATGGGTGAGACGAGCTAATTAAATTAGGCCGTGGTCCGCACTGGTGCAGAGAACTCATCAGAGCCCTTGCTGGTGGGTCCGGCCGCTGCTTCGGGGACCTCGGGGCCATCTGACCCCAGCCTCCCCGAGGGAAATGAAGCACAGAATGCGAGGTTGTGTTCCTTTATTCCGAAACCCCTTCCTCTCCTCTGAGCTCCGACGCGGCAGCCCCACTCCGGATCAGATCATATTTGAAACTCCAGCAAAGCCCAAAGCTCCTCCTCGCTCCACCGATCAGGGACCACCACCCTGGAAGGTGGCCTGTTGGGAGGAGGGGCCCGTGAGCCCGCTGCTCTCACCCCTGAGCAGACCTGCCAGCCAACACTGGAGGTGGCCGCAGTGGCTGGGCCACCAGAAAAGCTCCCGCTGGGTTTTCTGGGACACGCCCCTCCCTGAGACGCTTTGGAGGCCACCTGCTTGAGACGGCTGCGTGTCCCTGACCTCGGCTTACCCGGAGCGCCCAGGACTCCCACAATCGGATCTTTCTGCATTTCTCACCATTAACACGGAAGGCTCCGTGGTGGGCGGGAGATCACGGGGCGCACCCTCCGACGTTTCCCGGCAGTTAGGGGACAGGAATGTGTGCAGACCCACCGTCACCGAGCTACAGGGTAGGTGCTGGCCTCGTGGACAGTTCCTTGGGGGAAGCTCTTGCTGGGCGCCCCATGCATTAGACAGGTACTTTTAGGGGCGGAGGGGGACGTGGGGAGGTGCGCTGCGATTCAGTTCCTGACGGCAGTGACGACACAGGCGTTTCGAGTTCCCACTCAGCAAAACGTGGTCCCAGGCACGACGTATGCATCCTTCCAGCTCACCCTCCAGCTACCATGGGAGCCGGTCAGGACTGTTTTCAAACTGCAGGTGCAGAAGCTGGGGCTCGGAGTCCCAGCTGATGATCTGAGATTCTAGGAAGGGAGCAGGATGGGAGCTCTACTCCCTCAGAGCCTGAGTCATCCCTGGGGTTTGCTCGATCTGCCCACGGGTGGGGAGGGTTTGATCTTGGGTATCCCAAAGGAAGGGGCCATACCTCTTACGAGTCTGCAGGTGACCAGCTTCCAGCTTAAGACGGAGCTCACCTGATGGGGGTTATCCCTGGCCGCACAGAGCTGCACCTGTCGGGAGGCTCCCAGTGGAGGCGCAGTCACCAACGTGATCTTTTGAAATCTGTGCCAGCGTCAGAACGCACTGGAAACAAGAGGGACGCGGTCCCTGACCTTGTGGACTTCAGTCCAGTGAAAATAGGCACCTCCACGTGGAATCAGCCCTTCTTTCTTTCTTTCTTTCTTTTTTTTTTTTTTTAAAGATTTTATTTATTTATTTGACAGACAGCGATCACAAGCAGCAGAGAGGCAGAGATAGAGGGGGGAAGCAGGCTCCCCACGGAGCAGAGAGCCCGATGCGGGGCTCGATCCCAGGACCCTGGGATCATCACCCGAGCTGAAGGCCGAGGCTCAACCCCCTGAGCCCCCTGGGTGCCCCGTCAGCCCTTCTTTCTATTCCCGTTGTAGCCAAAGGCACCAGCTCCCACCATTCATGCAGGCCCAACCCCTGAGCGTCACCAGGTCGCTCTCTCAGCTGCTCCTGCGTCCTCTCCACCCCCGGGCTGAGGGATGCTGCCTCCTACAAAAACCGTATTTGTCCCATGGATCCGAGTCACCAAATCCTCTCCCATGGGCTTCTGCTGTGGCCTCGTCACTGGTCTCAGCAAATTCTCTCCAGCACCGTGGAGATCCCCACAGTAGTGGGCAGAGATGGGGTGCACAGGAAGGAGGACTGTGGTGGAGGCAGCCAAGGCTTCTCTTGGTTCCCGAACCCGAAGGTGGGAGCCCCTGGAAGTGTGAGGTCCACAGGAAGCCTGGGGGATCCAGGGCCCGCCCTGCCCCAAGCCCCTTAGATTCTGCTCGCAGCCCCCACAGAAACCTGACGGGGAGAAGGCAGTAGGACGGTTGGTGGATGGTGGATGGATGGATGGATGGATGACGGACGGATGGACGGACGGACGAACCAAGCACGACAGGCAGAACGATGAATGAAGGGCGGGGACACGCCCCCCCTTTCCCGTACTGACTTTTCCTATCCTGCTAGACTTTCCCTATAACCAAAGTTAACTGAGTTTTAGGACATTCTGTCCACTTCCCTTGTTAGCAAATAACAATTGATAAATGACAAAATCTCTCATTAGGTGGAGTTTTTCCCATAGTTTTCCCGGGTCTCTTGGTTCTGTGAATAGACCAATGTCTCAGATCTACCGCTCACTCCGTTCACCAGAACCCAAGAGCTAGGACCCAAGCTGTCCTTGCTGCCTCCACGGGCCGCAAGCACTTCCCTCTCCCGGCGCACTGGGTGACGCCCAAGGCCCGAGCAGAAGCAGCTTGTCTAGAGCCTGGCGCTGTGTGGGGACAGCAGGAGCCCCAGGCTCCCTGGGCTTCACAGAGACCCGGGTGAGGAACGGTCAGCTCCATCGAGGGGACGGGGTGGGCCCAGGGGTGGCCCGCCCCCTTCTCATTGTCTAAGGCACATTTATTTGAAAACTACCGACAATACAAACGGAAACTTGAAGTTGGAGCCAACACAGGTACTCGGGCTTGGCCTCGGGCCAGAGGCTGATGAGCGGCAGCTGTGAACAAAGACCGGGATTGACGTGTGGCCGCGGCGTCCCTGGGAGGGGCGCGGGGCAGCTGCGCGCTGGACCCCGGAGAGAGTCCGTTGTTTACGGCCATGCGGGCCGGGGCGATCCCTGAGAACAGCTGCCCTCGTTTCCTCGGGCCGTGCGGAGACGGCGAGGGTGGGGGCGGCCCCCCCCGGCGCGCGAGCGGTCGCCGCCCCGGGATGGGCTCCGAGGGGGACGGCGGCGATGATTAACGGTCGGCAAACACAGACTTCGCCGGGAGAGGGCTGGGACCTGCTTAGCATGGAGCTAACAGGATGGAGAAATAAATTAATGTCCTCAATTACAAAGGGGCTTGGGGTATAGAAGGCTGTTGTCAACAAACCTCCCTCTGGAGGAGGAGAGGGCTGGAAGTCCAGGACGCCATCCATCACTCCAAGGGCGTCCTGAGTGGAGGGAGGGGAGAGGGGTCTCGGGACCGGGGAGGGGGCCCTTGGAGGCTGCCGAGGCGGAGAGGGCGTGGGCGTCCTCCCGGGGCCGCGGCAGGCGCCGTGGCCCAGGTGCTGGGGGGCAGGCAGGCAGACCCGGCGGGCTGCCGAGACTCTGCTGTGCTCAGTCCCACCAGGCCGGAGGGTGGACGGCGCCCGGACCCCTGAAGATGCACGGGTTCTGCTCCTGCGAGCCAAGCCCTGGTTCCCGTCACCTCCTCCGTCCGCTCTCATGCTCGCTGGGGTCTGAGGAACCGCAATTAGCAGATGGTTTGGGGTCTATTAGTCAATGCCCCCCCCCCGCCCCCTCCGATGCCGCTGGAATCAGAGATTGGATTTCTTAATGACAGAAGAATTAAGTAATAGGCCTGAGCAGGGCCGCAGGCAGCCGTGTGAAGCCATGTGCAAAATTGATATTTCAACAAGCCTGATAACGTATTAGGGCAATGGCCGTGCCGTGTCGCGGAGTCACACGATCCGTCTTCGGTCAAACGCCGGCGGGCGCCCGTCAGCAGGCAGGCACAGCCCTTGGAGGAGGCCGTCGGTTCCTCCCTCACGCGTCCTGGGCCCCGAACCCTGCAACAAACGGCCAGGAGCTGAGCAGACCTGAAGGGTGCTCACCGGGGGGCGGGGCGGGAGGGGGGCCGCGGACGGTCCTCACTGGGCGTGGGTCCCGGACACGCTCCCGGGGCGCTGCAGGCTGTGCCCCTGGGAGCCTTGACCCCACCGTGTCCCCACGGGCTCCGGGCCATAAGGTCATCGGTGGACCGACATCCACTTTGATTTGCAGCGGCGAGCAGAAGCCCGGGGGCCCGAGACAAGATGCCCGGCGACAATTTTATGAAGATCAATGTTATTAGGGACTGAATTCTTGTCCGAAATAATTTGTATAAAATATCGTCACATTAGATGAGAATCTGTGCTGAATTATCGGCTAATGGGGTGTTGAATTGTGAGAGACCGCTGGCTTTTTTTCACAGCGTAATTGAACATGACAGATTCTATATCGGTCCGTGAGGTTCCTGAGCCCAGGAGGGGTCTGGGGCCCTGGGTCGTGCCTTGGAGAAGTGGGGTGTCCTACCCTGCACCCCCTGCCCCCAGGGGTGCTTGGGATCCTCCCCTCCCACCTTTGTGGATGCTCAGATCTGTCCCCAAAGGAGCAAGGAAAGCACGTCAAGCCCGTGTCTCTCACTGCGATGGAGACACACCCCAGCAGACCTGTGTGTCCCCGACCCGCCCAACGGCGCCGGCTTCCCTGGGCTCGTCCTCCCCGCGCTTGAGGGTCTACGTCTTCCCGGCAAGGGGTCTCTGGAGAAGCTCGACCACTGCACAGGCACCTTCCTGGTCCCGCTGCCAGTACCCAGCTCTGCGAGGGGAGAGAGGCGAGGGAGGGGGAGGCAGGCTGGGTGGGGGGAGTGGGCACCATCGTCCCTTGGTGCGTCCTCAGGGGTCCGGCCTCTTCCTGCAAAGGCTCCTGCTTCCTGGGGTCCTCCCAGCCAAGAGGGTCCCCCTCAGGCATGATGAGCGGGAAGGGCTCAGGGCTCGGGGTGCTCCTGCTGAGTCCCGACGAGCTGAAGGTGTGGGGAGGCCCAGCCGTGAGGTTCCGGGGAGCAGGGCGGGGCGGGGGGCCTGCAGGTCCCACACTTCCTGCACGTGGGCCGCCTCCCCCTTCAGCAGCTCTGGGAGGACACGGGGAGCGGGGGCTCATGGAATAGAGAGCCCACCCCTGGCCGGGCTGCCCTGGTCACATATACAAGAAGGTCACACCGGCTGCACCTGCTTCTGGGCCGGATGGGACCCCGCCGTTCCCTTCCTTACAGACAGAGGCCAGGGACCCACCCCCAGCGGGCTCCTGGGGCCCCGGCCACGGAGGTAAAGCCACGTCCAGCTCCGGGTCTCAGCTTCCTGGCCTTGCGCCCCCTCCGCAGCTCTGAGGCCTCCTGAGCCGGAGCCGGGCCCCGGGCCTCGCCCCCACGACCAGCAGCGGCCCCGGCCTCCGGCGTCCAGGCTGAGTGACGAGGCCGGGCGTGGGAGCAGGGCGCTGGCCTCCTCCTTCCTTGTCACGTGGGTGCCCCTGGAGGCCAGCGTGGGAATCAGAGTCCCTCCTGGCCCCAGCCCCGGGGAGCTGCCGGCTACAGCCCGAGGTCAGCTCCGGGTGCAGGGCCGCCCGAGGGAGAGTGCACGGCCACGGCAGTGTCCACCCGGCCTGGCACTTCCTCCCTGGACGGTCCCCATGGGTGAAGCAGAGGTTGTTTCCCGACTTACTCCCGGCCGCCAGCAGCACGTGGGTCTCCTTGGCCCTGAGCCACAAACGGGGAAGCCCAGAGGGAGGCCGAGGGGGCCCGGGTCTACGCAGCAACGCGGGCGGTGCGTGGGGGGGAGTTTGACTCTAGAGTTAATGTCATCATAAGGAAGAGCAAACTGCCTCAAGCCTGTGGCGGAGCATCGTCCTGGGGCTTGGACGCAGACAGGGCCCGTCCTGCTCCCGCAGGCCCGGGGCCTCAAGCTTTCTCAGGCCCCAGAGTGTCCGTCCCAGCCCCTCAGCCGACAGACAGTTGACAGCTGACAATGTGGACAATGTGGCTGTGTGCCAATAAAGCTTTATTAGCAGAGGCAGGAGGGGGCCGGGTGAGTCCCAGTGTGGTGCCCACGGGGCCCGAGTGAGGACAGAAAACAGCCACGGTGAGGGGGGGTGCATGACCCCCACTTTCGTCTTCATATCTGACGACAAACATGCGACCTCGATGCGTTTATCATAATGCTCACTGTTTTATCCATGGTCCAGGGCACGGTTCAGGGGCATTAAGGACGGACACCCTGCTGGCTCCCGCTGTCCCCGTCCTGCAGCGGCCGGGGTCCCCCTCCACCCTCCTCTGCTTGTCATCAAGGAGGTGACCACCCTGGCCTTGGCCGCAGGGACTTCGCGCACTGCGAAACCACAGAGACCCCTTCCTCCGCAGTGTCCGTCACGCATCTGCAGGGCCGCGTCCCCTCTGCACCCTCCAGAGCAGGCTCTCTCCTGCCTCAGGCCAGCTCCGGCGGCTCAGGTGTCCCTCCAGTCTGAGCCTCAGTCTTCACGTGACCCCTGTGTCCCAAAGCCCATCTCTGTGCCCACAGCTCCCTGTCGGACCGGCTCCGTCTCTGAGGTGAGCCGACCCTGAGGGGACCCAGCAGACCCCACGCCTTTGGGCCCCAGGGCGCTCTCCTCCCTCCATGGCCCTGGGCGGCCAGGACCACCCAACCTGCCCCAGCGGGCCTGTCTGCCGACTCTGGAATCAGGGAACATCCAGGAGTGAGGTCCAAGCCTGTGGGCAGCTGCGCCCATGGCACAGGTCAGACGGGGTCCCTGGGGGCAGAGCCCACAGCCCAGGCGGGGCCCAGGTGTCAGGTGCTGCCAGTCCCCGGGGCTGCCGGCAGCTGCCTCCTCGTATGACCTTGCTGGCCTCCCGGCTTCTGCCCGCTGTCTCCCCTGATTAATGAAACCATAGATCACAATCCACTCCGGCCGGCTCCCCTGGCTTTGGCAACTGATTCTGCCACATAATGGGATGTGAACACTGTCTAATTTCCAAATTAAAGCTCAGATGGGCGGCCAGGCTCTTCTGCTGATGGCGTGGCTGGGAGTGGGGTGCGCCCTGCCCCCGCGCTTCTGGGAGCAGCCACGGGCACGGCCTGGATCTGCAGTTTCCGAGGTCCCTCCTCCCAGGACTCGGCCACTGCCCCCAGAGGCGTGCAGTCGGACACCACGGGAAGGAGCACAGAGCTCCAAACCCATGCGCCCCTGGCCGTGCAGTCGGACACCACGGGAAGGAGCACAGAGCTCCAAACCCATGCGCCCCTGGCCCACCAGCTCTGTCCTCAGACTGACCACTCCTTTGGACTCCAGACCAGTGTTGGCCTCAGCAGTCGGGAGCCCGTGGTCCTGGGTCAAAAGTCAGAGGTCAGGGGCCCAAGGAGGCATCTTTGTCCCAGGTGCCCAGTTGTGCACGGCCTCCCCCAGGACCTTGACCCTCCAGAGGGGAGGGGGAGGGGACTTGGGCAGCGGTGCCCGGGCGACTGGCCGTCAGGGGACCCTGAGCCGAGCGCGGTGGGCGGGAGCGGCTGAAGGCGGCTGCGGGATCCTCCTTGTGCTTTCTGCAGCCCCGTGGTGTCTCCTGGGCAAGGAGCCGCCTCAGACACGGGGATGGTCAGCATCGGGACAGAGCCGGAGGTCAGTGTCCACCAGCTGCGCGCCCACGCCCCCACGCCTGCCCCGGATCCGGAGGGAGAAGCGAGATGGGGGCATCCGGCCACCCCATCCCTTCTGGCTGCTTGAGGGACATGTGGCCTGTTTGTCCCAGCAGCTGTGCGGCTCCTTCCAGTGCTGGCTGCGTGCCTGTGTCCCGGCTTGAGGGACTGTGCTTGTCGGACGCTGACCCCTCTGTGGGCAGCACCCTGTCCCTGTCGGGTCAGTCACCCGTCCGGCCTGCCGGGAGCCACAGGTGAACCACCACCCTTCGGCCTCCTCCTCCCCGGCCCCGCCCACCTTCCTCGGAGCTCCTCCCCCACACCCTGGTGTCCCCACCACACACACCTGGATGTCCCCGTCCCTGGCTGCCTCGCTCTGGTCTGTGTGCTCCGCACCACAGCCCCCTCCTGCAGCCAACTTCCCATGGTCTTCTAGTCCCCAAACCTCCCCGAGCGCCCCCAGTATGTTCAGCCTGACCCTGCAGATTCAGACCGTGGCTGTGTGGCCTCGTCCCCTCCCTGCGCTGGGGTCCTGCTGGGTGCCGTGTGTACCTGGTGTGGGGTCTGCTCCACGAAAACCCGTGGCTCCCCCCGAACCTCTGGGACCCGGCACAGAGAAGAAGAACCACCGAGTGCGTGTCCCTGCGTTAGTTCATGAACCTCCATCCCTAAGAGCAACTCCAGACCGTCACTTGTCGCTGTCGTTGGTGACCTGCCACGACCACCCTGGGCTGGCCGCGAGTCCCGGATGGCGGCTCCCCACCCGCCATCACCCCAGGCCTCTGTGCCCAGCTGCCCCGTCTTGGGGAGATCCCGGCTGGCTCTGCACTTTGGCTCCCCACCTCCAGATGGGGCAGCAGACGCCGCACCTCACAGGGTCCAGGAACGACCGAGCGGTCACGTGGACAAAGCCCCCAGACCCGGCCGGCCACGATGAGGCACCGAGGGGGACCCGGGGCTGGGCACAGCTGTTCCAGGAACTCCCTGGCTGTTAGGCTAGGTCCCCTGGGTGGGGGTGGGGACCCAGGGGCTTCCTGGGATGGGAGGCCCAGCTGACGCGTCTGGAGTTACAGTGAGGGCAGGTGGTGGGTCGGGGTACAGGGTCAGAGCCGGAGGGGCTCAGCCCTTCCCGCTGTGTGACCTTGCCGGCGTGGGCTCTGCAGCCCCCACCCGTCATTGCTGAGCCCAAGTTAGGAAAAGGATATGAAGCTGTGAATCGTGCTGCGGCAGCCGCTGACCGCAGCTGGCCTCCTGGTGGGGTGCGGTCTTGCGGCTGGGGGGGGACACAGCAGGGCCCCCCACTGTAGCGCCACTGGATCTCAGGGAGATGCACCTGCTGGTCACGCGGGCAGCACGGTGGGGGGTGTTCCTGGTGGCCGAGCAGCCAGTCCCAACGGCCGGCACGCGGGCTCCGTGTGCCCTGCAGGGGCATTGGGACGGACCTCTTGTCCTGGAACGCAGGGACCGGGGAATGTGCTGGGCCAGCCCAGTGGCCCGGAGGTGGAGGGGGATTCAGGCTGAGGCCCACGAGCCCGAGAAGTGGCACCGAAGGCCCCGGTCCTCCAGACCCGGCACCGAGTCCACGTGGGAGCCGGGGGAGGGGACGCCGGAGGCAAATGGATTGCGTGGAAGCCGGTCCTGGCACGAGGCCCTGGAGGGCGTGACAGGGGTCCCCTTGGCTGGGGTGGTGTCCTGACCCTCTCAGCCCACATCCTCCCCGGCTGCCCTGAGACTCTCCCGGCGACCGAGACGCAGGAGTGCCCGGCCCTCCCTCTCCCTTGCTTTCCTGGGTTTGCTCTCACCTGGCCGGCTCACGGAGCCCCGGTTTCTCAGCTGAAAAGTGGGGGCCACAGCAGCCACCGGTGATGCTGGCTACAGACTGGGGTGAGCGTCCCCTCCTTGGTGACCTTGGGGTTTTCAAGTGACAACACACTCCCTCATCTGCGCATGTCTGCGTTACAGGGAGGGAGCTGGGCAGGTCACCGAGTCAGGCACAGCCCACCCACCACGGCCCACTGGAGAACACACCCCCGTCTGCACCGGCCCCCCATCAGTCTGTGATCCCGCCCCTACCTGGGCTGGGCAGGCGCCCCTGCCACGGGGCTTGGTAGGCATCTGCCGTGTTACTCAGGCTGCCTCGACCTCCAAGCAGACACGGTTCTCAGTCCTTCAAACGTGGCACCGATGTCGGCCCCAGTCTGCGTCTCACCGAGCCCGGGCAAGTTCTCCTCAGGGGGTCCTCACTGCAGCCCTGTGAGCGGGGTCCTTGGACGACCCGGAGGGCGGCTCAGAGGCGGGACTGGGGAGCGGACGGGCGGAGGGCGGAGGCCCCGGTTACACAGGTGCGCGCGGCCTGAGCGCTTCCGTTCCCCGCCTCGCTCACCGAGCGCGGAGTCCGCGGGAGTCGGGTCAGTCCCAGCGTGGGGATGCGGCACTGACTGACACGTGGGGTCCCGGTGTCCTGGGAGCCCTCTCCGCTCATCGCTCCCGCCTGCCCAGCGTCACGCAGCAGCCGGGGGGAAGGGCGGGCCCGCCCGGAGCCGCGTCTTCCGAGCCGGAGCCGCCGCGTCCCACGCCCTCCGTGGTGGCTCAGCTCCCGGTTCCGACCCAGGCAGAGCTGAGCCCGCAGAGCTCCCGTGGGGCCTGGCGAATGCGTGGCGTGGCTGGGACCGGCCGTGATTTGAGTGTGCGGAGCGGCCCTTCCCCGGAGCCGGGCGGCTCCCTGAGGTTAAAGCGGTCCCCACGGCCGCACGCGGGGAGAAGAACGCGATTACCCGCTTGCTCTCCGGTCTGCTCAGCCCCCGAAGGCGGTGGAGGCACAGGGAGGCAGGTGTGGCTCGACATGCAAAGCACGTCCCCCCACCCCCCTGCACCCAAATCGCTGTTGGTGTAAACAAAAAATCCAGGAATTTATTAAATCCATCATTTCTCAATTCGTTCCTGCGCGTTGCCGGTAATTAGCAGCGTGACATCTGCATTCGCTGCTGTTTCAGCCAGGCCGTGGGCTCCCGGTCCCGGCACCGGCAGAGCCTCGCCCTGGAAGGACCCGCGCGGCCGTGGGGCACGCGTCTACATGGGCGTCCCCGCCTGAGGGCCACCGGGCAGTTCTGACAAGGACAAGCCTGGCTGGGACGCCAACGGCCCTGGGACAGGAAAGCCACACTGTGGGGACGCGGCTTTCTCCACGGAAAGGAAGGAACCCGACCGCGCACACGTCTCGGGACCCGCCCCAGGCCCAGACCGCCCTTGACTCTGTTGGCCACCGGGTCAGGCCCAGTTTGTTTAGGAAACTGCCCAAGGGTTCGGGCTTCCGGATGTCCAGCAAAGGGGCGGCCGCCCCAGGGTCCAGCCCTCCAGAGGCTCTCCCCCAGAGCAGTCTCAGCGTCTGGCTGGGCAGGTCAGGAAAAACTCCTTCTGCCGGAAACCACTTCCCTGGATGATGGGAAGCACGTGACCCCTTCCTTCCCCGGCGGTGGAGCAGGGAGCCCAGGAAGGACAGTCTCCCTCGCATTCCCCGGGCTCTGTCCTGGGGGGATGTCCAGCCGGCTCAGGCCCGGAGCACACAGGAGCCCCCGGCAGCCCAGCTGCGGCCTCCCGGGCCTCTCACGTCAGGATGGGAGCCGCGGGAGCCTCCGCCTCCGCCCGCCTGGGAGCAGGGCCCAGACCCGGCCTTCCCGGGGCCCAGAGGGGACATCGCACCTCCTGCCGCTGCCTCTGCTGGCCGTTCAGTCAGGCCCGCCCCTGAGCACCTCCACCCCCGCTCCTGTGTGCCCTCGCCCCGTCCCCGTGCACCCCCAGCCTTGCACCCGCCCTGGGCACTCCTGTAGCCCTGCCCACACCCCTCCACACACCTACTCCTGCGCACCCTCACCCCCGCCCCTGTGAACCCCTCCCTTACCTGCCCCTGCGCGCCACCCCCGCCCCCGCCCTCTGCACCCCCGACCCCTGTGCGCAGCCCAGGCCGTGCACCTGTGCACCCCCCGACCTGCAGGGCTCCCTGCCCTCAGTCATGAGATCCCCGCAGAGACCCGCAGGGAGGGGTGAGTGACAGGGGATGCTCCTCCCAGATGCCGACTCCACAGGACCTGGCAACACCCTGAGACTCCAGGCCCCTCTGAGCTGTGAAGCCACCGCCCTTGTGTGACTGATATTTCTCCTGGTTTTAATCAAACACCTCTGTGTTCTGGATGCTTGTTTGAGTTGGTTCCGTTTCGCGGCTGCCGGTGGCGGTGTGCGCGTTCTCGGAGCGTTTTTACGGGCACGTGCCCGCGGGGGATTCTGGGGCCTTAGGCGCACGCGTGTTTAGAGGGAGCAGCTGACACAGACTCCGGGTGGGGGCACCAATTCAGGCCGCGCCCGGCAGGGCCCAGAGCTCCTGACACCCCGACGGCTCTCCAGCACCCGGGGCCCTGCCTTCCCGGTGGGCATGCCGGAGCCCCTCGCCTCCGCTGGGTCCTGGCTCTGGCCGGCTGTAAGGTCCCCCATGGGCCTTGCTGGGGGGGTGCCCACATCTCCGTGTTGGGAGGAGAACCCCCCGCAGCCCTGCGGGACGCCTCCCCAGCCTTCAGCCGCTGTCCTGAACCTCCCCAGCCAGGTCCCCAGGGGTTCTGGGCCTCAGTTCCTCATCTGAACCGAACACGGTTGCTGCCTCGAGATCGCCAACCTTCCTCATGGCCCGGGGTCCCTGGCCCCGTCCTCCGGCTGACCATTGGTGAGAGTTTGGGGAGCCTGCTCCGAGAATGTGGATTTCCCTATAAGGCTGCGTTCTTCTCCCCGTCCCCCAGGGGCTGCCGGAGCCCAGTCCAGGACACTTCCCAGGCAGCTGTGCGTCTGGGGCCCACGGATCCCCTCTCAGCAGAGAGCCCGGGACCCGGCTCCGACACCCCTGTCCTGGAGAGTGATGCTGAGCACGGTCCCCGAGCCTGGGAGGAGGTCCTGCTCGAATGCGTCCCTGCGGTCAGTGTGCTGCGACGCAAGGAGTCCAGCCCCGTCGCACGGTTGTTCGAGGATGCAGTGCAGAGGGACGGGGCGGGAAACCCGGACGCCCAAGGAGGGGACGGAGGCGGGGGTCCCAGGCCGCAGCCTGAGTTGGGGGCTCAGAGCCGTCCTGGCTCCTGGACAGGCTGGGCTCCGGGGCAGAAGCAGCTAGAGCCAGCTCCCTGGGTCTGGGAGGATGAGGCAGGAGCTAATCCCTGTGGCCTTCTAGACCCTTCCTGGCTCCCCACGCCACCCTGACCCCCCGCCATCTGTTACCGTGGTAGCAGAAATTGGTGGTTTTCTCGTGTTTGTTGAGATTTGTTTTCTGTTTCTGACCCAAGCGCCCCCGTGGGCCCCCCACCCAAGGCCATGAGCTCTCGCCCACAGGATCTGCTTCTGCTCAGCAGCCCACTCGGGGCCGGGAGGAGGCCCCGCCACCCGTGGACTTCTCACCTGGACGCTGTGGGATGATAGCGGGAGGGGCTCTCCGGGTCACTGTGTTTACGGGAGTCTGTCACCCCGCGTAGGAACCGGCAGTGTCCGCCAGCTCTGAATGCGGTGAGAAGATGCTCTGACGTCCGGGTTGCACTCACTGTATTGACTTTGATTTTTAACACATGAATTCTAAAACTGCACTCGATTCCAAAGTACTCATCGCACGAGTGCGCGCTGTGCAGGGAGCGTGGACGGTGGGACCTCGAGGACAGAGACGCCCAGACTGGACCAGGCTGCGGCCCCACAGCCCTGCCATGGTCGTCCCTCTCCTCCTGTCATGTCTGCGGCTCTGGGCCCAGGACTCTCAGCGAGAGCTGTGGCCAAGCAAGGCCTGGCTTCACCAGGCGGCCGCCCCACCGGCTGTGGCCCCTGGGGCCGCCCAGGGCTCTTAGGACACCTGCTCAGGCTCGTGGGACGTGTCCCGGTCAGGACGGAACGGCCAGTCCTGCAGACAGTCCTCCTGCCCTCCGAGTTCACGGTCTGTGACTCCAGAGGACAGTCACGGGACCCGCACCCCCCCCAGCCGTCCTGCCCGTGGGAGAGGCTCTGTGCCCCTCCGTCCACGCCGAGGCCAGACTGCTGCCGCCCACCGGTATCTTGCAAATGAGTTCCCCAGGAAGGCAGGAGCGGGCGGCCCCATGTCCCCCTGAACCCCCCGGGGCGCTCGCACCAGACACAGGGCGCCGTCATTTCAGGCGTGATGGGCCACGGATCACACCCCTTTTTCTGCCAAGCCTGGCGTCTCTGGACAGTTTTGCATGAAGCAGAGGAGCTGAGGTAAAACCCGGAGGAAATTCTGAAATATAATAAAAGTGGAGTAACGCCGGCCCACCTGAGAGCCCGGAAAAGTTAATTACACCGTCAGAGCCGAGCCGTCTGCCGGGACGGAGTTGCTGCCGTCGATTTCTCTTCCCAGAGTGGATCTCCGGCCGCTCATTCAGCAGGGACTCCTGATACAGGATAATAGTTCTCTTTTATTGACCAGATTGGGCAAATTAAACACAAAAACGTATTCAGTCACCGCTCCGTGCAGACAGTGCGTTTGCTGCCAGATGCCGGGATGGGTCCCATCGCTGTCTGTCTGCGGGGATCGCACGTCCCCAGAAGCTTAAGTGAGACGCCGGCCATCTGTCCTCTGGGGCCCCGAGACACAGAGCACCAAGGGAGAGAGACTGTCACCGTGGTGGGGGAACTCGAGGAAGCCTTCCTGGAGGAGGTGTCCCCAGAGCCCCTTTGGAGGGAGAGGAGCAACTGAGGTGCCCGGGGCAGGTATGGCCAAGGACACCCCACACCACGCCAGTGGCCCCCACAGCTGCCCTTGGCTTTGTGGCATAGAGAGCAGGACGGATGTCCTGGGGTCGCCTCAGGGAATGAAGGTGTGCAGGGGTGAGGCTTCAGGATGAGGAAGTCCCTGAGCTGTGGCCCGGAGTCCTTGGGTCAAGCCGCAGCAGCACCGCCCATCCCCTCTTCAGGCAGCCCCCCATGAGGGCAGAGGCCGGGGAGACCCTCGCGAAGCCCCCAGGACAGGGTGTCACCCTTCAGCCCCTCAGCCTCCTCCAGACCGAGTCCCGCAGACCCGAGGGCAGCGCACCCTCTGGGCAGGAGAGCTCAGGGCTCCGCTCCGAGGAGAATCAGCTCCCTCCGTCCACACGAGGCTCGGGGCCAGCCGTCTTCACCCAGACCCAGAGAAGCGGACCCTCGCAGGCTCCAGTGGGGGTCCTGGGCAGAGCAGGGGCAGGTCAGCCAGCCCGTGTGTGCGGAGAGTCAGCCACGTGCCCGCGCCCAAGCCCATGTAGGTCAGCAACGCTGGGTCCAAACTGCACGCAGAGGTGTACGTGGGTGTCGGCCGGACTCTGCCTCCTCCTGCCTTCGCCCACCAGCATCTTCCCACCCATCCCCCCGCCCCCCCTCACCGTCCATCTGACCGTCTGTGTGTGGTTTGCCCGCTAGGACAGAAGCAGACGCGCGAATCCGACCCTGGTGGCCTCACGTCCATTTTTATCCCCTTACCTGGGACAGGTTTCCTCTCCTCGTCGCCCCACGACCCGCCACCTGCGGCGTGTTTACCCGGCACCGCTGAACGCCGGGAGGCGGCACAGCTCCCCGAGCTAAGGCCGTGCCAGGCTTGAAGGAGGTCTGGACGGACGGACAGACGCAGGGGACGCAGAGACCGCCGTCGCCTTCCTCTCTTCAGAGTGGTGGGGTGAGGATCGAACGGCGAGATCCGGCGTGGAGGGTCGGAGGGCCGGGGGCCGGCACCCTCCGGGCTCTGACCCGGCACCCGGAGGACTGTCCCGGACGCTCCATCTCCGGGGTCAGAGCGGGTCCCCGAGGAGACTTTCCCGCTCATGTGACCGGGACACGAGGAAGAAGAGGTGAATGAGCTACAGTTTGCTAAAAGGATTTCACTAGAAGCACATGTGTTTTCCATGAATAAAACTTAGAATCAGAGGCTCTCGGAGCCGGACGCGGCCCGCGGGATTGACTGTTTCCACCGTTTCAACTTCCAGACCCGAGACGGTGCCTGGGAACCTGCGGGCGAGCCCAGGACAAATGAGTCCTTTCAGACTCCGGTGCTGTCCCCGCCTCTCATGCTTCCTGCTCCTGCTTGGCCCAGCATGGTGACCGCTGGGGGACAGACGCAGGGCATGGGTTCTGCCGGGAGGGGACCGCTGGGTAGGAAGGCCCGGCCCGGTCGTTGGAGAGGGGACGATTTCCACGGCTGTCTCCTCTCCCCTGGCCGACGCCCCGTGCCCCCAGAAGGGGAAGCAGAAACTGGACCCCCAGGGGAGCTGGGCTCATAACCTGGGGGTCAAGCCTGCTCCCTCCTATCTCCCTCTGGGGGCGTAGCCTCGGCCGGGCTGACCCCCGCCTCCTCCCCGGCCTCTCCCCTGTGTGGGCTGCAGGTACGGGCCTCTGTCCCAGGGTGAGCCTCCCTCGCGCTGCCCCTCGGAATCCCCCGACCTGGCGGCATGCGGACCCCGTGCCTCCTGGTCTGGTGTCCCAGGAAACGAGGGACTCCACGTTTTCCCGAATGCCCTCCTTGGCCTGACGGGGAACTCAGGCTGGGGCTGCGGCTGCCGGGGGGAGGGGGGAGTCCCCGTGGAAACAGGAACTTTGGACTGGCTGGGCCTCAGCGCCCAGAGGTCACCTGCCGGTAGTTGCCCCCCCCCCCCCCCCGCCGCAGGAGCCTGGGAGCCTCTCTCCCTGGAAGAAGCCGAGGCTTCGTGGCCCGGCCAGAGCCCTGGGACCTCCGCCCCAGCTCCCCATCACCCAGCGCTCGCCTCTGAGAGCACAGAAGTGACACCCGAGGGAGACGGTCCCTGAGATCACACCACCGGGAATGGATGCTGGAGACCATCACTGAGTCAGTGGTGCCCAAGCAGAGGGGCCCTGGGGGGTGGGGAGTGGGGGGGTGGGGGGTGTGTCGGGGTGTGGGCCTAGGGGGAGGGGCTGCAGGGAAGTGGGCGCGGTGGGAGGGGCCGGGGTGGGAGGCGCCTGGAGACGAGCCTGGGGAGGGTGTGTGGGTGCGTGGCTGCAGGGTGGGGGGTGGGCGGGGCAGGGGGAGAAGGGCCCAGGTAGGAGGGGCTTCAGAGGAGGGGTGCAGCGGGGTGGAGCCTGAAGGGGGAGGGGGGAGGCAGGGACAACTGTGACTGGGGTGACTGTGAGCGGGGGTGGGGCCCTGGGGAAGAGGGCCCTGGGAGCCCTTTTCTCCAGGGAGGGGCCCAGCACTCCCTTGTTCGACCTGAAAACCCAGGCGAGGCGGCAGTTGGAAGGAGCCCGTGTGCTTTCCAACAGATCCTAATCGCTGTGTTCATGTCACGATTACATTAATTATGTATCATTACTCCGTTGTAACAATAATTCTGAGGAAAAGCACATGGAAGCAATCGGGATTATGGACAAATACGAGGAAAGGAGAAAACTCAAGTCTGTCATTTGTCTACACCGAGTGTCAGCTACCGAACCCCCCATAAGGGACGCGCCTGGCTGAGATCTTAATTAAAACAAAACCCAGATACCTGCTGTTTGCGTGAGATACACATAAGGAAAAGTAGGCGTTGAAATGAGCGGAAATCCGAGCACGGGCAGAATAAGGAGGAGAAAGACGACGCGCCCATCAGTGTCCTCGTGCCGGTGGGAGTTTGCTGGGACCCAGAAGACCCGACCGGAGCAGGTGCGAGCTCGTTCATGATTCAACTACCAGAAATATAATTTCTGAGTAAATTTTACCAGCCTCCACGTCGTGTACGCAAAAATACAGCAGCTACACGCATAAATAAAGCAAAAGGATTACAGGTAAGAAACCGGACGGAAAGAGCACCGAGGGGCGGTGTCCGTCGGTTTCAGAATCGGGTGACCGTCTTGGACGGAACAGCAAACAGACGGAAGACGGAAGAAGAGCCGCGGCCACACCGGGCGCGGACACCGGATCACGCTGTCACAGTCGGTGACGTTGTGGCTGACCCTCCGGGGCCACCCCATCTTTCCCAACAAATACCCGTAAATATAAAAATTGGCTCTGATTTCACAACACTTTTCCTCCAGGTCGAAGCCAGTGAAATAAGAAACAGCTCGTGGAAGGGAGAACCCTGCAACACCATGTGTGCCAGGCCACGGGCGGCCCGGGGCTTCCCAGAGGCCTGTCCTTGGGTGGCCCCCCCCGAGACATTGGTGCCCCCGCTGTAGCTGGGGTGATAACGGGGAGCCCTGAGAAACTGAGAAGACCTAGAGGCTTGGATGGGATTAAAAATGAAAATGGAACATTAACAATTGTTCAAGGAACCCAAGAAAGGAAGGAGAAATGGGACGGTAGAGCCGGCACGATGAGAACACGTTAGCAAGGAGGTGGGTGGAAACGTGCCAGTCGTTCTGTTACAAGCAGACAGACGTCCAGACAGACGGACTGAGGGGCGTGATCAGAAGAGAGAGGACGGGTCGGCCCAAATCCACACTTTCTGCAAGAAACTCCCTCCCACCATCATGATAAGCCTCGTTTCAAGGTGGAAGGACGGAGCAGGACGTGCTGTGGAGACACGAGTCAGAGGAAGCAGGAGGGAGCGGCTCCGTTGGCGGCCGGCTGGGAAGACGTCAAGAAGCCAGCGGGAGGAGGAGGCGCACACTGCGTCCGGTCACGGCCGAGGGTCCGCTCAGCCCAACGACCCAGCGGCGGTGCTGAACACCCGTGCGCCTGAGAAACCGAAGGAGACACGGACAAACACTCACCGTTGAAAACGCCAGCGCTCCCTCCCTGCGACCCACACTCGGAGCATCAGGGAGGCCCAGGTCCCGAGGCACCTGTCGGCCGCCAAGAGCAGAACCCTCAGCCCTTGCCGCCCCCGGAGCGGTCAGCACGGCCGTCCGGGGCCTGGCTTACGGAACAAACCTTGACAGAATTTAAAGAACCAAAATCATGGGAAGTGTGTTCTCGGACCATAATGGAATTAAGTTATCAGGCAGAGAAAAGTAACAGGAAAATACCTGAGCCGTTGGGAATCAAATAACCCGCTTCTAACCGAAGGATCAAGAGACGGTCTCCGTGGAGATTGGAAAGAGTTTGAATTGAACGAAGATGAGACTATTTCGTATTCAAATTTGTAGCATCGTAGCTAAAGGCGTGCCCTCATCACGAGACTTGCTTCATGCCGACCATCAGGAAGCTGCCACGTCCGTGAGGAAGCAAACCCAGAGGCCACCGGCGCGGAGGGAAGCCCTCCGGCAGACGGACGCCGGCGATGCGCTTCCAACCACGGCGCGGAGACCGTTCGGTGGGAAAGAACAGTCTCTCAGCAAAGGTGTTGGGGAAACGGGACGTCCGTTCATCCGTTGACAAGAAAAAAAAAAAAAGGAGCCCTGACTTAGCTCTCGCTCCGGACGCGGAAGGTAACCCCAGACGGGCTGAGGACGACGTTCGGAAAGAGGCGCCGAGTCCCGTGACCCGGGGGGAGAGCTCTCCGGTCAGCCCCAGCGGCACAACGCACAGGAGAAAATGCTCGAAGACGAGAAGTGATCAGAATTGATACCACCGGCTCTTGAGGAGGGAAAGCACGAGTTTGCAAACCACATACTCGACAATTCCTTGTCCCTGGATTATAAAGGGAAAACGCTTGAAACTCAACAGGGAGAAAACACACAACGCTATTTAACTGTGGGCAGAGGACGTGGACGGAGGCATCCTCTGAGCAGGTCAGGTGGCAGCCGGACGCATAAGGGCTCAGCACGGTTAACCAGGGTTAGCGGGAATGCGGCTTGGAGCCCGGCGGGATGCCCGTGCCGGGAGCCCCTGGCGGGGGACTGGATGAGGATCGTGCAGATCTTGACCCGCTGCGGTGGGGACACAGCCTCCCTCACGGCCTCTTCACGGCTCTCAGATCCCCTGATCCCCGATCCTCACCGTTGGGGGATGGCAACCTGCCCGAGAAAGGGCGGCCTCGCCCCAGGTCACAAGTGAGCCACAGACAGCCACCAGGGTAGCCGGTAAGCACCCGGTCCGTGCAAGGTGGTTGGGGTGGCGGTCACTGCCTTTGGGGGTCATTTCTGAGTGGTTCTCTTAGAAGGCGTCCTGGGCAGGCAGAGCCAGAGAGTGTGACCCTCCGTGGAACAAGTCAGAGAGAGACGAAACCGTGTGACCACTCGTGTGGCATCGAAGAGGAAAGGGAAAGAAAAGAAGGAGACGTAAACCCAGAGGCAGACTCTGAACTCCAGGGAGCGCCCAATGGCGTCAGAGAAGGGTGTCGGGGGATGGGGACGCAGGGACGGGCTGAAGGAGGCCACTTGTGACGTGCGCGGGCGTCCCACGGGCTGATGAGTCACGGTATTGTACGGCTGAAACTGATGTTATGCTGCAGGGTAACTACCTGGGATTTATGATAAAAAGGGAGGACGAGGATGAGGAGGGAGGGGAGGAGGGGAAAGAGGGGGGAGGTGGGAGGAGGAGGAGAGGGACCAGCACTGGGGAGGCATGCGGGGAGGGTGGGGAGGGGGCGGGTGGGGAGGGGGAGGAGGAGGAGATGCCCTGGGGAAAAGCAAAGAGGGAACTTAGGGCAGGAATCCTAATTCTAGGTCCTGTTCTAGACGTCTGGACTCTGGATGTGAGCGGGTCGTGACTCTTGTAGAGTGTCGGCCGGTGACTGAGAGAAACGAGGGTGGTCGTTCTCCTGCCTGCGCCACAGGCCCTTGTTACAGCGGCTGAACGTGGGACAGGCCGCACCACCTGCTCGCCGGGACAGAAAGGGGCCGGGCTCGTCGCCCAGGACGGAGCACAGGCGGGTGGCGCGGCTGCTCCGGCGGACCGTGGGCACTTTCTTCCGGAGTCCCAGAGACACTTGCCGCACACACCCCATGTCGGCATTTCCCTGAGACAGATGGGACTCGTGTCTTCATGGGACGTGCACACGGATGCCGCCGCGGCTGTATGCAGAGCCACGCGTGAGAACCATCCGTGTGTTCCCGACAGGTGAGCGGTCAGCAAACGGGTCCATCTTGTGGTGGGAGAGCAGGCTGGACAGCACGGAATCCGGGCCCTGGGGTCTCAGCGAGGAGCTGCTCGGCCCACACGCACACGAGGGCCTGAGTGTGCAAGGGAGACGTGCCGAGCGAGACAAGCCTCCTCTGTGGGGCATTTTCAGTGGCGCTGGGAAAAGCATAACACAGAGAAGGGGGCTGAGGGGTGGGGGTGCGGCCACAGGGAGGGGCCCTCGGACTCCCTCGTCCCGACCGTCTCGGAGCCTTGAGAATTCAAACAGGTGTTAAAACCCGTCACTGTGCACACGCATTTAATGTCCATTTTACTGCACGATCACTTAAAACGAAACCGCCCACCTACAAACATTAGAAAAAGAGTCTATTTGAATTGAAAGACGAAGCATGTTCCTCTACCGGCAAATCTAGCATTCTCTCATTACGTACGTTAATATTTAATTAAAATGCCGATAAGCCAAAAGGTAGCATATTAAGCAAGATATTTAACAACAGAACAGAGTAAGAACTACGGCGGCGCGCAGGGAGCGCGGCACAGAGATCGGTGAGCTGGAAACTGAAAATCACCCACACGGATGGCAGCTCCTTGAGAAGGATCCGCACGTCCCCACCGAGACCGGTGGGAAGAGGGACGGACCCACAGCGTGCGTTTTGGGGAATAAAACAGGACCGTACCTTCCGTAGCAGCCGAGATGAGAAAGAGAACAGTTGGAATAATTTAGCACCAACGAATGATAAAAATCAGGTGAACGGGGCAGAGGACAAGGAGGACGGCGCGTCTGACGGAAGCAGAAGCAGAGGGAGGGAACGTTCAAAGCTCATCTTACCGCTGGGGAATCTGACTCAGAGATAAAAGTTCGTCCCACAAAGAAATCACAGTGCCCAGCCTTCGAAAACAGGAGAAAACCATCGATCCCAAACAAGACAGCGGCATCGTGAGAAAAACCAGAACAGGACGATGAGTGTCCGAGGATAGACATACAGTTCGCAGTAATACGGCAAAGAGAAGGCAGTAGCTCATAACAGAGGAAGATGGTTGTTCTGACCTGTGTTTGCCCCAGAAAGGGCGGGTAGTTCAACCCCAGGAATCAATTTGGCATTTCTCGACGTTAATAAAACAAAGGAGCAAAACGATGTGCTCCTCTCAACCGATTCAGTTAAATTGTCTCATAAAACCAGACGTTTGAATGATAAAAAATTTACAATAAGAGAAAACATTGATAGTTTACAGTCACAGTCGTCGTTGTCACCAGTCACAATCTAAGAAACCGTGCGCGCACCAGTTTGGGGTGAATTACTAAACCCCGGAAAAGTAGTGAGAGCTCAGAGTCGGGGGGGTGCACCACGGGCTTGGGTTGGGGGCTCTCTCACGAAGACGTTGACTTCCCTCGAACTCGGCCACAAAGCTAATTCGTTTCTAATTAAAAATCGAAATCCTGGGGCACCTGGGGGGCTCAGCAGGTTAAAGCCTCTGCCTTCGGCTCAGGTCATGATCTCAGGGTCCTGGGATCGAGCCCCGCATCGGGCTCTCTGCTCAGCGGGGAGCCTGCTTCCTCCTCTCTCTGCCTACCTCTCTGCCTACTTGTGATCTCTCTCTGGGTCAAATAAATACATAAAATCTTAAGAAAAAAAAATCTCTAAAAAAAAAAATTGAAATCCCAACGTCTTCCTCTTTGCTTTCTTCTTTGCGCTCATCGTCTTCTTTTTTCTGAGGGAGAAACGTCCCCAGCAACTGCCGAGCTCACCCAGGGGCGTCGGGGGTGCGGGCGTGCCTGTCGCTGGCATGCGTCACCCCGCTGCACCGGTCATTCTCACGGTAAGGAAAGTGGAGTTCGATCCCAGTTCACACCGGGAAGAAAAATTCCTTCTGTTTGGATTAAAAGCCAAACGTAACAGTGACGGACGTCAGAAGTCGATACTGGGGGTAATTTCATGCCCTTGGGAAGGTCAACTGTCCTCATGGGACGCAGGAGGTACAAACGGGGAACCAGAGTCCGACGGGTTAAATCATCCTGAATTCAAGCCACATCGCTTGGCGGCTGATCTGTGAGGACGGGGAGGAAGCAGGTTGCGAAGCGGGACACCACGTGGGGGACGGTCGGTCGGAGCTCCGGAGCGCACGCCTGACAGCAGGGGTGCCCAGCGCCTGCCGGAGAACGAGATGCGCACGAGTACGCTGAGGGACCCTCGACGTCCTTCATGAGCTGGGACACGGGGAGTGACACGAGACAGCGTCACACGCACACGTGCATGCACCTACTCACACCCACGGGCATGTTGCACACCCACACATGTGCACGGGCATGCACGCACACCCACACATGCATGTCCACAATGCACCTACACCCACACACACACACGGCCACACGTACATGTCCGCGCACACACATGGACCGACACCCACACATGCATGTCCACACATACACGTGTACCCACACAATTCATGCACACACCCACACACGGGCCCACGCATGTACACATGCACATTCATGCACACACACACATATCGTTGCACACACACCTCGGTGGCCAGGATCAGTGAGTGAGCAGCCTGTGGCAGTGGGGCTGCCACACACTGTTGTTGGTGTTCCCAGACACCCAGACACGTGTATGGCGAGCAGATCGGCCGTCCACTTGTTGGCGTGTGCTCTGGAGAGTCACGGGTGTGCACACATTCGCTTGTGCGGCCGTGTGCGCAGCAGCCGTGTCTGGGGGGGTAGATGGGAGGCTGTCTCGAAGCCCGCCGCGTTGGAAGGCGCGAGGACAGGCAACACGGCGGCTGCGAACTTAGTGAGTCCGAGCTACACGTATCAGGCACTGATTATTCTCAAAAACACAGTATTTAAAGGAAAAACAAAACAAGCCACAGAATCTAGTCTGCCGTGTCCCGTTGATTATAATGCTCCAAACGAGACGACGTGAAGAATGTTATTTATGGGGTTACGCGGGAAACAGCCTTATCTGGACAGCAAGGGACGTGGACAGATAAGTGCAGACTTCAGGACAGAGTTTATCTTGTAAAGGAGAAGCACCTTATGACCACGAGGGGTGGGAGCAGGGGTGGGTGTTCTACCTCCTGTGCCCAGCGGCGGGCGAGCGCTCGTCTTTGTTCTCATCATTAGTTCTTGACATGTGGGTGCCAGTGGTTCCCGTGTGCTGCAGCCGTGTTCCAGGAGCGATGTCGCGGGAGAGCAGCCCGCTCGCGGCCACGTGAGGAGAAGGAGGGGAGGCGGCATCCGGTCTCCCTCCTCCCGATGCGGCACCTCCTGCCCCACAGATGTCAACACTCTGCGTGTTGGTGGCCAAACACAGATGTACCAAGACCCACGTTCGGTGGTCGTAGGTCAAAGAGACGCAGAACGGAGGACGTGCTCTCCCGTCATCCTGGCGGGTCTGGATCTCAGCAGGACAGCCACGGGCCCCTCGCACCCATCCTTCCAGAAGGAGGGACGTGGACGAGGGTGGTACCTCCATCCACATGTCACAGGCACTCGCAGGGAGGCGCTCTGCTCGCTGCCGTCACCGCATCCGCAGCTCTGTCTCCAAGGTCAGAGCCGGTCAGACATGGTGCCCTGTCTCTGGGCTCCCTACCCCTGGGGATGGGGGCTGACGCTGGGGGGCACCTGGGTCCACTCTGCAGCCCACCTCGCGTCTTGAAGATACAGGCAGCCAAACGGGGGTCTCCCAGCGATCACGATCACGGTAGCCCTGACCATGTGACAAAGGGGACCCCGCTGGCCCCCTCATACCCGCAGGGCAGTTAGGTTCCTCTTGAGAACACGGACGGACGGGGTGTATCTGCCTGGCCACGTGCGGGCCAGATTTCTCCCCATCTTTGTGATCTCTCAGCAGATTGTCCACGACCCTCGTCCCGTCCTCCCTTAGTGTTCGCTCACTAATGGACCTGTTTTCTGTCTCCACTCCCATTTGGAGGAGTTTTCTGTGTTTGAGAAGAGCTGGCTTTGTTTCTGAGCGTTTCTCCAACAGTGTGGATGCGTGTGTGTGTGTGTGTAAAGGGACAAGACAGGCCACTCGGATCCCTGGACGCCCGGGGGTTCTGAGCCGCGGTCACGGGGAGGAAGACGGCCGCGGGAGCGTCACGGACAGCAGGCGGACGGCCTGTGTGCAGGGCAGGTGAGGCCCCCGTCCCCCTGTGGTCCCCGTGCCTATCCCGGGCCTGACCGGTGCTCGCGTTAGTGCCGACGGCTGGATGAACGCGGAGGACGCCCCCCAGAGCACAGTACGTCTCGTCTCACTCCGCAGCGTGACTGTGCACGTCTGCCCCGTCTGTTTGCTCAGCAGGCGTGTCCCGCGCTTCAAGAAAAGCAACTTCGGATATACCGGGAGGAAACGACAGCCCTGACCCTTGGCTCGACATGCCGCGAGGAAGAGCGGGGAGGCGGAAACCGAGCCCACAGGCGTCCCGCAGCCCCGGCTGGGGTTTGGGGAGGAAGCGGGTCATATTTCAGTCGTACATAAGAGAACCCGGAAAGACCAACAGACGCCTCCACGTCCGCCGCCCGCGGCACACCCAGAGCTGGTCGTGTTTGCTTCTGGTTCTTACGAAGACGCGCGTTTCAAGGAGCAAACGAGTACGGTGGGGGCTGGCCTGCGTCTTCCCACTGATGAGTTTCATACTTTACTGTGTGTCTCTATTTTAAAATTACATTATATTTTGGTGCCTTACGTTGTAAAAGAGATCATTGCCTCTTGGGACTTTGCCCCTTCCCTCAGCATCATGGGTGGATTTAATCCCGGTCTGTGATGGAAACCGTGCGCCGTGTCCCGGGATCCGTGCGCCCCTTCTCTGCGGGCTGTCCCCGTGGGCTCTGGTCACTGTCGTTCGTGCCACGAGCGCCCCTGCCTGCTTCCTCGCGAGAGTGCCTTCTGGTTGGCCATCTTTAAACGTGCTGCCGTCCCCCCAAATTACTCCGAAAATCCCCAACGTGTGTCCCAGGTTTTCGGATTGAAGTCCAAGTTTGTGAAGACGTCGTAGCTGCACAGAATGGAAAACACCATGCGGTATTTGTGTGTGTTTTCTCCACTTCCATCATTCATTGCGTTTCTGGAATACCATGGTGGGCAAGGCCTGTCGTCTTCCAAACCCATCAGGCCCGTCCACCGATGCTCATCTCAGGAAGGTCAGACTTTCGTAAACACAGACGCACTTCTGTACTCTGGTTCTGAGATACAGACTTTGATGCCGAGACAGAGCGACAGAGACGGGGGGGCGGAGGAAGAGGGAGCAGAGGACGGACACGCTGTCCAGCGCAGGGCGGGGCTGACTCCTTGCATTTCCTACAAAGCCCCCGAGGGCACACATCGGGGTAGGATTTAAACCTGTGATGGACGAGTGTCCCACTCTGTCTGGCTTTGGGGGACGGGGCTGCCCTGTCACCGGGTGGTGGGAGTGGTAATCATGGGCAGGAGGCATTTGCGTGGGTGGCCAGTGGTCCCCTCCACACGGGGCCGAGACCCAAGTGTGATGAATACATAAACAGAGAACACAAACAGTGAGTGTAGAGGTTGGAAAGGCTGAGGGGCCGGTGCCACCTTTCCCAGGAGTTCGTGGCTGAAGACCCTGGACAAGTCTGCAGACTGAGACCCACCGTCCCCCGGACGCGGCCCAGCATCCGAAAGTCAGTTACACTGTTTATTACGTTGGCCACAGACAAGTAGGAAATAAAATAAAGAAAACGGTAGCATTTGCCGTAACATCAAGACACTTTCAAGGTGTTTTGCAAAGGAGCCCATCGGACAAAAGTGTGTGGCACCTCTACACCGAGAAGTCCAGATACCACAAAAGTAGCTGCTGAGGGAGACGGAGACGTGGGCGGGTGGGGGCTTGTTGCGCTCTCGGCCGGGAGGACTTGCTGCGAAAATGCAAACTCTCGCCTGAATGAATACGCGGTCGGGTTTCAAGCTTGGTCAAAATTCTGGCAAAACCTCGGCAGGAAGCTGAGCGAGCTTCTTCTAAGTTCCGCTCGGAGATGCGGCGAGCCCCGAGCGGAGCGGCCAGCTGCCACCGGCCGGTGTCTCAGGCTGCCCGACCTGCGTCACCTCGGTGACTGACGTCACCTCCCCCCGAGGGCCTCCTGTGAAGGTCCGGGGCCCCTTGCGTCATGCGTGAGTCCCCGAGAATTAGTGGCACCAGCCCTTCACTCTGTGAGGGTTTATTCTGTGGGCTCCGATCGGGCCCCGACCTGATTCACCTCTGAATCCTTCCCACCTGACTGCTCGACACACCTGCCGAATGAACAAAGCCCACGGGGCCTGGGTGGTCAGTCTGAGGCATGTGTGTTCCCTCTCTGCCCGGGGGGGACCCAGGGATGTCACCCCTCTGTCCCAGGGTCCCAGCCACCACCACACAGTGGTCTAGAAACTACTTGTACAAGCCCAGGTTCTCCCCCTCCAGCCCCTGACCCTGCCTGGGGGTCTGTCCTGGGAGCACTGGGCTTCTCAGGTCGGGTGGCCTCAGGTGATGAGCTGCGAGAGGTTACAGGGCTGGGCGGCCGGGGCGGCCGCTCATCAAAGCTGCACCCAGTCCTGCTGGGCCACGCCGGGCCGAGGGGCCTGGGACAGCAGCCGGGGGCTCTCCCAATGGAGGACAGAGCTGTACAGGGCAGCCGCGCGCAGCAGCCGTGGGTACACACAAGTCCCTGCTCTGGGTCCCCCAGGGAACCGTCCCCAGGAAAGACAGTGGTTTGGGACCCTCCCTGTGCCCCAGGCTCATCGGCATGTGGTTCCCGCTGAGCTGTCCTCACACGTCACACGAGGGAGCACAGGGGAGGGTTATGCCTGCCCACGGGGCCGTGAGCACACAGGCTGTGCCCAGATGCCAGGATCCAGGATGCTGGACGTCACGATGCAGGCATGCGGGGATATGGGAATGCTGGGATGCGAGGGTGTCGGGATGCTGCGATGCGGGGCAGCTCACCAGCACTCCCCGTCCAGGGCAGCGCCCCGAGGGGCAAACACTGTCCCCGCAGAGAGAACACGACGGAAGGGGGTCGGTGGGCACTAATCTGAGGCCGGACAGGACTGCGGGGCTTGAAGAACCCCCTGCACTAACCCCCTTCACTAACCCCCCTGCACTAACCCCCACACTAGCTTCGCCTCCCGCCAGGTCCCCACCGGCAAGCCTCGGGGCCGGGAGCCTCCTTGGGGCCTGAGCGAGAATGCGGAGCGTGTTCTGTGATGCGCATCATGTGTCCAGGGGCCCGGGCTGGCTGTGGGGTGGGGGGTGTGCAAGACCAGGCTCGGAAGACGGCGTGGGGGGCAGGTTGGCAGGTTGAGAGAAGCTTCCCGAACGGAGGTGCCTTTGCGAGGGCCTCCCCACCGGCCCATTTCACAAATGGGGAGACTGAGACCCAGCGAGCACTTGCCCTGCCTCTCCCCAGGGCTCGGGGGCCCCCAGTCCCGGAAATCTCACATCTCCCAGTTTCTTAGTGAAGGGATTCAGCCCTGAAGACCCCTGACCAGCGTCGGGTTCCCTGTCCGCCAGGACAGGTGAGGTCGGGAAACCGAAGGACCCTGTAAAAGTCTTCTCCTGGCTCCCTCTTCTGCTTCCGTACTGGCTGGGGCCCGCACCCTCACTTTACCCAGACCTCAGCAAGCAGACAGTCTGTGTCCAGCTTGTACGGGACAAGGGGTTAGTGATTTCTCTCGAGCAGGTCCGATGGGGGGGGGGGCGGTGAGCGTGAGCGGTGTATTCCAGACCACCGAGAGCCACGCCCAGGCCCCCTGGCTCCCAGGAATGCCCCCTGGGTGCCCGTCTTGGGTCTAACCTGCTCCCCGATGCTGAGAGGATGTGCACGCCGGACCACCACCCTCAGTAAGAGCCCCAGCCCCAAACAAAGATGGGACTCGTCTCCTTTCCTCCCCGAGTCTCCCGACGCTCCTCTGTGTCTGCTCCGCCTACACCTTCCGTGGACTCTGCTCTCACCTCTGCCTGCTCCTGTGGGACTCTGTCCTGTGCGCAGCCAGGGACCCTCTTGGCTGGTCCTGTGGGACCCCTCTGGGCCCCCGGCTTCGGCCTGTGGCGGCACAGTGCCCCACCAGCGTCCGGAATCCCCACCCGTCCGTGGGAGACCCTCCACACTCTGTTCAGAACCAGTGGCCTCGCCCTCCCGAGTCAGCCACTCTGGGGGACCGGCCACTTCTCACTAGACGGTGCTGGTGCTCCTGAGCGTCTGTGTCTGGGCTGATTTCTGGTCCGGATTCACAGAGCCATGAGGAAGCCTGGAGATGTCGACGGGTGACAGCTTGGGAAGGCAGAGAGCTGCTTGCTCACGTGTCCTGGGGAGGCCGCCGCGTGCGGACGGAGGACACTCAGGAACGGGCACCGGCGCGTGCAGAGAGAGACGAGGCGCAGGGAGGGGAGTGAGGGGTAACTGCCCCATCCCTGCAGCCGTCGGAGTGCAGACTGGGTGGGTCGGGGGCGGACCCCGGCGGTGGGGACGACAGGCGGCCAGTGTCGGATCCCGCCAGCGCTCCGTCCGCAGGGCTGACTCCTCGGGAGGAGTGAGGCCCCTGGACCGGGTTTGGCGGGCGGCTGAAGGCTGCTCCGTGGGACAGCTGGCCTGTGTCCCTCCCTGGGGGTTCTCTCTCGTCGGAAAGTCTCTGCGTCAGAGCAGAGTCTCCCACGAGGGGCAGAAAGGACGGCCTCTCCCGGCCTCCCCCAGAGGCGCCGCTGAGGCCGGCTCCGCCGTCCTCCGGGAGCTGCGTGTGAGCAGAGCTTGGCTTGCTGGCCCAGGGCTCCCTGCAGCTTACCCAGCGTCCCCACAGCGGGGACACCCGGCGCCAGGGCCCCGGCCGCGTCTCTGCTGTGGCCTCTTCCTCCCGCCCCGCCCACGCTTGCTTCCCGCTGGGTGGCGGCCCAGCCTGCCCGCAGCCGGGCACCGTGGGACTCGGGCCGGATCAGAGGAGACCATTCGGCCGAGACCGGACAGGGGCAGCCCCGCGCCTGTGTCCCACCTGCACGTTGCCGGGAGCGTCCAAAGCCCCGAGCCTGCAACACTGTTTCTGAGGCCCATGCCTCCTGCTGGGCACATGTTCCCCTGAAGCGGCCCAGGCAAGCGCAGCCTGACCTGACACAGACCTTCCCCGCATGGGTGTGTGCGCGCACACAGACGGGCACACGCATACGTGTGGCGCACACCAAGGCACACACACATATACGTGCATTCCTGCCCCGACGGGAGCACAGCACGTTCCCGAGCTGGCTCAGGGGGCCTCGGGGCACCCGCTGTGGAAGTGCGGACCACAGGCTGGACGGGGCGAACGTGGGCCCTGAGAGTGAGCACCATGTCAGCCTCCCCCACCCTGGCCGGGGGCCCGGGGAGCGAGGTCAGCCCAGCCCCCACCTTTGCCCTCCCCCCCGGCACCGGGATGGCCTGGACACCAGCTGGCTTCTCCGTGGGGCTCTGCACATTTGGCTCCCCTGGCGTGTAGCTCTCCCTTGGCGGAGCCCCGTGTCCGCCTGTCCGCCCGTTGGCATCTCTCCTTTCGTGCTCTGCCTCTGCCAGTCCGTGGGACTGAGGACACCCAGGACGTCCCCGGGGTGTGGGGCTGCCGGAGCCTCTGTAAGCAGGGCTGGTGGACACGGAGCACCACAACCCACTGGGCACGCGGCTTTCATTCTGCAGAAGGGGGGAAACCCACAGGAGAGAGAGCAGAGAAAGATCCACAGGGCCCGGGACCCCCCGGACACTCAGGGGGTGTCACTCACGAACCAGTAACAGAATGACCGAGGACGGAGCTGATCAGCAGCTGTGTCTCCCTGCGGCCGGGGCCCCGGGAAGGGGCCAGAGGGTCCCTAGGCTCCAAATGGTCTTTGGAAAAGGAGTGAGTGCCCTACCACCGGCTGTGTCCCAGCCCGGGTGGGACGCTGGGTGGGGCTTCGGCCACAAGCCCTGGTCGGGTCCAGATCGAAGATTCTGGTCGTCCGTGCAGGCGATTCGGGAAATTCCAGCCCCGTCTTCCAACAGGGCATGAAGAAGTTCTGCTCAGATCCCTGCGGTAATCGGCCCCGTTCCCGCAGAGCAGCGTCGAGCCCGGTGCCCGGCGCACGCAGAGCCCGGCCGCCAGACCTCTCTCCTCCCACGCGAAGGGCGAGAAGCCGACTGAAAAATCCACTTATGCCGTCTCCGTGAATCTCCATTTTTGCCTCTGCTCCTCCGAGCTGGGAGTCTGGACGCGGAGTCTGCCTCAATGACGGCTTCTCGGGGGGGTGGGGGGTGGTTTCAAGGTCAGGAGCGCCCGCCCGCCGCCCCATCCGTCTCCCAGTGATTGCCCCGAGAGCCAATCTCCGGGCCGCACATTCCCAATTGGGAGCTCTCTCAAGCATGAACTATCAAATTATTGTCAATTCTGGCTGATTTTCTAACAGACAATGGAAAATCTTCCTTCGACTTCATATATGACTTTTACCCACTTTCTTATTTATTCAAAAATTGCAGAGAAAGGTCACGGGCCTGGCACACGCAGTTAGATCTTTGCTGTTTATTGAGTTTTTATGCTTGGTTTAAAACTGAAGTAGTGGGGCATAAAGTGAAAATGCATTTATGCCCTTCAGGAAAATCTGTACATAAAAATTAAATTGTATTATGAAAAGCAGAGAGCCATCTGGGAAGCCCAGAAGAATTGATTAGGAGATCGGAGTGCCCACGAGGACACATAATTAGCCGTCCTTGCCGTCACGGGTGTGCTCCTGTCACTAGAGGCCGTCCCCCCGGGGAGCACATCTCCGTAGACGCCAGGAAAGTGGTTGGCATGCTGGGCATTGATTGCAGGGTGCTGGGAGGTGGCCCAGACTGCAGCACCCCCAGATTCTCGCCCGAGGCCGGGGGGGGAAGCTCAGAGGAGACAAGGCCCAGCTGCCCCCAACACTCCAAGTCCGTCGGTCTAGGGTGGGCTCCGGGGCCAGGCAGCCCCAGAGGTGGCACTGGTGTGTCCAGATGGCAGCAAGGGACCCGGGGGCACAGACGGGCTCCCAGGGGAGTGTGGCTGTGGGCAAAGGGTCTGTGGAAAGGCCACCGTCACACCTGAAGCCGGGTCTCCGTATCAGGTAAGCGCAACACGGTGTCGGGAGGAGAGCGTCAACTCCTCTCGGACTTGTAAGATGAGAGAGAAGGTGGTCCTTCCCACCACTCCTGTCGGGTGGCAGAGCTGGCGCACGCCCCCGGCCCCCTCCCCTGCCCAGCACGGGGTCTGACAGCGAGGACCCCATCCGTCACGCTCGCCTCAGCCGAGGTCCTCGTGAGCAGCCCCCGCAGCAGAGTGGGGTCCACGCACTCTGGGGCTGTGAGCTCAGGAACTGGGGGGCCCCAGGGCCCACGCGTGCCGGCTGGTGAGCTCGCGAGGTCAGGGCAGCCGGCACAGAACATTCCGATTTCAGTGTTTCTGTTCCCGCGATTATAACGTGATTTACACAGTCAGGATGCATGCCAGGCGTGGCGTGTGGCAGCAGCCGTGAAAAGATGTGGGGGAGGACACAGGGTCTGTGCGGCCTTCTCGTGTTCTGCATGACCACGAGGCCCGGAGGTTGCTGGACGTGGATGGCATCAACGTGGGACATTCGGAAAACACAGTGTAGGCGCGACCACCGCAGCCCAGTGTGGGGGACCGCATGGCTTCCCCGGCCAGGCGTGCACAGGCTGTGGACTGTCGCCCGGATCCAAGTGCATGGACGCCAACACCAGCTGTGCGGAAAGAGACGTGCGAGATGTCGACGCCCCAGCTGGGCCCGCGCGTGACCGTCTACGAGGGCACCTGTGCTGCCGCCTTCCGCGGTCCGTCGCATGCAGCCGCGAGCAGGCCTTAGCTCCCTCCAGGGAAGCTTACTGTTTTCCAGGAACAGGATCCCCTGCTGTCGGAGCCCTGTTTCAACTGCAGAGACACCGCTGCGCGCTGCTCGGGGCGCGCATGCACGGAACGGCCTTGCCGCTAACGAGGCGTTGGAGCTCGGTGAGGCTGGCTCAGTCACGAAGTCTTCAATCGATGGAGAATGCTCCGTCCCTTGCCTGGCATGTTAACGGAGCCCCGCCTGGCCTTTCCGGGGAGTTTATGACTTGGACACGGCGGTGCTGCATTTACTCGGCATTCATGAAATTAAAGCAGAGCCGTCTGGCTGGAACAGAGCGTTGGATATGCAGAACGGCTTGTCTCTGGGGCTTCCGGGGTGGCTAACTTCTTAGCCTTAACCGGCAGACTTGTCGCTGTGAAAGACAGGTAGTTAACACCCGGACAGACCGCATTTAATCCTGGGATGGCAGTGATTGACTCGACAGTCAAGACGGATGGCGAAACAGTCATTCACATCCGTGGAATTCTAGTCCCAACACTGCCACGGAGCGAACTCAGGGGAAAACCGCAGGAGGACCGAGAATGCCACTGACACTGACAGTGATGACGGTGACGCTGGGTCACGGTGGCGATGATGGTGACGTGAGGGTCATGGTGGCAATGATCGTGACACTGGGTGTCATGGTGATAATGATGGTGATATATATGGGGGTCGCAGTGGTGATGATCGTGACGCTGAGGGTCATGGTGACAATGATGGTGACACTGGGGGTCATGGTGATGATCATCATGATGCTGACAGTCTTGGTGATGATGACAGTGACACTGAGGGTCATGGTGACAAGGGTGATGGTAATGCTGAAGGTAATGGTGATCATGACAATGACGCTGGTGGTCATGGTGAGGATGAAGGATGATTGTGACACTGAGGGTCATGGTGATGATAATGATGATGATGTTGAGGGTTGGGGTGATAGTGATGGTGACACTGAGGGTCACCGTGATTATGATGATGGATGATGGTGATACTGGGAGTCACAGTGATGATCATGGTGATGCGGAGTGGCACAGTGACAATGATGTCACATGATGCTGTGGGTCATGGTGACAATGATGGTGATAATGATGGTGACCACAACAGTGATGCTGGCAGTCATGGTAACAATGACACGACATCACTTGTACTCCTGGACTTCACTGGTCGAAGGTATGTTCATGTGGTCATCGTGTGATGCCCATGAAGACGTTTTTCGAGCCGGTCTGGCCTCTCTCAATGAAATCAGGTACGTTAGGTTGTGGCTTGGTGCTCACCTAGTTTTTTTTGATAAAAAGCAAGTCAGAATGACCTGACAGCAAACCAGACAGCGACAGTATAGAAGGAGACAGAGAGAAAGGACACTGTAGGCCAGTATCTTTCATGAACTTAGATGCAGAAATCCTCAAGGAAACATGAGAAGACTGAGTCTGGTGGGGTATGGAAGGAACAGGCTGTGTGACTGTGCTCCATCGCTGGGCTCCGTGGCTGCGCTCTGTGGCTGTGCTCCATGACTATGCTCCGTGGTTGTGCCCCGTGGCTGCAGGGCCGCGAGGCTGGCTCAGCGTCCTGTGCCCACCACTGCTATCCGTCACCTCAATGGACCAACCAAGAAAAGTCGCACGGCCCAGGAACTGATGCAGAAAGTATGCGTGATGACGTTCGACACCCACGCGTGACAGAATTTTTCAGCAGAAGTGGGGCTGTTAGCTTCACTAGGAGCATCTACAAAAACCCGTCAGGAAACCCCATCACGGACGGTGGAGCACACACGTTCCTGAGCTCGGAAGCGGGCAGAGTTGTCTTCTGTCCGCGTCAGTGCGCAGCACCGTCCAGAGCGCGGGCGCTGCAGGAGGGTGAGAAACGTAACTGGGAGGCGTGTGAGTACGGAGGGAAGCCATCAATCTCCATGTTTTCGGATAGTAGGACGAAAGCCACAAACCAACAAAACCAGAAATCCCGCCTGGAACTCCGACGTGAGTTCCGCTGGGCCGGAGGGTCAAGTCTAGAGAATCAGCGAGGTCTCCGCTGAGGACGGCCCGAGGACAGGCAGCACCTACAGCAGCGGCAAAGACGGGAACTACCCGGGTGGGCACCGAGCAGTGTGCACAGGGTCGGAACGCCGACCGTGAGAACGACGACGCCAGACACCTGGAAGGGTGCGGTGCCACTTGCTTGCACCCGGCCTTCCCTAAATGTCCCCGTGGATACCTGCGTCCCCTCCCGGGAGCTCCTGCTGCGCTGTGTCCCCGACCCGAGGCACTTGGACAGAAATCACGATACATGGAACAGGTCACTGTGTGTTCCCCTCTCCAAACCCCCGTGGGAAGCAGCCACGGGGACAAGGGGGCCACGGGGGAAGAGCGAGCACTTAGGGAGGATCCTTGGCTGTGCACTGAGCTTCGGAGAAAAGAGCAGGGGTCACACGCTGGGCTGTGACCTGCCCAGCCCTGGAGACTGACAGTCAGGGCCAGAGAGACCAGACTGCAGCCACCAGGCCCGAGGTCCACTGGAGCAGGGGTCAGCTGAAAGGCCACGAACAGATCCCCCAAGCACATCTGAAGAGCGAGGGCTGCGTGGGACAGTGAGGACGGAGACGTGGAGGGCGTTGGTGCCCCAGCAGAGGCCTGCCCTCTCTGTCCCTGGAGCTTGCCTGTGCCTGGACCCCTTGGCCCTGTGTCCGTGGAGCCCAGGACAGACGCGTCCACGAAGAACCCCCACGGAAGGACAAATGAGCAGCACGGGGCTTCCCTGTGGCTCAGCACCAGCCCGTCGGTACCTGGCGGGGAAGGCAGGAGACCGGGTCCCGCCATCGGCCGCGCCCTGGATGGTCCTGCGGCGTGGGAGAGGGCCCCACCGGCGGGCTGGAGGCGGGAGGCTGGGACAGAGCACGCCCGGGGGCCCCAGCCAGCACCGCGCAGGGGGGGCGATGGTGGGGCGGCAGGAGCGGTCGCCACGGCGGAGAGTTCGCTCTGTGCCAGGGACCCCGTGCAGTCACTTTTCTGACCCTCACTGTGACCCCAAGAGGCGGGTCACGTGGAATCTCTTCAGCTCCGTAGGCCTGTTTGGCTGCAGACGGCACAATCCTGCCGGGCCCCCGGAGAGCCCAAGTGTCCCTTTGGAGAAGGGGTCTCATGGCCGTCACCAGGAGCTGTGGGCTGCAGCAGGCACCCAGGCCCCCTGGGCACGAGGAGATGTCCCTGCCTTACCATCATGAATTGTCTCCATGGTTCCAAAAGCGAGTGGACGCAGCCACGAGGACGACTCATGCACGGCCCCTTCACCATGTCCAGGCCCCTCTACCACCTGCCGCCTGCATCTGTTTCCCTCTTGGAAGAGGCAGAGCCCAAGCCTGCGGACCGGTCCGCGTCGTCTGACCTCACGGGGACGCTCTCCCTCGCTGCCCCTCAGCCGCTGGTCCCCTCCCCGGCAGCCCAGCCTGCTCTGCGGATGCCCCCAGAGATCTGGAATCCAGGAGCTGCCACACGGACCCCCCGGCCCCGAAAGACTTCTTCCGTCTGCTCATCCCTACAGGAGGACAGACGGCACGACGCTTGACCTCATCCCTGCTGTCCACCCAGCAGCACCTCCTATGTCCCCACCTGGGAACCCTGCCCCAGAGCCGACCCTCCCCTTCACCTCTGCACCTGCCGCCCCTCACCTGGGCCCTCGGAGACCCCTCCCCAGCCTCCCGTGGCCCGCAGGCCGATCAGTTGTCAGCTTACGGCCTTTTGGGCCGAGCTGTGCTATCGGGAGCCCCGGTGATTTCAGTCTTCGCGACAGTGACGCCTAAACCCCCACAAGCCTCCTCCCTTCCCATCTCCTCGTCATTCTGCCCGCACCCCCCACCCGGCGTCCACGTGCGGGTGGGACGACCTGCTCCACGCCGACCCTCCTTCAGCACCTGCGTAGTCAGACACGGCGCCCACAGCGTCCACGGCGTCCGGGGAGTACCCCCGGACCTGCGTCGTTCAGCCCCGGTCCCCGCAGTCTTCCGGAACACTCCACAGCTTCCCCGGACCCAGAAACGTCCTGCCTGAATGTCCCGGCTTGGAACACGGCCTCGCTTAGGAGTGCCCTGCGGGGCTCAGCTGTGGCGCCTCCGGAACCATCTCCTCCTCCCGCACGGGCCGCCGTGCTCCTCGCTCCCTGGGGCCGAGACCTCGCTTTCGGCGGGGCCCGTAACGTGGGGACCCACCCACCGTCCTCCACTGAAGCCCCTGGCTCTCTCCCCGGTGGCCGCCAGAGACGCGCCTCCTCCCTCCTCCTCCCTGCCCTGGACTCCGCTGTCCCCCCGGCGTCACGCAGAGCGGACACCCCACCTTCCGCGAGCCTCTGCTCAGTGCTGCCCGGGAGACTGCCGGCACTGACCCCTCCTCCCTCCTCCTGCCTCTTCCTCCCTCCTCCTCCCTGCCTCCTCCTTCCTCTTCCCTGCCTCCTCCCTCCTCCTCCTTGCCTCCTCCCTCCTCTTCCCTGCCTCCTCCCTCCTCCTCCCTGCCTCCTCCTTCCTCCTCCCTGCCTCCTCCCTCCTCCTCCCTGCCTCCTCCCTCCTCCTCCCTGCCTCCTCCCTCCTCTTCCCTGCCTCCTCCCTCCTCCTCCCTGCCTCCTCCCTCCTCCTCCCTGCCTCCTCCCTCCTCCTCCCTGCCTCCTCCCTCCTCCTCCCTGCCTCCTCCCTCCTCTTCCCTGCCTCCTCCCTCCTCCTCCTTGCCTCCTCCCTCCTCCTCCCTGCCTCCTCCCTCCTCCTCCCTGCCTCCTCCTTCCTCCTCCCTGCCTCCTCCCTCCTCCTCCCTGCCTCCTCCCTGCCTCCTCCCTCCTCCTCCCTGCCTCCTCCCTCCTCTTCCCTGCCTCCTCCCTCCTCCTCCCTGCCTCCTCCCTCCTCTTCCCTGCCTCCTCCCTCCTCCTCCCTGCCTCCTCCCTCCTCTTCCCTGCCTCCTCCCTCCACCTCCCTGCCTCCTCCCTCTCCCCCCTCCTCTCCCTCCTCCCTTCTTCTCAGCATCCTGGACCCCCTGCACCTCCTCCTTGGAGCACCCCCCCTCCAGTCCCAGGGCAAACGCGCCCCTTCAGTCATCGAGCTGAGGATTGTAAACTTCACTCCTGCTTTGTTCTCCCGAGAGCACTTCCTGCTGTCAGACACTCGGTACAGCTTTTATCAAACACTTGTTTGATTTGTTTTCTGTGTCTTTCCCCTAGAATTTCAGGTCCTTGGGGGCAGGGGATGCGCAGGTCCTGGGCTGGAGGCCGCCGCGCTCCCACAGCCTGGAGAGGCGGCGAGGACGAGCCCCTGCTGAGCTCAAGCCCCTGAACTTCCCTCCACCCGGACCTGAGTGACTGCGTCTGTGAGCCCAGGGGCCGCTTCTCCCCTTCCGCGATGTCGGTGCCTAACGCAAAGCCACACCCGCCTTCAGACCGGGTTCGGCTCTGTCTGCACCGCCGGGGACCGTGGAGACACAGACAGCCGATGGGGTCGCGGGATCGGCTCTCGGACAAGGCTGACGGCAGCGGTGGGTTTCCGTTTCGCCGGTGTTAAAGCTTGGGTCGGGCGGGACGGGATGGGAAGCCCACGGCCGCCGTCCTCACCCACCCGTCCCACAGCAGTTCCCCGCCCGTCACTGCCGACACCTCCGAACCAGAGGGAAGGGAGTGGACACAGCTGTGCTGTGACGACGGAGGAAGCTTGTAAGGTTGGCAGGTTTGCTTCAAACCTCACTGTGGATTCTCGTCACACCGACGTCGCGGGAGCCCGAGCGGGCGCGGGTCTTTCCGGGGCTGGCTGTCAGCACCAGGCTGCAAACCACCGACCCGTCCCTGCGGTGGGGGCTGGGGGTCACAGAGGACCCGGCGTCTGTGGTCTTTATTCGTGCTCTGTGGCAACAGGGGACAAAAGCGCCCCGGATGACAGTGGCATCTTCAGTTACGTCCCCTCTTACTCGTACGTGCGGTAGAACAGCCCAGCTGTCCACGGCCCTCTCTGCACATTCGGGTGTCCTAAACGCCCTCTAGACGCTGGCTCGCCCTGCTTGCCCTTGTTCAGTCAGCAGCACCGCCAGCTGGACGGCTGCCATGTGGGGGCCACGTGGAGCCCGAGCTCTGCCTGCACAGCGTGGCAGTGGAAGAGACGCGAGGCCGGGGTCCGGAGACCAGCTGGGAGTGGCTCCCCACACCGTGAGCAAAGCTGGAGGCCCTTAGACCGGACTTGAGTCCCCGACGGCAGGGGACCGTGGACGGCCTGACGCCAGGCCCCTCGTGGCTGTTCCCGCCAGGCTGGGTCAGAGCACCCCGGGGCCCAGCCCCGTGACCTCACCCCTCTGCACGCGACGCGTCCCCCCAGGCATTCGGGGACTGCAGCCCGTTGCTCATCTCCCTGCAGCCTGGACACGAGGCCCGGCCAGCAGGCGTGGGACGAGTGGACCAGCTTTATCGACCAAAGGGTCACTTTCCTGCAACCCAGTGCTCTTGGAACATTTTCTGTATATCATGTTTTTTATTGTTACTGTTTTATTGGTTAATTAAATTTTATCAGCTCTGCCCAAAGGGAACCATCCCCGTTGTAATTCTCACAGCAGGTGCGTGTGTGCCCGTGACCAGGTGTGGGGGCACACCGGTCGGGGCTGTGCTCGGGCCTCTCCCGACCGCGCATTTGTGCCGCACGATCTGCCGTCCCCACCTTGCTCGCTTGAACGCGCCTCATTCTCACCGTCGAGGGCTCTTGCTGGAACAGGTGGGTGTTTGCACACGTGCCTTTTCAGTTCACGGTAGTTGTGTTTGCTGAAAGCCCTTCCTGTCTGCCTTTGCTGGCAGCGCCGTCCTGGAGATCTGCCAGGACCCCCGTGTCGTCAGGCCCCTCAGAGGCCGCTCTGCACCATGGGGGAGTGCACCCCACCCGGCCCGGTGCCCCACTTTCCTCCCGCACGCCAAGCCCCCACGGCGCCTCGGCCAGCGTCCCCCCGCCCCAAGGCAGCAGCATGACAACTGCTCCCAGGGGCCCAGCAGGTGCCCCGCTCCCCCCGCGGTCCATGGGCTGGGGGACCTGGGGTGCAGCCCCCCACGGCCCACTGCTTCTGCAGACGGCCCTTCTGTTCCTCTCCCTGTTCCTTGCGCCCCTTCCAGATTTTTAGGTAGTTCTCCCAGCTCTCCCGGGGGTCACCTGCCTTTCAAACTTGCCCACGGGACCTGCGCAAAACAGACATCCTTAGTGTCACCGGAGACGCGCTCGCAGTGAGGGCGCCTGCGTCTCAGGGAGGAAGCGTGAGGACTCGGAGCGCGTGTGAAGCCGCGTGCTTGCGCCCGTGTGATGTGCTGCTGTAAACGCGCCCCGCTCCCCTCCCCGACTCGGGCGGACAGAGTGGCTCGGTGGTGGCCAGACCCTCGGGGGGGGGGCTGTGAGCCCGAAATGCTGGTTTTGGCCCCACATGCGGGTCTGTCTGTCCCCTCGCCTACTTCTCAGTGACTTGGAGAGTCCCGCTCCTGTCCGGCCGTCCCGAGTCCACCCCTGGGCCCTCTGGCCTGGACCCCACCTTTTCTGGGGCGTCGTGTCTCTGCCTCCTTCGGTTTCCACCCTGTGGCAGCTAAGCTGGGGTCCTGGCCCCAGGCTCTCCGGCCGCTGAGGTCGAAGGCTGGTCTTCCCGTGACAGTCCTCAGGGACGGCGTCCCGGGACACGCTCAGGGAGGAGAGAAGCAGCAGACGGGCCCAGAAAGCAGGGCCCAGGCAGAGGCTCAGTTGCCTGGAAGCGAAGGGAGGCTGCCGGCAGGAGCCACCCCTGTCACGGGGAGGCCACGTGGGCAGGGGGCAGTGGGGAGGGGCTGCTGAAAGTGGCTTCACACCTGCACCCGGTCGGCGCGTCTCCTGAGCCCGGCTCTGTGCGGACGCCCGTCGGGGCCTCGGACAGGAGCGGGACTGCGGGGGTTGGGGGACGCCCCGGAATCCGTGTCTGGTGCTGGAGCCTGCCGTGGGGACAAGTGAAGTGGGGAACACGGGAGCGAGAGAAGACAGCTGGGTGGGCTGTGGGACACGGGGCAGGGTCCCCATGGGCTTTCCCTGCAGAGGAAGACGGGAGGTGGGAGGGTGGCAGGCGGGGATCCCCGGCGACTGTGGGCCTGTGTCCAGGAGGGGAGGCTCTGCTCTCCCGGGACCTTCTCTTGGGAAGCTCTGGGCCGTGCTCTGCAGCTGGCCTCCTGCTAGCCGTCCCACCCCGGGGACCCTCGGGACACTCGGGACCCTCGGCCCCCAGTGGCCTCACGGGCAAGGCCAGGCTGCGGCCAGAGCTCATGAGCTCCAGGCCCTTCTGCTTCCGTGGCTTCAGCTGCGGGCAAGGGCCCGGCGGCGTTAGTTCCAACTCCCTCAGCTCCCGAGCCCTCCTCTGCGGCCGGCACCTGTCTGGGGCTGCTGGTCTCTTGGGGCCAAGACTGCTTTCCAGGACAGCCACCACCACAGTGGCAACAGGATTCCCGAGTGCCTGTGGAAGCCGCCGCCTCCCGTGGCCTCCGTGCCACCTCCGCTGTGGCCTCCGTGCCGCCTCCCGTGGCCTCCGTGCCTCCTCCCGTGGCCTCCGTGCCGCCTCCGCTGTGGCCTCCGTGCCTCCTCCCGTGGCCTCCGTGCCTCCTCCCGTGGCCTCCGTGCCGCCTCCGCTGTGGCCTCCGTGCCTCCTCCCATGGCCTCCGTGCCTCCTCCCATGGCCTCCGTGCCTCCTCCTGTGGCCTCCGTGCCGCCTCCGCTGTGGCCTCCGTGCCTCCTCCTGTGGCCTCCGTGCCACCTCCGCTGTGGCCTCTGTGCAGACTCTGCCCGTGGCCTCGGTGTCCAGCTGCAGCAACCGAGAACGTGTGGCTCTTCTCATCCCGTCCGGGGGAGAGCGGGAAGCAGCCCACCAGGGTCGTGGAGTCCGGGTCCTAATCTGTCCTTTTATTCCCTCCACTGTCCCCCAACCATGCAGCATCCAGGACCCCCGGGTCACCTCCCTTGGAACGGGCACCCGATAGTCCTCAGGCAGGAGAATTTCCTGAAGCGACTGTTTTCACGCACTGAGACTCGGGCCAGAAACAAAGCGGAACCGCAGAGTCGACCCCGTGGGTCCGTGGACCGCAGCCGAGCTTCTAAGGCCCCGTGTGCAGAGAGCATGGCTGTGTGCTGGTCTCAGGCGCCCCGTGCCCTGCCTCTTCCTCCCGCACGTGGCGACGTTCGCACTCCGCTAGAGCTCACAGGAGAACGGGCGGTTTTTCCTTTCAGCCCCCACTATTGAGCGGTGGCTCCTTCCAGAGTCAGCATCAGGCCCCGGATCCCTCCGGCCTCCGCTGCACAGTCGCCAGGTCCAGCAACTCCAGCCCCAGGGAAGCCCCGAGGGCAGGGCAGGGCGGCCCGGGATTAAGAGCCCCAGCCCGCCCACCCCTCACTTGCCCGCGGCTCAGCCTGAGGGTCAGGCTCCAGGGAGCTCACAGGCTCCGGTTCCTCGTGCTCTGCACACAGGCCGTTAAACACGGCTGCTTCTCCTGGAAACCCGCAGGCAGGAGCAGGCCGAGTGCCGGTCGCGGGGACCAGGTGGGTGCCGGGTCTGGGGCGTGGCCCCGACAGACCCCACAGCGGCTGCGGGGACCCGTGCGTCCTAGGATGTCGAGCTCGGCAGCCCGGGTGGCGCCGGCGGGGCCGTGGAAGCGCTAGTGGTCTCCCTCCGGATCCCGCAGCAGCATTACTGAAGCGTCTCTGCAGATGTCCAGCTCACCCCGGGGCCAGCAGAACGACCGGGAGGCTGCCCACCATAAGGGGACCACGTGTCGCCAGCTCTCTTGCTATCGTTAGTGTCAATATTCATTTGCGTTCTCACTCATACGTTAATTTTCACTGAGCTTTCTGTGAACTAGACTGGGGGGAGATGCTGGGGGACGAGGGTCCACCACGTGGTCCAGCTTCACCCCTCCCGCTGCAGGGGGACGTGGGGGGGAGGGCCCAGATCAGCAGCCGGCAGAGACAGACCGCGCCGCCCCCACCCCTGTGGACCCCCACGGCCCCTCCGAGACCCCCGCCCAGGAAGCCGAGGCCCAGGGCTCTGGGTGAAAGTTCCGCCGCCAGGACCCCCGCCCCACGGGGGCACTCAGTTAGGGCCGCTGGGCTTCACACGGAGATGCTGATCCTTGATATTTTAATAAAACGGTCTTTGGTTAATCTGTGTTCCCTGAATATTATTCCCTAAGCGATGCGCCGACGCTCACCGGGTCTTACCCCGTCCCAGCCAGAAGCCGTATTGACTCATCAGATTTGTCAACTGAGTAACTGATGAATTAATAATCCCAAATAATGGATGGTATTACGGGCTGCCGATGCGTCTCTGTGGGATAAATGAAAGGCAGAGCACAGTTGGGGAAGGAAGCCGTCTCCAGGCTCATTAATTTGGCGGTCTGAGTGTGCGACCGAGCTCCAGCCCGAATAAATATCGGGAGGCGTTCAGGCCCCTGAGGTCTTTGAGAAAGTCAGTTATTGGAAGGCTGGCGTGGAAAGCTTTTAACCTCAGCGTAATTACCACGGAGCTCACCACCGTTTGACTTCCATTAGCCCGGGGTCGGACAGTCCTCGTGCTGTCGCTCGCCCAGGTTAAGTGAGTTTGTTTTTTATAATTGCGTCCCCACGACAGCCGTGCAGACAACAGCGATGAGATGCGGGCGGGAGCCCTTCTGCTGCAGACACCTTCTCCAGAGCCTTGTCCTCCCGGGTCACTGGACCTCCTCCCGACGTCCTCTCGGCTTCCAAACAGAACGGCGGCCGAGCGCTGGGCGCAGAGTGCCGACGAGTCTGGGGGCGGCGCCGAGATGCCGGGCTGCATCCGTGTTGGTGCCCTGGCCGCGGCGTTCTAGCACCTTCTCACAAGATGTGCCGGCGTGGGAAACCAGGGAAGCGTCACCCGGGGTCTCTGGACTGTCGCTCTGATTGTGTATCACCCTACGATGATCTCAACATAGAGCACTTAGTACAAAATGCTGCTTCCCATAACCCTAACGGGGACCCCGATGAGCCCACTGCATGACGAATTTCCCTCAAAATCCTCCCGAAAGTAATTTCAGGGGCCCCAATATAAACACGTGAATACACAGGAATAAAACGGAAACAGAGACTTGCCTTGTGGTTTTTCCCTCCCTTACGTCCACTTGACTTTTTACAGAAGTCACGTAACAAACATCTCCGTTTTTGAGACGTTCCCGATGCTGCTGGGAGACACTTGGAGACCCTTCTCTCCCCACGCGCACATCCTAGATGCGAAGGCAGCCGTGGGCCCTGCTCTGCTTCCGGCTGGCACTCCCGGCCGTCCGCGTTAGTGTGGCTCTCGGGCCGGCGTCGCCGCTGTCAGCTCTACCGGTAGAGCTCCCTGCGCGGGTGGCCCTCGCGTCTGTCACGTGCCATCTGTCACGTGCCGGCTGCAGCGGCTTCGAGCCCCAGTGGCCGAGCGGGGGAGTGGTCGCAGAGACCATCTTGGACGACAGAGCAGAAAGTATTTACCCCCCGGCCGTTACAGAGGAAGCTTGCTGACCCCGAATTAGAACATCAGCTCGTAGCAGCCCTCCGGGGCGGGATCCTCTACATTTCTCACTGCTCTGGAGACCTCCCGGCGGGGCTCCGGGAAGGCAGGTGGGATCCGGGCTCCAAGCTTAGTATCTGGTGCGGACATCACCTACCTGGCTCAGGTGGGACGCCAGCCCCCGTCTCTGCCCCCCGCCCCTCTCCCCGCCCCCACCCCGAGCAACAGTCTTGCTCTCCCGACAGGAGACCTGGGTCTGAAGAGAGGACTCGGAGGTGTTGTGGTGGTGAAGAAAAAGAAGGGGCAGAGGACGGAGATAACATAAAACAGCTCTTTAAATAGAAATCAAGGAAATATAAAGAATGGTATCAGAAAATACAAAGAAATCATCTTGCATATAATCAGGCTAAACTCCACTGTGAAGATACGGATACCATATGATTGAGTGTTTTTGAAAACTTTCCAAGAGGCATAAGCAAAATGAAACTACAAAAAATTTACAGATAAATGGATGGAAAAGATATGCCTCTCAAAGTAGCGATGCTAGATTTAGATCCAAATTTAAGATATATAGAAACGAGGATGAGCAGGTGTGCTCAGTAATGGTAAATGGTTTATAATTCAAGGAGAAGGCATTATAGACTCATATTCGCTTAATAAAATCTTCAAAATACACACAGAAATCTAAAAAGTGTAAGAAAAATGGATATACCCACTATCATAACAGGTGAGTTGAACACAAATTTTATTTTTTTAGGTTAAACAAATAAATGATAATTGTGCCTCTACAGATTTGGATCACGAAACCAACACCCTGGAGAAAATACAGGTGTGGGGATCCCATACGTGAAGCAATTATATACGTGTTAGACACATATATTATATATATGTTATATATATGCAATATATATATGTTATATATATGCAATTATATACATGTTAGACATATATATGCAACACTTTTCTAGTATATATCTGGCATTTACAAAATTAACGCTAATAGGCACTAGTGAAATCCTAATATTTTAATAGATATATTTTTTCCTGTGGACAATACATAAAATGCAAGTATACAGAAACATAATTTTGGAAACTTAAAAAAGTGGTTTTACACCAACATCAGTGCAACAGGTGGTGCAGGACTGACACGGCAAGGATTTGTCGAATGAAAGCATGCGGCACGTGGCTAAAACAACACTTAGAATGGGAATTTTAGCCGTACATGGCTTTGTTAATGAAAATAAATAGATGTTCCACCCTGGGATATAGCAAAGTTAAAATAAATCTAAAGAAAGTAGAAGAAAAGATCAGACACGAGCATACATCGATACCTTACAACACGTTATGAAGAAAAAATAATCAGCTTCAACAAATGCAATGTTTTAAAATTAAGGAAGAAGAAAAAAAAACTTGTTGCTATGACTGATAAGAAAAGAAAAAATTACCTATATTAGTAGGAAAAAGGGAATATAACTTAAAAATAGAGATACTGAAAACTCAACGAGAAGACTACAAGTGACTCAAGACCAATAAATAAATACGTTTGGCTCCAAATCGGAAAATCAGTTCAGATCAGAACAGAGACATCATTAGCCCCTCTGGGTATATGCAGGCCAAGTGTATGATAAAATCCAATACTCACACCTGATAACTCTGAGCAAACTTGGCAGCTCAAAAAATATTGTTGTTACGATATTCGAAAATGAGACTATGGAAGCATCTCCAGTTATGTTAAGAACACATACGACTACTTGCTGCGGCTTCTTGAATTTGACATTGCCCTAGAGAGAGGGAGGTGCTTGCTAAAGCAATAAGACAAGAAAAGTTACATACAAGCTATAACACTTAAAAAGAAAGTGTTGAATTCACCATGTTTGCAGATAACAAATAGAAAATCCTGGGGGATTTACAGACAATTATTGGGACTAAAAAAGTGAATCCAGAAAAGGTGCTGGATACAAAACCGGTAACAAAACAGTAACAATTCCTCCATGCCAGGAGTAACAAATCAGAAACTGTAATAGCAAAAAAGACCTACTTACAATATCCTCACCACAGTAAGGCGAGCAGATGGTAGGTGGTATCTGCAGGGGAGACGGAGAGGCCGTATTCCTCTGAAGCGACCTCCTTGTTTCTGGACAGTTTTCTCCACCATATTTCAACCTTCCGAGGATCACAGTCACCTTGCATTGAACTGCTCTTAAGTACAAAGGTACAACACAGGATAAGGTCTTTAGCGCCAAATAAAAGCTAAGTGTTACCGAGCTTTCAACACAAGCCCATGACGAGTCACACATGACGAGTCACACGAAACGCTGCCTCTTTGCTCTCTTGCGAGGCGAATGAAACTCGCATCACTTACGATATTGACAGCATCAGTCAAGAGCCCAGGCCCAGGAGAAAACCTAACAGAACGTGGGCAGGTTTCTATGGAAATAAAACACAATTTATGGCAGACGTAAAAGAAGACCCAACCCGAAGAAATGGAGAGAAACGTTGTTTGCAGATTAGAAATCTCAATGTTGTGAAGCCGTGAAATCAAAACACGGTTTCCACTCTCCTTCCTACGGGACCTGATGACCTTATTCCGAAGTCCACGTGATGAAACCAGGACGTGGGAGCCGACGGGACCCTTGCAGGGAAGGTGAGACAGGAATCCACCGCCCAGCCTTATCCCGCCATCAACCATCAGTAGCTGAGTCATCACGCGTGGGGACCGAAGGTGGGGGATGGGCGAGAGCGGGCAGCCTTCAGTCTGTCGTGCCGTCTTTCTTTAAAAAGAGAGATTTGAGGCAAAAATGGCAAAAGGTTAATGGCCGTTTCATCGTGATGCAAGTACAGGAGTGCTCTTTCCAGATCTTGGAACCGTTTCACTATTTCAGTGTTGTTTTTAGGGCAGACCTGGTGCCCCGGGGCTGAGGACCTCTCCAACCTCACCAGCCTCTGCTCAGAGCGCAGCCCGCATCCCAGCCCCGCGCGTCCTTCTCGACTTCACTCTGAGTGCGCCCGCTTTCCGCCTGCTGGCTCTGGGAGCTGCTTGCTCCCGTCACGGCCCCGACCTGCACGGGGCCCCTGCGTACTCGGTCACTCAGATCTCAGCGCTTCCTTTTGCTCCAACGGGGACCACCCCTCGTGGAGTCCCCACAGGGGGGCTTCCGCTCGGGGGGACACTATGCGTGAATGAGCCAGCTGGCCCGGTTTCTCACCAAGAATGAAGGTCTTGTGTTCAGCCTTTCAAAAACTAAGACGAGAAAATAAATATGTCGGTTACAAGCCTTGAAAAGAGAGTGTTGAATTCACCCTGTTTGCAGATAACGGATACTAGAAAATTCTGGGGAGGGGCGCCCGGCCGGCTCCGCAGGTTAAGCATCTGACTCTTGGCTGTGACCTCCGGGTGGTGAAAGTGACGGCACTCAGCAGAGATCGCTGCGCCTTCTCCCCCTGCTCCTCCCCGCACTCTCGCGCGTGCTCTCTCTCTCTGTCTAGAACAAATACATGAAATCTTAAAAAAAAAAAAAAAAGAAAAGAAAAGAAAAGAAAAAAAAGGGGAGAAAATCCTGGGGACTCGCACTGCACCAAGTCGGGTGTTCCACCAACTCCGTTGCAATGTCGGTACTTCCGCACGCCTTTCCAGAAGCCCGTGTTAGGTCAGGGAGACGTGTTCCTTACCCTCCCCCTTGACCCTTGCGCTGAGGACGGGGTTTTGTGATTGTCTCGACCACCAGAAAGCAGCAGAGACGATGGGGGGCGATTGCCGAGGCCAGGTGACCAAAGGCGGTACTGTCTCTCTCGGGTGGCGTGGACTGACTGAGGGCCCGGGGCCTCCGGGCGAGGATGACAAGCCGGGACGCAGCCATGTCCAGCACCTGCCCCCAGACTGGGGTGCGAGCCAGCCCTCGGGGGGCCCTGTGAGCAGAAACAGGACACCCCGCAGAGCCCAGACCTCAGAGTCTGCAGCAGGATAAATGCAGTCGCAACCCAGCTCTTACGAAGGCGGGTTTTGACTCGGTTGATGGCCGCAGGCAAAGGTGCTGCGTCGTCCCCTGAGCACATGGCAATGGCCCTGTGTCGAAGGGCGCACAGCCACGGAGCTGAAGGACCCAGAGGGCCTGAAGCTCCGGTTCCCGGAAGCCTGATGGCCCCGAGGAGCTGCAGGTGAGGGCCAGCCCGGCGGACCCTCGGGTCAGAAGGTGAGCGCACGGACGGGGACCCCCGCAGCCCGCAGGAGGCTGCCAGCCAGGACTCCCGGGGGCCCCTTGCCGCTTGGGAATGGCTTCTTTGGTAAAGCCCGGGTGAAGGCTCGAGGCCTGGGGGGAGGACGCCCGCCTGCAGCGTCCCGGGGGAGGGGCGGGCGCAGGTGCCCGGGCCCTGAGGTGGGAGAGGGCTGAGCAAGGTCCAGGAAGGCGGAAGCTCTGAGCCGGGGAGACGGCCGTGAGGAGGCCTGGGGCTGGGCGGGGAGATGGCTGGCTCCTAGAGACCGTGACTGGGAAGCCGGGGAGCGACCCACTCGGCCTCGTCCTGCCGGGCCCACGGTCCGGGACTCGGCTTGGTCAGGCGCCGTGAGGCCGTGGACGTGGGCAACAGCCGTGATGGGAGACCTCGGTTCTCACCGTTCTGAGAGGAGGGCTAACCAGCCACACGGGTCCACACGGATCCACACGGGTCCACGTAAGTCCACGCCGGCAGACTGCAGGGCTGGTGCCGGGCAGAGGGGCGAGGAGAGAGTGGCCCATGCTGAGCCCGTGTTCTCTGGAGGAAGGGGTGGGCGGGCATGGCCGGCAGCTTTGATCAAGTTTAGGATCGGATCCTTTGGATGATGCTGGTGGGCTCCAGGCCCCAGGGTCCATGCCGGCCCCGGGGGACTTAGGTCAAGAGAATATTGGGTTAGTGTGTGAGTCAGAAAAGATGGTGGCTGGGCTCACGGGCTCTGGATCCGTCCTCGGTCTACTGGGAGTCCCTTGCTGTGCCTGGGAATTAGTAGCCTGGGGAGGGGCGGGTCCTCCTGCCAGCAGGGTCCCAAGACGCAATGTCACAGCCTCGAAGAGACGTGATTAGCACATCTATTGAGACCGGGCTCAGTCGGGGACAGAGAGAAGGAGAGGCTGGAGTGCAGGGGTGAGGGGTTGGAGGTGGGAACCCGTGGAGGGAGGGCGGTGTGGTCTGGGGTCCCGGAGGACAGCCGGTGGAGGGGGCGTGAGGGGCTCTCTGGCCCGGCTGCTGCACGGGGGCCGGTGGACAAGGAGCGAGCCACTGAGCCGTCCCGAGAAGGTGGGTCCCCGTGTGGCCTGACTCCTGAACAGAGCAGCCCTTCCCTGAGCCATTAGCGCCCTGGGCCACACTTGCTCGCCTGGAGTCCCGGGAGGGTTTCTCCCCCGGCTGCCCCTTGAGACCCCTCCTCGCTTTCTAGCATATAGCTTGACCGGTTATGGCTTCTTCAGGATTTCAACAGAACTCAACCCTGGGGAAGGAAGGACCAGGTGCGCTCAGGAGATCGGGCTGGACCGTGTGACAAGGAGGCAGTCCCTGATGCCTGCGAGTCTGCCTCAGCGCCTACGAGGGCGCGTCCCCTGCCCCTCGTCCCCACCACGTCCCCGGGCCTGTCCCTGAAGCTCCTGGTGCAGCCGCGACGTTGGAGACCGGCCGCGGACGGCAGCCCACCCTCTTCCCAGGTTGCCGGCCTCCAGAACGAAGCAACCTTTCTTTTCCAATGCAAACTCGGCTCTGGAGTATTGGCTTTTGGTCCCTAAGAGTCTATGCTCACCCGGGAGAGGCGGGGTGCAGCGGATGGTCCCGGCTGGTCCTAACCAGATGCTGCGTTTGGGCAGAGAACCTTCACGCACTTGGAAAACTCACTTCTGCCCACTGGTGCCCGTGGTCTCCCGAGAGGCTTCGGCACGGGGATGGCGAATCAGAGAAGCCTGACCCCGCTGACCTCCATCAGGGACCCTGTCCCCTGAGGCTGGAGGGTAGGGCCAGCCGCGGAGCACCACGGCCCCAGCCCCAGGGACTCAGGACTCCGTGCTGACCAGCCGCTGGGAGAGGGAGGCGGTGCCTTGCAGGGCTTGGGTGGGGGGTGTGACCCCCAAGGCTGACCCCTGATACCAGGTAGATGGGCTTGCTGGCTGGGGCCTTTCTTCTTCTGAGATGTGAGTGTGTGTTTCTGAAAGCTGTGTATTTCGTGAAACTGAAAGGTGATTTTATTCGCTTCCTGCAGCCATGTAGCACCAGGGGCCGGGGGACAAGGCCTCAGACATTCACCGTGTCCTGTTCCCCGAGGCCCGCGGTCCAGGGTCGGACTGTGGGATGGCTGGATTCTCCGTGTGTCCTCACTTGGTCTTCCCTGTGGGAGTGTGTCCCTGTGCGTCTCCTCTTCTTTACAGGACAGCAGTGATATCAGAGTGCGGACCCGTCTGTGTGACCTCGGTTTAGCTCATTTTACCTTTGTGACTTTTTAAAAAGGTTTTTTGTCCACCTCCTTCTGAGATGCTGGAGGTTAGGGCCTCGACATAGGGATCTGGGGACACAGTTGGACCCACAGCAACGACTGAGCTCCGAGTCCTGCCGGTATGGGCGGGTTGGTCGGTGTGCTGGGGAGGGGAGGTCCGGGGGGCCCCACGCGTGGGTGAAGGGCGCCCTGCTTGCCTTTGCTGTGGCCCGTGTCCGTGTCTCTCCCTGTCAGCTCCCTCCGGGGAAGGTGAGCGGATCGGGACTACGGAGTGATAGCACCATCTGGGAAACCCGATTTTGGGTGGAATTGAGGTTTTTGGCGGCTGTAATCATTCATTTCTGCCCAGGTGATTGGATCAGCTCTGAGATAATCTGATCCGGGGAAGACATTTGTCAACGGCCGCTCTGTCTTCCAGCAGGGCCGTGGGGACCCCGGGTCTGAGTAATCAGGGGCCCCGTCGTGTCTCCTCCCTGGGGGGTGTGGACTGGCCGGGACACGGTCACTGTCATCCGGGCCCCGAGGGGCAGAGAGATGTGATGCTTCCTCTGCCTCCCCAGGCCATGGGCTGGAGCTCTGCTCTCCTGCCGGCAAGGCCCTGACCCTGACCTGTTGCAAGGCAGAGATCCAGACTCGATTTTAAATAATGCAATTAAAAATTCCACCTCGGAAACATGGTAATTGTAATCTGTCTCAGCTCTAAGTGTAATTATATTAAACTCCGTCAAATATGCATTCTAATTCAATTTTCCCTTTTTTCTCTCCTTAACTAAATCTATTATCATTCCCTCAGTTAAATTATGCTTATTTAATCTTTGATGAGACCTTTCACTGGCAATCAGCTGTTTTAAATTAATGCTCCCAAGCCTTGGGGATCCTGGGGCTCAGCGCGGGCTCCGAAGGCTTCGGGGGAGCCGAACGAGCGAGCCTAGAGGCCCCGGCCCCGCCCTGGAGGCGAGACCAGGCGTGACCCCGGGGCACACCCCGCCATCCATGGCCCCCCCGCGCACGGCCCCAGCATGCGACCCCCTGTCGCCGGGGAGCGCCCCATCTCCGCAGGACACGGTGGCCTCATGCTGCTACAGGCCCACCTTCCTCGGGGGGAGAACGGATTGCAGCAGGACGCTACTGGTGACCTCAGTGGTTCTCATCATATTACTTAATTAAGTATAAATCCCGTAGGTTTACAGCTTTCACGCAACCATTCAGCCGAACTAATGCATGAATTCAATACAAAAATAACCCACAAAACAGAATGAGTCCAATGCAAGGTCTTAGTTGGGAGACAGGCAACGTCTGAATGCCACTGAGGGGTCCCCGGTGGGGCGTGGTCTAGCTCCACCTGTCCCAGGTGTGACTCGGGGCTGGGCGCCCTCCTCCTCCTGGTTCCTCCCGCGGGAGCGTCGGTGCTCACGGCAGGCAGGCTGGGGTGAGTGGCCAGGTGTGGGAGCTGTGGCGGGTGACGTCGCTCACTGTCCTCGTGTAACCGCGGCACCGTGGGGGGAGGCAGGCCGACGTCTCCAGAGGATGGAGGACAATTTAAAACAGAGATGTGGGGCCCCTTTGAGGCCCTGGGCTCCTGCTGTCCTGTAAGGGAACATGGGTGAGCCTGAATTCTGTCCACTTCTTCCCCTGCTGGCGGCCCCTGGCCTCCCACCTCATGTAGCAGCTCCCCTGCCCTGGGCCTGGGCTCGCTGGCATGACTCAGGGGAGCCTGGAATGCCGGGAGACTGTCCAAGACATCCGTGGGGGCTGTGACTCAAGAGAGACCCCAGTGGTCCCTCGGAGACTCAGTTTCCCTGACCGTAAAATCAGGCCTCCCCAGAGCGGCCGCAGTCAACACGATCCCGCACAGCAGGTTCTGCACACGTCCGTCTGTCTGTCCGTCCATCCGTTCTTATACTCAGGGCCACAGCCTGAGCACTATTGTTGAACTTTTCACCATACAAGTCGTGTGAGTCCGGACTTTATTGCTTTAGGACCTAAGGGGAGTGATTTGACTGATGAGCCGGAGCCCCTGCTAACACCTGTGTCTGCAGTCGGCAAAGCGGCAGCTGGGGCAGCGAGTCTGGGCTCCTGTCCCGCCGTCCAGCCCTGAGAGCCAGGCTGGGGACTCCCGCGTCTCTCCCTCATGCTTCCCTACAGACTAGGAAGGGACTCACATCCGTCTCTCATCCGTCTGTCCCTCTGTCTGTGTCGCACAGGGTGTCCATCAAATAAGCCTGACCTGATGCTGCAGGGGACATGAGGACGACGCCACATGGACTCGGAGCAGGGGCGGCCAGACTGCCCGTGTCCCCCTGTCACAGGGAGTACCTGGGCCCTCTGGCGTCGTCACCATCCACCCGTGAGTACCTGTGGACATCGGCCTGCCATTGTCACAGGGAGCACCCGGGCTGTCCGGCATCGTCACTGCCCGAGGAGCTGCTTGTGACGCAAAAGGCAAAAGGGCCACAAGCCCATTATTCTGTTGAGGTGTTAGGAGGCCCAAGGTGTCCGGGAAGGATGACCACCGGGCTGGCCAGTGGGGTACGCTGGGGTGGGAGATCGTCCTCCATCTCGAGGAGGACTTCCTGCCTGACGGAGCCGCGGGGCCACACGCCCACCGGAGAACGAGAGAAGCAGCCCTTGGAGGGAAGGGCATGGACGCATCCACGTGTCAGACCCCAGCGGACGCGGGACGGCAGACGCGAGCCAGAAGTCGCCACCTTGCTGCGTTTCGCGTCCAGAACCCGGGGCCCCGTTCTCACAAGACGGAGGCAGAAAGTGCCAGCAGGCAGTTTAAGTTTTACTCTCGGCATCGCTGAGAAATTCACACGTGGGCATCCCGTTTCAGTGCAAATACGTACTAACCAGCACGTAATGTTTTCGAATCCCTAGAAGAGCTTTGTAAGTCGCGACATTGCAACACTCATGGCCGGACCTGACTGTTCGCGTATCGAGTCTCACGGTTCTGTGATGCACACTCGGGACAGCCCGACGTTTCTCCCATGAACGAGGAGGTCCTACAACACCAGCTCGTTGTGTAAGGGCTCCACGTAGCAAACGTGCTGTTACAGGGTCGTCGTGTACGTGTGAGAAGCTCACGCTGGGGAAACGGATCCCAGCTGCAGATGAGTGCCGGGGGGACGTGCAGGTGGACGCCCCGCACCGGGCCCAGACGCCCCGGAAAGACCGTGCATCCGAGCCCGACCTGCGGGAAGAAGGCGGTGAGAGTTCCCTGCGCTCGCCTCTGCGGCCGCAGAAGCAACAGCGGCACGGCCGGGGCCGCGTGCACGCGGACAATGTGGGCCCCTTGGCCGAGCGTGCAGGACGGCGGCAGCCCCCGCCGGGGCCCTTCCGAGCACAGGGCCCCGCGCACCGCACACGGTCCGTCTGTCCACCGGGTGACCCAGCTCTCTCACCTGGGCCTGGCTGGCCGGGCTGTAGCTTGTTGCACAAATCTGTAAAAGTATGTGTGTCCGTGAGGGTGTGTGCGTGCGTGTGTGTGCGTGTGTGTGCTTCTGTGCATGCCTGTGTCTGTGTGTGAGTGTGTGTGCACATGCACGTGTGCGTATTTGGGCTGGGCCCCACTGGGTCTCATCTGGGGCCCCCACCCCTCCCAGCCTGGCCCAGGCTTGCATGGATGGGGGAGGGGAAGCCGGGGTCCTGGTTTCCAGGCTTCACTCCCTGTGGTGCCCCCCACCCACTGGACAGCTGGGCCTGACCCTGCAGGCTGGCCTTGGGCAGCTGCCAGCAGCCCTTGGCCCGGGGCTGGGGAGACCCGGAAGCCCGAGTACCCGTGCTGTGTGCGAGGCCGCTGGACCGCAGGCCGTGCCTCCTGTGCTGTGTCCTGTGCCTCCCGGGGGACAGCTTCCCAGGAGCACTGCCCAGCACACTGGGGGAGGCACCCCGGGCCCCAGCTGATGCCCGGACAGCGATGTATCTCGTTCCCCGCACCCCCTCAGCCGCACACCCCATTCCCCAATCCACTCACCGGCCTTCCCTTTCCAGCAGCCGGCAGCTCATTCGAATGGATGTTTTCATAAATATTTCTCATGTATCTGGTCCCCGTGGGTCTCCCAGAGACTGATGTCACTCTTAACCTGACAGTGACAGGTACCGCTTCCACCCCACCGTGGGGGGACAGAGGCACTCGGCCTGGATGAGGCCGTTGGCGCAGCCTACGGGGACCCTCTCAGCACGGCCTGTGCAAGTCTCCCACGTGTGCCCCGAGGGTGTGTGGGGACAATTCAGGGGACAGGAAGGGGAAGCGGCATCCCGGCCCCCTCCCTGACACACAGCTTGGGGACCCTCGTCTGAGCAGGGCTTCCCCGCCCACCGCCTACAAGAGCCGGGTCCTGTTTTGAGTTGGTGACCTCGGGGGCCTCCTTTGCGCCCGGGGGCCCGGGGAGCCCCCGTGAGGAGGGATTGGAGGAGGGGGCCCGGCCCCTTCCAGCCCAGCAGCCAAGGCTCCGGGTGTTCCAGGAGCAGCTCCTTCAATGATCCCTTTAAAAGCGATTGGTGTCCCGCAAACAAACATGGGATGCGCCTGTGTCTAATTTATTGAAGTTCTGCCCAAACCTAAATATCAAATATTTTATTAATATTTTCTTTTTTTTAAAGATTTTATTTATTTATTTGTCAGAGAAAGAGCGAGCGAGCACAGGCAGAGAGGCAGGCAGAGGCAGAGGGAGAAGCAGTCTCCCTGCTGAGCAAGGAGCCCGTTGTGGGACTCGATCCCAGGACCCTGGGATCATGACCTGAGCCGAAGGCAGCCGCTTAACCCACTGAGCCACCCAGGCGTCCCTTTTATTAATATTTTCTACTATCCTTGCAAGTTAAACGAGCCGTGGAAATTACCTCCAATTACCTTCTTCGACAGAAGAAAGAGGTTGGAAGAGGGTTCATTCGCGGGAGTGGCCACGCTGCCTGTCGAGTCATTCAACCAGAAGGGACAGAGGTGAGCCCCGTGCTCTCTCTCGGACACGAACACCGAGACGCCTCGTTGACGCCGATCAGTGCTGGGAACTGATCCCTGAGACTCACAGCCACGGTCCCAGAGCTGCCGCTGGGCGTCAGTCCCAAGAGCCGGGGCAGGACCCCTGTGCATGTGCTCTTGGCCCCCTGTCCCAGCAAGACAGACGGATGGACAGAGCCCCGCTGAGGCCCCCAGCAGGGCCACTCCCACAGCCTGGAGCAGACCAGATCTGTCCCTGCCTGCACCAGGACAGACCCAGCACGCGGCCCTCGTCCCTCCCCCTCCTCCTCCCCCTCCTCCCTCCTCCCCCCGCCTTCCGGCCTTAGCCCCCAGACTCATTGCACAGAACATGCTTCCAGCTCTAGAGCTGTGTGGGCTCCGGGGGCCCAGGGTTGAGCCCGGTTCTATGTGCCGGCCACTCCAGCACGGAGACCCGCCGGTCAGATCTGACCATCACTGTCCCTGACATGATGCCCCTACTGGCCACGCTCAGGAGCTTCCCCCAGACCCCGGCCCTGCTGTCCAGCCGGGACCACATGGCTCCCCTACTTCAGTGGTGGCCATACCAGGGCTTGGTCCTGTTGTCCCCATGCAACGTCGGGGGGAGAGAGAGTCTGCGCACGTGTCCGTGTGTGTGGTTGGTGCATGCGCGCGCGGCTGGCGGTTCCCCCAGGGCACCCCGGCGGCAGACACCGTGCTCTGTTCTGAGTCCCCTGCAGCTCCTGGAGCCGTCCGGGCTCAGCGGCGCTTGTGGAACAAATGAAGGTGACGACGGGGCTCCCTGGCTGAGCTGACAGCAGCCGGAGCCGCTGGTGAGCTGGGCCGTGCCAGGCCAGGTGATGTGGGCTGTGCTCACGGGAGGTGGGGACAGCTGAGGGGACAGGACAGGGGCTGCTGACACGCAGCAGGTGTCCGGGCTCTGGCAGCCCAGCCCTCGGACCCCTGTCCCCGTGCTGCTGCAGCTCCCTGGGCGGGAGTGTGCTGGCGTCAGGGGCCTCGGCCGCCCCTAACACAGTCGTCAGTCTCTCGTGTCCGGATTTATTCTAGGGACACGGCGCAGTGTTCCGAGGGAGACTTCCAGCAGCCCGTCCATCCAGAGAGCGTGTCGTGCCCCCGCAGGGCATGTGGAGAATTGTACAGCTGGGAGCAGAGCAGAAAGGAGCCTGGGAGGGGGGGGTGTCCTCTCCCGTGTCCCATGCCGGACACACGGGTGTAGTGGGGTGTGCCAACGTGGTGATGTTTGGCGGGGGGAGGGGAGAGCCTGCCAGACGGTGATCCGTGTACGGAGAGGACCCCGGCCTGGTGCCTTCTAAGGAGCTGGCAGGTGCACCTGCTTCTGGTCAGATGTCCGGATGGGACCTGGGGTGACACTTCTTGGCCAGAGGGTCGGTACAGCTGGTGCGTTCGAACGCGCGGTTTCTGCCCGCCACCTGTCTGTGCACACGCCGAGCCCAGACCCACGTCCTCCGGCTTTCTCACGACCCGCTGCTTCTCTGAAGAAGTATCCACACCCCGGAAAGGCAGCTGCGCCCTGGGGTGGCCTGGGGTTCGTGCTTATCCCCACCACGCACCTGAACGTGCTGTCCAGCTGGCCCTCTGCGCCGCCCACTTTCCCAGCTGGACGGCCTCTCTGGCCCCCATGTCTCCCCAAGTGGGTCGCATGGACGTCCCTCAGACTGTCCCCTGGGGAGTGGGACCTGCCTGGGCTCACTGCTCTCCGTGCTGCACCTGTTTCTTGTCCAGAAAGCGGGGGACGAACCAGGACTTCCCTCGCGAAGTCTCTGTGGAGCTAAAGGAGCAGACGCCCGCCCAGAAGGGGCCCCCTCCTGCCGGGGCCGTGACCCAGAGCCTGGCACCGGAAGGGGCACCGTCCACCCTGGGTGACAGTCTCCCCCGGCTTCTTTGGTCGGCAGGACAGGCTGCATCTGGGACCAGAGGACCCCGGCCGCACACACCCCCGCTGAGGCTCCCGAAACTGCTTTCCCGGCTCCAAGGACTGTCTCAGCTTCGGGGCCCACCGTCCCCACCCGGGCCCCCCACCCACCATTGAATGGATCCCCATCTTCTACCATGGTCTGGGTGACGTGGGTTTATGCGGAACACGTCATTATTTTACGTAAGAGCTTGGACACGGGGACGAACGGCACCAGGATCGGGCGACGTCCAAGACGGCCCCCCCTTCCCCCCTGCTGGGCAGGTGCCTCTCCAGGGACCCGTGTGTGAGGGCCTGATTCCACCGCCGTTTCCCCTCCCGTCTCCCGGACCACGGGCTGCGCAGCCCCTCCTGGTCGGCATCCGGGATGGACGCCCATGGGCAGCCATCCCTGCCCCCGCCGTCCTCTCCAGATTGGAGCCGCAGCAGCCGTAATCCATCATGCTCGGGCTCCGGCCCGCGAGCCGGTGACGGCTGTCCATTCTCGGAGACCAGCCGGCCAGAGCCCCACCGAGCCCGGTGATTGATTAACAGGCACACGCTGAATTACTCTGTAATGGTGATGAATACGGCTTGGACCTTTCTGGCAATAATGGTTGTTTATCCATTTTTAGACCCAGAAACAGCAATCAGGTTCCTTCAGCTGGCTATTAATTACCACGCCGGGCCTGCGGTGGGGGGACGCGGGCTTTCTTTCCAGGGGTCCCATCTGTCACAGGGAAGTGGCGTGAGACAATGTGCTGTTTCTCCCCGAGAGACGGATCCTTCCAGGGCCAGGCTGGCCCGGTCAGATGGACGCCGTGTGGGCTCCAAGACGGTCGGCATCAGCCCGCGTTCGAGGAGCCAGCGGCCGTCATGTGGAGCAGAGGCGAGGGCTTGCTGTGCTGGCTGACCCCCCCAGCCTTGGGGGCCTGGCCCCTGCCTCCAGAAGCCTCCCAGGGTGGAAGGAGCAGGGAGCTCAGCCTCACCGGTGACGCTCAGACAGACGGGATCAGGAAAGGCAGCATCCAGGCCCCCGCCTCCTGGGTGCCTGCCCTAAGACCGCAGGATGCCAGCCATTCCCAGTCCTCCGAGCAGGACATCCTCTCTCGAGCCCGCGTTCGGTTCCTGGAACGTCGGGGGGGACACGATGCACCTTGGGTGGGGGCATCCGCGGAGTCGTGATGGCTCCAAGTGCCACTGAATTCTTAGTGTCATTAAAACCCTCTTTCACAGGTGGGGAAACTGAGTCCGAGACGGAGGAAATCTCCCCACATCTGAACTTTTCTGTGGCTACACGGCCCCACTGCCGTCTGAACAGAAACCCACGCAGCCCAGTAACGTCCCGACGCCCCCACCCCGGGCAGGCCGAGCCCACGGCGGCGGGGCCCCAGGCCCACGTGGCGTCCACGCGCGGTGGTGCTAGGATGTTTTAGTGCTTCCGTGTGTCCGTTTCCGAGACCCACGGCCGCACGAAGGTGACATTATGGGACACGAACGAGGCCCAGATTAAAAAACTAAAGCGAGCGGTAGTAGTTACCGTGGCGGGAGCCCTGGCATCAGGTGCGGGGCTCCTGCTCTTAATAAAACGCTTGCTCCGAGCCCGTGTCCGGGTCGCTACAAACTGTTCTTCCAAAGATGCATTTCCTTCTTCGAACTTATCTTCAAGGAGGACCGGGGAACATCTACTATCTTAAAGCTCTGCTCCGGGAAAACATGATGTACGGAGATCTGGATTTACAAAGCAGACACATTTAGGGGACATTATTCATTTTGCAGGGAAGCAAGAAAATCTATATTTGCCAAAGAATGCACATCGGTTTTCTTCAAATGGCAGCTGTCCTATGCATGCAAATATTTATTTAAAATTCATATATTCCTTGAAGAAGCAGCGAGGGCAGTGCAGGCAGGACACCTGCCGCTCTGGACGTCCACCAGCGAGCATCAATGGAAGAACAGAAATCGCTTGGGACGAAACTCTCAGCAACCTGTGCAGTGCCCGAGGACAGTCCCGCCTGACAGGACGCAGGTGAGGTCCCCTGCCCGGGGCACCCCCGCTGAGGAGGCCTCGGCTGCCCAAAGCCACGGGGGAGGCGGTCGGTCTGCACGCTGGGGAGGAGCTGAAGCTGGGACAGGGCCCCAGGGTCCCCGAAGGCTCTGGGAAGGGGGGAGCCGAGCAGGAACCCGGCACTTGTCACCGCCGCTGACTGTCCACAGTGGGGAGCGAGGGGAAGCCTCCAGTCTCCTGGGGGAGCCGGGGGTCGGCCCCGTGGTTTGGATTGGAGGGGGGGGGAATGGGTGTCGGCCTGCCGGCAACACAGGAGGTGGGGGGTTCTGTCCTGCCTTCGTGGAGACCTGCTCGGGTCGGCGGAAGTGTGGCCGGCAAGGAGAGACCCAGAGACCCGGCCTGGACAGGCGGGCTCCGCCAGGGGACGGGGGAGAGGGGTCTGCTGGCGGGTGGGTGTATGAGAGGAGACCCTAGCGCGGCGAGGCCCCAGGGCTGGGCTGAAGGTCCTGCTTCACTTCCCGTGGGTCACCGAGACGCACATTTCCGACTCTGTGTTCACTGTTGTTGCAGATCTTACTTTCATCAAAGGGACACACGAAATAATTTTAGAGTTGCAGGTGTGACCGGCCCAAGTCCGCGGGGAGAGTTTTTCACGTGTCCGCGGTGTGTGTGCGTTCCCTCGGGTCCCAGACGTCCACGCCCGCGGCCCCTCGCTCGGCGCCCCCACGACGGGCAGCAGCTCGCCCCGTTCCGAGGGCTGACCTGGTCCTGTTTCGTGCGCCGCAGCGTGACTTGTCTTCCCACTTAGTTCACGGTGGCTTTGGTCATGACGTTGTTGAAACATCCCTACGTGGCCAGTTTAAAGTTTTGATTTAGAAAACCTCGTGTGCTCCCGATTACGCAGTGGGGCCCCCCCCATCCCCCGCCCCGCGCAGCTTCTGCGGCTCTGCCCTCCGTGGCCTGACCTCGCCGGGCTTGCGGGGCGCCCGTCTGCTTCCTCTCGCCGCGGCCTCAGCTGCAGGGGCCCCGGTCTCTGCGCGCGGAGTCCGCGGCTCAGACGGCTCGTGCCCTCTCCGCAGCGGCTTGGACCGGACGGCTGGAAGCAAACTGAGCAGAGGACAAGGACTGAGAAGAGCCCACGTCCACGTAACTGCACACAGAACTACGGCGGGGAGGGCGGGGTGGCTAGAGATGCCCGCCGCCCGGTCCCGGCCCCCATGGGAGCCTCGGTGGGCGGAGACGGTGTCACCTGCCACAGGACGGCCCTCTGCACCGTGTCTTCCCAGCCAGGAGGTGGGGCCTGGCATCTCCCACGTGTGCGCCACGTGTCTGCTCCACGTGGGTCCACAGATGTCGTTCCCATCACCTCTGTTCGCTGGTAGCGCTCTACTCCCTTTGTTCTGTGCTGTTTCCCCCAAAGCCCCCCTCCGCCGTCTCCCCTGGGCGCACTTGGCAGACACGCTCCCGGCACCCACCCGGGGCTCCTTCCCCCAGATGCACCGAGATCTCTGCTGGGGGCAGGCGCTTGGCTCGGACTCCAACGGCGCCTTCTCAGGGAAACACCAGGGAGCCGGCGGGACATGTCCCAGAGATGCCGGGCCCCCCTGGGGTGTCCAGGCCGTGGCTGTGTTAAGATCGCAGCTCCTCGGCTGAGGGTCTGGTCTGAGGCCTGCTGTCAGTTCGGATACTCGCTGACCTCTGTTCTTGGGTCAGGACTCCCCATCGGAAGCTGGGGCCGCCGTGGGAGTCCCTGAACATGGTGGGTGTTTCTGGAGTCAGAGAGGCTGAGGGCCCCACGTCAGCCTCTGGATCCGTTTGGGACCCAATTTCTTGCTGTGTCCTGGGCACATGTGAGGAAGGACAGAGGGGACGCTTACTGTCCCCCACGGGCCGGTGCACGGGCTCACAGTGCCGGGAGACCCCGCGTCTCCCATAAATGTGTGCAGGCCCCCAGCCTGCCGTTCTGTCCTGGCTTCATGCCTTTACAGCACGCGCTTCCCGTAGGCAGAGCCCAGAGCTGAAGTCCAGGGCGGTGGCTGGGAGGGAGGCCGGTGCCGGGAGGAGGAGCCAGTGCGCAGTGGGACTCTGCTTTCAGGGGTTCTGCGGGCACACAGGGTCCCATCGGTCCACTGTCTAGGTCCTGGGCAGGTGGGGGCTTTGCCAGCCCCGCCTGTGCCCCCCAGGCCTGGAGTAGCCGCTCAGCGAGCAGCAAGGGGCCCTCGGTCACACGACGCCCGCAGCCCTGCTCCACGGGAAAACAGGGCTCTGTGAGCAGGTGTGTCCTCGGCTGGGCCTCCCGATGCAGTGAGCTCCTGACGCCGCACGCTCCACCCCCCCCCCCGACAGTTCTGGGTTTCTGCAGCCCGGCAGGACCCCACGGGGCAGCCCCTCCGTGTGTCTCTGCCAGAGTGCCCACCCCCGGCCTCCGCCCCCGCCTCACACGGCACCCGAGCCGGTGAGGCCCGTCGGGACTGGGGCCCAGGTGCACACCGGGCCGCTCAGCCGAGGCGAGGCTGCGGGTGGGGGGGACTGGGGGCGGCAGGGAAACGGACCCATCTGTCCCCGAGCCTGGTGGCGGCACTCAGAATTGACGGTCTGTGGAGCGGCTCTTCCTCCTGGAGCCGGCCCCGTGGTGGGCCAGAGCCGTGGCCTGCTAGGACCTGCCCCAGCCTGGAGGCCAGGCCGGGAAGGCCATGCGGCTCCCGGGCCTGTCTTGGATCCGGGAGGGAACCCTGGGCCACACGCCATCCCCAGGGGTGACCCAAACCAGCAGGGACGCTATCCGCAGGCCCAGAAGCGCAGGAGACGCCTGTCCCAGCCGGGCGCCCTGGTCACGGCCAGCGGACTGGGAGTCGTGACACTGGGATCCCTTGGCATCGCTCCCCTTTACTGATAGGAAATGGGAGTCTAACTCCCAGTTTAATATCCGGGAAGCAGGAGCCAGGTCAGCAAGGTGTCCCAGCGGACAGCTATGCCCTCAGGGTCCAAGGGACCCACACAGCGGTGCCCAGAGCCGGCAGGCCCGCGTCTCCGTCCTGACACCGCCTGCCCAGCCGGGGGCCCGCCAGCCCGCCCTCCTTTCCCCTGGCCCACCCAGCCCCGTCGTCCATGAATCCAGGCCCCCATCTCTCATGCCACTCCCACCCCCGTGGTCTAAGGTCCAGGTACATATACTTCCTTCCCGCTCACGGCCCGGGGTCTCCTCCCCCACCCGAGACCCCACCCAGGGCACCTCACCTGTGGATTTCCTGCGGGTTTCCCGCGGCTCCAGCCGGCAAGGAGGACACGTGAGGAAGTGAGGGCCGTTGACAAGTCCCCACTCTGGGGGTCCGCACAGGGAAAGCGAGGCCGGCCCCCGGCGGACCCCCAGGTGGGATCAGCAGACAGAAGCTGTGGGACCGGCTTGCTGGGCTCAGCACAGGGGCTGCCCAGGTCATCAGACGCCTGCCCTGGGGTGATCAGTGTGGCCTGGGAGGGGGCTGGTGCAGGAGGTGGTCGAGGTCGGGGTGCTCAGCAGCGGTGGGCTTGCTAGAGGAGGTGAGGGGACTCACCTCAGAGGGGACGCCCCCCCTGGCCAGCAAGGCCCCAAGGTCAAAGCGTCAGGTGCAGATACAGACTGTGTGGTCGTGACAGCACGACGGGGGTGGCCTCTCCTCTGGGCTCCTCCCACACTGAGGGCACCTGTGGGGGCCATGTCCCCTCCCCAACAGCCGGGGGAGGCCCCATCAGTGCCCAGGACCTGAGCCTGCCCTGTCCCTCGGTGGCGCTGCCCGACACCAGCTGAGCACACCTGTCCTGGGATTACAAGGATGCTGGGGCCCGTGTGCTCGCAGGACACCAAAGTCACAGACGAAAGCAAAGCCTCGGAGGCTAAGGGAGGACCAGGCCATCCAGGGGTGACGGTGGCCCGCATGAAGAGCCCGCTCGGACCCCCGCTGACGTGTGAGCCCCATGGGGAAGGCATTGTTCTGGCTCCTTCTATGAGCCAGATGTGATCTGACGTGCTGAGGCACAGGGCGGCCACCCGCCATCTCCAGAGGCACTGATGTCCAGACGTGGTCCTCAGGGTGAGTGAGCAGGTGACCAAGGCCGGAGCCCACGAAACCTCCTCCTGTCGTTGCCTTGATCCGCTCCGTGCGCCGCTCCGGTGAGCAAGGAACCCGGGCAAGGCACCGTGGACGCTGTGCCGGGGCCTGCCGAAGCCCGCACACGGGAAAGCGGCGCTGCTCTCGGGTAATTCAAACACAAAATCATCTCATAAATTCCAGCAGCCTCCCCCTCATTTGGCCTGGCGAGGTTTCCTGTTTATGGAAGAAAAATTGCCTTTCAGGGCTGGCATCATCTCTCTGCTGTCAGTTGCTTCTGGGCAAGGTGGTTCTGGTGCCCCGCCTGGAAGGACGCCGACTCCGTGCCCGCTGACAGAGGGCACACATCTGTCGCGGGCACCGTCTCCTCCCCTAAACGGCACACCTGTGACCACAGACTGAGACGCTCCGTCCTTGCAAGGGAAGGAAGGCGGGGCGGGGTGGGGGGGACAAGTGAAGGTCTGAAAGCCCAGTCTAGCCCCTCACGAATCCTCCCTCAGCCAGGGTCGAGAGCCGGGTCACTAAACATGACGGAGGACGCGACGTCTCCTATGCGTGAGCAAGAGGCTTCCTGGAGCTCCTGGGCGCACAGGGTCTCAGCCTCTGGCACCATCTAGTATGTTCTAGGGAAGACCCTGGAATCCACGAGAGACCACGGACGGACAAGAAGGTCCTTGGGAGAACCTGAGCTCACTCTCCGTCCAGTCCCTGCTCTACAGGGGAGGGGGATGGACAGATGGACTTGGGCCCTCGGTCCCCGCCCCCACGCCGGCAGCGAGTCCAGCCTCTGCTGCAGGTCCCAGCTCCCCGGGGACGCGTGGCTCATTGTGGAGGAGCTGCCGGTCAGCCTGGGACCGCTCTCCAAACGCCCATGCGGACCCCAGGGGCAGCCGCCCACCTCCCAGCCTCAGACAACCTAGGGAGGGGCCTGCTCGTTTGTGGAACCTTCTCTAGAACAGTGTTGATTGAGTCAAAATTGGATTCCTGCTCCGATTGATTATCTAATGTGATAGAAAAATATACAGTCTGGGAGCAAATTTAGATTTCAGTGAAAAATTAAACTGTTATACCAAGTTGGCCAGTGAAGCATTAAATGCATTCTCGATATAATTATATCTGCGGATTGTGGTGGTGATCTGCCTGTCACTCCTGCCGCCTGTCTGGAGGTACTTAGCGCACGTGTACCCAGATGGCAGATACCACGTCGGAGGCATCCGGGAGGGTGAGGGGCCTAATTGATTTCAGTGGTGACTCTGCACGAACAGACGGCAGTGTTTTGGGGTTTGAGGAAAAAAAACCATGACGCCCCCTCAGAAACGGAGAGGAAGGCAGCTCGGTCATCGGTGGGCGCAAACAGGGAAGAACCCCCCGCAGAAACCGGGCGTTCGTGGGGTCGGAGGTGCTGGGCGCGTGCCCGCAGGGTCTGGAAAGCTGGGACAGAAGGCCTGTAAACCACTCTGTGCCCCGCGTCCTCCCTGCTTCTGTAATTTAAGAAAAATTAAACTCTTAGTGTCGGCAGCGACGGGCCTTGGTTTGTCACGTCAGCCATTAGCGGTACAGTAATTAGAGTTCTGCATTTTAGGCAAATGTAGGATCGACAGCAGAGATAAGTTAACATCATTGGACCTCTGGATGGGTTTTCCTTCCCCTCAGTCTTGCTAAAGTGGCAGACGGTCACACGCACCCCTCCCGGCTGTCATCACCATCCCGGTCAGGCACCCTCCCCCACCCCCCGTCACGGGTATCACACGCCCGTTTCACAGACTGGATTGTGTCCAACGTGCTCTTTCATGCATAGATACGTGGAGTGATGAACACAGGGCCTAACCAAACGTGGCTTGTGATGGGCAAACCCAGCGCAGAGACGTCCTGAGGAAAGGTGGCCGTCACAGCCGTCCTCAGGGACTGGGGACCATCCTGACATGGACAGAGGCCCACCTGATGTGCTCCAGCCACAGCTGGGGCCCCACGCTCGGTTACCCCTGCAAGGCCTCGTTCTCACCCAAAGGATGACATGTGCAGCTTCTGCCTCCTTCTGAATCATCGTTGACGTGTGAGAAGTAGGAACAATGAGTTTTGTGCGTGACCTCACACACGCGACACACTCACTCTTCTCTGTCAAGAGCAGGGTTGGTCACACCCAGTGACAAACCACCAGCTTCAGCGGAGGGTGGAGACATTCTAATATTTCCAGAAACAGCAGTTTGCAGCTCTGGAATTCATGCTTGTGTCTCTGGGAAACTTTTCTTAGGGGAAACAATGGGGAATGTGCCAGATTTTCTTCTGAAGGTTACAAGCAATTAACCAAGGAAGGGGCCCTTTCTCTACATCTTTTATTAATCCTCTGCTATTGTTTGTTAGACAAATCACTATGATTGGGGCCATGGGGAGTTCAGAATTGCTGAGCGGTTCTTAAAATTTTGGTGCCTCATTCTGACAACTTTCCCCAAGAAATCTCTTGAGTTTGCAAGAATCCATGGTTCGCATGGAAGCCTACTTCTGTGAGGAGAATGCTAGCGCGACCGAAGCCCACCGGACTCTGTTTCCGAGCCGGAGAAGAATTCAAAGGCTGGAAGCAGAAACCAGGGTGGTGCCGGGACCCCAACCTCCCCACGGGTCTGTGGCAGGACAGTAGCTGAAAACAGACCCTTGGCCCAGTCCACTGTTTTCCCCACCTTCCTTCTATTCAGTTGTTTTATCCAGTGAAGGCCTCGTGGCTGTATGAGTCAGGGTTCGCCAGAGGAACAGAACCAACAGGAGACAGACAGAGAGAGAGAGATGTAAGTACAGATATACAGATAGAGATTTATCATGAGCTAAATTATGAGAAATTGGTTCACATGACTGGAGACTGAGGAGTCCCAGGATCTCCTTCTGCAAGCTGGAGACCCAGGAGAGTCAGTGGTGTAAGTCCCAGTCTGAGGGGCGGGAGATGGATGTCCCAGCTCAACAGTGAGCAGAGAGAGGGTGAATTCTCCCTTCCTTCACATTTTGGTCCTATTCAGGCCCTTGATGGATTGAAGGAGGCTCCCCCACCACATCGGGGAGGAAGATCCACTTTACTCAGCACACCCGTTCATATCCCAATCTCATCCAGAAATCCCTCACAGACACACCCAGAAATAAGGCTTAACCAAATATCCAGCAGCCCTGGGCACTGTCAAATTGACACATGAAATTAATGTGATGGTGGTGATGATGGTGATAGTGACGATGATGATGGTGGTGATGATGATGATGGTGATGATGGTGATGGTAATGGTGGTGGTGGTGATGGTGGTGATGGTGGTTGATGGTGGTGATGATGATGGTGATGATGGTGATGGCAATGGCAGTGGTGGTAGTGATGATGGTGGTGATTGATGGTGATGGTGGTGGTGATGGAGATGTTGGTGATGGTGGTGATGATGGTGATGGTGGTGATGATTAATGGTGGTGGTGATGGTGGTGATGGTGATAGAGATGATGGTGATGGTGGTGATAATGGTGATGGTGGTGGTAATTGATGGTGGTGGTGATGATGATGATGGTAGTGATGGTGATGATGGTGGTGGTGATGGTGGTGGTGGTGATGATGGTGGTGGTGGTGATGATGGTGATAATGGTGGTGATGGTGGTGATGGTGATGGTGGTGATGATGGTAATGGTCACACAGGACTAATAATACTGAGCCAGCCTACCATGTCCATGGAGAGCTTGAACTTCAGCAAGCTCTTCTTATACCACAATGAATCCACCCCTGTAATACACCCCAGGGGGCCACATTTCTCCTCCTTGAGATCATGGGGAGCAAATCAGGCCTTCTTCCTCCCAGTGGCTCCTCTACTTTTCATAGTATGATGGTCTCCAACCTGATACTCTCCTCCAGATGGCATTCCCAGCCTCTGCACTGTCCTTGTCAATGCTGAGGGTCCTGGGCAGCTTACTCAGAGCAAACTCTCCCTCACTAATTATTCATTCCTTGGTTAGTTCATTCATCCATTCAGTTAACACCAGGGGGACAGAAGAGAGGCCATGCTGTAGGTGGGCTGGGCCCAGACCGGTTAAGGAATGCATGATCTCCCTATTCCAGGTATGATGGTGGTTGCTGCATGGTGCCCACATCACATGGGCAATGCTGAGGGACTTGAGGCCAGCCTACCCTCAAGTCTTCCGTAAAGCTGGGCAGCGGCAGCTCAAATTATGGCTGGACAGTGACATAGGTCCCCTGCAGACCCCAAATAGTTATCAGCTTGCAGACTCTGAGGTCTTGACGCTCCCCCTCTTGAGCAGAAGGGGACACATAGGAGATGTACAAACAAAAACTTCCCAGATCCTTAGGGTCACTCTCAAGAATATCTCCAAGGCATAGGAGGTTGACCTGAGGCTCCTGAGCGTCTAGGGACTGCTCCTAACATTGGAAGCATTGCCCTCCCTGCTGCAAGGTAACAAATCCCCTCCCCTGCACTCACCACACCTCCCACCAACCCCATCAGGAACTCCATCCCAGGGGCTGCAGCATCATTAAGGAGAGGTTGACAGGACTCGGATTCTGCGTCTTGGGAGAGGCTGCATGTACAGGAGGCTGATGACATTGGACTCCTGCTAAAACATCCATATGCATCCTCAATAAAATATGTTCACACCTATTCACTGGCACTAGAATAAAATGACCAGTAATACCAATTTTTAGAGAGGATGAGAATTCCCAGGGCCTCGTACTTTATTGATAGAAACATAAACTGTACAAAATATTGGAAAAACTCTTAGGTATCATCCCCCAAAGTTGAACATTGCCTACCATATGCCATAAGGCAATGCCAGCTTCATTTCTATTTATTCATCAAAGGGGACTCCTGAACCTGGGCCAGGATGTGTAAGAACTTCCACATGCTCTTCATGGCCCACAAAACTTAGAAATGACGGCACAGGTGTCTGCAAACTTCCTTCGTAAAGGATCAGATAGGAAATATTTCTGACTTAGTTCTACCAGCAAGCTGGAGGAATAGGAGGTTACACCTCTCAACCTTCCACAGAAACACTGATTTTAACTGCCTCCCATGGACAAGAATATGGGTACAGGAAACTGGGAGTATAGAAGGGAGGCTGCAGTACAGGTGGGAGGATGTGACATGCTGCCCAGGTCCCCTTCTGTTTTGCCCTGCCCAGAGCACTCAGACACTTGGCATGGCTGAATAGTGAGGGGACAGATAGCGCAAGGCAAAGGGACAAGGGCTCACAGCAGCCAGCGCACGGATTCCAAGAATCAGCTGCAGACTTGACCAATGTGTGCACCAAGTGTCCTGCCCACTAACTCTATAAGACACTGCACCTGCCAATCCCCCAACTAGCTGACATGTGCCACCCCCCGTACCTGGTGCCCTGCATTCCCCTGTACCCAGCATGCAAAAACCTTCACACACAACACACAGGTATCAACAGCTGGGGCCACTCTGCTGGGTGAGGAAAAGGTGCACAACCTTGAACATCTCAGGGCACTTTTCTTGGGGGAATAAATGAGAGGCTCTCAGGTCGCATGATGAACACCACACATGACAAACCACAGCTCACATCATACTCGATGGTGATAAGCTGAAAGCTTTCCCTCTAAGATCAGGAATAAGACAAGGATGACCATTTCTACCACTTTTATTCAACAAAAGTACTGGAAGTCCTAGCCACAGCAATTAGGCAAGAAAAAAAGAAAAGAAAAAGGCATCTAAATTAGGAAGAAAGAAGTAAAGTTGTTTCTGTTTGTAGACATCATGGTCTTATATTTTAAAAAACCTAACATCACCAAGAAATAAAGAAAAAAAAAAAACACCCGTATGTCCCTCCCTGCTCAACCATTTTGTCCATGACCGAACACCCTCTCCTCTGGCAACAGAACAATCAGCTTTTTCTCTGCATTTATAGGTTGATTTTGCTTTTTGTTTGTTTATTCATTTGTTTTGCTTTTTAGATTCCACATATGAGTGAAATCATACGGTAGTTGTCACATTAAAAATTAAATGTGATTATAGTAGATAATGCTGCTGTAAACATTGGGGTGCATGTATCCCTTTGAATGACTATTTTTGTATTTCTGGGGTAAATACCCAGTAGTGCAATTGCTGGATCATAGGGTAGTTGCACTCTTAACTTTTAGAGGACCCTCTGTACTGTTTTCTAGAGTGACTGAACCGGTTTGCATTCCCACTAGCAATTCACAGCAGCTCCCTTTCTCCGCAATCTCGCCAACACCAGTTGTTTCCTGTGCTGTTGATTTAGAAGATGGGTGGGGATGGGATAAGTATGTGATGGGAATTCAGGAGGACACCTAGTGTGACGGGTATCAGGTGTTGTATAGAAGCATTGAATCACCGTATTGTACACTTGAAACTATTACCATGTTGTATGTTAACTATACTGGAATTAAAATTAAAACTTAAAGACAAAGGAAACAAAAGTGAAAATGAACTTTTGGGCCTTCATCAAGATCAAAAGCTTCTGCACAACAAAGGAAAAAGCCAACAAAACAAAGAGGCAACCCACGGAATGGGAGAAGATATTCACAAATGACACTGCAGACAAAGGGCTGATATCCAGGATCTATAAAGAACTCCTCAAACTCAACACACACAAAACAGACAAGTATGTCAAAAATGGGCAGAAGACATGAACAGACACTTCTCCAAAGAAGACATACAAATGGCTAATGGACACATGAAAAAATGTCCATCATCACTAACCATCAGGGAGATTCAAATCAAAACCACATTGAGTTACCACCTTACACCAATTAGAATGGCCAAAATTAGCAAGACAGGAAACAACGTGTGTTGGAGAGGATGTGGAGAAAGGGGAACCCTCTTACACTGTTGGTGGGAATGCAAGTTGGTGCAGCCACTTTGGAGAACAGTGTGGAGTTTCCTCAAGAAATTAAAAATAGAGCTTCCCTATGACCCTGCAATTGCACTACTGGGTATTTACCCCAAAGATACAGATGGAGTGAAAAGAAGGGCCATCTGTACCCCAATGTTCATAGCAGCCATGGCCACGGTCGCCAAACTGTGGAAAGATCCAAGATGCCCTTCAACGGACGAATGGATAAGGAAGATGTGGTCCCTATACACTATGGAGTATGATGCCTCCATCAGAAAGGACGAATACCCAACTTTTGTAGCAACATGGACAGGACGGGAGGAGATGATGCTGAGTGAAATAAGTCAAGCAGAGAGAGTCAAGTATCATATGGTTTCACTTACTTGTGGAGCATAACAAATAACACGGAGGACATTATGAGAAAGAAAGGAAAAGTGAATTGGGGGAAATCGAAGGGGAGACGAACCATGAGAGACTGTGGACTCTGAGAAACAAACTGAGGGTTTTGGAGGGGAGGAGGGTAGGAGGTTGGGTGAGCCTGGTGGTGGGTATTGTGGAGGGCATAGATTGCATGGAGCACTGCGTGTGGTGCATAAACAATGAATTCTGGAACACTGAAAATAAGTTTAAAAAATAAATAAAAATTTTAAAAAACCAACAAAATAACAACAACAACAAAATACACCTAAAGATAGGAAACTGCAAAACTTTAAAAAAGTTAAAAATAAGTGAATAAATTAGGGGGAAAAAAAGAAAAAAAAATCCTGATAGAACTAACAAGCGAGTTCAATAAGTTTGCAAAACACAAAATCAACACAATAGTCAGTTGTGTTTCTCCACAGTAACAACGAACTATTCCAGAAAGAAAGTGAGGAAACAATCCCATGTCTGACAGAATCATAAAGAATAAGATACATAGTAATAAATTCAGCCAAGGAGGGGAGAAACCTGTATACTGCAGACAAAAAGAAGTTAATAAAATAAACTGAAGAGGATTTAAATGAATGAAAAGTTATCCCATGTTAATGGATTGGAAGAAAATGTCCGCGCTCTGAAGCATCTACAGATTCAGTACAATTCTTATCAAAACCCCAAAGAATTTTTCACATAAATGGAAAAACAATCCCCAAATGCATACGGAAACACAAAAGCTCCCAAAGGCCAAAACAACCTTGAGCAAGAAGAACAAAGTGGGAGCAACATACTTCCTAATTTCAAATCAGATGACAAAGCTGTAGGAATCAAAACAGCATAGAACGGACATAAAAATGACTCATAAACCGATGGAAGTGAGCTGAGACCCCAGAAATACACCGCCGTGTACACAGGGACCTTCGGCAAGGAAGCCAGGGACACAACGTGGGGATAGGACAGTCTGGTCAGTGCAGGATGTTGGGGAAATGGGTGTCGGCCGCAGATGAACGCATCGGACCTCTGTTTTACATCCTGCACAGAATTCCACTCGAAATGGGTTAGAGACTTGAGAGTAAGGCTTGACACCATAAAACTCCTGGAAGAAAACATTTTTTAAAAGATGTTTATTTTTTTAAAGATGTGTTCATTTACTGGAGAGAAAGAGTGAGCAACGGGGAGGGGCAGAGGCCCCGCCGAGCGTTTAGCCTGATGTGGGGCTCGATCTCACGGCCCTGAGACCGTGACCTGACCCAAAATCGAGTCAGACGTGTAACTGCCTGAACCACCCAGGTTCAGGGTTCAGGTCCCCCCAAAAGAAAGCTTTTTGGTCTCAGTCTTGACAACGAGGTTTTGAGCTTGACACCAAAGGCAGAGGCCACCAGAGCAGAACCAGGCAAATGGACGGCAGGAAAGCAAAACCCCTCCGCACAGCAAGGGAAACCGCCCACAAAGTGAGAAGGTGGCCGCGGAGTGGGAGAAGATGTTTGCAAACTGTGCATCTGATACATGGGTCGTGTCTAAGATGTGTGAAGCACTCCTAGAACCCAATAGCAGAAACGACCCCAGATGACCCAGTTAAAAAATGGACAAAGAACTTGAGAAGATATTTCTCAAAAGAAGACATAAAATGACCCACATGTGTCTGAAAAGATGTTCAACATCACCCACCCCCAGGGAACGTCGAATGAAAGCCACGGTGCGGCGTCGCCTCACACCTGTCGGCACCGTTGAAATCCAAACGACAGGAAACACGTGGGGTCGGCGAGGTCTCAGAGAGAGGGGAACCTCGTGCGCGGTTGGTGGGGACGCGAGCTGGGGCGGCCCCTCCGGGAAACAGTATGGAACGTCCTCAAGACTGAAAAACTAGAGCTGCCCTACGACCCGGGAGTGCCACCTCTGGGTTTACCCCGAGGGCATGGAATCGGGATTTCCGAGACGGGGCACCCCCATTCATGGCAGCCTGACTCACAGCGGCCAAGGTAGCGGACGAGCTAGACGTGGGTTGTGGATGGATGGTTAAGGAAAACGTACGTCCACGCCGTGGAGTGAGCTCAGGCTTTAGAAAGAAGGAGGCCCTGCCATTTGGGGTAGCAGAGATGGACCTAGAGGACGTGACGCTGAGCGCGAGAGGCCGCCAGGGAAGGACAGAGACGCTGCGATCGGGCCGTGGAGGCACCCGGGAGAGTCGAACCCCGAGAGGCAGAGGGGCGGGTGGAGGTTGCAGGGGCTGAGGGAGGGGGCGTGGGAGGTGACAGCGAGAAGACGTGGTAGAGGCACCCCGCAGATCCGCGCCGCAGCCCCGGGCTGCCACAAACAGTGCGTGCTGTGAGCTCAGAACGTGCCACGCCAGGGGATCTTACGCTACGTGTTCTGTCCACACACTAACGGGTAAGGGGTTAATCGTAACAACAGTCACAATAAGGGCAGGGAGGCGGGGGAGACCCTGGGGGGTGATGCACGTGTCTACGGTCTTCACGGGGTGGCGATGGCTCCCCTGCTGTGAACTTACCCCCAGGCCCACTCAGGCGGGCACACTAGCCGTGTACAGCTTTTTACATGTCAATCATACCTCAACAAAGTTGTGTAAAAGAAGAGAAAATACATTAAAAAAAAAAAAAAGAAAGTATTTCAGGCTTCGCAAGCCACAAATATTTGATGCTCTGAGTGGAGTGAAAGCGGCGTAGATAATACGGAAGCGCGGGGCCCGGGGGTGTCCGTGAAACTTTATCCACCAGCACAGGAGGCACCTGGATTTGGCGCTCGGGCGGCTGGAACTCAGCGGTCACACCAACGCGGCGGTTCCCCGGTACGATCGAGGAACACCCGGCAAGGGAACGCTGCGTGAGAAAGTCCGATGGCGCGTGCCGCACTGCCGTGGCGGCCGAGGGCAGCACGCACCCCACAAGGCCGCGGGCACGTGCACACACGGGAGTGCACACACACGCGGGGGAGGAGGGAGTGAGGCTCAGGTGCACGCAGGCGGGGAGGTGCGCGGCGCTTCCAGATGGAGCCCGTGATCAAGGTCCCAGCAGTGGCTTCAGCGGTGGGCCCGTGGGCCCCTCTTAGATCACCGAAAAAGGACGGATCCTGCTCTTTGCACACGCGCAGCCCTAAGAAGAAAAGAGGGAGGGAAGGAGATGATCCCGGATACGGTAGTGCATGAAGGGACGGAGAGACCTGCGTGAGGACCAGCTGTCACCTTCCACATCAGGCGGGGGCCGGGGGGCAGCTCCCTCCTGCCCGTCTCCCGCGGGCTTTCTGCTTTTCCCGGAATCCCGTTCACATCCTCAGAGCAAGGACGAAAGGCAAGAAGGAGAGAGAAAGGCGGCCCCGCGGAGGCAGCTGGCAGGAGGACGCGCGGAGCACAGCCCTCCGACGGGCCCTCCGGCCGGCCCAAGCCTCCCGGCCTCCGAGCGGGCAGGAGCTCCGGCCGGACGCGTCGAAATGGGCCGTGCCTCCAAAGAGCCTGTCTTTTATTCATCAGGATGGGTTTTTATCGGCTCAGTGCTTTTCAAGGGTTTCGAACGCTCTGAGACTCTTCGAAAGCGGCAGGAGGAAAGCCTTCCTCGTCAGCTTTCCAGGGCCCTGGGGGCGCGGGGAGCGCCCGCTTACGGGTGGTTCCTGTCCAGCACGTCTCTCTACTCCGCGAACCTCCGCTCACCAGGAAGATGAGTTAATACAAGTGAATTTGGGAGGCTTGTGTGTTGAATCATAAAAACGGCCATAAATAGTAATGATGGTATTTCTTTATATTAGGAAAAATGCTTCAGATTTTTCAAAACCTGCTGTAAACATCCTCTGCTTTAATCCCGACAAGAACCCGGGGAGCGGCGGCAGCACAGGAGGCCGGCGTGTGCGTCTTCGGCTCTGTGAGCCGATTGTTAAACATGCCGTTCTGAGGCATTACTGCGCGAGCTTAGGATTAAATAAATCACATTTAAAACGAAGGCAATGAAGTAAATAAAGGACCCCTCTAACTCAACCTCAAACAGCAAAGGACCCAAGTAAACAGGGCAAGGACTCGAGTAGACCTCTCTCCGAAGAAGACGCTCGGATGGCCGATACCACAGGAAAGGTCGCCCGACCCCGTCTGCCATTACGGAAATGCACATCCGATCCGCGAGACAGCTCTGCACGCCTGCGGGCACGGCCGGGTTCAGGGAAACGGACAAGAGCACGTTTTGGTGAAGATGAGGAACACTCGTAACTGCTGGTGGGAACGCGAGATGGCACGACCACCGCGGACAAGGTGGCTGGGTTCTCACAAAGTTGAACAGAATTACTGTACGGCCAGGCACATCCGGTCCCAGACACGTACCCCAAGGACTGAACGCAAGGTCCATCTCAGAAACACCCTGGTATGCCGTGTGCAGCCGGCGTGTTCACCAGCCAACGGGGGAGAAAACCCAAGTGTCCGCACACAGAGCAAGAGATGGACAGAATGTGGTCCGTCCATTGCCGGGATGCCACCAGCCTTGCGAAGGGGGCAGGGGCTCTGTCCGGTGCCGTCCGGCCTGTCCGGTGCCGTCCGGTCTGTCCGGTGCCGTCCGGTCTGTCCGGTGCGCTCTCCCGCCGTCCGGGATCTCGAGCTTCAGCTCATGATTGTGTCTGTCGTGCGTCTGCTGACCTGTGCTCCGTCCTCCCGAGAGGCCAACCTCACGAGCTGCACCCAGAAAGGCCAGAACTGGACACAGGAACATCTCCTGCTTCCGAATCTCCTTCCCCTGCTTCCTTAAAGGAGTGAGATCAGCTTCAAGGAAAGTTTGGAAAACCGGCAGAGGTCAAACGTAGGGGGAGGAAGACCCTGCCCTGATCCCTGCCCTCCAGACCCAGCTGGGCTGACGGCAAGGGAGGCTCGCTGCCGAGGTCCCTCACGCCCGGCCTGGGCGGCTACACACGCGGATGACCGCGTCTGGGAGTGGAGGTGAGTTACCGGCATCTCACCCGAATGGGTGCGAACCTCTGGGTTGGACCACGCACCCCACTGGACCCCGGCTTGCCCTCCTCGGGGTGTCGTCATGTCCTCACACACAAGTTTATACTTTGAGAAAAGACATTGTTCCTAGCAGGAAAGGAAACGCATATTCATTCTAGAGAAAGTTTGCGGAGCAGAAGGACACACAGGTAAGCACGAGCAGACCTGGTCCCCATCGGCCACATGTTCTCAGAAGCTCCTTTCTGGGACAGCACGCCATTTCCCCCTAAAACGGGGATTTCACTTTCTCTATTGCTTATGGCCAGATTTTATTGGATTGTTTACCAAGTGCATTAGTTGTGCCTTTCCGGTGAAAAAGAACCGGTGAGACGTGTGTGTGTCGACAGAGCCTTGGTGTGTGGGGTGGGGTCCAGAATCGGGTCGGTGGTGGTGTGGCTTCTGTCCCAGGCCGAAGGCAGGTGTCCCCTTTGAAGACTGGCAGGCAGACAGCAGGTCCCCTGCCTTTCGCTCTGTGCAGGCCTTCAACAGGGGGACGAGACCCCCGTCCTGCGGAGGGCACCTGCTTCCCCAGGTACTGATCCCGCCCAGAAACACCCCCAGCGACACACCTGGGATGACGTTTAACCAAATACCCAGGCGCCTCGTGGCCCATCAGACCTACACATGGAAGTAACAGCTGTGGAGAGGTTCCGTGCTCCTATTGGGAGAACACACAAATGTCTAAAAAAAATCCAAGTGAGCTAAAAATGATTGTACAGATAATTTGGAAGAGTTTACGTGAGAGGCAGTTTTGGGGAAGGAAAGTGAGTGGGGGGAGAGGACAGAGGCAGCAGGTTCTCCGTTGCCAGGTCACTAGTCACGGGGCTGTGGAAAGACGGCGATCCCGGAGTCGAGGACGATCTTCAGAAAGAACTGAGAAGGCCCCAGCAGCAGAGCCCCAAACACGAAAGCAGCGGCAGACGCGCACGCGGAAACCTCAGGGTGCGGCCCCTGGCCTGTCCCGGGGGCGTCTCTGCACCGAAGGAGCGGGAACCCCACGCGCTGGGCTGCCGGTGAGGGGGACAGCTTCGCTCAGGAGCGCACAGCCCACGCCCGGGCATTCGGGGCGCGCCCGTGAAACCAAACCCAGAAATGCTCAGGGGCGGGGGTAGGTACGATTCCCGCGACCCCGGGGAGGGGCGGAGACTGTTGTACCGAGCGGAACAGGGCCCCGGGGAAGGTAAGGCGGCGGGGATGCTGGGCCGTCCCGGGCTGTCTCAGTGTCCCAGACGGCCACCGCCCTCGCCCGCCATCAGTCCCCGCGCGTATTTTTTTTAAACTTTGAGACTTTTTCATTGCAAGAGAACGCTTCCTTTGGCAGTGCTGGAATATTCATAACAGGCCACAGAATTCAGTTTTCTCGATTTACGTGAAATATGGATACCCGTACGCCTGGGTGTGAACGCTTCGTTTCTTTACGTTATTCTACCGCGGCTGTCGGACTTCGGAGCCGTCCGTGCCTCCAAACAAATATGTGGGACGAACTCATGGCTTGGAAGTTTACCAAAAATAGTTTCTTTGTTCTTTAAAGTCCTAATGCTCTTGAGGGGGAGAGGCTGAGTGCGTCCTCCTTCGCTGGAGGGGGTCTAACCCGCTCTCGTGGTCTGCGTTCCGGAGGGGGCAGAGGACCGAGACGCCCCGGGCAGACGCGGGGAGAAGCTCCGAGATGAGCCGTGTTCCGGGGGCCACGGCTTTCCTCGCGTACTCGGAATGTTCCCTATTATGTTGAGGACGTTCCCTAACCCGCTGTAACGTCTCTGTGCTGTCTGCCCCACCCCGTCCTTTGCTTTTGTCTTGAATAGACTTGAATTTCAAGAAAATTGTCTATTTTTACTTTATTTTTCTCATAAAGAATTAATTTTTTCTAATCTCCTTAGAAATTGAGGACTTTTTCTCATTGTACGATTCTACATGTTGAATGTTTGGTTCCTTTTGCCCTTTTCTGCACGTGAAAAAAGTAATTAACTCCAGAGGCAGCCGTGGCCCCTCCGCCGGGTGGACCGTGGCCATTCTAGAAGCACCGTTATTGTTAACCACGACCGTGTTCTTTTATCTCCTAGGACTCTCCTCCGGGATGGAAAGTCCATTGTGTCTGGATAGGCGACGTGGTTTGTGCAACTTCTGTTTTTCTGTTTTTTTTTTTTTTTTCATTTACTGAAGTTTTCTGGGTGCTATTTCTGCAGCACCGTTCCGCGCTGGAAAAGAAAGTGCCCACGTTCACGCTGTGATGTGCAAACCGTCGCCAGTCTTGTGGGAAACACCTCCCTTTGGGACGAGTTCACAGCCTCAGCGCCGTGCTTCCCCAAGGGCAAGGTGGGTTCCAGGGCACGTTCGGGCAAGATGGGGACGTTTCCTGTCGTCGCAACTGGGGACACGCGCTGCTGCAGCAGGGAGGGGGCAGAAGGGCTTCTAAGCGTCCTCCATGGGTGGGCACCCCGACTCCCCGTGCCACAGGTACCACTGAGAAGCCTGCGCGGGGTGTGGAGAGGGGTGTGGGGGGCCAGCCCATGGCGGCCTCAGCCTGGTGGACGGTCACCGGCCAGCCCTGCTGTTCGGAAAGCCCACCGCCCCGTCTTCAGTGGCCGCCGGGCTGGAAGGTCCGCCTGCCCGCGTCTCACCGGTCATTCCGCCCAACTCGACCCTTCTAAGGAGTCCTCTACTCGACCCTCTCGGGACCTCTGTTTCTTGCAGCGGGGACTCAGATGATCGTGTGTCGGGTGTGACGACCGTGTCTCACGTTCCCGGTGGCCCCCCGCTCGTGTCTTCGTGTTTCATTTTCTCCTCCGTTTCCTGTATTTTATCCATACAAGTGCGTGACGTCGATCCCCTGTGGTGGTCTTGGTTGGCCACATCTAATTTACTATTTCTGTTCAAGGCTGCGTCAGGGTTCGGAAAGCCGTACACGAACCTCTGGTCCAATCCAGAATCACAAAGAAAACAGCATTTACTGTGACATCCGTTTGTACGTTAAGGAATTTTGAGTATTTTACTGCTCAGACCTCACCTCGTCTCTTTACTATTAATCATAACTAGCACCATTGTGTTAAAAAACACTAAGCTCCTGTTTTGTTATTATTATCATTATTTTCATTTGCGTCGACTTGACAAGCACGCCGACCGCTGCTTAGTCCTGTGTCCCACACTGTGTCCGTACACCTGCACCGTGAGCGGACGCTGCCCCCGGCCGAGCTCACCGGAACCGTAACCTTCCCCTGTGCTGGAAGCCGAGAGCTCACCTGCGGAGACACGGTCAGGACGGGTCCCGGGCGCTGTCGCTGGAGAAAAGCACATCTGAGCAGGAAAACCGTAGCTGTGTGACTCCAAGTGTACGTGCCTCTCGCCACAAGGTCTGGGGGTGAGGACAGCCCGGAGCCCGTGGGACTGGGGCCAGACTACAGGGATCCAGGGCAGGGACAGGGTGGGGCATCCACACCGGCCTGAGCACACCTGGTGGGGTGAGGACTCCGTGCATCGCACCACGGAAGGGACGCCTACCCTGATCTCCCGTTCTGAGCCCCCTACTCTGAGCTCCCGCCCTGGAGCTCCTGAGTGCCTGCTCTGCGATCCGGCTCAGGCCTGGCAGCACGGGGCTCTTCACGGGGCTCTTCCCTGAGTCGTCCTCTCCCTTTCCTCTTTCACCCACGTGTCTTCCAGGTGACGCTTCTGGGTTGACCGCACAGGTGATTGCTTCTCTTATAACGCCCCGTCTGCTTTGTCTCCCCCAAATGGAATTTGATTCAGCCACAGTCTGCAAACCTGGCATTTCCTCTGGGACAGCCTCCGGGTTATGCCTCACCTACGTATTCTCACCGTCGGATCATGGTGAAGGCATCTGTGTGATCCCTGCGTCCCTTCTGGGGAAACTGAGGCAGGGGCCCGAGAAGGAGCCTGTAGTGCAGCTGGGCAGCAGGGAAGCTGGGCACTCGTCCCTTGGAGCCTCGCGGCTCCGGGGCACTCAGCACTGTCTACACTGGGGCTGGGGGAGGACGATGGCTTTCTCTCCTCACCTTTCTGGCCTCTGTCCTTGGGGAGTGGGTTTCTGACACATGTCCCCCTTTAGGAGGGTGTTTATGGTGTCCCCATGGTCTTCGAGGTCCCTTCGTGGAAGGCTTACTTGCCCCTCGTGATCTGAGCCCCGTGCCCCCGGCAGCAGGACCATGCTGGGCGTCCATTTCCCAGAAGCTGGGGGACCTGAGCGGGGTCCGCTGGCCGGAGGCCCTGGTCCGTCCACCCACGCGTGGAGTCGGGGGCTGGAGGCAGCAGGGACTCGCAGCTTCCCGCAGACGGCTGCTCTCACGCTGACCCTGGCCACGGGGGGCCTCAGCAGACTCTGAGCCATGCTCTGACTCTCCGTTCTCCTCGCCTGGTGACTCCCTGGGCGGAAACCCTGGGAGGAAGGAAGGAGGAAACCCCTGGGGTCCAGGCAACTCTTCCTCACGCACCGCCCGGGCACAGACCCCTCCCCGGCTCCTGCTTTCCCCTCCTTGCCCCATCCGATGCTCCCCAAATCTGCTTGAACATCAAGACGGTGTCAGGAAAAGGCATCCACGATTCTAAAAACGGCAAACCTGAAACCAGGCATCCTGTGGGTGGGATTTGCACGCTCTCCGGAGGGAGGAACTGGGGGGGGGTGTCTGTGGCTCTGAGTGGAGCCCCCAGCTCATTGCTGGGAGCAGCATCAACTGAACCAGACAGTGACCCGATGCCAGGACTGTCGCCCGAGGGCCTGCCCTTCACGTGGATGCCACGTGGAAAAAATCACCTTCCGTGGCCCGTGGGGCCGTGGGCAGTTGTGTCTGCCCCGAATTCTCTTGGCTTTAACCCTCTGGCTGGGTCCCTCGTCAGCTGGTGAGCTACGCGCCGTCAGCCCACGCACACATTTTCTACTCACATGAAGGCCATCAACCTGCCTTCCGGAACATTCCACCGCAGCCCGTGTCCTCTCTTCGCCTGGTGTTTCCTCTACCATGCCTGGGGCTCGCCTCAGCAGTGCACCGAGCACACAGCCCTCACCCCGCGCCCCCACCCTGTGCCCTCCGGGCTCAGCCGCTTCACCCCGGGACCCATGACCAGGAATCCAGGGCTCCACGGCACTTCTGCGGCCTCCCGCCCTTACGAGACGCAGGGGCTGTCAAGTCCTGAATATTTACCGTCTCCTTCATCCCGACTCTGCCCCTGACGTCCTCCCCAGATGCGGGTGCCCCGGTCAGGCCCTGAGAGCGCTGTGTGCCCGGTCTCCCGGCTCCCCATCCATCCCCGACCCTGCATACGGTTTTGCAACAGCAGCCGCGGTCCCACAGCCCCGGGACGGTCCTGCAGGGAAATCACAGGGACTGAGCACTGAAAGGGGCCAGACCCCCATGCAGATCCTCTACCCTCTCTGGGGCCCAACTTGGCGGGTGCCCCGCTCGGGCCCCCGGGCATGCTGTAACCCCCCATCTCGGCCGGCTGCCCAGCACACACCTTTGTCCGACCTGCCAGCCTGGGCTGGGGCCTCTCCTATGCAGAGACGGTGTCCCTACCCCGTTACGATTGCCTCTGCTTCAGGGTCTCCTCAACGTGACACGAAGTTCCCCGCGGAATGCTCACTGCCCCCCCCAACCAGTGCCCGACCCCACACCCACACACGGTGTTTCTCTCTCTTCAGCCTGCACGACTCTCTGCTAATTCCGCTTCTGCACAAGAAGACTTGTGTCTGTGTGTCTGTGCATCCCGTGGCCGGACTGAGATCATCGGAAGGTCACTGAGTGCTCCCTGACTCAAGGTTCATGTCCTGGGAATGCGGGGGTTCTAGGAGCTGTCCCCTACGTCGCCCCTTCATGCCCTGCTCCTGGACACAGTGCAGTCCGAAGCCAGCACCACACTGGAGGCCTGGGCTTTCCCCCACTTCCTTTGTCCAGCGGGGGTCACCAGCTGAAGGGGTCCCTGGGATGAAGGTGGTCTTCTGGACCCACCACCCTCATTATTGTGTGTGTTGTGGAATTACATTGCTGTGATGTGCCTGCAGCTGTCTTTTCTTGGTGGCCAGCTCCTGCATTTCTCAGCACGGAGCAGGCCAGCAAAGCCCCAGTCCTTCCTGACCTGAGATTGCGTGCCTGGCCTGGGGTGGAGGGAGGGTGATGCCCCCCAGAGCAGGGACTGCAGCCTCGCTTTTGCTCTCTGAGCAGGGAGTGGAGGGATAGGAGGAAACAGAAAGCAAACATCCATCCATCCATCCACCAGCCATCCACCATCCACCCATCCACCATCCACCCATCCAACCATCCATCCACCATCCATCCATCTATCCAACCACCATCCATCCACCATCCATCCATCCATCCATCCATCTATCCATATATCCACACATCGATCCACCCACCCACCCACCCACCATCCATCCACCCATCCACCATCCATCCACCATCCACCCATTCACCATCCATCCATCCAACCATCCATCCATCCAACCATCCATCCACCATCCATCCACCATACATCCACCATACATCCATCCTTCATCCTTCCATCCATCCTTCCGTCCATCCTTCCATACATCCAGGCCCCTGAGGCCTGGGCCCATGGGTCACAAGGCTGGTCATTCCCTGCAGCTGACTTGTCCTGGTCACCAGGAGGAGTCTGTGCCTGTCCCTACATCCACTGCCCTTCATGGCTGCCGTCTCCACTTAGGTTTGGGGGTTCAGAGGTGCATAGAATATTCTGCTGGTAAATTCAAAGGAATTAATGATACAACACACAATAGTTTTAAAAAATGGCATTTAATGTAGTCTTTCTTTAATGCATAGAGTGTGCAGTAGACACCGGTCCCTGTTACCCTGGGGATCGCAGAATGAGAGATCTCGGTATCTCAGTGTCACTCGAAGTCTTAGAGTCCAGTAGACCTTAAATAAAATATAAAGTTAAATAAAACAAATTAATTTTGGCCGTTCTTTTTATTTTATTTTGTTACTATTTAAATGTCCCCAATTAATGATTTCAGGGGGAAAAAACCTTCCCAAATAAAACGTGCTGAAGATTTTCTTTTTTCTGGAGTAATTTATCCAAAACCATTAAAATCACTGAGTTCACAGTCGTTACCTCCTAATGGTTATTGAGCCCGATTCTGCCCTGTAGGCACTCAGTCCGGAGGGAAATCACTCCTGCTCGGCCTTCAGTCTCACCGAGTTTCAAGGTCAGTGCTCGTTGGCTTCCTTTTCAGACAGGAGCCATATCCAACTTGCCCAAGAGCTTGGGTTCAGAAAATTAATGGCCTAATTAATAGAAATCATTATTAAACCACACAATTAACATCTTAGAGCAAAACTAAATCTTAAAATGAAAGTCCTCAATGTGTTAATGGACAGATTTAGCAAACCTGTATTGAGTTTTCCCCATGCACCGGCTACAGCGCCCAGATCAGCATCCGGTATAACCTACAGACGACCTTCACCTCAAACGGGACGACGGGGTATATACCCTTAAAGAAAATGCATCGGCGACTCACAAAAGAAGGAAGAGGCATGAGTGCAAGTAGGCCCGTAAAATCTGTCCACGAGCTAGAGCCACACACAGCAGGTGCGTGGTCTTGGGTGTAGGGCGCCAGCGACCCGGAAGCCCAGAGGCAGAGGCCCCGGCTCACCAGTGGCACCTGCGGCAAAGCAGAACGCGGAGCTTCCCCGGAAGGACGCTCTGCAGCTAGGGGTGGGGCCCCAGGACGTCGTCAGAGACGTTTCCAAGTGTATTTTCTCGAGGAAAAATGAGAAAATCGCAAGACAGCCAGCAAAGGCAGAACAGCCAAATCGGTGTGGGGATCCCCCGTGGGCCGGCACCATGCGGCCGTGAGAACCAGAGGGAAGCCGTCCCGGTACATCCCCCCAGGTGGAAACCATCTCTGAGAACGTGTTCGGAACATAATAAACTTTCATAGAAAGCATCCCTGTCTGCACACGTACACCCACACGCGCGTCTGAGTTCCCACGGATGTAAAGAAAGGATGTTCTTGGATCTCCTGATTGCGGGGACGTGGGGCGAGCCTCTGCACACAGGCTGGAGGGCAGACCAGAGCCATTCGTGGGGGAGATGGAGGCCTCCCGCCAGGCACCTGCCGCGTCCCCACGCGGGGGACGGGCTGCGCCGCAGGAAAGCCGCCCCCACACACGGAGCATGTGTCTCCTCCAAATAAAGGATGTGACGCGTCCTCCCTGTCCTGGAAGACAAATCCAGCCCCCCGTGCCCTGTCCCGGCTCCATCCGCTCCGCTCCCACGTAATTCAACTCCGGCAAACCCTCCATGGCCAGCGGACGCCGGCGTGGGAATGCCCGGAGCGGAAGCCACACAGCAGGCATCTCCCGGCCGGGCTCCACTGCGCCCGAGAGTCCGGGGAGAAGCCACACACCCGAGGGCACGGGGTAAGAGGCTGCCCGAGGGGAGTGTGACGGCCCTGCAGGGCGCTCTCCCGGCTGGTCCGACGCGGAGACCCTGCCCTGCCGGGCGCCAGGGTGCCTCGGGACCAGCTCCCCCCAGCCCGAGGTCCGTCCCCCACAGCTTCAGCCCTTCGGTGCCGTTTCTGCACCAACCGGACGCGCAGGCCGTCGGGCTCTTTCAGGCTGCGGGTCGGACGGCGGGGAGGGGCCCACAGCAGGTCCCCGGGCCGTCCTCCATGGGGTTCCCTCAGGAGGGACTCCTTCCCAGGCCTCGGGGCGGCTGCCAGGCTGGGGGCACAGCGGGCCCTCCAGCACGCGGGCTGTCCCCCACGGCACCCCGGAAACCGGCCCCGAGGCCTCTGACGCTCGCCGTTACCAGAGCCCGTCGATTCTCTGAGTACGGTCAGAACCTGGCCAGAGTCTTTCCGGAAAGTCTTGTCACCCCTGCTTGTGGCGTAGGGCTGTGGTTCACGGGCTCTCAGAGACACGTGGTAAATCGTGTGGGTGCATCATGAGGGGACGAGGCCGCTCCCCACTTCCCTCCACACCGTCTCCGCTCCCGTCTAGTCCTGAGCTCAGTCCCCCTGGGAAGGTCTTGGGGAGATGCATTTTTGGTTTCAGCAGGCGTCTCGGCCCGTCTTTTCTGGCTCGTTCCGGGTGTGGACAGAGCGGTGATACTGAGATCTCTCATTCTGTGATCCCCAGTGTAACAGGCACCGAAAAACTCACCGGGGTGGTGTTGGCGCGGCGGTGGCCGGGGATTGGCACAGCCCGCTAACGGTGCTCCGCAGCGGCTGAGAAGGGGGCCACAGGGCCCGCAGCGCCCCAGCCGCTCGCCTGTGCGGAAATGACCAAGGGCCGAGGATTACGGACATCTCTGCGAGGTTTCCGAGGGTAGCTCAGTCCCTCTCTTCTTTCCTGTCGGTCCCGAGCTCAGGACGGGCAGCGATGATGGCTTGGAGGCCATCAGAGAAAGGCCAGACGGAGAAAACCAGACCCACCCCAGGGTCTCCGTCCAGGGCGCCGCTCACGGGACAGAAAGGGAAGCTGCCCTCAGTCTGGGGAGCCTGGGCTGGAGACCCTGTCCTTAAAAACAACTTAGCCTTTCTGAGACGGGGACAGGAATTTACAGACGAAGGACGGCCTCCGATGGCACACGGCCCAGCGACCGTGGCACAGAGCGTGGCCTGCACTCATGTCCCGGGCCAGGTCCCGGGAAGGGGGAGGGGAAACACCACCTGTCCTCAGACGGCAGAGCGGGGGCGGCTGTCAGGGACCGGCGTGTGTCCTGGACGAGGGAGCCCTCCCCCTGCCGGCAGCCGGCTCCCTGGAGTAGGGGCTGCGAGCTTTCTTCCTGGTGCCAAGTTAGACCGTGTGTCCCGACTCTCCTTCCCAGGGAAACAGTATCCCTTGAGAACGCCTCACGTCAGAGGCACCCACAGGGAGAGGTGTGCGGGCACCGTGCTGGCGGGGATGAGACCTCGCCCAGGGCCGCGCGGGTGAGAGAGGGGCCCTGAGCTCAGGCGCCGAGACCGTCAGGACTCGTTCCACGAGATCACAGTGTGGGAGGAGGGCCCAGTGCCCCACATGTCGGCCACAGGTCGGGGCAGGTCCAAGCGTGTGTGTGCTCAGGGAATGCCCTGTGACAATGAGGCGTCCTCCTCCAACACCGTGGGAAGGGATTCAGAAATCACCTAATGCTTCATACCATTCGAGCCCGCAGTGAATTTCCTCCCGCAGCACCTTCCCGCGGGAGTGGAGGAGGCCCCTCTCCCCTGAGAGGCAGCGGGCGGCTTCCCAGCCAGGGACTCCGAGACACCTGCTCCTTGCAGTGCAGAAAAGACGCCCCTCCAAGCCGCCTGGCCGGCTTGGAGGCTGTGTGGGGACAGTACCCCGATTCACAGCATGCGGCCGGCATCCCGGACCTGCCCACCGCGGTGCACCGCCCTGCACGCAGGGAAGAAGCCAGAGCTCGCGGACAGAAACCCTTTCTGCTGGGAAGTGGGAGCCACGAGTCACCAAGCAAGGGGTTTTCAGCTCAGAGAAGGACGTGTGGCTCACACGCCCCGTCCTCACAGACGTCAGTCCATGGAGCGCGTGCTGCGGGTCCACAGAGGGCGGACAGAGTCGTTACAGGAAGTGAGAAATTCCCGTGAGCCATCAGTGAGGACGCATAGTCGAGGGGACGGACTCCTGCGTTAGTGTAATGGGGGCTTCACGGCTGCTGCTCACTCCGGCGTCTCTGCGGTCCTCCAGTGCCCAGCACAGGCCTGGACTCCCTGCTTACCGGGTCAGCCACTCCTCTCTGAATCCGACACGCATCACAAGATAGAAAGGGAATTTGCTGATTGCGGATCAGACTGTGGTCACTTCTACAACAGAACTGATTTTTGGAGAATGTGATTCAGGGGCACAGCTCCTTCGCACATCCTTAAATTGGCTCCCTGTCCATCCACCCAGACCAAGACCCCGGTGGGCAATGCAGACCGTGTGTATGGTCTCCACACCCCCTGAACTGTTCTTCCCCCAGAAGCAAAACCAAACACAGCCACTGGTCCCCAAGGTGGAGGCGGACAGAGGGGCTGGACTGCACACACCCAGCTCCTTATTCCAAGGTGCCCCGTAAGTGCCCCCTGAGTGGGAAGGATGGCAGGGTAGAGGGGGACGAAAAGGCAGAGAAAGGACGTGAGAAGTGGGGAGCAGTGTCCCTCACCCCCACGTCTAGATCACAGCCAAGCCTCATGACACGCTTGGCCGTTCATTGGTTCACGGAGGTTGGAGCGAGTCAGAGACGGGCGTGTTTTAGAAAGCAGACGGTGAGACTCCGAGAGCATCCACGGCCCCTCCTTCTTCCTTAGTCACCACATGGAAACCCATGAACCATTCAGACAACCAGACCCCACCCCATCCCAAGCCTCAGGGAAACACGGCTGATCCCTTCTTTGTTCTGGGGACTGAGGGACAAGTCATACAGCAAAGCAATGATGAAGGAAACACCACTTCCCTAGCCATGGAAAGGGGCCACACCCCACGGCCTTTAGAAACCTGGCTTCTAGAATCCTGGGTCCTGAACCGTCCTCTAACTGATGGGTGGCTTGGCCTTCTGAGAAGTCTGAGGGTGTTTAGATGCCAGGAACGGGGGACTGCATGTGCTTGCTGAGACTGTGTGGGATGTGGGAGGACGCCACTGCTTAGAGAGCCTGAGGCAGCTGTGGGGAGAGTAAGAATACAGGGGGTTGCAGGAACAGCTGGATCCAGCTGCAGGTACCCCTGGCCTTCCCCCAGCATCATCTTTCCTTTACTGCACACTCAGGGTTCTCTTACGACAGGGTGGTAACTGGCATTTCCTAAATTTACACTGACATTTTATGTGGGTTTTGTATTGTTTTAGACGGAGTTATAGACAGTCATACATTCCGACTTTGTTGGGCTTAGTACAGATGTCACACCATTTGCGTACAGCTGCTTAAGGAATAGAAGTGCTGCCAGCATTTCAGTTAGCAAGAACATCTAATCCGTCAAATGATAAGCATGGGAAGAGAACGCAACTTGTAAGAAGGGTCGTTAGTGCAAAACACAATCTCTAACGTAAAATTTAAGATGTATATGTTATATCATATATTGTCTAAAGTATACAACACTTGTCCAATGAAGACACACAAATGGCTATCAGACACAGGAAAAAATGTCCATCATCACTAGCCATCAGGGAGATTAAAATCAAAACCACATTGAGATACCACCTTACACCAGTTAGAATGGCCAAAATTAGCAAGACAGGGAACAACGTGTGTTGGAGAGGATGTGGAGAAAGGGGAACCCTCTTACACTGCTGGTGGGAATGCACGTTGGTGCAGCCACTTTGGAGAACAGTGTGGAGATTCCTCAAGAAATTAAAAATAGAGCTTCCCTATGACCCTGCAATTGCACTACTGGGTATTTACCCCAAAGATACAGATGGAGTGAAAAGAAGGGCCATCTGTACCCCAATGTTCATAGCAGCAATGGCCACAGTTGCCAAACTGTGGAAAGAACCAAGGTGCCCTTCAACGGACGAATGGATAAGGAAGATGTGGTCCATATACACTATGGAGTATGATGCCTCCATCAGAAAGGACGAATACCCAACTTTTGTAGCAACATGGACGGGACTGGAAGAGATTATGCTGAGTGAAATAAGTCAAGCAGAGAGAGTCAATTGTCATATGGTTTCGCTTACTTGTGGAGCATAAGGAATAACACGGAGGACGTTGGAGATGGAGAGGAGAAGGGAGTTGAGGGAAATTGGAAGGGGAGGTCAACCACGAGAGACTGTGGACTCTGAGAAACAAACTGGGGGTTTTGGAGGGGAGGGGGGTGGGAGGTTGGGTGAGCCTGGTGGTGGGTATTGTGGAGGGCACGGACTGCATGGAGCACTGGGTGTGGTGCATAAACAATGAATTCTGGAACACTGAAAAGAAATTAAAAAGAAAGTAAGGAAAATATTTTTCATTTCAAGCAGTGGAGAGTAACAAAATAAAGTGACAAAAACTGGTGAGCAGGAAAGACCCATGTTTGTGCTGAAATAACTGTGAGCCAAGACAGATGAGAGAGGATCCCGGAAGCCAGAAGCCGCTGCCTCACCACGACAGAAGGACGCCGCTCAGCACGAGGCACTAAGGAAAGGACAGGAGGAATGACAAACGTTGTCAAAACACATCCGTCAGTGCAGACAAAACGTAAAAGATGATGCTAAGAACGACTCTAACGCAAAAATTTAAAAAGTGTAATCAGAGGTCACGACCTGAAATACAATCCTCCAAACCATTTTCAGACACATAATGAGAAAGTACATACATTTAAAACCGTTAAGAAATCTGAAAAATATTTTTTTATTAAATTTTTTATTTATTTTCAGCGTAACAGTAGTCATTGTTTTTTCACCACACCCAGTGCTCCATGCAATCTGTGCCCTCCCTAGTACCCACCACCTGGTTCCCCCACCCTCCCACCCTCCGCCCCTTCAAAACCCTCAGGTTGTTTTTCAGAGTCCATAGTCTCTCATGGTTCACCTCCCCTTCCAATTTCCCTCAACTCCCTTCTCCTCTCCATCTACCCTTGTCCTCTATATTATTTGTTATGCTCCACAAATAAGTGAAACCATATGATACTTGACTCTCTCTGTTTGACTTATTTCACTCACCATCATCTCCTCCAGTCCCGTCCATGTTGCTACAAAAGTTGGGTATTCGTCCTTTCTGATGGAGGCATCATACTCCATAGTGTATATGGACCACATCTTCCTAATCTGAAAAATATTTTTAAATCAACCGGCATTTCTGCCTCCCATCCACAAACAAACAAACAACAAAGAACTTTGCAAGTTCCTCTCAAGGAACAGGAAATTTCTGTCTTATACTAAAGTTTTAGAAAGTTAGGAAACAATGGAAATATTCCCAAATATTTTTATGAATCAATTAAATCCTTGACATCAAAAATAAGACTTCAGGGTGCCTGGGTGGCTCAGTTGGTTGGGAGACCGCCTTCGGCTCAGATCATGATCCCGGAGTCCTGGGATGGAGTCCCGCATCGGGCTCCCAGCTCCACGGGGAGCCTGCTTCCCCCTCTCCTGCTCTCTCTCACTGTCTCTCTCTCAAATAAATAAAAATCTAAAAAAGAAAAAGACTTCAGTTACACAAGAAAGAAAAAAAAAGTTCCATTTATTTATGAACATAAATTAGAAATTCATCAATAAAATAAATCAAACCAAACACAGAAGGCATCAAAGTCGTAACTTGAGTTTGGAAGGTGTTTCCACGGACCTCCCCGCTCAGAGACAGCACATCGGCGTTTACGTGGCCTGGTTCCGGGCTGCCTCCCGCGCCTGCCTCTGTCGGAGCTCCAGCTGCGGGATCTCTGTTTCTGGTTGAGCAGACGGAATGAGTAGACCCCCTCGATCTCCTCTATCTGTTCCGGAAGGTATTTGATAACACTTCGCCTCCTGGTGTGACTCACAGAAAAGAATGATAAAGTCTCTTGGTCTAGAGGCCCGTCCCGACTTCCCTGTGAGTGAACGTTCCGTTTCATGTGAGTTACTAGAAACCGATTTCACATTGAGTACAAGGAAGGAATATCAACAGAAATCGTTTCTCCACCAAACTGTGCTTGGAGAACTAGCCTGTTCGATAAGACAAGTAAAATAAATAAAACGTAAAATGCTTAGAAAATCATGGACGGCATCCTGGCTCTCTGTTCAAGGTTCCGGGAAAGTTTATGGGAAAATCATCAAAGCCAACGTGGCATGTTTGTTCTTGGGCTTATTCACGTATCCCTCTGGGCTGCTGCACTCAGATGTCCGCACTGTGGATCTTCTTTTTGTCAACAAACGCTTCCTGGTGCTTTCAGGGTGCCTCACGCGTGGCTGGCACTCGCTTAGTGCTCATTAGTGAGCAGTCAGCAAATTGTGAGAGTACAGGATGCTCACTAATAGTCAAAAATCAGGGGCGCCTGGGTGGCTCAGTGGGTGAAGCCTCTGCCTTTGGCTCAGGTCACAATCTCAGGGTCCTGGGATCGAGTCCCGCATCGGGTTCTCTGCTCGGCGGGGAGCCTGCTTCCTCCTCTCTCTCTGTCTGACTCTCTGCCTACTTGTGGTCTCTCTGTCTGTCAAATAAATAAATAAAATCTTTAAAAGGAAAAAAAAAAGATATAGTCAAAAATCAGTGATGTCCCCATAGATGAGCCATAGAAATAGAAAATATGACTTGAAAATATAACATCATAGAAAGGGAATCTCTACTTTGCCCAATGACACATCTGACAAAAGGAGCCTAGAGCTTTGCAAAAACGGTAGGAAATAAACCCAGACAAATGGTGCATGGAGATGACTCAATACCAAAACTATTGCATTTCTTCCCAAAGTGAACCCCCAAGGACCCCCAAATTCTGATAAACATCCCAGCAGGGTTTCTCATAAATTTTGGGAAGTAGACGTTAACTTCCGTTTGGGAAAGTAAGAGGCAAATTACATACAGAAGATGATAAAAGTACAAAGAAGACCTAAGGTTCCTTAGAAAACCATCCCACTGGTGGCAGACTGCAGGCCAGTCGGCCATCGGGACGGAACAGGGGTTCAGGTTCACCTGCGTGGGAGCCGGAGCTCCTTGGGGGCAGAAGCAATATGGCTCAGGGTCGAGGGGAACGTGGGGGCTGTTAACCTTCCTGAGACGAGCAAACATCTGAGCATGTCGTGAGTGTGTGTGTGTACCTGTGTGTGCGTGTGTTTCCGTGTGTGTGTGACCGTGCATGCATGTGTGCACGTCTGTGTGAGTGTGTGTCTGTGCATGCGTCTGCATGTCGTCGTGCATGTGTGCATTTGTGAGTGTGTCCCTGTGTGTCCATGTGTGTGACCATGTGTTCGGGGGCGTGCATGTGTCCATATATGAGTGTGCCGGTGTATGTGCATGTATGTGTATTCATGTGTGAGTGTGTCCACGTGTGTGCACGCATGAGTGTGTCCGTGTGAGTGTGTCCACAGTTTGCATGTGTGTGCATGCATGTCCATGTGTGAGTATCCGTGTGTGCATGTGTCACCTGGCACACTGAATGTGCAGCTCACGTGTGTGCACACACTGCGAGCAAACGGTGCTCCGCGCTTCCTCTCTCCCTCTCTCTCTCTGCTGCGGGGACGCCGGACACATTAATGACGTAAATGGACTCAGAAACGTAAACTGGGATTGTAGAAAATCTCCGGGAGACGACTTCCTGGCAGTGGAGGGAGTTTTCCCAGACAAAGCCCGATAAGCACGCACACAAAGGCGACACTGATGGGTTGGATCATATCAGCGCACGGCCCTGGAGGATGGAGACACCACGGAGAATGGGAAAATGCAAACTTGCGGCTGCAGACGCGACCCACGGGCCCCAAACCGGAAGACCTGTCCTGAGGCCCAGTGAGAAGAGACTGAGCACGCGCGGAACGGGGCCCGATGGGGGCCGGGAAACTCGTGGAGAGGCACCCAGGGTGGCCAGTCAATGGGTAGGGAGATGCCTGCTTGTAACGGGAGAGGCAGGGCGGACCGTGCCTGCCGGGGCTTGCAGAGCAACATCGGCCGCGCTGGCCTGAGCGCTCTGCGGGGTCCCTGGGCCATGCCTCGCGGAGCAAAGCCGGGGAGCGCTGTCTGTGCGCTGGGCTCGGAACATCAGGCGCTGTCCCTCGAGATGCACCCGGGTCGGTTGTCCACAGGCGTGAAGCACGGCAGACAGCGGGTACCACCCAGCACCCCGCTCTGGCAAGCGGAGGTGGGAGTCGGGCAGCTCAGGCAGCAGGTGACGAATTGAATGGAAACGACCACGACGGATACACACGCCTTCACGGTGATGCCGTTCAAAGCCACAATCCGGAGTGATCAAAAGAAAAGAAAAAGTCACAGACGATTAAACATGAGAATCCACAAATCACATAAATGTCTCCAGTGTAGACCTGGCCAGACTTGCTATGACGTACGTGGGAAACATGGGGCCATCGGCGTCCCGCACAGCTAGTGTCCTCCCGAGAAGAAGGCGGGGGGGTGGGCTGCGGGGGAGCCGGACCAGGACGGCTCGAGAGCAAACGCCCAAAATAGCAGCACGAGCGCCATCTCCACGTGGGCACTTGGGTCCCGCCGGGTCGTTCTCTGAATCTCCCGCACGCTGTGATGTTTGTAATTCGTGTTTCTGAAGGTGAGTATTTGGTAACGCGCACGCACAGACCTGGCCGCTGCACGTGTCTCCCTCCCTCGGGACACGTGGGCACGTTTATGGTTCTGCCAAGGCGGCCGCCATCCCCAGCGCTGTCCTGGCCGCCGGCCACCGTGCTGGATCCCACGCCGTCTGTGTATTTATTCGTTGGTCATTATTGGTCCCTCCCCCCGGCCCATTGAACAGGAGCCCACCCACAGCGGGGCAGGGGTGAGGGCTGTCCTGGGCCGCGAGGGTGGTGCGTGGCCAGAGCATCTGCCCTGTGAGCAGATCCGCAGGACGGCACCCCATGACCTTCGGGTCAGGTCAGGGGGCGAGCGGCGCAGGCCCCACACACCAAGGCCGCTCCCGTGAGGAAGACCCGGCTGCGTGTTCGTGTGGGTCCACGGAACCCCCGGGGCCTCGCCGCCCACCGACCTCTCCCTGCACTGACACTGAAACACTCGTGATCTAAACTCTCAGCATCTGTCTTCTGATGCGAGCCCTTTCCGCGGCCTGTGACGGCCTTGGGCCCGGCTCAGCGGTCTGTGCGTCCTGGTTGTGACGCCCCTGAGACGTCTGAAAACACTCCGGGTGGGTACAGAGCGCCTCCCGTCTAGGCGGCGGTTTTGAGAACTGGTCTCATCTTAAACACCAGGGAGGCTGGCGGCTTCCCTCCTGGCATCCCCTTCGCAGGGTCGCGCATCCTCCCGGTGCCCCCGGGGATGACACTGCTTCTAGAGCTTTTGTTTTCGAGCCAAAGGCTGGTGTGTGTTCTGAAAACCAGCTTTCACTGGCACCATTTCGGACAGAGGTTTTCCCGTCGTAGCGGACGCGCCAGCCTGTGACTGCAGCAGCCGGTCTGTCCCGCCGTGATGGGCGGCCTGCCCGCGGCAGGTGCGCCCTGACGAGCTGAGTCCCCGGGTGAGGAGCCCGCTGGGCGGGTGATTACCTCCGCTCACTCACTCTCAGTGGCGAGGGGATGAGGACCAGGCCCTCTCGTGGGCACCGGGGATGGGCCGCGTGGCCCCAACGGCCACGTCCTGAATAGTGATCAGGGTTGACAGGCTTGGTCCCCACACCGGACCTGGACTTTCTGGAAAATGCGAGAAACCCCCCGGCCACATGCTTGGGCCGGGCACTGAGACAAGCCACGCGGGGCAGCAGGCCGAGGGCAGCCCAGACGGCGACGCCTCGGAGACACAAGAGCCACACGGGCAATACCAGTGTTGGACCGGCCAGGGACACAACCGAGACGCCGTAGCACAGCCCGTCAGAGGAGGAAAAACGGAGGGAAAACGAAACCTGCATAAGTCCTGTGGCAGTTCAAAATCCACGTGGCGAGTTCTCTGCTCCCCCCGTGGATCCTGGGGCCTGACGCCCGGCAACCCGTGGAGGCAGTGGGAGCCGTGGCTTTCTGGAGAGGGGGAGACAGCCCGCGAGCACCCCGGGGGCCCTGGCCCGGAGCCTGCACTTCTGCAAGGGCTCAAGGCAGCCTCGTGGGCCGCCAGCCCAGCCACGGCCGAGGCCACGTGCAGGGGAGCTCCGTGGGGCTCCCACCTTCAGAAGGGGCGGATGGATTGCTGGACTGTGGAAAAGCAGAGCCCTTACGACTTGAGAACATGTGAAGGTTTCTTACGCTCCATCTGAACGATTAAAATGGATGAAAACGAGCGCATCGGAAGTCGGACTTCCGGGCTGCCCGCACGCCCTGCGCACGAGGAATACACGGGCCTCAGGGGAGAGGCCGGCAGCACAGGCACGAAGCGGTGCGTTTCACTCCAGACACGCACAGGAGCCCTGGGAACGAGGCAGCAGGACGCTGCGGGTGGTGGGGCTGACCGCGGCAAGGAAGGAGCTCCCGATCCGGCCTCAAAGCGCGCTCAGCCCGGCTCCCAGACGAGGAAATCAGAGCCACAAAAACACGCGTGTCACACGCAGGGGTGAGCGAGAGGCACGGGCTTGCGTGGCCGGCGACGGCGGAGCAGGGAAAGCCGGGTGCTCCGAGGCCGACGCGGTCGGCAGCGGGCGGCAGCCTCATGGAAACACGCGGACGGTATCTCAGTCCCGTGGACAGGACGACCTGCCCCAGGAGGCTCCTGCGGTGCTGGTCGTCTCCAGGAAGAGAGAAACCAGCCAGAATGTGGTTTATTCTACAAACGGACAATTGTGTCGCACTTCGTGCAAACGAGCTTCGAGAATGTGTGTAAGAGTTCGATACACCTCGGGTGCAGGTTGGGCTGTTTAAAAAGCGAAATGTAGGACGACACGGAAGACGAAAGCCTGCACCTGTTTGAACCCACGCAGCGCCTCCCTCCACCTGGCCGAGGGGCGCGCCCCGCGTGCGAAAACTCGGACTTGGGTGGGGCGTGGGGGCGCAACCCTAGGCGTCTTGAGGTCCCAGCCGAGTTCGGGGGCCTGCGGGAGCTGCCCCAGGGCTCACTAGCATCGTGAGGACTTTCTTAGGAAAGTAGTCAAAGCAAATACTTTACAAATGACTAAATCTGGATGGTGGGGAACGACTGTGTGGTTTATCATTCTTCTCCAGGCCTGAAATACGTCATTTTTCCAAAGGTCAAAGGAGATACTGCTTCTGTACTAACTAGTGACCTGCTGGTCCCCCCATCAGACCGTGACCGGGTGGCCTCTCATTGTGCAGCCTGGCCTGGGGGTGGTGAGCCTGGCACACAGGACGGAGACCAACTCTGCACGATGCAGTGGCTCACGCTTTATCACACATATGTGTACCTGTGCAGGTGTGTGTGTGCATGTGTGTACCTGCACACACCTGCACGTACAGGTGTACACATGTGTGTGTGTGCACGCAGACGAGTGTATGCACACACTCATGTGCCATAGAGATGCGTGTTTGTGTGCACGTGAGCATACATTTTTGTGTGCAGGTGTGTGTGCACTTGCACACCTGCGAGCACATGCAGACACGTCCTGGGTGTACGTGGCTTGTGCACACGAGTGTGTGTGGTGTGTGCATTTGCATGTGTGGGCCCATGAGCAGCACTGATTAGTTGTCTGTGTCAAATGGACAGAGCCTGGGACCCCGATACCCAGTGAATCGCTGTTTCTGAGTGTGTCTGCGGGTGGAGTGAGCATGTGGACGGGGCACTGAGCAAAGCAGGGCACCCTCCCGTGAGGGAACCTCGTCCAACCCCCTGAGGCCAGGACAGAACAAACATGCGGTGGACCAGGAATCCGCTCTCCCCGGACTGGACCCTGCAGCTCCGCTGGCCGGTGAGCCCACCTGGACTCGAACGCCCACTCTGGGGTCTCTGGGGTCTCAGAACTTCAGCGTCCGGCGGGACCTGTGCTCGGCTCTCCTGGGTCCGCTGCTCGTAGATGACGTCTCTGGTCACCTGACCTGGGGCCACCGTCCCTCTGGCGCCACCTGAATCCCAGCCGGGGTGTGTCACACCTATGTTACACCTGCTCACCCCTCCCCCACTCCACTTCCACTCACGGCCCACCCCCGTCCCCACCCACTCTCCACACACGAGCTGCGTCGTCTCCATCTGGACCCCTCCCTGGACACGAGTCTGGCTGTCTACGGCAGGTGTCCGTGACTCACTGCGGGGCTGGACCAGCGCCCGGTCCTTGCTGGAATGCACGTGTGTGGACGTGCTACGAGTACACCCACTGGCATGTGCCCGCCGGGCCAGGCCTCCGCAGCCAACCTCCCAAATCTGCGTCTTGTGACCAGAATTTCCCGGAGACCCTCCAGAGTCCCATGATCTGCCTGGTGCTGAGCTACCAGTCACCAGCCAGCTGCATGCCTCCACGGTGTGCTCTCAGGGGACACGGGCGCTCCTGGGGTGCCCCGCCCATGTGCAAGGCCAGGAGCCCAAGCACGGGTTCCGCGAGGGCGGCCCGTGGCTGCTGGGACGTGTCCTGCCTTCCCACCCTCAGTGGAGGAGCCGCCGGGTGTGTCTGCCCGCACGCTCGACTCCGAACAGGGGAGTCCCGGGGGAAGCACCGTGTCCGCGTGTCGGACAGGCGGGGCACTGAGGGTGTCCGTGGGACCTCACGTAACTGACGATAGTTCACGTCTGGAGCCTCCGACAAGGACGCTGGGCCGAGGGGGCACACCCGCGGCATCTTGAGCGAGGCTTAGCAGGCCGACAGGAGCAGGCAGATGCGGGCGGGACAGGAGGATGTTAGCAACGCAGCGATGAGGCAGGTAGCTGGGCGGTGATGGAGACGGGAGCCCTGGCCGGGGGGTGTCAGGGCAGCAAGGACGCGTTGACCGGATCTGTGCCCCACAGAGGCCCAACTGTTTCCAGATGTTCCCCCATCATAGGAAACCACGGGGGGACGGGGCAGAAGCAGTTTTACAGGGAGCGGCACAGGGCCCAGAGGGGACAGAAAGACAGGGATGGGCAGCCCGCTGCCTCTCCCGGGCCCACTGCACCCTACGACCCGCGTGAGCCCCGAGCGTGTCTGGGCCAGTCCGGCCGCTGGGAGGCCTGGAGCCAGAGGCAGGGTGCAGCCGTGTCCTCCGAGCCTGGGAACCGACCGTGACTATCCAGAGCCGAGCCGGCCACAGTCACAAGGCTCTGCGGGTTCTCGGGTGGCTGCTGAGAACCACAGAGACCATGAGCTTCCGGCAGAAGATGAGGGCTCCCCAGTTACGAGGCCACGGAAACCGTGGGAAACCTGCCCGGATGCGTCAGGGATCCCCGCTGGGGCTCCGCCCCCACTGAGGATCCGGACGAGCCCGCACAGAGCCAGGGGCTGAAGAGGGTTTAGCTAAGTCGTGCCGAGCGTCCGGGCAGGTGGGCAAGCGAGCCCACGTCCAGGGGTCCACCCGTGCCTGTCTGCCTGTCCGGTCCGTGGGCTGAGGGCCGGCCTCACGAGGACGCCACGTTGGACAGGCCTCGTGCGTTATGCAAGGGGAGCACCGCGGCCGGGGGAGGCTTGGGGCATTGGGTTATTTCAACGTTTGATTTGCTGAATGTGCACGCGGATGGTCTGCAGATCTCTGTCATCCAGCTAAACACGTGTGCGTGGGTCAGCCACCGCGCACCTTTGCTACGGACGGAACGTCAGCGTCCCCAAAGTCCCGGTGCGAAGTGCCGACTCCCGGGGGACGGCGTCTGGTGGCGGGGCCTTTGGGAGCCGATCAGAGTTTGGGGGCGGAGCCCCATGCGTTGGGATTACGCCCCTGCCGGAGACCCCGGGGAGCTCCGTCCCCTCCTGCCGCGGGAGGATGGGGCGGGAAGGCGCCGTGTGTGAACCAGGAGGCCGGTCTGCACTGGACACCGAATCTGCCGGCACCTGCACCTCGGATGGGAGCCTCCAGAACAGGCTTGTGAACCCCCGGCCTGGTGTTCTCTTAGAGCAGTGCGCTGAGACCCCGTCCACCGGGTCGTCTGGGGCTGGGTGGGGCGACCACGCTTCCAGCCTCAGCAACGACAACCCGATGCGTCCATTCACTCACCCACCATCCCCGGAAGCCCCGTGGGGTCCATTCTGCACGTCCAGAGCGGCAGGTTGTTACGGGTAATCACGGTAGCTGCGCCAGGAGGGGGGCGGGGCCCGTCCACGGGGAGGGCTCCCCGGAGGAGGACACCTTGGGCCTCAGGGACTGGAGAGCGGACGCTGGAAGAGACGCCGATGTGGAGCAGAGGACGGTCTGACCGACTGCGCGGGAGCCGGGCTGGGAGAGGGGCTGGGAGCGGGGCCGGGAGCCCACCTCCAGGTCGGGAGAGGGCCTCCGTCACAGCGGGAAGGACCGGGAGGTCAGGGTCACAGGTCAGAGGGGAACCGAGGGCCAGCTGCTGTCTGTTGGGGGGTCCTGGCTGGAGGCACTGGGGCAACTCTAGGTTTCTGCTCTGACCGCTGGGCTGACGGTGGTGCTCAGAGGTCGATGAGGACCCAGACCTGGGGTGGGGCGTCGTAGGAAGGAGCACGGGACTCACTGCCCGACAGGCTCCAGCTGAGGGTAGGACGCGGGTCTCCCTAAACACATCAGTGGCTCCTCAGGGCCTTCTGGGTGCCCTTGCCTGCCCTGCGCCCTGGGGCAGCCTCCTCTTGGGCCATTTGCAGGTGCTGTTTCCTCCTCAGCCTGCCCCACGCTCCTTCTCCCAGGTGCCTGCTCGGGGGTCTGGACTCTGACGAAAGGCTTCTCTGCAGACTGGGAGCCCCTCGTCGATGCTCAGCCCTCATGCACCCCGTCCGTCCATGCGTCTCGCTCGCTGGCCTGTGTGTTCCCAAGGGCAGAGTCCACCAGCCACCTGTCCACTTGCAGGGCAAGCGTCCTGTGGGAGCTCATGGCTCTTCGTCCTGACAGATGGGCCACGTCTTCCTTGTGCCGGGACGCCTATAGTTCGTGACCCTGACCTCGCCTCCAGGGCTCTGCCTCGAGCTTGTGCAAAGAACCATTGTCCAGGGCACAGCTGGCCTCGGAGTCTTGACTGCTGTGCTGGTTCGGGGCATGGAGAGGGCTTGGTGCATCCGGTCCTGACTCTGTCGTCCATCCTCCTCCATCCAGCGCCATCTTCTTCTCCGGCCTCGGGGCCACGTGTCCCTGCCGGTGGCCTGCGGGCAGCGGCGGCTCCGGAGGGCGGCGCCAGAGCCGTCCTCTTCTCTAGGACAGGGGTGGGCTCCCTGGGAGATAGTGGATAGAGCAGAGCGCTCTGAGAGAAGTTTATTTTTGTAGCTCTTAAATTTATTTTTATTTGTCAAATATGTAGCCGTCACTAAAATCTCTCTGGAGGGTTTTCAAAAATTAAAGAATCTCTCTAAAAATACTGACCTTGCTCTCCAGCACGCGTGGATAACTCCCTAGTTCCAGCCAGATCAGGACAACGACGTGGCTCGGTGGGTGGGGGGCTCTGGGAGGAGGCGTCCCCATCCCTTCCCCGTGGGCCGAAAACAGCCAAAAACAGACGACGGGCCGGATGGGGCTGGGCCAGACGTGGTAGGTGCAGCCGGAGAATCTGAAATTTGTTCATTTCCCCCTCATTTGTTTGCTCATTGTTTGCTCGTTCAGGGCGGCTGCCATGAGCGTGTGCCGTCCACACCCACCCAGAGGGGCTCTCGGGTTGCACGGTGAACCCCGCAGGTGCCCCGCCGCTCGGAACCTGCGTCCCGTGTGATCGCCTGTCTGGAGGACTGGAAGCCTCCCTTCGGGATGACTGCCGAGAAGAGATGCTCCGGGCACCTGCTCCCGCCAGGACGCCCTCTACGAAGCTCGAGTCAGGACGGCGCTGGGCAGGGCGCGGCGACGGCAGAGCAGACACGAAGCCGTCCTCGCTCCGGAGCAGAGCGGGTGCGGGACAAGGTGCTGGCCGCTCGGCCCAGGATGCTTCTGCTAGGGACCGTGTGGGTCCTCCGCGTGCGTCCCCAACGGCAGCCGGCCGGCCTTCCCGGAGACCTGAGCACCTGCCTCGGGAGAGGAGAGACCTGGTCTTCAGAAGCTCAGACCTGTGCCTGGGGCTCCTCGGGGGCTGACCTGGCCACCCTCATCCCCCGACTCAGTGGGGGGAGACTGGCCTTGCAGACGGGAGGGGACGGGGCAGGGAGGAGAGGACCCACGACTCCCCAGGGTCCTGGCCAGGAGGAAGCAGGACTCCACGCCCTGAGTGCAGTGACCAGCAGGAATGCTGGCCTGTCCTTCCAGGAGGAAGAGGAGATAAGGTTCCTCACGCCTCACCCCTAAGCCCCCGGAGGTCAGGGTTTGGGGGATGCTCCTGGGACAGGAGTCAGGGGGCCCCAGAGGAGGCATTCCTATCCCCCGTGCGCCCAGCAGAGTACCGGCCACCGGCAGAGTCTGGAAAAGTGGGCTGAACCCCACAGGCACCTCAGGTCAACCCCAACGTTTGCTCCGTGAGTCCCCTCAGGGTGGTGACCTGTACAGGGTGTCCAAGGGGGACGAGGGGGCGTCCCAAAGTGGAAAAACCCGGTCGTTGTTGAAGTCGATCCCGACTCCCGTGGAACTCAGTGTGCCGGGGTCAAGGAGCCCTCCCCGTCGTGCACGCCCGGGCGCTCCGTGTCAGGAACGTCCACTCAGCTCTCCGTCACGACGCCCAGCCGCCTGACGAACCGCTGGTCACGTTTCCCTCCTCACCCTGGACAGCCACACGCACTGCCTCCCGGGTCCCCCAGTGCCTCCACCAAAGGCAAACAGTAGACATTGGAGCCCCAGGAGGCCCCCAGCGGGCGGAGGGCTGGAGGCCCTTTGACCCTAGAAGACAGGGCCGCCCTGCACAGGAGGGGACACAGACGGCCTTGACCATGTACCGTGCTTGGCAGCCCCAGCCCCCTGCCTTCCTGGGCCCTCCTCCAGCACACGCAGAGGGCAGAGTGACTCCAGGTTGGGGCAGGTGGCAGTAATGTGGGAAGGCAGGGCCTTAAGGCAGGACACAGGTCTCGAGCACTCAGCCATATTAGGGTGAAGGTCCTGACATTCCCTCCCAGCCTGGTCTGTCCCTCCCAGCCTCTCCTGTTCCTGCCCATTGGCCTCGGGGTGCCTGTAGGTGATCACCTGTCTGTGGCAGGGGTGCAGGCAGGTGCTTGGACGGTGGCACTCTGCCCTGCGTTTCTCAGAATCAGGCGGCAGCAGGTGCTCACCTCCTAGGCACAGGGCATCAGGTATCAAGGGCCATGGAGGTGACGTGTGAGCAAAGCCCGGGGGGAGGGAGCACAGCCCAGAGCCGAGGGGTCCTGGCTGTCCTGTGGGACTGTGGGGCGAGGTGCTGGAGGGGGTAGAGGCTGGCCCTCAGGGAGAGGGTGGGACAGGGGCCCCTTTCCCCGAATGCCACTATTTTTGTTTCTTTAAAATTCTAAAATCTCATGGATGTGTATGTGCACGAGTGCATATGTGTGCATGCGTGTGTGTGTGTGCGTGTGTGCATGGGGTTCTGAGCGCCTGGGCTCTGATGGGGCTCGCCCAGATGGCGGGAGGGACCGTGTGAGCACGTCTGCAGCCCCGTCCCGCCTCTGACCTTCCGCTTGGAAGGTGTCTGGCCTTCCCGTCCCCGTCCCCGTCCCCGTCCCCATCGACCGCGCTTTCCCTCCCAGCGAGTCGGAGCTCCATGACCTTGTTCCCGGCTGGCCCGCTGCCGCCCACCCTGGGGCGCACTCCCCCCGTCCCCTGCGCAGGCCCCCAGAGGAACGTCCGCGGCTGACACGGACGCAGGGACCGCGGCCGCTGCCTGCCTCTGCCCTCACGGACCGACCCCCGCAGGGCATCCCGCCCCTCCCCGCAAGAGCCTTTCCTACTTGTCAGCAGACAGACGGCTCCACAGATAATATTATTCTTAAAAATTCAGTAATTATGTATTTGGTTGCTACCAACCGCGGAGAAAATATGCATATTAGGGCGTCCGTAATTACACAACAAGCACGTCCTGTCAATTACATTTTGCTACGATGTACTCTCTGTCCCCTTTATCTTAAAAAAATTTTTCAGAAACAATTATCATAAACACAAAAGTAAATCAGGCGCCAGTGTCAGGCTAATGTGATATCAGGGGTTTGTGTGAGCCCATGGACGGGTTCTCTCCAGTGTCCCGGCCGTCATCACCTGGGCTCCGCAGAGGGAGACGGCCCCGCGGGCAGGAGGGCCCGGGGCTGCAGCCGCCCGGGAAAGGCCCGGCAGAGGCCCCCGAGGAGCCCGGCAAAGTGCCTGGTTGTCCGGGCCGGCACCGAGCCGCCCGTCTCTGGGCCTCCGTGGGGCAGGCAGGGGCGCGGACCCCACATGGGTGGTGCAGAAACCCCACATCTACCCAGTGTTCTCCTTCCTGACCTCAAGGCACACAAACAAGCGAAAGGAAGGAAAGCAGAACATGGGGCAAAGCTCACGCTGCCCGGTCTCTCCCAGGGCGGCCACGTGAGCCGTCCACGCCCGGGAAGTGGCCGTGGCACCCCCGGATTGTCCATGGCACCCCCGAATTGTCCAGGAAAAGCTTTCAGAGGAAACCGGCCGGCTCGTCCCCTCGGCTTCTTCCCTGGCGCTTTCCCTTCTCCGGCCGGGAAGGATGATGTGATGCCGGACACGCATCTGCCCTTTCGTGCACACGAGGCAGCCTGGGGCCGGCTGATGGACGGACGGGGACTCAGCCGTCTTGGTGCTGGAGCAGAGCAGGGCCTCAGGCTGTCGGGACGGCCCTTCGAGAGCCCTCCCACTTGCAGACCGACAGGAGGCCAGGAAGCTCGGCACGGAAGCTTGTACTTCAAGGTGGAAAAATCATGAAGACTTCGATGGCCCTTGTTCTTAGTCCGCAGTCCTGAGCCTTTGGCTCGCGCTTGGGGCCAGGCCTGTGAGGGCAGAAGTGAGCATGGGGGCTGCATCCCAGGATGGGGTGGTCTCCTGCTGCCGAAGCCCAGGGAGCCCCCGGCCCAGATCTGCCTGCAGAAGGTCCCAGAGCTCAGCTCAGAGCCCCACCGAGCCTTCCACGAAACCAGCCACGGCTGTGTGATCTTTGAGAACACGTGGTGTATCCAGCCCTCGCACCCCACCTGCCCGCCTCCAGGCAGACGTCCTGCACGGGGGCGGGGGGCACAGGGGCTCTGAGGGGCTATCCTTCCATCCTCGTCACGATGTCCCTCTGGGGGCCTTCCCTCGTGGTGCTGCTTCTCTCTCAGGGCCCCGGTCGAAGGTGCTGGGCATCCTGTCCAGGCAGTGGACCGGGCCAGGGGTCAGCTCTGGCGGCTGGCAGCCCCTGGCGTCATTCACCCCAGCAAGCGACGCGATGTCATCTTTCCCACGTTTGCCTGGGTCTGGAGCGCACGGCGTGGCAGGAGCCCGGGTGGGCAGAGGCTGACAGGGCCCGTGCTCCCTCCGCCGGTTCCTCTGGCCCGCGAGCGCCTCTCCCCCTTTATTCAGGCTCCAAGCAAGGGCCACCCTGGGAGCCTCTCCAGGCCTGGTGGCCTCTGCCCTGACGTGGCTTCCTTTCTGCCATCGGTCGCCCCTGCCAGAGCTGACGGGCCGTGTGTGCTCAGACACTCAGAGGCACCAGGACTGGGTGCCCTCGGACAGGGATGGGCTCTGCCCCGAACTGGAAGGGTGCTTGGCACTTGGCTATTCCCCAGTGATTGCAGAAGGACAGTGGGACGGATGAATGAGCAACAAACGAGCGGGTAAAACATTCTTCCCATCCAGCTGGCCGGCCGGGTGTGGCTCCACGGGCCCCACCTCGCTTGCCTTCCCGCGGCGCCGCCCCACTGACTGCTCAGACTTGGAGGAATGGCCGTCCCATCGGCCCCCGCCTGGGAAGGCTGCTGCGGGTCCCCGAGGAGCCGGGGACGCTGGCCTCGTGCCCTTCCCTTCGCCCCGCATCAGGGGCTCCCACGGAAGTCTGGACCTGAACATCTGACCGCGGCCAGCACCGCCTGGAATCTGGGGGAATGAATTTACGAGTCGGTGATGAGCGAATGACAGAAACTAAAACCAAATTTCAAATTGCTTAAAATCTAAGAGTAGAATAGAACTTTTTAAAAGAAAATAATCCAACAGCCAAGCTCTGTGTGCAAGACCGGAAGCCAGAGCCAGAAAAAAAAGAAAGAAACAAAGATATCTGTCTTCTGATTCCTCTGTGCGGGAGGCGGCCGGCTGGGTCCCAGGACGCGCCCCCTTCTGCTAATTAGCCTCCCCACACCTGCCAGGGGCCTCCTGGCCGCGGCGACGCCCCAGGCCTGCTGCTGGCCTGGGTCCCGGGAAGCGGGTTCTGGAAGCCGTCTCCCTCCAAGGAGCAGACGTGGCTCGCGTCCCCCTGACTGTGCCAGAGCCTCACAGAGGCCACGTCCAGCTGTCGCCTCCTGTCGCTCACCCGGGGGAGCACGGCTCCAGGACCCAGGCCCGCCGGCCGCCACACCACGCGCCTGGGCTTGGGCTGCTCGTGGCCACAAAGCAGATGCAAGGGGGCCTGAGCAGGGACCCAGCCCAGGTGGCCTCGGAGAGAAGCCCTCTGCCCTCCACGTGCCGGTGGGCCGTGTGCTCTGGGCCTGTGCGCTCGCGGCCTCCCCGCAAATGTGGGGCTTCACGGGGCTCTCTGGCCTGAGCTGTCCTGAGTGTTCTCGGACGGGGAGGGGGGTGGGGGGGCGGCACGACCGGGCGGGGGGCTCGGTGAAGACCACAGAGGGAGAGCCGGGTCCCAGGACCACAGAGCCAAGCTGGAAGCCCGTGTCTCGCCCGCCTCTCCCCTGCTTCCCCCCAACACGCAGCGGAAACAGGACCCTGCTTCCTTAACAAGGACACGTCTGCCTGCTTGGAGGTGTCATCTGAAATTCCAGTAATGAATGCATAAAACAGAGGCGCCTGGGTGGCTCAGTGGGTTAAGCCTCTGCCTTCGGCTCAGGTCATGATCCTAGGTCCCAGGATCGAGTCCCGCATCGGGCTCCTTGCTTGACGGGGAGCCTGCTTCTCTCTCTGCCTCTGCCTGCTTGTGTGAGCTCTCGCTCTCTCTCTGATAAATAAATAAATAAAACCTCAAAAAAAAAAAAAAAGGAAGTTAAAAAAAAATAAATGCGTAAAACCATAAATTGTAAGAATGAGATGAATTTCAAAGTAAAGAAAAGTCCAACAATAAATAAGGCCCCCCCCAAAACACAGGATGACCCGGCTCCCGCCTACCCTGTCAGCCTCGCACATGAATCTATGCGCCCTGCCTGGGACGATGGCACCCGTCGTGGGACGACTGGGGTCAGGGTCAGAGACGGAGGGAGAGACGGGAGCCCTGTGCTGGCGGCTCCGACATGTTCCAGGGTCCCCACGAGAGGCAGAGGGGGAAGGGTGGGCGGCACTCAACCCCCTGGCCGGGCCCCGAGGGGCGAGTCCAGACCTGGGATTCCTCCCGAGGGAGGCCTCTGGAGACCCGCGGCCTCTGGACCCTGCAGGTGGACGTCCAGGCTGGAAGGAGTCCCTGAAGCAGGGGTGTCTGGCCAGCCCTCAGCCACACATGCTGGAGGGCCACTCAGGCTGGGCTGTGTCTCGCTGAGGTCCTGTGACATGGCACGCGTCAGCTCTGTGGCCACACGGCTGCGTGGTCTGCGGGACTGGTACTGTCCCTCTACCATTTAGGCTTTGGGACTGGCTTGGGTGGGGCTCAGGCCACTCAGAAACCCCCCATCCCAGCCACCCCTGCCACGTGGTGCCCTCCCAGGTGGCCTCCCCACACACCTCTGGACAGAGCCCCCCAGGTGCTGCCCCAGGGACGGGCTCCCTGTGGTTCAGCCCGGAGCTCATATGGCCCCTTCCCGGGGCCGGGAGCCGATTCCCTGCCCACCCCGCGGCAGTCCAGCCCCTTCCCTTTCCACGGAAGCAAAGCCCTCGTGCCAGGCACCGCCGCTCCCCCCAGACCACTCTCTCATTGCTCCAAAGAGCCCCAACCCCAGTGAAAGGTGGGGTGCGAGCCCGTGGGAGCTGCGCGGGGGCCTTCCATGTTGGGGTACCGCCCAGCAGGGGGCTGCGTCCCTTCCTGGGACTGCACAGCAGGGGAAGAAGAGGGACAGAAATCCTCCAGTCCCCTTGTTTCCACGCCCACCTGGCGCAGCACCTGCTGGGTCCCGGATTGTGGCCATGCCCCCTGCCGACCCCCGCCCCCGGGCGCCTGGAGCTGTGTCCTCCGGGCAGCTGCGAGACCCATCCTGAGCCCGGGGCAGGTGGGAGAGACCAAGCCCACCAGGCAGGGCGGGGGCGGGCAGGAACCATGAGCAGGCCTCCAGCCCCCAGGGCGCCCGCACGCTTCCCCCCTGCCCTCCCCTGTTCTCCCAGGTGGTCCAAACGCTGTGTGCCTGGCTCTTCGCTGTTGCCCTCAGACACCCTCCGCTGTCCTAAAGCCCACACAGGCGTCTTGTCATCTCGAGTTGGCTCAGTCCGTGGGACTCTGCCGGCCGCATGAGCGTCACCGACCGATAGCACACGGTCGGACTCTCCCAGCCCGTGGTGTTTCTCATAAACGAAGCCCTTGGCCAGGGTGGTGGCCGCCAGGGTCGGCCCTCTGCATGCCGCCATGGTGGCTGTCCAAGCAGATGGCTCCTGAGGGGTGGGCACCAAGCCGTGGCTCCCACGCCGCAGGGCACACCAGCCGCGAAAGCTGGTGCGGGTGCCCTTGGGCAGCGTTTCGGTCGGAGCGAGGAGACTCCGCCTGGAAACACCCAGGGCTCCCCCCGTTACTGCGAAGAGTGGACGGCAACGTGCGTGGACCCCCACGCAGCAGGATGGCCCTGGGCACGTCGCGGGCTGTGTGAGCCCTCTCAGGGCAGGGCGACCGGCGACCGGCGTGGGGCGAGGCTCAGGCTGTAGACTGCAACACCGGGGCAGGGGAGGGGGTGTCCTCCTCGGGCCGCCCCCTCCGCCGCTCCAAGCCTGGAGGCTACCGACGTTCTGAATTTGGAGTATGTGTTCTCCATGTTTCCCCACAAATACATATTCCTGTAAATATTAACAAGTTCATTCTGTTCTAAAATTCCACATTCCAGATACACTGTGTGCGTCCCTTGGCGCACATCCCCCCCCCCCGCGTGCTTTTCCGCTGCCCCGTCTCTGGGACCCGTGGTACCCGTGTCGGCACCTCGAGCTCCCTGATTGACGAAGGTGCTGCGAAGCTGAGGAGACCGCAGTCCCACGCGGACCTGCCCCTTCCCCGGGCACCTGCTGCCCGGCTGTGACCACACCTGCCCTCAGGCAGGCCACCCACTCTCGCCGGGGGGACGGGGGCCCCGCGGCACAGCCAGCCGGACCCTTCGCCACCTCCCTGCCATCCTGTGGATTTCTCTGGTCCCTGCCGAGCGGGACACCTTTCCACGCGTCTCCCTGTCTGCTCTGTGAGCCGGTCCCTGGCTCTGGGTCTCTGCCTGCCCATCGGTGGGCTCGTGCGCACTCTCCGCACCCTGCGATGTTTCCTCTGCCGTGATCCACTCGTCTCTGTCCCCTCCCTCGGGTCGCGGCCGCAGCCTCGGATCTTAGTCTGATTTTGACGCAAGGCTCTTCCTTTCTTAAGAGAAAAATCACCGTTCGCTGCCTTGGCGATAACCTGACTCGTCCCCTGGTTGTTGACGTTCTAATCCTCTCTTTATTTCTTGCGTCCCCTCGCATATTTATCCTCTTTTGTACGACTCAGGTTTCGTTTGGTCCTTACAATGGTCTAACTGCTTTTTCCATCCTCTTTCTAATCCAGCCTTACGTGCCCGCGTGTGGGTGGGGACGTGTTTCCAGACCCGGGGTCTCGCCATTGATGTCCATAATAGAAGCGTCCTGCGGCCTCCGCCTCGGCCGCGGGAGCCGCGGGGCAGGCTTTTCTTCCCCACCTCCGCGTCCCTTCTCAGTTTGGTCAAAATAGCCTGGGATTGTCGGGCTATTGTTTACTTTTCAAAAGGGCCATTCTCTGGCGTCTGGCAAATCAGTCCCTTCCAGCCGGGGCTGATAGCGTCACAGAAACACCCAGGCCTGTCGGCAAGAAGTCCGAGGGCCTTTATTTATCTTGATTACTTACAGGTGTCTGGCAAGAGGAAGATTTATTGAATTTTTAACTGTCAGTTAAAATAGAGAGTATTGAACTTTCTATTTTCATACCCTTCCCAAGCAAGGTCAATACCGAGACGCCTGTCACCTGTCACCCCCAAGCTGATATTCATAATCCAAACAATCCTCGGCCTGTCAGGAGAGAAAAAGAAACAAGTTCCCTCTGCTTTCCCGATAACGGGAGGGACGGGCCACACGCCTCGGACCTCCGGAGACATCAGCGGGAGCGCGGGATCACGCGGCCAGCCTCCCCCGTCCCCGTCCCAAGCCGGAGCCTGGCCCGCCAGCAGGAGCGACCGACACAGGCCCGCACCCCTCCGGCCACACAGACTCCCTTTGGTGGGAGCAGGGCGCGGTGTGGGGACCCGGGAGCCACGGGGACCCAGTGTGAGGGCCGCCGCCTCCATCCTGACCAGCCTCGGGCAGCTGCACGTCTCCACGGACCTGGGCTCCTCACTCGGGATGTCAACTTATAAGAAGAAAGCAATGTACACGTCACACAGCTTAAAAAGTACTGGCCCTTCCCACTCAAAATCCACCGGGGGCCTGAGGCAGGCATGGCGCCAGGCATCTGCAGCCAAGAAAGCTTCCGGGAGGAGGTGTCTGAGTGGGCCTGCGTGGGATTGGGACAGGGAGGACAGGTGCAGAGCGAAGGAAGATGTGACCCTGCCTGTCCCGAGGCACCCAGCGGGTGGCCAGTGGGTTGGGTGTGAAGAACACTGTCACGTCGGGGCACACAGAGGGACGCTGGTGTGAGGTGAAGCAGGAGGGGACAGTCGAGGGTGGACAGGGCCTCCTGTGCCCCTCCTGTCCCTGCAAACCCAGGCTCACACCCAGACAGACCAGCCTCCATGCTGCCCAATCGTCTCGGCCCTGGAGCCTGGTGACCACGGCCCGCCCATCGGGACAGGGAGGCAGCACCCCCGGGTGTGCGGAACCTGCCGTTGGCCTTAGTGGGTGAGCTGGTGCCCGAGTCTGCCGTCTCTAGGGGAGCCGCTGGGTCATTTATATTTGCTCTAAATTAAACGTCCAGCCCTCGGTCCGGGGCCCTAGAGGGGGTGGTGCCCCGGGTTCCCGCACGGCCCCTGCTCCCTGCGAGCTCGGCTGAGCCTGCAGGGGCCCGAGGGCGTGAGCGGAGCCTGGGGGCACACGGCGGGTGGGGGAGCCTGGGGGACTTCCCATCCGACACCTCCTGCAGCTCCGGAAAACCCAAGCAGACGCAGGAGCTGAAGGACAAGCGGGACGCTGCTCCCGGTCAGAAGCGAGCGGACGGGGCCTGATTAGGGCCGGATTCCCCAGAGAGAACTCAGCCCTGGGCACCCGGAAGTGGAGAAAGTTCCAGAAACTGGCAAGGCTGTGCTGAGACAGTCTGCAACAGCTCGGGAGCCCCAACCCCAAACACGAGGGAGGGTTAAGGACCAGGGAAGCAGACGCTACAGGGGTATGGACTCAGGGCCAATCCTGCACCCAGTGGTTGTTCCAGAACCTTCCGTGTGGCTCCCACCCAGCTCACCTTCCAGGCTGTGAGCTCACGGAGTGCTGGAGCTGGGCAGGCCCCCGGGAAGAGAGGAGGCCCCCAGGTGCCTGGGGGACATTGGAGCCGGAGCTCCTGGCAGGTGGGTCCCACAGCGTCCGCTGACGTACCCCAGCGCACAGGAGGCCCATTCTCATGGCCTCGCGGAGCCCTGGGAGCTGGGAAGGTGGGGGGCACCCGACGCGGGCAAAGGAACAGGACGCAGGGCTGGGCTGGCGGGGGGTGGGTCCGAGGAGGCCGGGGGCTGACTCGTGCTGGGGTCCCCGCAGTCGCACACACGTGTCCGCCAGGTCCCAGCGCCCTTCACAGCCCGAGGTGGGGGCAGCTGGGCAGAAGCAGGAGAAACTACAGAACCCCCTGGCATGTTGAGATGTCACATGGGTCCGCTTTAACCAGCCCAACACGAGGTACGGGGCATCCCCCCGTGAGGCTCCTGTGAGTCTGCTGGCCGAGCCGCACCCCTCCTCGCAGTCTCCCCGCCCCGCTCTGGGCCCTGCGAGGCTTGCAGGTCATGGAGGGCAGCCCCTGCGGGGTTCAGCCCAGTGCAGTGACCCTCCGGCCTCCGGGACTTGCCGTCTCCCCGGTCGTCTCCCGGCCGTCGGGTTCGGTGTCTGGGCAGCTGATTCCGGGCACCTGGTGCCCAGGGCTTTTCTCTGCCTCAGGGACACAGGCAGCGCCTGTCCCTCACACCCAGCGGGTCCTCGCAGCAGTGACCGTCTGAGCGTTGAGTCGCCTCCACACCTGGGGTCCGGGCAGGGGTTGGGGAGCGGATCCTTAGTTAGCTGGAGGCCACGCGGACGCTCACCCCTGCAGTGCAGGGAGACCAAGGCTGTCCTCTGCCAACAGCCGCGGATGAGCTTCTGGAAAACACGGAGTCGAAGTCACTTACGAGGACAGAGTTTCGGGACATTCACGGAAGTCCCCGCCGCCGGCTGGAGGAGTCGCTCTGGAAACGGCCGCGGGGCAGGAATCGTCGGGGTAACGGGGACGGCTGCCGCCGCACACAGCCTCCTGCTCCGGCCCAGGCCGCCGGCCCGCACGCCTGTCTCTCGCGGAGCTGCCCCTTCCTGGAGCGGCACCGTTTCCAAGCTGCGTTCCCAGAGCGCGCCCCTGGGCCAGTGGGGGGAGACGGGGGGGGCGGTTGTGTAAACACGGCCACGTTTCCTCCTCCTGCCCCAGAGCTGCCTGCCCCCCAGGCCCGGGGAGTCCAGAGCCCCACGTGTCCACCTTGCTCACGAGACAGAAGGTCGCCAGCAGGGGTCAAGTCAGCGAAATGACGGGGGACACATGACAGGGCCCAAGCGTCAGTCCAGGGCCTGATCCCCCGTGAGGGCCACCAGAGCCCATCCTGGCTACATGGCGCTGGGCCCAGGATGCCCCTCTGGGCGGCTTCCCTGTGGGGACAGACTGCCTGCCTGGGCCCTCCCACCTGCACACCGCAGGTGACCGTGGGAGCCACGATCCCCGAAGAGGGAGCCTTGGTTGCGCCTCCAGGACGAAGAAGGAGCTGGTGGGAGGGTGGAGGGGCCAGAAGCAGGAGCCGCACCCAGGATGCCGCGTCCGAGCCACAGTGGGGGGGGGGTGGCGGGAGTGGGCAGGGGCTGTCCTCCGACTCAAGGCCAGATGGCCAGGCGGATGCGCCGTGGACGGCAGATCCCCACTCAGCCCCCCGATGGCGGCCTCTCCGGGGCTTCTGGGTCAACAGGAGCTCGTCGTCGTCATATTGACAGACTTCCAGATGCCTCCAGGGAAAACTCTCGTTTTGGCTGTCACCGTGAGGAGGGCCCGACACCCTGGTCAGATAGGACAGCCGGTGACATACTCATCAATAAAACAAGAACGACCTTGAGCAGCTACTAGCATTTCCCCTCCTTTAAACCGCCTGCTTATTCGCACCCTTACCGACGTCGTGGGACGTGTCCTCTGACTCGCCGGAGGCCGTGGCCATCCCGGTAGCCGATGCTCGGCTTTCCGAACGGGCTCCCGGAGGCTTCCGGCAGCACCACCCAGACCTGCTCCGGCCCCTGCTTCACGCGGTTTGTGAATGTACGGGGTACTTGGCGTCGGAGAATCTGCTCCTGCCGCGGGCACCTGTTCTCCTGGGCGTGGGCGTGCGTTCACGGAGGCAGGTGCTCACACGTACTCGGGGCACCGGGTGCCTTTCTTTCCGTCACGTGCCGTTCGGGGTCTCTGGGCCAGAGGCGCCGGGAAGGGTCGGGATCCGCAGACACCGCACGCAGAGCGGCCCTGGCAGACGCGCCTCCCGCTGGAGGTTGCCCGGAAGACACAGGTTGTTCCAGCACAGCGGGACAGTTGGCACAGCTGGACACAAAGTAAATAAATAACAATCAGTCGCTTCCTCTGTTCCCGCTGCTTGCTGCTCCGCACAGACGGGGAAGACGTCCTCGGGCTCAAAGATGTCACGAGAGACGCAGGTGTCCCAGTACGCGAACAAGAACAGTGCGGACCCGAACTCTGGCGGCTCCGGGAAACCTCGGTGTGATGGAGACGCGATTTCCTCCACGGGATTTCACGGCGCTCAGCTGTGAGGACTCGTGCGCTGAGCGCGTGGACGGATAGAAACCCGCCCGAGGAGACGCAGCGTGTTCACCCGGAGGAGGAGCGCAGCCGCGTCCCAGGGCATTCAGAGAGACGGTCACGGCGAGGGAGCGCTCACCGTCCCGGGTGTCGAGCTCGGCGCCCAGCGGCCGAGATCCGGCGCCAGCGTCCACACGGACACGTGGAGCAGGACAGGGTCCACGCACAGCCCCCCACGGAAGCCCGGCTCACGGCGGGCTCCGCAGTTCACAGAGAAAGAACCATTCATGGTATCGGCACCAACCAAGTGGCCGTCCGTTCAGAACAAAAAAGCATTCCTGCCCCACGATTAGAATACATTTAGGATAGATCCACTGTCCACAAGTCAAACATAGAAATAGAAGAAAACAGAAGACTATGTTTTCTTCTAAAACAAAGAAGAAAATCTGGAGGAAGTTTCACGTGAGTTTGCGGTAAGCTCCAAGGAGCCACATTTTAGGATACTGGACACATCTCAGTGCTGGACACACCTTAATCCTGTGTGAGCCACAGACCCACAGCACCCACGACCGAGCGACAGTGACTAAGGCCGACACGCACAGCCACTGAGCACACATACGTGTCTTCTGTGGACAAGCCCGAAAGGACCGCACTCAGATCCCAGTGACCAAGGAGCTGCCTACACCCCCAGGCCTTGCCGGTCCTGCTCCCCCGGGCTGGCCACCCTGTGGGGCAGGGTTGTGCATCCACGAGGACATTTCCCTGCTCTCCTAAGGGTGCTGGCCCTTCTCCTGCCCAAGGGTGCCCAGGGTGCGGTGGTCTCCATCCCTCTGTCCTGCCTCCCTGCCCAGCACTGCAGGACGCTGTGACAGCCCGGGTCCCGTGCTCGCCAGCCATCAGCTCGTTTCTGCTCCCGTAGAGGGGGACGGAACCCACCCCGCGGGTGACCCGATGGCGTGCGCCTGGGCCAGTGGCCGGCTCGTGGGGAGGGCTCAGCAAGCTCCCACTGCTGTCCTCACAGGTTCCCGGGCTGCCTGGACGTCTGAAACGTGGGACGATAGCAGGCCTGTCCTCTGGGCTGTTCCGAAGATTAGCCGAAGTGCTTTGGCCCCGGGCGGGTCCATGGTGATGCTCGGTGAGGTGAAGCCCGTCCCCTCAGCCACCGCGGCCTGGTCTCTCGCCCCTGTTCCCGTCTTCCGTCCACATGCAGCTGGGGGAGAGGAGGGCCTTCCAGGAGGGGGCACGGCGGGCAGCCAGAATTCCAGAGCGACTGTGAAGGGTGGAGGGGTGCAGGCAACGTCTGGGGTCCCAGAGGACGGAACTGGGGAGGGCACACGCCCTTGGGTGTGGCCCTTAGGGAGACGTGTGGCCCGGGGCACAGGGACCGATCCGGGTGGTGAGGACGGAGGCCAGACTGAGGGCCGTGGGCCGGGGCAGGTGAGCAGGTCCAGGACAGTTTCCCGGGCTCCGGGCGGGGGAGGGGCCAGATGCGGAAACCGGGAGCCTGCGGGGCAGGAGAGCTCGCTGGGCTGCGTTGTGCTGTGTGGAGCCCGTTGTACTCTGCCTTGCTGGCGGCCGACTCAGCGGGTCTGGGCCTTGCCCTGAGGCTGCGAGGGGCTCCGTGGCCCTGACCCGGAGCTTCGGCGCTCGTGGCCTGCAGGGCACCCCGGCGCGCTCCCCGGGCACCCACGTCCTCCCCTCCAGAGCTCAGCTGGAGCCGTCCAAGTCCCAGCCGGCCTCTAGGGGGTGGAAGCGATCCGTGTGCCGCAGCCTGCTGTCCCCAGGCTCCCCGCAGCCCCGGTGAACACAGCCACCTGCCGGGGGGGCTCAGTGCACAGGGCTTCCCGCATCAGACAGGTGGGCGGCTCCCGGAGGCGGCCGGCGCCGCGCCAGGCAGGGTCAGCCGCCGGGCCTCCATGGCGTGAGGACGTCCGCAGTGAAGACGGGGCGTCCCCGGGGGTCCCCAGAATCAGCACCTCCCTTTCCCCTGGGAGGCCGGCCCCTCCCCGGGCACCCTCGCAGAGCCGTGTCGGGCCGGGGCGGCAGCGTCACCGGCAGGACGGGCGTCTGGCTCCCCCAGACTCCCTGAGCACTGTGCACACTGTAAGCCGTAGCCCATGGGGGTTGGGATTTCTTAAAGAGTAAATAAAATGTATATTTCTTACACTTGGTGAGAACAAAAATCAATATCACACGTGTACCGGTGCTGGACAGGCTGGGAATTACTACGAGCGACATGGCTCTGCACGCCGGGCAAGGACGTTCGAATGCATTAGAGAAATGACTTATGCTTTCGTTATGGTAATGTTTTTACTTAGGACCCCTTCTGTGCCAGAAAACAATTCTTACTTAGCAACGCAGATCAGTCTCCGTCCTTCCCAAACATGTAACTAACAGCGCAAGCAGCATCCGGCCCGAGAAGCAGGACACCCACCCCCGGGGCCAGCATGACGGACGGCGACGAGGGGCCCCCCAGAAGCCCTGCCCCAGCGCCCCTGGCGCTCCATCGGGGCCGAGCGGTCCCCAGACTTGGCCCCGGAATGATGGGGCAGGGTCCTGCCTCAGCCACAGAGACTGACCCCGCTCCACGCCCACCTCCCCCGCAGAGAGGAGCCCGCCAAGCGGGGTTCCCCGTGCAGTTCACTCGTTGCCATTTTGAGGTCTTGCCGGGCAACGGGGTCCCGCTCACCAGGCCCTGCCCCTAGCCTCACCCTCCTGAGCCGTGATCCTTACCCTATGCAGCCCAGGGGGGCACTTCCTGGAGCGGACTGCATGGGGGGGCACTTCCTGGAGCGGACAGAATGGGGGGACACGGTGGTGCCCATCCAGCGGACTCCAACAGAGGATGAGACGTACGTGGCCCCCGTGAGACCCGGGGCCCCAGTTGCGTGAAGGATCCTAGCAGAGATCAGCGGGGCTGCCCGGCAGAGCCCCAGCACCGACGCTGGCCCTGCGAGGGTGTGCTCTCTGGGTCCCCACGGGACACCCCAGCGTCTGGAAGTGTCCTCACCCACGTCAGTGGGCTAACAGGTCCCAAGGCCCGTTGGCGTCATCCTCTGTCGAAGGAGCCTGAACTTGGGTGGCTTGAAGTTCTCGTCCCCTGCCCAAGGGCGCCGGGTCTCGGCCAGGGAGGGAGAAGCCCTGTGGGGAGTGGGGCCTCCTTGCGCCCCATCAGGTGTGCCTGCGCCCCATGAGCGGGGACGCAAAGGTTGCAGGGAAGGGGAGGTCCCAGGACCCCGGACCAGCTGGCCACCTGACCACCAGAAGCAACAGCTGCGGCTTCAGCCTCGACCCTGGCAGGTGGGTCGGGGTCCGGGCTCCCTGCACCTGCTCCCTGGAGGCTGAGCGTCTGTCCTGTGGCGGAGGGCCGGCAGGGTCCCGGGGTCTCAGAACTCGTGCCCTCCCCCAGCCCCGATAGCCCCGTCTTTAGACAGGACCTAAAGCACAGCAGACTGGGGGCCCAGGCGAGCCCCGGGCAACCCCACGCTGCCCACGTGTGGCGGGTCCTGTCCGTGGAAGCAGGGCGTCCGTCCCCCACCTGCCGGCTCTGCTGTGGTGCACACAGACACGTCCCTCCCTCTCTGGAGCAGCGTCGTGGCCCCGGGAGGAAGGCCGGGCCGTTGGGAAGACCCGCGAGCCACGGGCAGCCAGGAGAGGCCTGTTCCCCATCCCGTACCCCGGCGCTGTCCCCGCCCGGGCCTCTGCTCTTGACGGCGGGGATGCGTGGTCTGGAGGCCCCCGGGAACAAGGGGGTGCCCTCCAGCGGCCCTACCCTCCGATGCCCCGAGGAGCAGCCACAGCCTCATCACCGTGGACCCGAGGGCCGCCTCACAGGTGGGAAGACGGGGCCTGCGTCGTGCTGAACACGGTCACACAATCCAGAACAGCTCACATTCGTAAAATGAGCCCGAGTCCCCGCTGCGCCCTGGGACGGTGGCTTCTGCAGGATCCTGAGCGCCAACAGCCCGACCCGTCAGGCCTTCGCTTCAGCTCCGAGGTCGCTGGCGGCAGGTGGGAGCCGGGCGTCCCCGCGGCTGCAGGCCCAGCACACGTACCTGCGAGCCAGGCTGTCCTCACCCCAAGCAAGGGGGCGGGAATGCCATTGCCATGGACCCATAGTGGCGTCTGGGAACCGGCTCTAATCTGCCCCAGAGGGGCCATTTAACCTGGCACACTGTGAGAGAACAGCCCCCGTGAGTCTCTGCGGGTCCGCACACCTCCCTGGCCTGGCGGGGAGCACCGCCCACCTGCCGCCGCAGCCTGGTGGGGACGCCTCAAACCTGTCATTTCAACCATCCCTCGGGGCCAGCAGGAGCCGCTTTTTCCGTGAGGCCCCCGGGGCGCAGAATCCAGATCTGCAGCGACGGGGCCGTCCTGGGGCTGGGGTGGGGCCTGAGGGGCTGTCCGTGCCAGGGTGCACCGGTCTGGGGTTCCGTTTGTGGAGAGCGGAGTCTCGGAGAGGGTCTCCCTCTCCCACCCATCAAGGTGGGGGCGGCCCGTCCACCACGGACGGGAGACCCAGGAGCGAGGAGACCGCTGTGCTGAGATGGCGGCTGACCACGGGGAGAGCGGGCAAGAGAGGGGTGTCCCTCGTAGGCCACGGGGGCAGGTCTGGGCTGCTGGGTGGCACGGGGTGGCGACCCTTCCCATTCCAGCGACCCAGCGGCACTGGGGAATCCTCAGCACTCAGGCAGCAAAGACAGAGCATCCCCGCTGGGGAGACCCCCGTGCGCCCCTCCTGCCCTGCCCGCTTTCCCCACGGCCTGGACGTGCTCAGAGCTGTGGAGAGCGCAGGCTGCCAACGGAGGTGCCAAGTGGGGCATCTGTTCCCCTGAGTTGTCTTTGCAGATTGGCCTCCTTGCTGTTTGCACACACGGAAAGAGCTCTGCGCTTCCCACGGGGTGCTGGTCTCTCCTCGCACGGACCACAGTAAATATTTGGTTAGCGCTACGGTCCCCAGCACTCCCTGTGGTGGCGGCCCCGCTCCTCTTCCTGGAAAGGAACAGGCTGCCCCGAATCCCAGGCCTCCTTCCCCACGAGTGACACTCCCTCCCAGGCTCCAAGGACCCAGAATCGCGGCTCACTTTCAGACTCAAACACCCAGACCTGGTTGGAGACCCAGTGCCTGCTCCCACCAGCCAGCCCTGAGCCGGGAGGGCCGCGACCCCACCACCCGGCATGGCTCTCAGGGGTTCTGTGATACAGTGACAGCATCTTCACGGGACGTTCCGTGCTCCCGGCCACATGCTGTCCTACGAGGACCCCGGGGTCTGTGTGCAGAGCACAGGGGCTGCCCCGCCTGGGTGGGTGTCCCGTCAGTGGACAAGTGGGCGAGCCCAGGGCTGCCGGCAGAATTCTCCAGATGCCTTGGAAGATGAGCCCGCCTTCCGCGGACGTGTTTGCACGTTCTGTGGCTGGCGGTGTGGAGCTTGACCTGGCTCAGCTCACGTCAGGTCATGAGGAGGCCTAAGCTTCCCGGGCATGGAGACATCAACCTGCTTCAGTTTTGTCCTTTGGGAAACAGAGAACAAGGTCACGCAGCAGGAGGCTCTTGGGGGTCTAGGCTGCCCATGAACTCTAGAGAGAGCGGCCTGCGACACGTGCGGACGCAAGGGGCCGCTTTGGCTGAAGTCCATGCACGTGCACGCGTGTGTGCTTGATGGCGTGTGTCGATGTCTGTGCACACGCCCGCATCTAGGTGTGTACGTGTGGGGGGTGTGTGTGTCCGTGTCTGGGCACTCACGCCTGTGTCTACGTGCGGAGTGTGTGCATATGTGTGCGTGTTGGGGACACTGTCAGTGTCATCATCCCCCTGGCAGCTCTGAGTCCTCTCCCCAGAGTCCTCAGTGGGCACAGGGAGGGACCTGGGGGCCCTGAGACGTGAGTGTGAGCCAGGTGATCTGACCTCGGGCCGGCCGCTGGTCTGGTGCACACGGGCTGCCCCACTTTAGCGTTTCTGCTCTGTGCCGGCCCCGCGTGTGTCAGAGCACTGGCAGGGCTCCCACCGGCGCGGTCAGCACGCCAGGCTCGGGGGTCCCGCCCAGACCCTCCACCCTGCTGGGCGGGCTGTCCCGCTGTAGGGTCAGGACCATCCGAGGACACTCTGAGTGTATGGCGGCATCTCCTGTACTTCCCTGGAAAGTGGGAATGACAGTGCACAGCCTGAACATCTGTCCTTGGATGTGACGGGCAGCTCCGCCGGCTCTGGAAATCCAGGCTGGACGCCGTTGCCCCACACTGTGTGGAAGCCGTGTTCCTTCCCTGTGTCCCCAGGGTGGTCGAGGACACGATGGCGTCCTGACTCTGGGTCTTCTCCGTGCTACCTGTTCTCACCTCCCTTCCCCCGACCACATTCAGTGTCTCCTTCATCTCCGACGCTCTGAAATCTCACAGGGATGAGCTTCTGGAGTCCGTCTTTCCATCTGTCCATCCGTCCGGGGAAGAGGACAGATGGTGTCCTGACGTGAGCTCCTGCTGGGGCCCCAGCCTGAATTGGGGTCTGCTCTGGCTCCTCGCGTACTCCTTCCCCATCCAGCCCTCCTCCCTGGAGCACAGCTCAGCCCCGCACGCACGCCCCGCGCCCCCTGCCCTCATTAGGGCCTGAGTGAATGACCTGAGGTGCGGTCGGGTGAGCGGCCCTCCCCAGTGTAGCCTGAGGGGCGTGGGGGCTCCTCGGCTCATCAGTCGGGCCCCTGAGGGCGCGGGGATGCAGAGCGCGAATCCTGGTGAAGTCAGGCCAGCGGATGAAGAGAGGCCAACGCCAGCTGCGTGCCTGGGAAGTGGGGACCAATGCGCAGGCTCTGAGCACTTACGCGCCAGCAAAGGAGGGGAATTTGTCTGATTTCTGCAAGATTACGTCCTCTCTGAGGTTCCCCAGACGAGCCAGGAAGCAGGGTTGAAGCCCCAGGGTCCACGACGGACGCGTGTCAGCGTCCGTCCTGCTGCCGTGATGGCTGGGCAGGGCGCAGAGAGCCCTTCTGTCCCCCGCGAGGTGACCGCAAGGGGAAGTGGCTGGGCCCGGCCGGTGGGAGCAGAGTCCAGGGAGTCCCCGGAAGGGAGGACACGCTGGGCTGATCATCCCGGGTGTGTGGGATCAGACAAGACAGGAGCGGGCCGGGCATCTGGGGAGGAGGTGCTGGACAAGGTGAGGGGCAACACGGCCCTGGTCTGCCCCCAGGCCCTCACGGCACCCCAAGGGGACACCCGGACGGGGTCGTCTCCTGCGTGAGCCCCAGCAGGAGCCTGCAGACAGCACGAGGTCTGCCCATGCGGACCCCCAGCCCCGCCCGCTCGGGGACAGAGCCCGGGGACCATCGCTGTGGGGCGGGCAGGGGGTGGGCCAGGAGCCCCTCGGGATGGGCACCACGGGGCGGGCCTATGTGGGATTACAGAGGCTGCACGGGAGACCAGCGGGTCCTCGGCCCAGGCTCCCGGGGGCGTGGCTGTCTGGGGCCGTGCCTCCCCGGGACGCTGCCCTGTGCAGAGAGAGTGTCCAGAGGGACATGGAGGCCTCACGGGGTGCCCAGCTGGGGTGGCACCGTCCCCACTCCCCGGGGGCTGAGCACAGGGCAGCACAGCCTGACGGGCAGACAGGATCTGGAGCGTTTGTCACCGGAAGGTGGGTCCAGGGCAGCGGCTCCTACATCCGTGCCGGCCAGCAGAGAACGAGGCCGGCTGGAGGCCCGGGCGAGGCTCTGGTCTGCAGCTCTACCAGGGGCCTGGCGGGGCAGAGAGACGCCCCTCGGGAGCCACAGGTGGGGAGAAAGCTGCCCCACGCAGGCAGGAGGCCAGCGGTGCCCCCAGCAGCTCTCTCGTGTTCTGGGGTTCGTGTTTTGGGGCCTCCTGGAGAAATACCGACTCCCCACCAGGCCACTGGCTCCAGAGGGAACCCTGAGTGTCCTAGGGAAGCAAGCAAATGACCGCAGACACTCACTGACCCCCCATCTGGAGCCAGAGCCTGAAATCCAGGTGTGGGCGGGCTCTGGGTGGGGGGGTCTGCCCCACCTTGGCCAGCTCCCAGGGCTCCTGGGTCCCTGGCCTCATAGCTGTCTCCAGCGTCTGCCTCTGTCTTCAGGTGGCCTGCCCTGTGTCTCTGTCCCTGGTGAGGACAGAGACAGACTCACCAGCAGGGCTCTCGTGAGTCTGCTGTGGCCACATCTTTACTTGGCCGCGTCTGCCAAGGCCTGTTGCCCCAGCAGGGCCGATCCCCAGGTCCCGGGGCCGGACACGGACTGGTGTTCGGAGCTGGCGGTTCCCCTCACTGCGCAGCCCTCCTGGCCTCGGCAGAGGGCCAGGCCTCCAAAAGCCGCTGCCTCATCTCCTGCTGCTCGCGGGGGGCTGGGCGCGAGCCCTCTGTGTCTGTCCCCTCCTCCGCAGAAGAGATGTCACCGGGAACTTGCCGCGGCACGTGGCCCTGGGGCAGAGCCTGCAGCGCCGTTTTATTATCTTTATACTGAGGTCAGAAGCTTCCGGAATCAGTCACTGAAGAAAGACGCCGGCCTCACCTACCAGGTGGACAGAGACCGTCTCAGCGGGTGCACTTGTGGGCAAACGAGCACCGTTTTTCAGGTGCGGCTGGTTCACTGTTTCCTTCTTTTGGACCAAAGTGTGGAGTTTTCTTGAAGTCGGAATGTGACCCGTGATGTGTCCACGGTGGGTGCTCTGTCCCCGGAGAGACAGCGTCCACGTGGGAGCCCGCATGCGGAGACGTGCGTGAGGCCAGCGTTCGTGTGGCAAAATAAAGAGGGAGGAGGGAAGCAGGCATCGAGGCCACGGAAGCACCCACCACATAGGGCCTGCGGCGCCCACGGAGCGAGCCACCGACTGAACCAGCAGGCAGGAGACACAGGGCTCCTGGCATGGGTCTCGAGGGCCAGGAACTCGCCCCACAGACTGAAAGGCACGTGACGGAAGCGAACCAATGCATGCGTCCTCGCCGTAGCTTGACTTCATGCACGGGAACTGCTTTAAATGAATTTAAAACAGTAATTTGTATGTCATTAGTGGCTAAATCCTCGGACTGAAAATTACATGAACCGCTTCTGTAAACAGATGGTTAGTGATCTCGGTGTTACTGTTTATACCATGATCCGTTAGCTGCTTCTTAATGAGTTCGGGCCCCATGTGCTGGTGGGAGGGATGTCAGGGAAGGAGGGTCCGTGAGTCCTTCCAGGCCGCAGAAGTGGGGAGGAGTACGCAGCCCTGCGGAGCCCAGGGCTTGTCGCCCCGAAGGAGGGCAGCACGTCCGTCCTCACGCGCCCCGGCACCCGCCCGGCCGGAGGGGGCGTGGGCAGACACGTGCGCACTCTATCCCGAGAACAGCGCGTCCCGGGGCGTGGGGCTGTCTGCTGCCCGCTCCGGCACCGCCGGCCGCCAGTGTTTTCCCGGTGACACTCGTGGTCAGTGGTCCTGAGGGCAGCGTGCGTTGGTGTGAGATGACACGAGGCAGCGAGGCTGGAGGCTCCTAGTATCACCTGCACTACACGTGTGCGTATGACGAGCTTCCCGTGCGCGCTGTCTGTGCGTTTTACGCTCACAGGGGATCCACGTGAAAGGCGGACGGGGGTCAGCAGACTCTCCCATCGCCAGGGCCCCCGAGCTCCCGGGGGCCACTGCCGGCGGCCACTTTCCTACCAGGCTCACAGGACAGGCCTTTGGGACCCGCTGTCCCTTCCCAGTTCCCCAGCTCTCCCCTCCGCGGGAAGGCGTGCGGCTCACCCTCCGCAGGGGGCCGCAGGTCCAGGCGGGAGAGGCGGGGCCCACGCCCCACGGGGCCGTCTGTTCCTCTCTTTCTGGAGACTAAGCGGTTCTCTGGATTCTCGGGTCTGCACAGCACCGAGGTGTCGCACGAACGCGGGCGTCTGGCCTCCTAGGTACATGTTAGCCGATGGCAGGGGCTCCCTCCGTGGCTTTGGGCGTCCTGCCTGTGGGCTTGAGCTCACACACGTGCACACCGCGGCACGGCCGGGCTTGTGGGCGGTCCGATGGCCGGAGCAGGTTGGAATCATGGGCGGTGCGGGGAGCACCCCACTCCGGTGTCCGATCGGTGAGGGTCTGGAGGCAGCGGCAGAGTCTCTCCGCGTGCGCACGTCCAACCTGCCCACGGGCCCCCGTTCCCTCCCCTCGCTGGACGCCCCAGACTGCCCCTCGCGGTCGTTCTGTCTGTTTTATAATCACATGAAACACGTCGCTCTGGTAAGTAAATGCTTGTGTCGTCTTCCTGTGGCCAGAGAGGGCGGTTATGTCCCTCGCCAACAGATGGGAGCACGGAGAGGCCCCCGTGTCCTGCTCAGTGTCACACAGGACGGGGGCAGAGGCTGGCCTGTGGGAGGAGAAGCCCTCCTGCTGGCCACAGAGCTCGGGGGACGGGGACAAGGGCAGCGACACAGCTGAGCCCCCACCCCTACTCCACCAGGGGCGCGGGGCCCAGCGGGGAACGTCCTCCAGACTCTCGTCGAGGAGAGCTGCGCGTCCCCGGAAGCACTCGGACGACTCCCGCGCTCTTCCACTCCTGAGGAATGAGGACCGCGCGCGCCGAGCACAGGTGCCCGCACCCTTCCCCGGCAGGCCTCACGAGCACGCGCTCTGCCCGGCCGACCGCAGGCTGCTGAAGGCAGAGCCCACCCGGATCTCCCCACCCCCTACCCCTTCTCCATCTGGAGCAGGGAGGGCGGGGGCGCCTGGGGGCTCAGGGCTGGTCTTGCTGCCCTGCACCAGGACCTGGTAGCCAGTGTCCAGCACCCAGTGCCAAGTACCTGGTACCCAGCAGCTGGTACCCACTGGTACCCAATGACCCAGTACCCAGTGCCAAGAACTTGGTACCCAGCACTCAGTGCCAAGTACCTGGTACCCAGCACCCAGTGCTCACTGCCTGGTACCCAGCACCAGTGCCAAGTAACCACTACTCAGTGCCCGCACTAGCACCTGGGAGGATCCCTGCCCAGGCCCAGCATGAGGCTCCCCACCCTCATGGCAGCACTGCCCTGAGTTCCTCATTTCAGCTCCCACCCCCTTGCTCTCCAGGTGCTCAGACACCTGCTGTCTGGTCAGCGGCCTCTATGGAGCCCGCCCTGACTCATAGCCTCCGGTCCTAGCCCGCCCTTCTGGACGCCTCTGCCTAGAGCCCCCAGCTGCCGCCGTGCTCCCCGGCATCGTCCTCCATTGCTCCAGCGGTGTGGACTCCAAAGGTCCCGCTCCTCTTGGACCCTGCCTTCCCTCTGGGTTGGAGGACTCTGACAGATCCCTCCCCCGTGTCTCCCCCGACGGCACGCAGCCAAGCCCATCCCCGGGGAGCACCAGACAGCCGTGCACCTGTCCTTGCCAGCCCCGGGAGCCCACGGCCAGTGGGGCCCATGGTACCACCCTGATGGGCCTAATGGAGTGAGCGGGCCACAGGAGAAGGGAGGAGAGTGACTACCCCACGCTCGGGACAACGTCTAGACGGGAACCATAGGAAGGTACCTCGTGCACAATCAGAAGGGAAAAAAGCTTCAACCATCCCCTCAGCTGCAGAGGGGAGAGAGGCAGGTGTACCACCCCTGCGTGTTGTCCCCAGATCCACCTGTCCCAAGGCCCAGAGGTGAAGCCAGACCACCCTGAGCAGGGGCACAGAGTCACTCTGGACGAGAGGGCTAGTCCCTCCCACCCCACGTGTTCCAGGGCCCCCGTGGCACGTGGCACCAGCCCTTCCCTGGTCCCGATGACTCGCCCGCTGTCAGCTGCCCACGGCAGCTCCCATTGGAGGGGCTGGGAGTCAGACGGGAGCCCTTCGATCCGGTCAGGGTGCCCCCACTCCCCGGCCAGCAGAAGTGGCCAGAAGCTGGCGGGGGACCCTCGGGGTTCCCGCCCTGCCCTCCTGTCCGCACCCCAGAGTGCCAGACCGCGGCTGTGCCTTTAAAGGCTGCTGTCTGGAAGCCTTCGATAATTCTTCCTTCCAAAGAGACCTCACCTCTAGATTGATTTTTCAAGAGCTCTGGCTTTTTTCCCCCCAAATTGAAAAGGGTTTAACACAATTGACAGATTACAAAAATAGGTCTATCAAAGTGATTTTTCTTCTCAAGGGAAAAGCCGCCCCACCCCAACGTGCCTGCGTGGTTGTGGGGGCGGGGGGCGGGTTTCTCCTCGCGCAAGACAGAATGGAACACCCCTGGTTTCCAAAGCTGTGAATTCCGACGGCACTTGGGGAGACTGTGCTGTGAGGGTAGGAGTGGGGTGACCTCAGCCTCCGGCTGACAGACGCACTCCAGCCCCGGGGCTGACACCACCTCCCGGGGGTTAGGCTGGACCCCAAGCAGGGAGGAGGAGGGGACAGGGCGTCTCTCGATCTCCAGGCTCCCCCACTACCTCCCCGGGCAGGGGGGTGGCAAATAGGGTACCCGGAGTCCGGGTCCTTTGCTCAAGGTCACACCCCGGGCAGCAGTAGGACCAGGGCTGGTCCCCTCCGGGGCGAGCCTGATGCAAACACCACATCCTCTCTCGAGGCCGCGGCGGGAGACTTCCCGAAGCACCGGGCCGGGGGAGCCAGCCCACAGCGGCTTCTTTTCCCGGATCACCAGAGCACATTCCAGATAGAAATCGCTCCCTGCACGCACCGCACGCCCGGGGCAAAGTTGACTTCATGATTAGATAAATTATAAAGCATGCAATTTATCTGCCCATCTCTCTAATTAGCCTTCCCGGCCCGTGTCTGCCGCCGACGCGAGGGTCCCGCACCTTTAATAAATGGAGGGGAGGCTGGGGCCCTAATCTCCAGCAGCCGGGAGATAACAGATTCCGCCTGTTTACTCAGGATCACAGGCGGGCTCTGCCCTTGAGCCGGGACTGATTGTTTTCTGAGCCGACTTTGAATTGGAAACCTTGTTGTCTTTCAAAGAAACGGGCGCCTGCAGACGCAGCCAGGCTCGAACGCCGCATGGCCGACGCCAAGGACCCGGAGACATCGGAGCGCTGCCTTAGTGAAAGAAAATAACTCATTTCCAAACCTCGCTGCAACCCGAGAGCCAGCCGGAGGCAGCCGTTCTGCTAATCCCCCAGAGCCGCGCTGATCCCGATAATGCATGCCTTAGCAATAATTAGATGCTTAGTAGGCTAATTATTTTGTGAATAAAATCAAACAAAATCAAGTAATTAAACAGCAGACAGAGAATGTCTAAACTCCTGTCCTGAACCCTGGTCAAAGTTCCACCTGACGGGGGGTTGATGAATAAAAATGGAGTCTCTGTGCGCTGCCGGGTCTGGTGGGGCCTCACGGGGCAGGGTCAGGCACCGCAGCGTCCTTGGGGAAATGGTGGGTGACCAGCCCAGAGGCTCACTGAGGGAGGGTGTCCTGGGCAGGGCGGGTGAGGCGAGGCTCTCCTGGGCCGTTGGCTCCCCGGATGCCCACTCATTCCTGGGCGGGTCTTGCCTCCACCCTGCAAACGGGTGTGACCCCCCGGGGCCTCTGGGCGCCAAGATCTGTCCCACGACCCTCCACGTGCCACCATCATGGTCTGGTGGAGCCAGACTCGGACGCCAGGCTCTGTAATCAGCTGGGCCCCGCACGGAGAACGGCACCTCCTACCACCTACCCAGGCAGGGAGACTCCTGGGGCCTCGCAGCCCCTTCCGGATGGTGTGCTCCGACATCCCATACCCGGGAAGCACGTCCTTCCCCATCTGGGAGTTCATTCTGCTTCTCACCCTTCTAACTGTGGTGCTCGGCTTACCATCCGTCCGATGATCATTTCCTGGGTGGTTCTGGAGGCCGAGGCAGGGGCCCGTGGAAATTTCTCTGCAAGACGCCAAGCACCCAGTGGAGACCAGGGCTCGGTGAGCGTGTTCTCTACGGGGTAGACGTGAAGGACCATAACAGTGAGCTCGATAAGGGTTAGGTAGTTCAATAAAGGGGCAGAATTCAGACAGTTTCGGCTTTAGGGACCCACTGGTCCTTGTCATGCCGGCCCCACTCTGCTGTCACAGTGCACAAGATGCCAGAGACAATCATCGAATAAATGGACGTGGCTGTTTGCCAATAAAACTTTATTTACAACAACAGGTACTGGGCCGGGTGTGGCCTCTGGGCCGTGGCTGGGGGCCCTGATGGAGATGAAGCTGTTCCAATCCACCTTCCTCTTTGGGGAGATGCCCTCTGTAGCACGGACGCACCTGCTCCTGCCAGGACCGGGTCTGGTGGCCGGGAACGCTTTGTCCTGAGCGGCGGTCGTCAACGACCCATGCACGCGTGTGACACATGCTCCCGCTCCCTCACGCAAGCAGCTCCGCGTCCCCCCAGGGTGGTGCGTGTGCCAGGAAAGCTCCCACCTCAACGGCTGACACAATCCTACAGCATATTTGTGCGCATCAGCGGACCTGCCATATTCTGAAATAAGAGAACAAGAGATTTCACACCAAAACACCAAACACAGAGCTCACGTCTGTGGCTGGGAGGCAGTGCACCCGAGTACTGAGGACCAGTCCCCTTCTGTCCTGCCCACAGTGGCTGTTTGCCCCTGGCCATTCACGTCTCTCCACTGAAGTCTCATTTTTTACATCTTTTTTTTTTTTTTTAATTAATCCTCAAGATTCTTGCAAGCATTCAAGGAGATAATGTATATGAAAGGCTCATCCTGGGTCCCCCTAAAACGAGAGCCCTTATTCATGGGGCCACAGTTCCCCACCACCAAGCCCATCTGGAAAAGACCCAACGTCACGTTGGGCCCCCGGGGCAGACCCTCCACCCAGGAAGGCGACATTTCGAGGCATCTTCTCGCCCAAGGAATCTCGCTTTTAAGAACAGCATATGGGGAGAGCGGCCGCGGCTGACTACAGAATCAGCTGCGTGCAGAAGGAGCTGGCACTTGGGATTTGGGGACAGGCGGGAAGTCTGGCCAGGCACCCTAAAATAGTATATTTGTGTTCGATCCTTGCCCAAAATACAGACGCCACATTGGCACAGGTGCAGCTGCCTGTTTTCATACAGTCTAGCGAGTCTGGAAAATAAACACGCCACCCTGAGCTGCCTGGGGGTGGGGGGTGGAGGAATCTGATTAAAGGCATTTCCATGGAGCAGAGCTGTTCAGACCAGAGTAAAACGGATTTGGAAGGGACTGCGTCGTGGACGCTGAGATGCGTGGGGCGGGGGCGAGCACTCGCCGACTTCAAATTGGTTTTAAATGTTGTCTGCTTTTTGATAAGATTCGGCTTTATGAAGTTATCCTCTGTGCCTGGGGAACGTCCCCTCCCCTGTCCCCCGCCAGACGTGGGGCTGGAGGAAGCGGCCGGCGTGCTCGGGCTCAGTGTCGGGCAGGCAGAGGCCAACCCGGGTCTGCATCTGAAGGCCGAGAGACGCTCTGGCACGGGCGGGGCTGCTGTGGACGGGCAGCCCGGCCGCAGGCCCCAGAGTCCGAGCTGGGGACTCCCTCTCTGCCCCTCCTCCCTCCCCCTTCCTCCTCCCCATACCCCGGAGCCCCTGCATGGGCCAGCCCTGCTCTGGAACCTGAAAGACAGAGCCCTCAGGAGCTTACATTCCAGAGGAAGGGCAGACCACAGACCACAGACAAAGTGAGGCGTAAGGCCGGCGGCGAGCTAGAGCTAGGCGGTGGTCACAGGGAAGAGAGAAGCAAAGCAGGGGAGAGGCAGAGGGGCAGGGAGGGGTGCAGCTGAACTCTGGACAGGGTGTCAGAGGACTGAACTTTAAACAACCTCAGGAAAGGACATCCAAGGAGGCCAGCAGTGCAAATGCCCTGCGGCATATTCTAGGAAGCCAGGGACACGCCGTGGCCCAGGAGGTGGGCCCTGAAGGCCTAAGGACTGTGGCTTTTCCTAGGCCTTGAGGAACAGGCAGATGTCCCCTGGCCCCACTGCCCGGGATGCCCGTGGCTGCTGGGGGAGGGGCCCTGGGGCAAGCACAGAACCCCACCGTCCAGGCCGCCCAGCTGCGAACTCTGGCAGTAACCCACAAGGCCGGCGGGAAGGTTCACCCTGGCTTTCCCTCCTTCTGACCCTGGACGCTCTCAGCCCCTGCCCCAGCAGACACCAGGCTCCTCTGGCCGAGCATGACCTCTGTTTTACGGCCCCTTAGGCCACAGCAGGTGTGCGCTTCCCGCGCCGTGGTCCGCAGTGAAGACCTCCCGCACACACCCCCCTGCGGCTTTCCTTCCTGGCACACAGACGCCCCGGCCCCTGCGTGTACACACGCGTGTGCACACTTGCACATGTGTGCACGCACACGCACACGTGGGTGCATGTGTGTCTGCCATGAGCTGTGTTTTGAGTGTGCGCGAGCATGCCCGTGTGTGCATACGTGCATGTGTGCACACCTGTATGTGCGTGCATGCGTGTGCATGTGTACACGCTCACATGTGCCCATCTATGCAGTGCGTATGGCTAGCGGCCCAGTGGCTAAGTGAGGGAGGGCTTCTCTGGGCAGCCGTGAGAGCAGCCCTTGGAGCTGCCTGTTGACAAGCTCGGTGGGGACACATTACACCCCTGAAGAGTGGATGGCCTCCCGGGGACGTCGACCCCCAGGCCGTGGCTGGTTTTCTGACCCCCTGCCTGCCCCCCCCCCCCCAGTCTGGGAGGCCCTGAGGAGACGCAGAAGGAGAAGCATCAGCCTGGGGAGGGAGAGGGGACGAAAGCAGCCACGGTGTGGTGGCCCCGGCGCCCCGCTTCTGGGTTCAAGTGTTCCTGATGCATAGAACTGAAGGGAGGACATCACGGCCTCCCCGTGGACCTTGGATCTTCAGCCCATTTCCCCATCTGGACAGAGGATCGTCACAGACGCGGACCCTGGCACCTTGTCAGGACCCACGTCCACCCGGACCCCAGCACTGACCCAGCAGAGGTTCTGTTCGCAAGCCGATGGGGACGGGCACTCATGGCCACCCAACAGCCAGCCCCTGGGGAGCATCTTGTCTTCATTTTATGGAAAATGTCCAGTTTCCGCGGCGGCAGGGTGACAAACAGCAGTAGCCCAGTCTGCCTGTCCTGGGCACGGTCAGGTACAGCCCCTGTCCCCTCCTGTTAGGGGTCTGCACTGGCTTCGCAGGAGGACACTAGGCGACCTCCCTGACTACACCTACCCTCAATCACAAAGGGTCTGACATCCAGAAGCCCGCTGTCAAGGAAAAAGCATCCCATGGTCTGGAATGAGGTGCCCAGTGTCAGGGCTTCTAGGTCTGAAATCGGCAAGTCACACCAACTCCGTCACCCGGACCTGGCAAACGTCACCCAGCCTGTGGATCTCTTGGAGGAGGCACAAGACCCCACCCTTGCCAGTTACACTGGCGTGTGCGCCCCCCTCCCATCCGCTAGTTCTCCTTGCGTGTGCTCCCAGGGGAATAGGAGGCAGATGTGAGCTCACCCAGGTACGAGACGCTGTCTGTGCTCGGGGTGGGGGTCCCCCAATGCAGGCCTGCCGGAGACGCCCAGTGCACGGTGCTGGCTCACCCAATGCCGGGCCCCTCCTCCCATGGCCTGCAGACCCTGCTGGTCAGGAAGAACAATGAGCTTGCCGGCCAGGAAAACGGCGTTTGGCATTCGGGTGCATAATGCGGTTGCAGGAATCCCAGGACAGCAGGGAGAGTGAAGCAGTGAGAGCGCTCGGCAGCCAGGGCCTCGGGGCAGGCGCCCGGGAAGCTCCCAGACGGTATATCAGAGACTCTCCTGACATAATTTCCTGCAAACGAGATTGTGAAATATGCAGAGCATGTGCCGCTCGTGTTAGAGACGGAGTCTGGGCATTTCATGTCATATTTCTATCCTCGCTCTCCTACGGGCTGGACAGGCAGGGGCATCCCATCCCGGTGACTGTTCTCCAGGGCTGTCCTGGACGGGCCTCTTTCCAGCGCTGGAGGGAGTCACCAGGAGCCCCTCCTTGGGCTGTCAAGGATGGGCGACACCCATGCTGCTCAAAGCCCCGCTCCAGGCCCCAGACCACACCCCTCCACGTGCAGCAGGGCCAGGGACGGCTTGCAGCCCCTGGGCCTTCCAGGGACCAGAGCCAGGGCCCCTCCTCGCACCACCTGGAGTGCTGCTCAGAGCGACGGAGATTCCAAGCGGAACAAATGGCAAAACCTCTGAGAATGAGCAGGGTCAGACACGCTCCCGTCCCCTGCTGGTGGCTCTGGGCCCGGGGCCCGGGGCCATGTACATCCTGTTCCTTCCGGAGGGGGAAGCCAAGGAGGCAAGCAGATGGGGCTCCCCCAGCCACGCGGCTCCCATCCAGGGCGGACGGCGGCCCCCGGAAGACGTGTCCCCGGCAACCTGTGATGGTGGCCTCGTTGGAAAAAGGGCCCGTGCATGTGGAGCCCAGCGAAGGGCCTCAAGGGGAGGTCACCCTGAGCCAGTGAGCCCTGAGTCCCATGACCGGGGTCCCTATGAGAGCGGTGGGTGAGACAGGACAGCCAGAGCACACAGGCAGGGACAGGATGGACGAGGCCCTGACCCCGGAGCCCTGAGGCCACCAGAAGCTGCAGGAGGAAGGAAGGACCCTCCCGTAGAGGGTTTAGAGGGAGTGGCCCCGCGGAGACCGCTGGAAGGACCGCTCCTCCTCCACGGCAGCCCCCAGCAGCGGACCCCAGCAGAGTCCCTGGAGCCCTGTGGGGGCGGGGCCTGGACGGGGCGGGGCCCGGGCAGGGACGCCGTAGGGGCGGGGCCTGGACCCAGGGGGCGGGGCCTGGTTCCACGGGGGCGGGGCCTGGATCCAGAGGGCGGGGTCTGGTTCCATGGGGGCGGGCCTGGACCCAGGGGGCGGGGCTGGGTTCACCGTGGGGCAGGGCCCGGGTTCTCCGTGGGGCAGGGGGTTTCGCTGGCCGCCTGCCTTGCTCAGGGTCCCAGGTCGTCTGCGGGGGCTCCAGAAAGCGGCCGCGCACCGCCGTGGGGAGCAGCCCTGCCTCCATCTGTAGAGCCGGAGGCGGGGACCACGACCTCGGCAGCTCCCGGGTCACACGCGGCCTCTCCTAGCCGGGTCGGGCAGGGCACCTGCTGACTTCTCTCTTCCGGAAGTGTGGAACCTGTCGTCATCCAGACACCGGCAGTCACCTGGGCCATCAACGGGCAAAGAGGGGACCTGCCCTGAGGCCCAACCCACCGAGAAGGGAGAGTCAGAGGGACGCTGACCAGGGGTCTCCAGTGGCTTCTGCATTTCTAGTGGAAGAGAGACGTGGCCCCTGCCTCATCTGCCCTTACAGGTCTCTAGGATCCGGGTGTTTCTGTCCCTGCTCACGGCATCTCTAGAGGTTAGACTGCAGGGTCACCTCGTCCCTCCCATTCTCCAGTTTACGCATCACAGAAGCCCAGGGCAGGGCTGTGTTTGGCCGGACGTGGACCTGCGAGGTCACCTGAGCCCTGGAACCCCGCTGGTCCCCATCGAGCTTGCGTGCCGCGGGGCTGACCCTGATGGGTTCGCTCCAGGGTGCCCTGGAAACTGCGTCCCTCAGCCCGAGGCTGGTGATGCTCAGGGTCCTAGAAACAAGGCAGAAACACAGCAAGTTTCACAGAAATGCTGTTCCCTCCCCAGTACAACCTGGTTTTGACCAGCCACCAGCCGTCTGGAGGCAGAGCTCTGCTGGGCCGGGCTTGGGTTCCCTTTCAGCTAGGCGAGGGCAGGGGGGTCCAGGCCGCCCGTGCAGCTGGTGAGCTCCTCAGTCCAACCCTAGGGTGGGCTTTGCGTGGGCACAGGGGTCCGCCAGGCATGTCTGCATCATGACCCATGCAGGGATGAGGCCAGTCCCTTCTCAGGCAGCTCAGAGGGCCTGACCCTGCCAGCGAGAACTTCAGATCCAACAGGCTAGTCAGCCCTGGGTCTGCACGCCAGCATCCGAGCCTCTTTAAGACCAAAGGAAAGCACAGCAGGCCGCCTCCCTCCCTCTCTCTCCCTCGCACACAGACTTCCACACACACACTCACTGTGGTTTCTCGGGTGGAGACGAGGGTCTGATGGAACCGCTCCAAGAAGGACACACGCGGCTCTTCTCCCCACACCTGTGTTCTCCGGTCTGGTATGTCCAGGAGCAGATCTGTTCCGCCATCAGCGCTGCTGGGATGTCCTGGGGCTAGGAGAATCAGCTGCACTCGGCCAGTGACCCTCATGTCTTCGCCTTCTTTCCCGGAGAGTTCCAGATTCCATTATGCCCATTAAGCTCATCGCCCCCCAGAGCATTCCACAGGCCAGAGAGTTCCTTCCGACCTGATTTCATTTTCTAACAAAGAGAAGTGACATTTCTGAGTTTCGCCAGCAGGTAAAATGCCTGGTGAGGCTGCGCACAGCAGATCCTTGGCAGAGCCGCGGGAGGACTGAGCCTCACATCCCAGTGCCTCGTCTGCCTAAGGGCACCTGTGTGGAAGCTCTCCCCGCCGTCCACACACGTGCTGCTGTGCCAGCACACGTAGGCCCACGCACACGCAGCCTCACACGCTGCCTCACACGCTGCAGACCCCTCCCAGCCTTCTCGAACCTCAGTCGCCCCTCGATGAGCTAGACCAGAGCAAATGCAGATAGATGGCTTTCCGTCAGTGGGGCGGACGGCTCCGTCTTCCAGGACCTGCCGCGTGCCTGCCCTGGGCTGCTCGGGGTCAGAGGATTCTGTCTTGACGCCGCCCAAGGGGGCAGTGCTGCCCCTCGCCATTTCCGCAGCTAGAACGTTGGGGCTGTGGTCTGGTCACATCCAGGGAGGGGGCAGAGCCAGCAGCACCCCCAGCCGTCTGGACGACAGAGCCCACCTCCCTCCACCACCCCCACTGCCCTCCACACCAGACCCAAGGCGCAGAGATCCGAGCCAAGAATGCTCAGATGGCCAGACGGAAGCCCAAGCGCCCACCCGAACACGCCTATCGGGACCTTTGGTGAACCTTTAGTGAATCATTCGGATTTAAAGGCAATAATACTTCACTCACGTTTGTGCACACGTGTACAAGTTTGCACAACGGTGCCAAGAGCTTTCTTGACGAGGAGCCGGGAGCTTACCTTGGCTGGGTGCTCTGCCAGCCCGGGGACGCCTGGAGGGCAAAGTGGGGGCCACAAACCCACCTGCCATTGGCCTGGACACCTGGCAGATGGCCCTCGTCCCCCTGCAGTCTGCTCCTCGTGGTACTGGAGCCCGGCTCTTCCCAGCGTCGCCAGAGGGAAGCGCGTGGCGAGTAACGTGGGCTGCCTCTGCCACTCTCTGTGGTTGGTGAGTTGACGCAGGAGAAGGAAGCCACCGGCATCCTGGGAGTGGGCGGGCCAGCCGCCACGGTGGTCTGAACGGTGACATGTGCCATCTGCAGGACAGATTGGCTGTTCAAGGAGACTTTCTCACGTGCACAGATCCAGCCTGCGCCTGCGCTCCCCACCCCCCCACTTCCGGTGGGCGCACGTGGTCTGCCAGCTCTCTGTGCACGGGAACGCGCCCCGCTCTGCCTCTCTGACTCAGCTTCTCCCACATGGTCACCCCCTTTCCAGGGTGGCCATCCTCATCCACGCCCCACCGGAGCCTCAGCAGGACCCCTCATTATTGTCTGCGGGGTTCCTGGGAGCGCCAAGCAGAAGGAGACTGTCCTACCCGAGGCTGATCCCAAGCACCAGCCCCCGGGCCCCGTGCTGGACTGTGACCCGTGAGAGTCAGGACGTGGGGCTTGGGGATGACGGACCCACCAGCAAACGAGCCCCGCAGCTGGGAGACAGCCCCGCTTCGACCACAGGCTGGAGTGAGCGCGTCACACTCGTGTGGTAACTCCCACCCCGCCCGTGGCAAGGGGGTCACCTACAGCTGCCTCTTGGTAGACATTTGTTGAATGAAAGCGTGGAGGGTTTTCCAGCAAGTGATGGTCAATGGACTGTTAATGGCGTCCTAAATAAGACCCAGCAGTAGGTTCTACATTTCCTCCTGCTGTGCGTGAGACGCCGGGCACCTGGCAGCGGAGAGGGGAGAACGGACACGTCGGGGGCCGTGTCGGAATGTCCTCCGTGGCCATATTTCGGTGAAGCCCTTACTGGAGCGGAGGCTGGAAGAAGGTAAGAGCTTACTCAGGGCGAGTCAACCTCGGGCCGCGGGGGGCTCCGTGTCCTTCAGATGAGAATCCGGTTACGTAAATGCACGCACCTCCTCTTTCAGAAATAAGGTTCGAAATAATAGAAGATCAAATTCCAACACAAAACTTCATCTGTTATTTTTAACTTGCGGTGAACACATTTTATGCTGCCAAGGAAAGGGATGTCCGATTCCCGACCCTGTGCCTCTCCCAGAGACCCTTACGCGACGATGACGTGACTCGGAAAGAAGGGATCAGGACGGCGCACGGGTGCGGCCCACGTTACCGCATGAACTGGGTCCTGCTCGTCACCCAGCCAGACGCACGGGGAACACGGAGCCACGACGCGTCCCCCTGCTCTGAAGAGGAGGGCTGGAGGCACAGAGACGTGAAGGAACTCACCCAAAGTGGTGCAGCCGGGGGTAGCCGCGACCCCGGGACTCAGAGCAGCTGTGATGCCCGAGGCCGCGGTTTAAGCTTCTCCACTAAGAGACAGAAGTGTCCTAGCTGCGTCCAGGCCCCGTGTGGCTCCCGTTGATTCAATGACCGCCCACTGCAAGCGGGACCCACTCGACGGATCAACACGACTTTTGTAAAAGAAGGTATGAAACAGTCCCACAGAAGGACACTCGGGAAAGAGGAAAAGTGGGACGTTTTAGGGTAGAAAATCTTAACGACCCATTTATGTCCACTTTTCTCCTTGAGTCCCCCTAACGTTCCATCTGGTTTTAGTTTTGGTTTCTGGAGTCGCCAAGTTGATGGCAGATTTTATCAGGAGCAGGAAGCGAGCCAAGGAAACCCTCAGGTAAGAGTGCAGGAGGGAGGGCCAACTCGTCCAATAGCAAAGCTTCACACGAGTCCTCTGTAATTATGGGGACAGGCAGCCTGGTGCAGGAGAGTAGAAGATCCAGGAGTGGACACAATTACATGTGAGAATTTAGTCTGAAACAGAGACAACATCTGGAGCGGTACAAGAAGTACACACTTTCATCGGTCGTGCCGAGCAGCTGCAAATACCCCGTTGGGCACATTCCTCTCCCCGTATGGGATCATCCATTCCAAACTCCCGAGAAATTAAAACAAAACAAAACAAAAAACCCAACGAGTAGGGGAAGAAATGTGACAAGTTCAGCTGTAACCCAGAGGATTACCTTGACGCATAAAAAATAAGAAAAAAGGACACTTTTGTCATGCGGAGATGCCATGAGCAAAATCAAGTGTTGCATAACAACCAGTAGAGCGTGCACGCTCGCCGCAGACGTGGGGTGACTGCGTTTAACACAGAGATGACTCTCTTAAATGACGGGGAGAAAAAGACCAGATCCGGTGAGAAAGATGAGCTGAAGTCACAGACACAGGAAAATAAATGCAAATTGTCATCAATCACCGGGAAAGAGGCTGTTGAGTCTTTCTCCTGAGAAGAGAATGGAAATTAAAATTGCACCTGTCTGGGCAGCGTGCCAGGGAAGAGGGAGTCAGCACGCTGCGCCCCGCGTGCCCCGTGGAACGCAGCTGAGTCCTGGATGGGAAGCCCGGAGGCCTGGAGCGGCCACCGCGGTGCTGAGAAGCAGACGCAGCCAACGGTTTGGTGAACAAGACCAGGATTCACCGCGGCACCCGTGAGCGTGTGATGTCGGCCTGCGGGGTCCCTTGGCCTGCACGCAGAGCGGGCGTGAGACCCACACATGCAGCACCAAGAGGAGGGCTGCCTGGGGCAGCTGCTCTTTTCTGGTCTGAGGAGTGGGCATGGTTGGGTCAGGCAGAGTCTGATGTTTTCTTCCTCCCATCCTCACCTCTCAGCCCAGGGGCAGTGACAGAAGCAATACGGACAGCACAGTGGCCGGCGGGCCGCCCACCTGAGCCCCCAGGGTGTGCAGTGACCCCCTTCTGTCCCCTTGGCACCTGGGCCCAGAGGAAGATGCTGGAACCTGAGGCTTGAACCTCGTCTGGATTTCTTGATAAAATGACACAAAAGAGGTCAACATTCCGCTCGGATTCCAGAAGACCCAGAGTCTCTTGGAAGGATGTTGGGAATGTCCGGGACACAGTCCAGAACTGGTCAGCATACGAAGTAGTGGGGACAACCGTGCAGCCAGCAGGAGACAAGGAGCAGGAGCACAGACACGCCGGGCTGGAATCAGCAGACCGGCTGCTACCATCGTGCCGCAGGGAGCGGGCGGACTCCCGGGCACAGGGACGAGGCTCCGCAAAGAAACGGAAGGTGTGGGAACATGCCGGATACACACTCACAACCAAGATCTTCATCAACCAAAGCAGAACATTCACCACGTGGACTCCTCCCCGAATGGAGGTGGTTGTAAAAACAGAAGAGGAACGGAAATTATTTGGAACAACAGAAAAGGGAAAACGAATATTGGAAATATATAAGCAGAGCTCCGAGATTTGTGGGATAATAGGAAAGGACCTTCCTCCCCCAAACAGTGTGGGATTCGAGCCCCAACAGAGAAGAGCCAGGATGGACACGGGGATGGGGCCTGGGACGGGGCACGGCGGGCTTCCTGCCTGTGGAGCCGTCCCCCGGGCTCGAGCATATGTCACAACCCCCCAGATCGTACCGTTGAAATCTGGCTCATAGCGGAGAACTAAACAAATGGAGACGTAGTGTTGGTCCGTGAAACCGAGAGCTCCCTCCCGAGACGCTAATGAGATAGACAGAGTAGACTGGAAAGAGGGAGTCAATAATCATAGTAAAATACAATGAATACGTCACGATAGATTTTAAAAGCTAAATGAAAAATTCACGTACTTTAGAAAATGTGAATGAGAAAACTTGTTGGAGGGAGAGTGAAAATAACTGTGAGGAAACATCGTTGAAAAGAAACTCAGAACCATCAGTGCTCGGCCTTCGCGGCCTCAGCCCAGGGGGCAGCTGGAGCGCTCCGCTGACCCACGGTGAGCAGACAAAGCCTCCAGAACTTCCAAAAGGGACGGAGAGCCGTTCCGACAAGAGACTAGACGGCCTCGTACGTCCCGGCCTAAAAGGCTTTATATCAGAGGCACGAGGCTGTGCCAACTGTAGGACGTTTATTCACGTGTGGTTACTGATGATGGAGAAGGCAAAATCTGTTAGTATCTTGGAAAACACCAAACGTGGTCCGTAGATGACCCATTTCCGTTTTTTTTTTTAAGTTTTAACAGATTAATACTGTGAAGAATATTTATTTATTTTATGAATAAATACATTTTAATTTATTTATACGAATTTATTTATATTTTTAATTTCTTTATATGAGTCCCAGACAGGAGGCCTGGGGCAGCCTCTAATGTAATTTCTTTACATGGATCTATGACAAAACCGCGGCCGTACTGTCATCAATACTGAAACACAGTAGTATTTCCATGATATAAAAGAAAGCACATTCGGTCACTACCTCCTCATGCTACTGCTGTTTTTTTAATTCAAAGGATTTATTACCGCAATCTGCACCATCGTTCAGCTGTTTATGACGTTATCCCCCAAATCTAAGCTCCCAGGAACTTCGCGCCACTCTCTACCCCCGGGACCGAGAAGACGGACCTGTGCAGCGTACACGCTCCTTCAGAAAGTGTGGAATGAGTGAACACGCAGGACGACTGGCCATCAGAGCCGCCCGCACACTTGGAGAGGTGGTCTTCAACACAGACGTACAAGCAAAGGAGCCAGTGGCATGAAAAAGGAAAGAACTTTTAAAAATGATTTACAGAAGGAATGAGAGAATCTGGAAAAGCCAACAGAATAAAATGGAAACTCGTAGAATTATTTCAAGGAGGCAGAAGGTGGCTAGGTACCAGATCAAAATACGTGAACCAACAGCTTTATTTGACACCTATGAGACCCGAGGAGAAAATGGATCTACCATAGTCGTGTCAGCAGTAGAAAACTCAGACTATCCAGAAAAATTCATACACATTTATGAGCATGTAGGCACACACATATAGAAGATATGAAATGCAATGTATGCATCTCAGAGCATTGTGGACATGACTGACGAGACAAAAGAAGATCTGTCTAAACGGAGAGACGAGCAGTGCTTCCGTGGGGAAGACAATACCGTAAGAATATAAATTCTTCCCAAATTGTTTTACACACGTACTGCAACTTCGATGAAAATCCCAGTTTCCTATCTTGTGAAACTTCGTCTTAAGATACATGTGAGGTAGAGAGGCAGCAAGGCTAACCATGAAAACAGAGGTGAGGAACAGGACAGGGGGCTTTTGAGCTGACGGCAGGGCAAAGTTATGAAATAATGAATTCAAAAGACGAAGCGTTCCCTCGGGGGCAGACGTAGAAAGATCAACAGATAAAAGCGTAATAAACACCCAAGCGCATATGAGAATGTGGCATGTGGTGAAGATGACATCAAAATCACCATTTTCGTAAAGTGTTTTGAGGCCAGGACAGCCCATCAGGGGGAAATAAAGACTGAGACTTTCATACACAATAAATAACAAAAAGCTTCATTTCCGAGTGACGCACAGAAGAACTCAGATTTGGGAGAAAAGACATACTTGTCAACACGGACATGAAACTAACGGACAGCGGCGGTATCCTCAGCAACGTGAGTAGAAATAACAGAGGAACTATTTGAAATACGTGTGAAATCGAAAATTAGTATTAACCGTGTATCAGAAGATACATAGAACCATAAAGAAAAAGCCAACAGTGGGAACATGGGCGAGAGTGTGAACAGGAAACTCACAGGAGAAAGAGGAGAGCGGCTGCCTGTAAGCCAGACACACACGCCACTGGGCTTGGAGACGACGACACGGGGCCCTCGGAAGGGGCAGCAGGAAGTGGGTCACTGCTGTCCGCTTTGAGCGAGGTCCCAGGACTGTGCCTTTGGTGAGCACGCTCATAGGTCGTGCCTTCCTGGAGGCAACCTCACCATGTCCATCTCAGTTTAAAATTCTCTTCCCTCTGCTCTGGGCATCACAACTGGCGGAGGGAGAAAGACTCAGGCTTATGTCACAGACACATACCCCAGAACTTTGCTAAAACAGCATGTTTGTTAGGAAAACCGCGAGAAGCCCCTCGGTGTCTGCCCGCAGGGGAGCTGCTCCTCACGGAGTGCATCTAGCCTTCAGACCCTGCACAGCCGGCCACGGAAAGGGCAGATCCGTGTGCCCATGGGAAGATTCCAAAACACGACTTAGACACGCAGAAGCAGGTGGATGTCACTTATTTCCAAAAGGTCAGCCCACCTGTGCGTGCACGTCCCGTGTTTCGCCTCCGTGTGGGGGCTAGGAGGGCACCCGCCGGCATCCCCGGGCCGCTCGATCCCGACGGAGGAGGCTTCAGCTTCCCCTCGGCAGGTGCTGGTGGCTGAGGCTGCAGTCACTGTGCAGGGCCAAGAGTGACCCCTTGGAGGGGTGCAGGTGTCTTGAAGCAAAGGGCGGAGAGAAGGGGGAGGGGAGGAGGAGGAGCTGAGAGAGGGACACGGCACCCAAGGCCCTGTAGTGGGCGGGGCTGACCTTCACCCAGAGGCACCTCTTCCCTGGGCCCTGCCCCGAGGGAAGAGCAGAGCTTGGCTGGGATTCCCAGATGCCTGCCGGGACCTGCAGAGTGACGGCTGCTCACCGCCACCTCCCGGATGCCGTGGATATCTACGGGGCGGGGGGCAGCCGTGCTCACCTGGAACCATCCATCCTTCAGGAAAGCAGCTCTCAGGTCAGGCCCCTGCACGGTGCAGTTCGCAGCATGTGTGTGCGTGTGCATGCGTGTGTGCGTGCGTGTGCCCCTCTGCGTGGGCCTCGCAATGCTCACGGCGCCAGTTCTCCGTCCTGCCCGTGCCCCTGCTGAGTGTGACATCTGATTCTGACTCCTCGGGTCTTGCCTTCTGTTCCGACACGAGACGCGGAGCGCTAATGTCCGTGGCCCTGCTTCGGTGGCTGGGACCTAAGTGGTGGGTCAGTGACCTCAGAGGTCACTAGGAACATGGACACCATGGGGCATACCCTGGGGGGCTCCGGTGCTACCTGGCAGGCCTCTCCGGAGCGGCCCGCCCAGGCCCTGCCATCAGGGGACGGGGCTCCCACACCCAGGCGGCCGCACCCCTCCCTGCGCCCCTGGCCGGCCCGCAGACCATGCCGGAGCCGTGGTGGCCGAGGAGTGATTGGTCATGGTATTGGCGATGGGTATTGACAAAGGCCTTCAAAGTCACAGGTTGACTTGCCAGATCAATAACGGTGCAGGGAAATAATTAAAACTGTCAGATTTAGAAAGTATTAGAGGTACTTAGAGCTTTCTGCCAACTATGGAAAACAGGGATTAATGGCGTTATCTCCCGCACTTCTAAGTTACAGAGCAAGTTATTAAAGTCTTTCTTTGACACTCATTGGCAGTGAAGGGTCAACATCAAAGGCTTCAGAGCAAACTCTCGGAGTCCATTAACCCGGAGCCCAGCCGTGCCCGCACAGGAGTCAGACGGGGGCCAGGAGATCACAGGCGCCTTCCAGCAAGAGGCTGTAAAGTTAAAAGGCACTTAGAGCGCTCGCACCTCGCCATCCCCCGGGCTCCGCTGGGGGTCTGATGTGGTCTGGGCCGCGAAAGAGGAGCCCCATTTGGGGACCTCATGCTGTCACAGAGCTGGGCAGGGCCAGGGGGAAGACAGGGCTCTGGGACCCCCGCCCGCTCTCTGCATGGCTTACGGAGGACCCCCCTGCTCCCATCGGCTCCTCCTGGGAGCGCCCTCCTGCATGGCCCTCCCGTGGGTCCCCTCTCCTGTCACCCTGCCTCAACCTTTTTATCCACCCGGTGTTTCCAGTGGAAGCAGGCCCCCGAGACCCAGAGGGTGGGGGTTCCGGGGCCAGAGGGCAGAGGGGACACGACAGACAGACACCCTATTTTGGGGGTGAGCACACTTCTGCTGAAGCTCACAATCCAAGTACAGTGCTCCCCATCGCCCAGGGACTGAGAACGTCCTGGTGGCAGAGGGCATGGCCCATGTGGTCAGCCTCTGAGGCCAGCAGTCCCCTGGCCAGCAGCACTGGGGGATGGGTTTGGGGCCACAGAAGCAGCTGAGTCACCCTTTGGCATCAGGGAGCGTGCTGGTGTGTGGGCACCTCCCTGCAGGTGACAGATGTGGTTGGGAGGGGAGGGGCCGCAGGGCCCAGAGTGGGGTCCAGCTCTGGAGATTTAGAACCCCCACGCTCAGACCCCAAGACGGGGGAGGGAGAGAGCATGTGCAGGGGACACGTGGCGGTAGGAGCTCAGCTGTCCAGTGCGGACTGGGGACACCACGCCCTCAGGTGCAGCAGCTCTTGGAGAGAGCGCATCCACTAAGCGCCCCGGGAGAGGGCGGGGGGCCAGGCCTGCCCGGATTGGGGCCAGGACTGTGCCCCGGGGAGCTGGCCAGCATGAGCAGCAGCTACGGTCCAGCGTGGCCAACCTGGGGTGCCCGGAGGTGGAAAAGGAGCTCACCTGGCCCAGGGCACCCTCCCCCGCCTTATGCGACTCCTCGGGGTGAGCGCCACAGTCCCCCGGCTGACGCAGGCCTCAGCGTGACCGCCCCACCTCCCCACCTCCCCAGGAGCCCATGGGCTCCTGGGCCGGCTCTCTGCAAGCCCACTAGCGTCCCAGGGGAAGCTGACTGACTGGGAGCTACCGTCGCCCAGAGCTGGGAAAGCTCCGGAGAGCCAAGCCGGAAGCTGCTGTTGCCGCTGGGCTCCCCACGTGGTCGGGGCGCGGCAGGGGCTGCCACTCCTCCGCAGAGCTAGTGACCAGGAAGGACGTGGGGGAGGAGGCTGGCATCACCGTGCCACAGGCCAGAGGCCGTGTCTCTAAGTCCGCGGCCTGCTGCCCTGCTCGCTGCCCCCGGGGGCCATTCCGGGTTAGCTCGTGGTCAGTGTCCCGGCTTGCGGATGGGGAGCATCACACGAAGGACGTCCCTGTCCCAGCGAGCCTCGTCCTCCAAGACCCGTCCCGTTGGGCCTCTGCGGTTCCTCCCTTTTCACTGTTGGGAGCCTCCTAGGGAGACGGGCAGATGTACAAGGAACGACGAGAGAGTGGCCCCAATCGACACAAACGCAGAGACACGGACGCACACACGTGGGCTGGTCAGGCGCTGCGGTCCCGCGGGAGGACTAAGTCACGGGGTAGACGGGGTAGTGGGTCTGAGGAGGACACTGTGACCGTGTGGTTCGGGGACACGCGGCGTCCACACGGGTGCCCAGCGCAGCAGACCGTCGCCTGTCGGTCCATGCGGTCCACCTGGAGCCGACCTGGCACCGCGTGTCCCCTGTGTCTGGATTAAAGCCATTTACCGGTGCAGCACGGACGCATTTGGACGGCGGTGTTTTTACAAATTTCGTCTCTCGCTTGGCGACCCGGGCTCCGGCGGCCACGGAGCCGCGCTCTGGTCTCCGGCCGCGGCCTGGGCGCTTCCAGATTCCACGACCTGGAGCGCGGCGCGGCGCGTGCCTCTGCGTCCGACTGTCCCTCGCGCGGCCTCCAGGTCCCTCGAGTCCTCACGCACGGCGGGACCCCTGCTGGGCCGGGACCCAGCGACGCCTCCGCTGCGGGCGCCCCTCTCCCCACCTGCCGTCCCCGATGGACGCCTGCGCTGCCTCCGGATCTCGGCGCGGGGAAGCGGGGCCGCGGGGGACACGGGGGTGCCGAGGGCTCCTCGACTTCGTGCTTTGGTTTCCTTCCGAGAAACACCCACAAGTGGAGCCGGGGTCACAGGTCCTCGTCTTCCATTCCGCGTCCTCCGTGGGGCTTTCCGGAGCGGCGGCCCCAGGGCCGAGCCCACGCCCACGCGCGCCCCTGCCCCCCGCACTGGCCCTCTGGCCGTCCCCATCCCAGGGCACGCCCAGGAGCCCCGCCCCCAGCCATCCGGGGCCCCTTCTGGGGCAGAGACCCCCGCGGGGCGGGACCGCGGAGCCCTGGGTCCCTTCGTGCGCTGCATCAGGTGCAGCCACCTCGGGCCAGGGCTGGGGGCCTTCCCGGGCTCGGACCCAGCAGCGAACCAGGGACGCGTGGCCGGGAAGACCAGCCAAGTCGCCTACAGCCTTGCTCTCCCTCCCCCAACCCGTCCTCCGGATGCCCCCGGCGATCCCCGTGCTGCCCGGCCCCCTCTGCCCAGCGCAAAGCGACCTGCCCCCGGCCTCGTCCCTTCTTCCCTGTCCGAGGCCGCCGCGTCCGTGGCCCTGCCGGAGCCCGAGCCACTCGCTCCGCTGACGTCTGCAGAGACCTGGCGGGCTGGGACGGCGCAGGGTCACAGCCTGCGGCCCCTCGGGGAGGGCGGGGACAGTTACTGCGGGAGGAAGGGAGTCGCGGCTGGCGCCCCCGTCCTTCACTTGAGAAGGGGCCCGGCAAAGCCCGTGGGGATGCCGGCTCAGAGCAGCGGTGGTTGGAAGGTCAGGAACCAAGAAGGGGGAGGCGCCGCGGGCCTGGCCAGCACGTTCTGGGGTCCTCCTTGCCCCACCCCTGGGCGTCCTGGTAGGCCCACAGCCTGTCCCTTCCCTGTTCGTGGGGGCTGACGTGGCCCAGGTCTTCTCCGTGGCGTATGTTCTTGGACTACGTCCTGGACTTGGGCAGGGCGGACGTCGGGACCTGTCTCCTGCCCCAGGAGCCTGGCCTGACTTCTGCGGACCTCGGGCTTGTCACCTGCACGGTCGGCACGCAGCACAATGCAGAAGGCTGCCGGAGGCGTGGTGGTGGCAGGGACAGAGAGGGCGGCCTGGGAGGAAGGTCCCGCTCCCCGGCTCCCAAGGCCCTGAGCTCGGAGCGGGCCCACGCGGGGCCACAGACCTGTGCCCTCCTCACTCCACAGAACGTGTTTGGTCTCTAGACCGGGACACCGGCCGCTTCCGTGCGATGCTGGCCCCGCTGGGGTCTCGCGGGCTGCACCCTCAGCCCCTCGTCCCTGACCCCCAGCCCTCTGTGGGCTCACAGGCAGAGTGGGAGCAGGGCCAGCGAGGGGAACTTGGCCTGGAGGACGCCCAGGTCGCCGGAACAATGTGACCTGGAGACAGCATCCCGGACACCTCGAGGAAGTGTCCTTCATCACACACGTGAACACACATGCCACACGGCACACCACACGCCCCGTCTTGGTGGATGTGATCCCATGGTGCGCCCAGCCTGTCCTGGCCGGCTTCGCAGTGTCTGTGCAATCCCGTCCCGCACGTACGGGGGTGGGGCGCGTGCAGCCGCTGGGCAGCTCGGGGCCTGCGACACCTGGCATCCTGGTCTCTCCTGCCTGGAGGCCCGGTCACCCTTGTGTGCGGGGGCACTTCTTTCTCAGGGACAGATTTTCCACATGGGAAGCCAGGTCCACGGTTTTCTTTTCTTTTCTTTTTTTTTTTTTTTTTTAAGATTTTATTTATTTGACAGACAGAGGTCACAAGTCGGCAGAGAGGCAGGCAGAGAGAGAGGGGGAAGCAGGCTCCCCGCTGAACAGAGAGCCTGATGCGGGGCTCTATCCCAGGACCCTGGGACCATGACCCGAGCTGAAGGCAGAGGCCTTAACCCACTGAGCCACCCAGGTGCCCCAGGTCCACGGTTTTCTGTGTTTTTTGCTGGAAACGTGCATTTCTGGACGGCCCTGCGGGGGGGCGGCTGTGACTCCCATCGCCATAGTCACGCGCGTGCTCCCTCCTTCACAGCCCCTCCAGACCGTGTCACCTTTGTGATTTTTGTCTGAGAGGCGAAAATTGGTATTTCCTTATTAAAACAATTTGCATTTTCTGGCTACTTGTGACATGGTGTAACTTTTCACAGTGTGTTTGGGCATTTGGGGATTTTCTAGTAAGTGCCTATCCATATATTGGGCTAATTTTCTCTTGTCATTTTAAAAATCCATTTTAAAAGCTGTCGGCATATTGTAGCTGTGAGCCCTGTAACTGCTCTGTGCTTTGCAAAATGTCTCCCGATTGTTTGTCTTTGGGGCTGCGGTCTCTTACGCTGCACATTTGTTTAAACGTAGTGACATATGTTTCTCATAATTTTTGTCTTTAATAGCTTCTTAGTTGCCAATATTCATTAAAAACATTTGTCTGAACCACAGGTTATACAGATATTCCCTTTCTTCTAAGATTTTATTGTTTTATATGTTAATATTTTATTATCTGACGCATCTGGTCTTGATTCTGGCGTGAGCGGAGCTGCAAGCCCAGCCGGTTGCCTTCTGCACAGACGGCTGCGGGTCCACATCCCTTCCCGGGGGGAAGCACCAGCTCTGCATGAATCTGCCTTCCTCTGCCCCCTTCCCTCTGACCTGCCCCCTTCCCTGGGGGGATTCCATCCTCCCCTCCCAGGGTGGGTCCTGACGGGTGTGGGGACAAGACGGCAGGGCCCCGCCGGGACAGCGGAGGACAGCTCGGAAGCCGGACAGTCGGGCAGTGGAGGCAGGAGGCTCGCCTGTGGGGTCCTGCCCTGCTGTCCAGACTCTGGGCAGGCAGGTCACGCCCGGGGCGTCTGCACCCCACGGGTCAGAAGAAACCAGCGAGAGACATCCCGAGGTGGCTCCAGCCACCAGCTTGTCCTGGAGGGACACGAGAGTAGGGGCGCCGCTCTGGGAGTTCTGTTAACTCGTGGGTTCTCTTTGCGGGGGTGTAGACGTCGCCGGCCAGAGGCTTCTAACACTGGGAGCCTGAGGTCTAGCTGCGGGCACCGGGTCCGCGTGAACAGTCCGCGGTGGTGGCAGGTGCGCACCGTCGGGGGGAGGAGGGTCACAGAGGTGAGGTCTACCCGCAGGCAGCTGGCGGTCGGGCGAGGGGCGGCGCATCCCCGTGGCTCCCGGCTCCGGCCCCGTGGTGCGGCGGCTGTCGGCCGGGATTGATCACGAAGCCCGGCGTCTGCCTCCGGAAAGATGAACGCCGCTTCGCTGACGGGCGCGGCTTCCCTTCTCGGGAGTCGAGAACAGAGAAGGAACAATTAAGCGCAACCTGAGGCAACCCAAAATATTATCCATCAAAAGACTCACATCCAATCCTCCGGGCACATTCATCAAAATGTCACTTATTCCAAATACGGTTTTATCTTATTAATGCTAATTTCTTCCACGGAAAGACTAGCGATTGTGCCGTTCAGCGCTTATCAGGAGACGGGAAGGAATGCTTTGCATCGTAATTCACGGCCGTCTTGTTTACTGTCAGCTTCTCAGCGCCCAGAGCCCGTGGCCTGTCTCCTCCCTTCTCGGCCTCGGGGTGGCTCACCAGGCCGGGGCTGGGACGACAGTCCCCAGGAAGAGGCAGCCGCCTCCGCTCAGGATGTTCCTGCCCCATCTGTGCCCTGTGCGTGACGCAGAAGCCCCAGGATGCGTTCAGGCGAGCGTGCCGCTGCTCTGCCGGTGCCCCAGACCCGGCAGGCGTGGCTGGCAGCCCTCCAAGCGCCCGTGGAGCGCCTGGGGGCACCGCGCTGTGTGGACAAAGATGACCCCGCCTGACCCCAGGGCCTACCCTGCCATCTCCCCCCTCACTCTACCCCTGCGGGCATCCAGGTCCCGGGGAGGTACCCTGACTCCTGAGGAGAAGGCAGGTGCATGGGGGATGGGCGGATTTGAGGCTGGGGTGTTACCTGCGGGTGTGGGTGGGAGTTGGGGCGCTCGGGCCCCCCAGGTGCCTGACCTTCCCTTCAGTAAAGGTCCCCTGTGCCTGCTCAGGACTCCAGCGGGCGTTGTAAGGAGGATGTTGGGAAGTGATTTGAAGGGTCAGAAATCAAGGTCCCGTTTGGCAGAAATGCATAATGAACGGCCGGTCAGCACATCTGCAGGAAATATGGTCGATAAAGAGACAAATGACTGATGAATGGGGAGAGATGGGAGGGATGCTCCATCAGCCGCAGGGGGAGGCCGGGGCGGGCGCACCTGATCAGCCCCTCAGTGACGCGGCGTGGACGGTTCAGCAGACAAAGCGGATGGCTGCGTGGACGCCCGTCTCCCCCGCGTGGCAGCGGGACACCTGCTGCTCACAGTCCTCCAGGCTCTCCTAGAGCCGTATGCGGTGGGCACGGGCATGGACGGCGGCTCAGGGGCACATGAGCCCCCTGCCCCGGGGGGTGACCTGGGACAGAGCCTGGGGGGCACAGCTTACGACTGGAGCTCACGGGAGCATGGGGCCAAGGCGGCCCCAGGTCAGGCGTGTAGAGGCCGTTATGTCCCTGGCTGCTGGGCTCCAGGCGGGCATGGCCCCTAAGGGCTGTGACGACTGTACAGAGGCGCGTGGACGGGCTGCAACCGATGGCCACATGTGCTCAGTGGAGAGAAGGCATCATGCTTGATGGAAAAAAGCACAAGGGAAGGCCCAGAGGGACACAGGAGGAGGAAGGGGGGAGCCTTGGCTCGGGCCGCAGGACACATTGTTAAATCAACGAGACTGAGGAGGCTTGGGGGGGGGGCAGGACGCTGCTGCTCCCTTGACGGCTCTGACCAACTCTGGGGTGGGAGCAGATGCTGTTTGATGATTGTTGTAAGTCAATGAATCATTTCCTGTCGTTAACAGAAATCACGTATTAAATACATGTCCATTGTACTCATGCTTCTTCCTGTGAACCATTCCCAATATGAATAAAACCACAGCAAATAGTGCAAAACACACGTCTGCAACAGAGTTTTTATATTGTCTGTATTTGGGTCTGGTTGTTGTTTTTGAAAAAAATCTGAAAGCTGTAACAGAGACCCCTTCTTCCTGTCCGTCATTCCAGGCCCGCCCTTCCCAGGAGTGCCCATGAGGCAGGGACAGCACCCTTTCATCTCCTTCCACTTCCTCCTGCTAATGGCCTGGAGTAGAGGCGGGATTGCTGGAGCACTGGCAGCCTTTCGGGAACATGAGGTGACCTTGACAGCAGAAGCTGTTCACAAGGACGGTGCAGCAGGAAAATAGTGGGAGCCCATCACCATCACATCCCCATAGAACCACACACGAGTCCCGGGTTTTGGCCTTTAGACGTCATAATTTCATGAGAGAAAAGCAGTTAGTCGCTGTGTTTGATGAGCATCTGCCGTCACTGGTTTCTGCGTGGCGCTGCTGAAGGTATTCCAGCTGAACCAAGCCTCTCTCCCCCGTCAGGAGGTCGTCCCCCCTCAACGAGGGTGCACCATCCCCGCACAGCGCGCGGTACCACCCTGCACGTGCGCGGCCGTGTTTCCCGGCACAAACTCCTTCTGCACCTTGTCGCACAACACGGCTTCAGGAACGCCCGGCTCGACAGGCGCAGGTCTCCTCCGCCCGTTTTCACCGGCCAGTCGTGGTCCCGCACCACCCCACGGACGTTTCGGTTGTGTCAGGAACGTCTGCGTCATTAGAGGACGTCTGGAGTTCACGGGATTGCGGCTCGTTGGTCTGTGGTGGAAGTCCACGGGGTCGGGGTCCAGAAGGAGGGTTCCTGGGCCCCGGGGCGGGGGAGGGGCAGTGCTTGCTCCGCGAACGTTCCTGCCGCGTTCCTGCCCAGCGCCGCGCACTTGGGCCTTCCCACTCGCCCATCCTCTGCGGGGATAGCGGTGCCCCGGGGCCGCCATCCTCACCGTCCAGGCTCTTCACAGGCTGGATGGTCCAAAGGGTGTGATTTTTATGTAATATTGCATGAGCTTTTGTTTTCCTGCTTATTGTTTTAAAAAGTCACTGGCTTTCATGTTTCTTCCCTTGTCTGTGGAGTGTCTGTCCAGACCCTTGCCCAGAGCTTGACTCCGCCGCCCACGCTCGCGGTACTTCCTCGTCCCGTGTCTGTGCCCTGTTGGCCCGTGGGGACACACACCGCAGCGCTGTCCCCGGGCCTCCAGCGTGGCCCTCGGCGATCTGCTGTCTCTCACCGAACGGAGATTTCGAGTTTGATGTGGCCGAACCCACCAGTCGTGCCTGTGAGGCTCGGGCCGCTCTGGTCCTGAGCAAGGGGCCCGCTCCTCGCCCGGGGTCACCGGTGGAACCCCATGTTCTCTCCCCAGGTGTTCACGGTTCAAGGTTCACACTTGGGTCGTTCACCCATCAGGAGTTCAGTTTTATTTCTGCCTCAAGTCCCCGCCCCCGCCTTGCCCGCCCGCTCCGTCCCGGCGCGCCGAGCATCCCGCCGCCGGGATCTGACTCTGCTCTCCTTCCTACCTCGAAGGCCTCCCGTCGGACCCTCAGTGACGTTTTCTACACCTGCCCCCCCAAGCATCTCACGAAGCTTTCGCGTCCTCGCGGAGGCTTTACAGACGGGCTTTCTCGGTTGCCCCTCCCTGCCAGGTCTCGTGATCTACCCACGGCGACAGGGGTCACGTCTCCAGACGGCAGAGCTACAAGGTGGAAAAGGCCAGCTAAGCCACGCTGGCCGCCTCGCCACCGAAAATCAACCTCTTTGGTGTCCACCCAGCAAGACAGCTGCCCCATTATCCCCGTGGAGAAACAGTGACTTGAAGTGGGGCACAGTCATGGAAACACCCGTGACGCGTGGACACCGCCGGCATCGCCAGGTGGAAGACAGGGTCCACCTTTGCGGAACAGCCGTGGGCAGTAGGGCAGAGACGGCACAGCCCATCAGCTCGGGACACCGGCCCCACTGGGCGTCCCCGGACAGGAGGGAGCTCAGGAAAGACTCGTCTCCTCTACAAGACATCGGAAACGGAGACTCTCAGGGTTGAAAAAGCCGATGGCTTCTAGATCCCTCACACTGAAACGAGATTTAAAATCTAATCAAGAAAATACCCAGTAGAACCTCTTGCTTGCATGAAGTCACTTGGATAAAGGGTATGACCTTTGTTTTCAAACCCCAAATTCCCCCTGGAAAGCAAACAAAGAAAGAATGTCAGGGGGACACAGGGGGACATGGAGAGGAGGCGGGCAGGGACACGGGGGCGGGAGTGCCGGGCTGGATGGGGCTCACAGGACGGAGACACAGGAGCGAGGGCACAGGGGACAGACGGAGGGATGGACGCGCCGACTCACAGGTGGAGCGGAGGGACACCCCAGACCAGGGAGCCTCTTATGAAGGAAGCCACGCTGGGGGAGGGGCAGGGGGGAGGGGCCGGAGCCTCGGACGGCCCGCGTCCCGAGAGCAAGCCCATGGGGCTGGGGAGGTGCTCGCCTCCGCCCATCACGTCCCGCGAGGACAGCCCCGGGTGGGGGCCAGGCACGCCGCCCTGCTCCCCCAAGGGGCCTCAGCCTCTCCGCTCTCGGAGAGCGGCACGGTCCCGGCAGCGTCCCTGGGGGTGACCGACCTCTCTCTGCAGCAGGACGTGGGGGGCAGGGGGACTTCCGGGCTCGGTTTTCTCCGCTGAGTGGGTCACGGAGGTCCTCCTGAGTAGAGGGTACCGGGTAGGGGCCAGTGGTGCCGCCGGCCGGCTGGACAGACGCGCTCACTGCACGGACAAGTACGTGTCTGCTGCTCGGGGGCCGGGGCCATGCCAATCGCCGTCCTCCTGTCTCCGGGGTGGATGCCGGGTGCCGATGGTTGGGGGGGTGCGGGACCCTAGATGGGGCATCCACCCACTGCCCCCTCCCCGGGGGCACGTCGGTGTCATGAGGTTGGCACACACAAGAGCGCGTTCTCATCACACCAGGTGCTCCGGGTGCTGGAGCAGAAACGTGCGGAAGGAGGGGAGTCTGCTGGCCGTCACAGGTCCCTGGGGCCACCCCGGTGCTCCTGCGTGCTCCTTGTCACACTCACGGGCGTGATGTGGCAGAAGATGGGCAACGGCGTGGAAAGGACAGGAGTGGTTTGTCACCAGGACACGGAGAAGCGTCCCAGACACACGGAAGGGGCCCGTGACGTCCCCGGGGGTGGCTCCCGGTTAGACCCCTGTGGGTATGAATATCTGCAGCAGGAAGACGGGCTCTGGGCTGCCGAGCAGAAGTCCCTGCGCAGGGTCGGTGCCCGCCGTGCGCCGTGCGCTCCGGAGCCGGGCCTCTCAGTCCTGGAGGCTGCAGGGCAGGACGGCCGTGCCTGGGCCCAGACCCGGGAGACAGAGCTCAGGGACACCGGGCGGCCCCCTCTGCCCCGACCACTTGGTACTTGGAGGCCAGATTCTCCCGGTTCATGTCAGGGCGTCCGCCTCCCCCCAGACTCTGAGGTTGCACGGTATCGGCTCAGGTTGTGCTCTGCTCAGAGTTGTGCCCTCGTCCCCCCGCCCGCCCACACTGTCCTTTTCTTCCTGGCTGTCCTCCATGTCCCCCTGCCGTCCTCCTCGTCCCCTCACCCGTCCTCCTCACCCCTCCTGTCCTCCTCGTCCCCTGCCGTCCTCCTCGTCCCCCTGCCGTCCTCCTCGTCCCCTCACCCGTCCTCCTCATCCCCTCACCCGTCCTCCTCACCCCTCCCATCCTCCTCGTTCCCTGCTGTCTTCCTCGTCCCCACAACCGTCCTCCTCATCCTGCACAATATGCAGGTGCCAGGACAGGGTCAGAGGACGCTGGGCCTCCAAGGCATTTGCTCAGAACTTGAAGTCTGCTCCTGGATTGAAATTTTCTGGAGAAGCCGGGGAGGCGGGTGGGTCAGGGAAACAGAATGCACCCCCCCCCCCCTTCATCTTTCCTGTGGCTCCTGTGTCTTCCCGGAGAACACTGTGCTGTGTTCCCAGCGCACCGTGTCCCCAGCCTTCCTCAAGGTGGCTCCTACTCCCCACGTCCCGTACCTTCCCCACAATTGTCTTAATTGCTTTGCTGATGAGGAAAGTCTTCTGTGTTGGATCAGCATCTGGGGAGCTCCCGAGAGACGGTGCAAGCCTGTGGGGTCTTCCTGGGTGGGCCGTGCGGGTCCTCGGCTGTCACCGTCACTCTGCACGCCGGTTCTCGCCGGGGATGGTGATAAACGGCGGCGGATGTGTCTTCTCGTGTTTTCCTGGCATCTGTCTTTCTCTTTTAAATGCTTAAGGGGGAAAATGCCCACGTGCTTCGAGCAAATGTTCTTTCTGCTGTCCCCGTGGAAAGACAGCGAGAAGTCCTTACAATGACTGGCCTTCCTCTCTTCTAATCACGGAAAATTGACCTAGAGAGGAAAATGAAATTTAAATGTCCTGAAGAAGGCTGGCGCGCGTTGACAGCCTGCCAGCTCCGTGAGTGCGGCCCCCCGGGGACGCGGGGGGTCTCGCCGAGCCCCGCAGCACAGTGTCTCCACCATGGGCCCGGCTTGTTCTAGTTAGGCAGCTCAGAGAATAAACGATTTCACTCTTTCTCCCCGAAACTGTTCGGACCCATCATCTGAACGCGGAGGGGGCCGGCATGGCTAGCTGTGTGCGGGCCCTGGGCCTCGTACAGACGGTCGGCGTGCGGATCCCGCGGGGACATCACGGGGACCGAGTGGCCGGACAGGAAACTGGCCGTAGCCCTGGGGCAGCGGGGAGTGCGAGGCTGGACGCAGAGGGCCCGCGGACAGTGACGTCCAGCCCGACGCTGCCGTCCCCCTTCTGGTCCCACGGTGGCCTGTCCACTCTCCTCACAGCCGTCCGGCCCCCCCGGCCGCAGCGCTGCCCTGACCCCGCGATGCTCCCTCACACACAGGGTCGGGCCCAGTCTGGCTGGGACCTGCCAAGTCCTCGGGACCCGGGCCCTTGGTGCCCTCAGTGCCCTGAGTGCCCTGCCCCGTCCCTGAGGCGGCCCAGTGGTCCTGTGTGGTGACGATGATGGCCGCACACAGTGGCAACGCTGGTGACAGCCCAGTGTGGCTGGCGCTGTCCTGCGCTTTGTGCCGACACAGCCCCCCACGGAGATGTCCAGGCCTGCAGGGGGGCAAGGGCTGAAGAGCAGCGCGCCTCCAGCCTCCCCACCGTCCCGGGCCCCAGAGCCAGCCCAGGGCACCCCACCCCACTCTGAGGTGTTTCCATGGCGAACCCCGTGGCCGTGCGCACCTGTGGGCTCAGGGACGGGCTCCGAACCCCATCTGTCCTCTCTAACCGCCCAGCCCCAGGCCAGCCCCGCCTTGAGAATGTTCTGCTGGTTTAGGGGTCGGGGCATCTGGGTCCTCGCCGGAAGGTGACAGCCCCTGGAAATCAGGGTGCCTTCCCGGGACGCCAGCAGCTCTCAGACCGGGCCCTCGAACCCAGAGCCGTGAAGTCCGTCCCGCGTGCAGTGAGAGCAGAGACCTCCCTGGGACTCGGCTGATGCCAGACGCCTCAGAACAGTGGTGTCTCCTCATGCGGTTGGCGGACGTGCTCCCGGGGCGACGACTCGTCTTCCTCGGATAGGAAATACTCGGCGGTCAGGTCTGTCGGGGACAGCCCCGCTGTTCTGCTGGTCTGCGGTGAGGGAAGCTCTTCTCGTCAACACTCTTGTATTTGCAAGAACCTTTTAGAGGTTTCCGGCCAGAAACAGAGCGTCCCTGTGTGGGGTCGGCTGGGTGGGGCGGAGGGCGGGAGGGCAGAGGGGACAGCGGGTTCTCCACGTTCCGGAACGCACCGCCGGGGCTCAGAGCCGGCGGCGTGTGTCACCGAATGCTGTTCACAGAGCAGTCCCCGCTGCCCCCGGACGATGTCCCCGCCGCCCCTGGATGGATGTCCCCGCTGACCTTGGGGGTCCAGCCCCACTGCTCCTGGCAGGCTGTGGGGAGGTGGGGATCTGGGCCCATTTCTCCATCATTTCTCCGTCCGGGCCGTTCCGCCACAAGGCTGCCAGCGTGACCTCTGGCTGCTGCTCCCTCGCCTCCCGCTTCCCCACGGGCTCCAGGCTCGGGAGCCAGAGAGGGGATTGTTTATTTGCCCCGTAAATTGCCCCAAAGCCCTCCTGATGGGCAGATCCCAAGCCCTGACATGTGGTGGTCTGGTGGAACTCGGAGCTTCCCCACGCTCAGACAGTGCGCACTCCCCTTTGAGGGGAGCAGGGTCATCGTTCTTGTCCCCAAACTCGGGACACGACGCAGGGCCTGGTGTCGCTGCTGGACAACCCGCCCTGGATTCATTCTGTCTTCACGACGACAACCTTGTGTGCTTGGCTCTGTGGGCATCACCTCCTGCTGGACGGGGCGCTCCTGAGCTTGACCTCGCAGCCCTCCCTTCCCCCATTGCACGGCTGCGGCGTCCACGGAGGGAGCTGGCGGTTTCCCCGCTGCTGGGAGGTTCTGCAGAGGAAACGTCTAAGGATTTGCCGCCGATGGTCTCAGCCTAGACGGTCCAGCGTGGAAGCCGGAGGTCGTCCTGCACCTGCCCGCGGAAGCCCTGACCCTTCCATCTGGCGGCTCCTCTGTCCCCGCGTGGACCTCTCTCAGCAAACTGCAAGCCCAGACCAGGAACCGAGTCGGGCAGGGACAGAGTGCTGTGAAGGTGTGCCGGGCTGTCCTCTAGGTCCTCTCCAGGCCCAGGGGCTCACGAGCAGTTCTGACTCTGAACTAGGGAGACTGTCTTTCCCCTGCCCTTGTCCCTCAGAGCCCCAAACCCAGGAGCCCAAGAGACCATCAACCCTGGGCTGTGTCCCAGTGGATGTGCCCTTGTCCCCAGGCCTGTATACAGCATCAGCCCCAAGTGCCCAGGACCCCAGGACCTGTAGCCCGGAAACCCCAGGCCCCCCTGCCCACTGACCCACAAAGCCTCTGCATATGGTGGGCTCGGTTCCGGGGCTCACCACAAAGGCTAGTGTGGGGAGGAGGCTCCTACCTGCCTGGGACCCCCCGACGGTGCCCACGGGCCTGCGGCGGAGCCCACGTCAGGATGGAGACACGGAGCTCTTTTGAAAGCAGCACTTTTTTTTTTTTTTTTTAATTTCCTTTTCATGGTCACCAATTACCCTCATTTCAGTGCTGGTTTCCTGTCTTGCCTCAAATGCTTCGGATGCAAACCGCGCAGCTAGGTCCTCGGAGCGTTCCCAATCCCAAGCCCGGCTTTGTGGAGGAGATGACTCAGGAGTGTTTCCGCACAGACATCTGGAGCCTGATCCTGAGACGGGACCACCGCGGAGGCGTGCGGGTGCCTTTCTGGAACCGTCCGAAGTTCCATGAAAACACAGACAACTCCCCCCGTAGGTCCCATTCATGAACTCTAATCTCAGGGAAGGGTGCATCCCCAAGACGCAAACCACAGATTTGCAAACGATCCAAGCCTCACCAGGCCCCTGAGCCGAGCCTACCTCTCCTGGGCGCCCGTGGAGCCTGGCCCGGCCGCAGAGGGTGGAGGGACGCCTCACCCCCCGGGCTCCCCACGCGCCATCCCTCTGCACCCCGTCTCCGCCCCAGCGACAGGCAGCTCTGGTCCCACAAAACTCCCCACTTGCCTTGTCAAGGTGGCCTGCTTCCGTATGCTGAACCCTGAGTCTTCCTTACGTGGGTCTGGTTCCGGGGTTAATGGTAAACATGCACACATTAAATTTTATTGAGATTTGCATGCAGTTGCCAGAAACAGCAGAGAAATCTCTCGGACACCTGGCCCCTCTCCCCCAGTGGTAACACTTCCCAAACTCCGGTAGAATATGTTGATATCAATATATAAAATATTGATATATTTGGTTATAGCTGGTTTCCCCAGCTGTTTTGGTATTTGTGTGTGTGGGGGGGGTGTGTTCGTACAGGTGTATCCCCTGGGTAGGTTCGTGTCTCCGCAAAACTGTAGTCAAGACCCTGACCCGCTCTGTCCCGAGGATCCCCTTACAGCCGCTCCCACTTCCCCACGCCCAACCCCGGCATCCACGCATCCATCCTCTGTTTCTAAAACTTTTCCATTTACAAATGTTAAGTACGTGGAGTCATACAGGATGTAACAATCTTTTAGGATTGGATTTTTTGGCTCAGCCTAATTCCCTGGAGATCAGCCACGTTGTCATTTGATTTTTGGGAGATTCAATTTGTTGATTTTTTTCCTTCGGTTTAATGTTTTGGGCGTCAGGTCTAAGGACTGTTCACTTAATCATAGATTCTGGGTGGTTATTTTTTCTTAAAAAATGTATTTCATGTTTAATTATTTGACCTATTTTGAGTTAATTTTTCATATGTGTGAAGACTAGGTGAAGGTTGGTTACTGTGGCCTGTGGACGTCTGCTCGCCCCAGAACTGTTTGTTGATGAGCCTACCCCTTCCTCTACTGGACTGGTTCCGTACTTTGTTAAACCAGCGGGACATACCTGTGCGGGTCTATCTTTGTTCTCTCCGTTCGGCTCTGCTGACCCGTGCGTCCACCCCGGATGCCAGACCACCTCTCACTATTGACTGTGGCTGGACCACAAGCCACATCATTGACGCAGTGGCCCCTGCCACTTTCTTGTTCTATGTCACAAGTATTTTAGCCGTCTGAAGACTGTGCCTTTCTACAGAAATTTAAGAAGAACTGTGGCCGTGTTTACAAGACACGTTATGGGGATTTTGAAAGGAATTGCATTGACACAAAGACCAGTAGGAGAAAGAGAGGGGGCCCCTTCAGCAAGGGAAGCTTTCCAATCCTTGGACACAGTGTTTCTCTCGCTTACATCTTCAAGTTTCTTTGTTTAAGTCTTGGAAATACTTTCATCTACAGATTTTACATTTTCAGCATAAAGATCCTGTTTGTGGTTTGCTCTGTGTCTACTAACATGAAGTATTTCCTTTTTTTTTTGAAGTGACCCTGAACGGTACGGTGTTTTTAACTTCAGTTTCCTGAGGCTCCGTTTTATCACCTGCAAACCATAGATTTGCAAATGATTTTTGTGTGTTGATGTTGTATTCTGTAATCCTGCTGAATTCATCAGTTCTAGGGATTTATGTGTAGATTTCTTGGGATTTTTCTATTCAGAGGTAATTGTGTCATCTGCAAACGGAGATGCCTTTATTTGTTCCCTTTCAGCTGGTAAGCCTTTTCTCCCTTGCCTCCTGTCAGAGGCTAGAAATTCCAGAACCGTGTTTATCAAATAAAAGGAGGTAAATTGGACGTTTTTGCCTTGTTCTCAATTTCAAGGGAAACACATCCAGCATTTGACCCTTAAATATAAGAGCGGGTGTAAACTTTCAGTGGGTTTAGCCCACCCTTCTTTGTTCCATGCTGGCTGGGAGTTTGCTCGTGAACAGGTGTTGCATTTCGTCAAAAGCATACTATGCCTCATTTGATGTAATCGTACAATTTTTCTTCTTCAGGTTATTCATACGCTGGATTACATTGATTGATTTTCAGATGTTGCATGCCTGGAATAAATCTCACTGGGTTATGATGTATAATTATTTTTAAACATTGTGAGATTCGATGTGCTAAATTTTTTTTGAGTATTTTTGCATTTAAGTTCATGAGAAATATTGGTCCGTAGTTTCCCCTTTCGATGTACTGCTCTTGTTTGGTTTTGGAACTGAGGGAATGCTGGCCTCAGCATCTTTTTGGCAGATTTTCAATTACAGATTTTCAATTACAGAATCTTTTTCACAGATTTTCAATTACAGATTAAATTTTTAAGTGGTTACAGGACTATTTAGATCATCTATGTCCTCTTGGTTGAGTTTTGATAGTTTGAGGCGGCAGGAAAATGGTCTTGGGAACTGCAGAGTACATGAGAGTTAAGTTGTCTGCAGTATTGCTGTATTGTAGCTTTAAAGGTCATGGGGTCTGTAGTGATGACCCCTAGTGTGCTCATAATATTGATTTGTTTCTTATTACTCCTTTTAGTCTTTCCATCCTCATAAAGGTTTACCAATTTCACTCATTTTTTAGAGAACCAGATTTCTGTTTAATTGATTTTCTCTATTGTTTTCCTATTTTCTTTTTCTTTCTTTTTTTTTTAAGATTTTATTTATTTATTTGACAGAGAGAGATCACAAGTCGTATTTTCTAATTCTCTGGCTCGTCTATGGGGACATCACTGATTTTTTGACTACTTCTTTTTTTTTTTAAGATTTTATTTATTTATTTGACAGAGATCACAAGTCAGCAGAGAGGCAGGCAGAGAGAGAGGGGGAAGCAGGCTCCCTGCTGAACAGAGAGCCTGATGCGGGGCTCGATCCCAGGACCCCGGGATCATGACCCTAGCTGAAGGCAGAGGCCCAACCCACTGAGCCACCCCGGCACTCCTGTTTTCCTATTTTCAATTAATTTTCTCCTACTTTTATCTTTATTATTTCCTTCCTTCTGCTTGTTGTGGGTTAAACTTGCTTTCTTGTTCTGGATCCTTGCAGTACCTTAGATTTGAGACCATTTGTCATTTCTTACGTAAGCATTTAGTATTATAAATTTCATTCTCTGCACTGATTTAACTGTAGCCTACAAAATTTCATATGCTGTGCATTTTTTATTACTCAAATCTATGCATTCTTAAAATTTCTTAACAGCTTCTTCTTTAACCTACAGATTATGTAGAAGTGTGGAATTGAATTTCCATGTATTTAAAGATGTTTTTGTTCTGGGTTTTTGTTTGGTTCCTTTACCGTCAGAGGGCACATTCTATATGATTTCAATGCTTTTAAATTTGTTAAGGTTTCCTTTATGGCCCAGGAGATGATCTCTGAGCACGTGGAAAACGATGAGTATCCTTCAGCTCTGTGGTGTTGTGTTCATGTCAGTTAGATCCTGTGTGTTGAGTACGCATCTCAGATCTTCCATTCCTTGTTGACTTTCTGAGAGTCCTACCTGTTGCCAAGAGGCCAGTGGCAAAGTCCCCAACCACACTTACAGAGTCATCTTTTCTCTTTTCAACTCTGTCAGTTCTGTTTCTCTCCCACATTTTTATTGCAGTAAGATGCACATATGCTTTACCATCTTAGTCATTTGTAAAAGCAAAGTTCTGTGGTATTAGATACGCTCAGTGTCTGAGTCACTGCCAGCATCTGTCCCCATAGCTCTCTTCACCCTGTAAAACTGAACTCTGTCCCCATTTAACAACAACCTCCTCCCTCACTGAACAGCCTCTCCCAGTCTGTGGTGTCCACACCTCCACTGGTTTTGTTTCATGTATTTTAAAGCTTATTGTTTGTTGGGCACACATTTTGGATTGTCGTATCTTCCCAGTAGACTGAGCCTTATATCGTTACATAATGTCCCAGATGATTTTCTTGGTTTTGAAATCATTTTATTAGGTATTAACAGAACCATTTCTTTCTTTTTAAATTGAAGTCTGCATGGGGCACGCTGTATATATTTTCATGTTTTTACTTCCAGTTTATGTATGCCTTTGGACATGGAGTGAGGGTCTTAGAACCGGTCTATATTTGGATTGTGTGTTTTGCTGTGTTATTTTTATTCACTCTGCAAATCTCCATTTTGTAAATATCCGTGTTTCAATGATTTACCTTTGTGGTGATTGCTGATAGGTTGGCACTGACTTCTGCATTTTGTTATTTTCTATTCTTTTCTCTTCATCTCATGCCTCTGCTTCTCTTTCCTTGCATTCTTCTGAGTTATCGGAATTCATTTTAGGATGTCGTCTTATTTTATTTATAGTGGTTTTAGTATATCTTTTTATCTAGTTCTGCAGTAGTTTCTCTGGATGTGTCTATAAACTTAGAGCAGTCTACCAGGGCCAGCAAGTCATTACTTGGAGTGAAGAGTGGAAACCTCACCACCACTGAGGTCCTTTTATCTTCCTCACTTTTAAGTACTGTCTTGACCAGTAGGTCATGTTGCCATGTTTGTTTTAATCATCAACTACGATTTATCAAACTCTACTTGTGTGTGTCCGTATTTCTGACCTTTCCCTTACTTTATGTCCTTCCAGTGCTCCCAGATTTCTTCATGTGTCATTTCCTTCCTGTTTGAAGGACTCGCTTCGCCAGTCTTCATGGGTAGCTCTAGTCGGAACAAACTCTCTTAGTGTTTCCTCATCGGAGAATGTTTCCATTTCTCTTTTGCTCCCAAAGGTAAGTTTTGTCAGATACAGAATTTACAGTAAACAGTTCTTTGAGCAACGAAAAACAACGTGGCACTTACCTCTGGTTTCAGACGAGAAATTCCCCATCACTCAAGCTGGTTCCCCTGTCGGTGAATCATGTTATGCTCTCCGGACGATTTCAAGACTTTGTTCATTTTCATTTTCCTTTGGTTTACAGAATTTTAATTGTGGTGCCTTGGCATGGACTTCTTCGGGCTTAATCTGTACGCTTTGCACGGCTCTCTTGGATTTGCATGTTTGTGGCTTTTGGCAGATTTGGGAAGCTTCCAATCATTATTTCCTTAAATCCTCTTCCAGCTCCTCTGTTCCTTTCTCCTTACCTCTGGGACTACAACGATATAGATGTTAGACATTTCATAATATTCCCGCGGGTCCCAGAGGCAGCGTTCATTTCTGTTTTCTGTTGATTTCCCTCTGTTGTCTAGACTGAGTGAATTCTGCTGTTCTGTCCTCAAGCTCACCGATTCTGTTCTCTGTTATCTCTGCTCTACTGCTGAGCCCACCCAGCAAGTGCTTCTATTTAGTTTTGCATTTTCATTCTACAATTTCTCCTTGGTTCCCTTTCTCTCTCTCTCTCTTTATAACTTCTATTTTTTGTTTCGCTGATATTTCCCATTCTTTTGTCTGTTTCAAGAGTATTTTTAATTCATTGCTGAAGCATTTTTTTAATAATAGCTGCTTTAAAATTCTCATCAGAAAATCCCAACTTCTGATTCATCTTGATGTCTGTGACAGTTATATTGTTTTTTCTCCTCCAAGTTGTGAGTGCCTGGTTCTCGGTGTCACAGGACACTTTGTCTATGATGCTGGGAGACTCTGGGTCCCCTTTAATTGTTGTTGTAGCAGGAAATCGCCCTGTTTATTTTTAGCATGTGGGGCCTGGCCAACTCTTGTGTGCTAGGTTTCCAATGACAGTTTGATTTTTAGTCTTTTTGTGCTATTTCAGTTTTCTTGGCTTATCTGGTGTCAGTGAGGCTTATGCTGGTTCATGCTGGTGCTGTCCTCCAGGGAGGAAGCAGTTTCCCCAGGCCAGGCCCAGTGTCTCAGTGAGGACAGGTACAGTGTGACACCCACCAGTACCCCTAATGTCTGGTCTTAGGCAGGGCAAGGGGCTCCCAGGCAGGGGCAACTCAGGGTCTTCCCAGACCAGCTGAGCCTTTCGCTGTAGCTGAAGCTCCTACCAGCTTTGCAAACTTGTGTCTGCATATTTTGGCAGGAGAAGGATTCAGACCTGGCAAAGAAGGAGAGTGCCCTGGCCGCGGCACTGGCAAGGACCACAGTGGACCCACTCATGGGTGTTGGCAGGCTGCTGATGTGCGGTCTGAGGGAGAACCACCCGAGCTGGGATGTCTTCTGTTGCTGCACGGGGTGGTCAGCCATCTCTTGGTCTTGCTTCCTTGTTCCCCGCACTGAGGGCATGAGACGCCCCAGTGCTGGGCTGGTCTTCCGTCTCTGGGGTCCCACACCAGCTCACCTTCCTCTTGCCGTAGCCCCAAGTTCCTGAGTTCATAGCCACGCTCCATAGAAAAGAGCCAGGAGAAATGAGGCTTCACTGTCTTGTCTGCTCCAGAAGTCCACACATTTTGAAAATTGAGCGGTTATATATTTTATTATATACCCTAAAGTTCACCATTTAAATTACACAATCCAGTGGTTTTTAGTACCTTCACAAAGTTGTGCCATCTTTACCTCCCTCTGATTCCAGAACATTTTTATCATCCAGAAAAAGAAGCCCTGTACTCATTAGCAGTCGTCCCCAGTCTCTGAGTCCGCCGATCTGGGGGCAGGGTTACATCTCCCAACGAGTCACGGTCCTGTCGGTATTTTATGACACTTGCTGTAAGGTGAGAGCTTGATTCTGTTCATTGTGCCTTGTGGTACAGGAGGTGAGAAAGTCAGAGACACCGTGGTGGGAAGGACAACGTGGAGGGCAGGCAAAGCGGTCCTGGAGGTGGGGGGCCGTGGTTGGCGGCTGCTCCTCTAGCCACGCCGGTGGGTCTCACCGGCCCCAGCAGCTGCCCCGAGTAGCAGCTGTGAGACCCGTGGTTTGTTTTCATCGGCTCGCGTTCCGATGAGCACGGGGAACGTGTGCGTGTGCACACACACTTGTGTGCCGGTTTGGAGGAAGCGGCTCTGCATCCCGCCAGGAGCTCCTTCTCGGGGCGGCCGGGTGACAGCCAGGTGACAGCCATCACATGGGCTTGGCCACTGAGAGGAGGACCAGCCATCCCGGGGGTGTGAGCCGCAGAGTGTGCCTCACAAGGCAGGCACCTGGGTCCTGCGGCGGCCGGCCCTCCGTGCGGCAAGAGGGGCCGCAGTGTGCGCTCAGAGACGGGCCCCGGCCCCCGGCCCTCCCCTCCTCCCAGCCCCTCTGGATCTGGAGGGAGTGAGACGCGCCTTACCCCGCACGCCCACCTTTGATTCCCAGACAGCCTCCGTCATGTGCCACGTTACTCGCATCTCTGGCCTGATGTCAGTGACTGGGGAAGACCACGTCTGTCCACGGGGAGGAAGTCGGATCACCTTACGAGGTCGGGAAGTTGAGGCTTCAGAGTTTTCCTTCCAGGGAATGGGACGCACCACGTAAGGCACAGCATGCAGGCCTGTGAAGGGGCGCAGGTGTCGGGCTCCCCAGGGCGCTCACCGAGGGCAGGTGAGGGGGCTCGGGTTTGCAGCCTCCCAAGCGTGGACGGAGAGCCACCACCCCGACGACCGTCCCTCCGGGCTGCAGCCTCTGCACCCCGTCTGTCTCCCACGGCCCAGAAGGTCAAGGACACCGGTGCCCCCGGCTCTGGCAGGAGCTTCGGATTCCAAGCGGTTCGTGGCACTACATGATTAGAAGTAAACGCTTGTGAACGGGACGAGAAAGCCGTTTATCATTTCAAACAGTCCCCTTGAGGTACGCAGGCATTAGACAACATTTATCTTTATTCTTCTGCCCTGTAGCAGCCAATCAAAAAGTCGGCTAATCTTCCTGACTACAAAACCATCTACTAAAACATTTCCACACGATGCAAATTTCCAAGATTTATCATCTCCCGTACCCATAACTTAGGGTGCATTAGGCTGGTGTTATCAATTTTAATAATAGGCTTCCTAGCTAAAATTTGGATCAACATCACTGGGTTTTTCAAAATTTCATTACGAGACTCACTGAAAACACAATACCCCATGAAGAAGGCATATTTCTCTTGTCAGGAGCGGGGACGGCCGGGCCGACGCCCGCCGTGCTTTGTCTTCTGCTTCGTGGGGTTTCCGAACCACGTCACCCGCTTGACTGTCATCCCACGTGTCCCTGCGTCTGGGCCGCGGACTTCAGCGCCGGCTCTGCACTCCCAGGTGTGAATGAATCGACTCCCATCTCTGATTTGTTTTCTCAGAATTCCCGGGAAAACACGTGTCCCTTTCCAAAGAGACGCGCGGCCTCTGCCTCCACCAGGGAACGTTTACGAAAGCCTGGCGGCCTCAGACTTCATCGAATTCTTCTTTTAAAATTTTATTTACTTACTTGTGGGGGGGAGCGAGCACACAAGCAGGGGGAGCAGCAGGCTCTCCGCCGAGGAGGGAGCCCAGGACCCCGGGACCATGACCTGAGCCGAAGGCAGCCGCTGCCCTGACCGACCCCCGGGCGGCCCTGGGCTTCGGACCCCTCCAGAGCCGCGCGCACGGAGGCCGGCCCAGCCCCCGCACTGTTTGCCGGGAGAGTCTGCGGGCGCCTCGGAAGCGCGGCTTGCGGAAGCGCGTGGGGGGCGGTTCCGCGGCGCAGACCGGGCGGCGGGGGGGCCTCACCTTGCCCGGACCCGGGGCGGATGGGCGGGGGTCGGCCGGCCTGCAGCGGCCTCCGACGGGCACCGCCGGGCTCTCGGGCTCTTCCCCCGAGGCGAGCGTCCGAACTCAGACGGGCGTCCCCGCCCGCGTCCCCGCCCGCGTCCCCGCCCGCGTCCACGCCCACAGGAGGAGCCACTCTCTCGCGCTGCAGTGGCCTCCGTGCAGCTGGTCTGAGCCACCGGCCCAGGGACCACCTACGCGTCGTTGGTGCTTCTGAGGCCGAGCAGTGCGGACCCCGTGTCGCCCGCGACGGACTCGGACGCGCGCAGGACGCACGGAGCGCGCCCTCCGCCCGGGTCCCCTGTCGCCCTCCTCTGCGATGACAGAGCCACGGCAGGTCGTAACGCACAGACAGGATCGGTCGCCCTCCCGGCGAGCGTCAGAAGTAACGACGGGACCGCGAGATCCGAGGCTGAGCGGCCGTGGGAAGAGGGGGAGCGGCAGGACGGGCGCGCGGCGTGTTCCACGCACGCGGCGGGAGAGGCTGCAGGCCTGGGCCCTCCCGCTTTGCTCGCCCCCTGCCCCCTGCACGCTTGGGTGGGCCAGCCTCTGCCCTGGGGGGAGGGACGGGTCTCACCCTAAATTCTCTCCTCCGGGTGGGGTCGGGGGTCTGAGGTGCGGTCGCGGATACTGTCCAGCGAGAGGGGACGTGGGCAGCTCGGCAGACACCTGACCCGCCAGGCTGGGTGGGGGCCGGGGCTCTCGGCGGTCTGCAGGGTCACCTTCAGGCAGGCCCCCCTGGGAAGGACAGACACGTGTGCACAGGCACTGCTGTGAGAGGACGGAGCGGCTCGTCTGTGATCCGAGAAGGCCACGGGCATCCGAGAAGGCTGTGGAGAGTGGTGGCGCCATCACGAACGGGGTGACAGCTGGGCCAGGGCCTGACGGAAGTCTGGGCCCAGATGGCCGGGCAGCAGGTCGCAGGTGGTCTGGGGACGGGAGTGTCGGGGCCGCCGCACCTGGGGAGGCCTGGCTCCCCTCTGCCGGGCACCCACGGTGGAACCGCCCCTGGGCTCTGGGGTGGGAAGTCCTCTGGCTCGAGTCTGGGGGACACGCTCCCTTGGACAGGGACCCAACGGTGGACGTGCGTCCCCCCCTCACGCGAGACAGTTGGAGACCTTCACGGTGCAGTCAGAACAACGGAACTTCTCAGGTGGGCACAACACATATTGTTAAAGATGAAATCAATATGAAAACACAAAAACAAACTCAGAACTACTCCTGGTCCCAAGCAAGAGGCTTTCATCCCGAGGGCCCCTTGGACAGGGTCCGTGCCGGCCAAGTGACCGGTGATGGTCTCTCTGCCTGCCCACCCCTCACCGGGACCTGAGCACACAGAAATCCGGATCTGTGTGCATAGGCGTGTTTGGAGACGTGCAGACAGGTACCCGGAGGAGTGTGTGCACATGCGTGTGCGTGTACGTGTGGCAGGGAGGGGTCCTTCCCTGGTCTAGACTCATGACATGATACAGGACACAGCAAACCCCTCCCACCCGAAGAGCACCTCACAGTCAGACCCTCTCCTCCGGCCCCCAGACGGGAGCACAGGGGGTGTGTCTGCCCCTCCCGTCCCACCGCCAGGGCCCAGAGAGGGGGCTGTGCTGCCACGTGCTGGGAGCGGAAGGAGCGCCACACGCAGACCCTGGCCGTGGCGGCCGCGATCCCGCACTGCAGCCTCCGAGCTCCGAGAGCGTGAGCCCGTTGTTGCTCCCACGGCCCACGCGGCTCGCCGTGGCCGCCGAGCTGATCAAGAGGCAGAGACCAAAGCCCCCTGCGCAGCCGCTGCGGGCCAGGCTGCTAGCGCCCCGCCATGCGCGATGGACCCCTCCCCACCCGGAGCAGGGAGGCTCCACGCCCGAGACCCCCACGGGGCCAGAGCAAGGTTGTGGGGAGACAAAGCCCAGGCAGACGGGATGGGCAGGCTCAGCCGTCTGGTTCTGGTTCTGGTTCTGATTCTGGGCCGGTGGCTGCCACGTCGTCACCTCGAGGCAACAGGGGCCTGCAGGAAAACTCGTCTGTCACCTGCAGCGCCTGGGCGTTTGCTGTCCCTGCCCTCGTCGTGCACTGACTTCTGGACGTGTCCACTGGTATCTCATCCAATCTGGCTGCTTGAGCGTCCCCCTCCCCGTCCCGAATTCTGTCTGTGTCCCGGAGTTGCTTGGATCCCGTGGAGGAGGCAGAGGGGGTCGGTGACGTCTAGGCCCCTACAGCAGAGGAAACGGGCTCCGGGGGAGGTGCTGTCCCCACACGCCTGGGCAGATGCCAACCCCAGAAACACTGCTCCAGCCTGGGCCTCCGAGCCCCAGCCCTGAGCCGCTCAGCAGGCCATGCCGACCTGCGTCCCCAGCACCCCACTCCCACGGGCCAGCTGGAGGCGGCGTTGTCCCCCCGACCGGCTGCCCCACATGGGCGCCCACACCACTGTCGCCAGCGAGCACGTAGGCCTGCGCTCCGTCCAGCCGCGCGGCCAGTCCTGCCTGGTCCGGTCACCCCGAACGGCGGCCGCGGTGGCCACAAGCTCCCCGCACACGGGCTTGGCTACGCACAGGCAAGCAGGGTTGGCGGGCGCCTGGGGGGCTCCGTTGGTGGAGCGACCGATTCTGGACTTAGGCTCAGGATGTGACCTTGGGGTCCCAGGGTCAAGCCCCGTGTCGGGCTCTGCACTCAGCTGAGAGTAGGCCCGAGACTCACCCCTCCCTCTGCCCCTCCCCTAGTGCACGCTCACTCAATCTCTCTTTCTCTAAATCGATCAATCAATCAATAATAAATTAAAAAAAAAAGAAGTGTATTTGGTGTTAGCACGGGGTCTCCACTCGGGACACCTGAGGTCGACCGGCTGCTGTGCCCCTCCCCCACCCTGCTCAGCGGCTGCGCCCACCCCCTCGTGAGCATCCCAGCCCCCACCCGTCTACACAGCCGTTCTATTCCATCCTATAGGTGCGCGTATTCCTCCGCAAATTCTCCCCCTGGGAAGAAAGACAAGCGGGCGGGGACGTGAAGGGACCATTCGACTAAGGAAGACGTGTTCGGGTCACCGACGTACAGCCTGCCCCCAGCGCAGCCCTCGGGCACCTCTGGACAGCTCCTGGTCTCCGCCCCCCTCTGCCAGTGCCCTGAGCCCCGGTGAGGACACATCAGGGCTCTCGAGGCATTTGTCGCCGGCCAGATAGAGCTGTCATGTCTCCCCCGGCTCGGGGGGCTCAAGCGCTCCTGTGCTCACGGCCACATGGCCCCAATCTTTGCCTCTCCTTTGTGCACTTGTGTCTCTCTTGTGCTGCTTCTCAGGATGCTTGCTGTTGGACTAGGGCCTCCTGCACCCCCAGGATGACCCTCCTGGGGACCCTTAGCTAATCACACCCGCAAAGACCCTATTTCCAAGTGGGATCAAGTCACAGATTCCCGGTGGACATGTCCGGGGGACACAGTTGCACCCACCACAGTGGGAACTGCATTTCCCAGCAAATATCCAGGTGGCAGGCGCCGCAGTGGGCAGCCGGCACGAAGCGCTGTGCCCGAGCCGGCAGTGACACCAGGAGCGTGTGGTCCAGAATGTTCCCGGGAAGAGAGGCTCAAGCATGGTCCTGCAGGATGTGTTCCCGGGAAAGGTCAGACTTCACACTCGGACACCCTGAACGTGTATTTCACATTCATGTGCTGCGCTCCCTGCGGCAGACAGGCCGCTGAGCACAAAGTACTTCCCCAGTGAGCCGTCCCCTGAAACAATGCCCTGAGTGTGGCCCGGATGCCTTGGCAGTGACCGCTGTGACAACTGGCCGTGATTTCACATGCAGATTCGGATCGCAGACCAATGGCCATGGTGACAGAGGCCAGAGAGGCGCTCTTTACCCAGGACAAACGGCTCCACGACTGTCCCAGCACTGAGCCAAGCAGAAGCTGCTTCCAGTGCGTAGGGGACAGGCTCGAGCCCCGTCCTTAATGCTGGTCCTCACGGGGCGGGGCTCAGGAGGGGGCAATGGTCGGCCGTGGCCACCTCCTCTGCCGGAGTCCACAGCCCGGAGTCTGCCTGGGATCCTGGCTGACACGTCTTTGCAGACATTTTGACCCTCCAGCCTCGGTCTCTGCCTCATACTCCCCGACCCATGACATCCGACCCCACATCCTGCAAGGCCACCCCGAAGCTCACCGTGTGTGTGTGTGTCCCCCCCGCTGCTCGTGCAAGAGGGTCGAGCGCTGTGGAGTCTGGTGGCCAAGGCGGCCGCTGGAGGAACGGGGTGCCGAGTGTCTGGGTCCTCGTGGATGGGAGCTGAGTCCCATGCGTGTACCCTGGTCCCAGACCCCGGATGGGAATAACGACAGTGAGGTCCCCACGTCCCACAGTGCGGCGGGTGGGGTCTCGGCGTCCCGTCCACGTTGCACTACTTACAGCTGGGAGTGGATCCTGCACCGCCTCCTGTCTGCAGCACGCAGGGCTTCCCCTTTGTTCCTGTTGGTCTCAGGGCAACCCCGTAACCGCCGGGCCTGGAGAACGAAACGCGCGCGCTATCTGAGGGCTGACCGGTGCCAAGGCATCAGGGCACTGAAACCCGGAGGTGACGTTTCCGCGCGAGCGAGACATCTGAGGAAGAGCCCCAGAGACCAACGGCAAAGCTTCCCGCCGCCGGGGTTACCTGCGCGCCTCCCCAAAGGACGATGTCCTGACCCTGGCACCTGTGAACGGGACCTCACCCAGAAACAGGGCGTCAAGGTCAGAGGAGTCACGTGGGTGGCCTGGATCCAGCATGACGGGTGTCCTCACAGGAAGAGGGGATCGGGACACAGACACACAGGGAGACCACATGGGGACACGGGGAGAAGGCCACCGCGCACGCGCCCCGGGAGAGGGGCCTCGGGAGGCACCAGCCCTGCCCACGCCTGGGACCCAGACCCGTGAGAGAATGAAGACGCCCCGTCTAGCTGTCTGCGGTGCTCTATCCTGGCAGCCCCAGGACATTGAAACGGCCTCCACTGTCCGTGTGGGGTGCGGTTGACTGGGTAGGCAGCGCATCGGATGGGGGGCCCTTCTAAAGACGCTCCGGCTCTGCTCCCCGGGACCCCATTTCTGCCCCGGACAGCTGTGTCCTCCCTGAGGCTTTGATTCATCCTAACCGTCACTCGCTCACTCCTGCGTTCTGCAAACACTCACCAGGCGGGGACTGCCCAGCCTTGAGGGACCAGTGCGCCAAGACCCCTGCGAAGACCACGCGGACCGCCCAACCTGAGAAAACATGCCCATGTTCCGGCCTCAGCGGAGGGGAAGGTGAGCTGCGGGTCAGCTGGGACGTTGCCTCCTCCGAGGTCCAGGGCCCACCAACCAGTGTCCCCGAGCTGGCCGTCTCCTGCGCGGGCTCCCGGTGTCTCATACATGAGGACAAGGCCCGTGGCTGGGAGTGTGTCCTGATTCCCGCATCCCCGTGAGCTGCGCACCCACAACTGACCAGTGGCCCTTCTCTGCCTGGCGCCGTGTCTGCGGGTCCTGACGGGCTGGTGATGGATGGCCCTCCGGGGGCTCTCCCTGAGTAACACAAGGTTAAAAGTCCATTTTGCATTCGCTGTGTGTCCCTATCAAAATCATCTTAATTTCACCAAGACACACAGTTTCTCTTTAGGGAAACACCTTCTCGGGATTGAGAGTGACCCCTCGTTAACAGAACGGCAGGCGCAAAGTCACGCGTCCAAACCCTGAGTGATGGGCTCGAGATGGGCTCTCGGGCCCCAGCCGGAGCCGTTAAACTCCTGCCTTTGGAAGGTGGGCTCCCTCCGAGGCAATGAACACTCAGCGTTCCTTAATTTCCTGGCGAGGGGACGTCCGTGGGCACCTTGGGTTGCTGCTCTCTGCACCCAAGTGGCCGCTGGACACATCCCCCCGCGGTGCTCCTCATTTCTGTGCATTACCTCGTCTACGCTGGAGGGGCAGGGGCACCGCACCACGGGGGCGTCCGTAGGCTCCCTCCTTGGCCGCGGGAAGCCTGCATTTGTCTCTCCCTCTTGACGCAGCAAGGAAGGCAACGACTTCAGTGGCGGAGGACGAGCCCCCAGTGACCCGTCTCCGGGGGACGGGGTGGAGCACAGCACAGTCTGGGAGTTGCTCCAAGGAGCGATGGACAAGCTCGCCTCGCGTCAGCCCCGCGGTCCAGCCTGGAGCATCTCCCCGGGCGTTCCCTGGGCGTTCGCTCGTCCGGCCGTCCCCCTCGCCGGGAGCTCAGCGATGGAACCCCACAAGGAGCTCGGGTGACTGACTCCGGGCCCTTTCGTGGGACGGAGGCCCAGGCTCACAGAACCAGAGAGCCGGGAAAGGTTGGAGCCCCATGATGGCCGTCCACCTCGTCTACTTGGCAGGGTGGGTCCTGGGCAAGTCCGTGCCCCTCTCCTCTCCTCTCCTCCCCTTCCCCAGCTGCAAGTCCCTGCGAGAGGCCGGGAGCTGGTCGGGTCTCGGACATGAGCCCCTCCTCGCGCAGCCTCAGCCCCTGGTCCGCTCACCCGGCTGGACAGCGTGGCAGGGGGGTGGGACCCGTCGTAGGGCTGGCGCGAAACGAGAACGGAGGACGCTTGTCCAGAAGCAGGAAAGGGTCCCGTGAATGATCTAGAGGGAGGTTTTCCTCCTCCCCTCACACCTGCTGCCTGCGAGCGGCTCCAACTTGTCCTTCCCGGGTGAGGGACGGCCGGGACCTCCCACCAGCGGCCCCTCCGTCCGGCGGCACAACATGCGTGGTTTTGGCACGGACGTAAGAGCACCTCCCGCGTGTGTACACAGCCACCACTGTTCCCTGGGGGCTCCCTCGCCCATGTGCGGCCCCCTGGTCCTCCCGGAGCAGTGGCCACGCAGTCCCACACTCAGCCCACTTTGTCTCACTTCCTTTTTTTTTTTTTTTTTTTTAAGATTTTATTTATTTATTTGACATAGATCACAAGTAGGCAGAGAGGCAGGAAGAGAGAGAGAGGAGGAAGCAGGCTCCCCACGGAGCAGAGAGCCCGACGCGGGGCTCGATCCCAGGACCCTGAGACCATGACCCGAGCCGAAGGCAGAAGCTTCACCCACTGAGCCCCCCAGGAACCCCTCATCTCACTTCCTGATATGCGCTCAGTCCCGCAAGGAAGAGAGGGTTCGACAGGTACCTGGCGTCTGTGTTTATCAGAACACCGCCTTCCTGTCTGAGTGGAAACCGTGACTCTGGGCTCTGTCCCCCCTCCCCCCCGCCCCCGTGTGCTCAGTGGTGGCCCTGACTCTCTTGTTTGTCTCCCACCGGGTCTCGCTGAACCCCCACGCGCCGTGGGCCTGCCAGAAGCCCATGCCCAACGGGCATCACCACCGTCTCTGCTAACAGGGCATCGGGGGGCAGTGGGCGCGTGGGACGCACGTGTGCCCTTGGCTTACGCGCAGGCCCTGGGGTCCTGCCTGACCTCACGCACACCGCACAGGGTCAACAGTAAGGCTATTGCACGCATCTCAGGGTGACCGCAGAGCTTTATGCCAAGCCTGGGCCCTCCTGGGGGCTGCCCGGGGCCCCCTTCCGAAGCCAGTCCTGCAGGTGGACGGGGCAGGTTTGCGGAGCCGGAGGGAGGAGCCCCCACGCCACCCGCCTGCAGGATCCTGTGCTCACACATCCGAGAGTCTCATGAGGACCCGGAGTGTGGGGCGTAGTGGCCAGAGCCCTGCTTCCTGACGCACTAGGGATGCCCCTTCCCAGCTCCAACCACCCGTCTGGTCCCATCTGTCCATCCTTCCACACCCCGCCTCCCGCACGGCAGCCAAAGCTGGTCTGGGGCTGGCCCTCCAGGGACACAGGGGGCTGAGGATTCTGGGACAAACCTGAGGGCCCAGAGCCGTGACACCAGGGGCCCCTGGAAAGTTCCTGCCTGGGACAGCCAATGCCAAGTCTCCTCCAGGCTGGGAGGGCAGCCAGCACAGCCCAACATTGAGAGCCAAACGCAGGCCAGGCTGGAGGAGGAGGTTGGGGCTGGCTCACTGCGGAGGTGTGCGGGCGTGGGACAAGGTTCCGGAGGGCAGGGATGCTCGGTGTTGGGGTCTGCGGGCTTAGGGACCTTGGATGCCTGCCATCGTGCCCCCCACCTGCGCTAGCCTCACAGGGCACCGTGGGCATCCCCGGGACCACAGGTGGGAGGCACTCAGAGCAGCCTCAGGCACGGGGGGCAGGTGTGTGTCATGTGGGCTGCCACGAGTCCAGGCGAAACCTCCCCCACTTGAAGACCAGGCAGACCTGCCAGATGTGACCTGGGCCCTCCGGCCGCACAGCCGGTTGTGGTGAAAACCGTGCCGCAGCCCGGCTCCCTCGGACCCACGGAAGAAACGGACTCGGCCCAGCCCCCACCTGCTGGCCGGGAGACGGCCGCAGCCCTGCTCCCTCCCTCCCCAGGGCGGCCCTGGGGCTCTGCTGCCCACCTGGGGGACCCGGATCCCCAGCAGGGGGGTGGCCAGCTGGGTGCCCCTCCCCCACATCCACAGGCGCCCTCCTGGCTCCTCGCCACCGTGGGCTCCGGCCCTCGATGGCGCCTGCTCCAGAGGCCGGCAGTGGGTTCTGCTCCCTCGGAGCCCGGGCGGTCCGTCTGCCAGCTGTTCCACGCTCCTTGTCCCAGTTTCTCAGCTCTGGGGACCCCCGTGGCCATTAAGAAGGGGCCGGAACGGGAAGCCGCGCTGTCGGAGCGGCAGGCGGCGGCTCTCCGCTGGGAGGCAGCCTCTGTCGCGTCTCCGTCTCCGGGCCCCTGTGAGCGCTTTGCTTCCAAGTTGGGCTGATGGCCTCACGCTCTGATTGCTCGTGGATTCTATTTAAAAATGGGGCCGAGGAGGGAGGCGGGAAACGAGTGGGCGGATGCCCAGGAGGGATCCCCGTCTGAAAGCAGAGTGAGGTTTCCATCTGAACCGAATTCCTCCGTGGCCTCCGGCAATGACGGCGATGTCCCCGGGCTGATGGCGCAGTGGCGTGGAGCTGGGCTCGTCACCCCCCACCCCCTACCCCCTGCGGGAGCCTGGTCACTGGGAGGTGAGAGCGGACGCTTGCAGCCGGGCTGGGAGGCTGTGCAGGGAGCCGGTCCTGCACCCGCCCCCATGCCAGCTTGCGACAGCCCATGTGCACTCGCTGCCCAAGGCCAAGGCCCCGGCCAGGTTGTGCGGCGGGGTCCGCTCCAGGAGAACCTCCTGCTTCTGGTGTTGCTGGCCACCCCGGGAGTCCCGTGGCCGGGCGGAAGCGCCACTCGGACTCTGTGCTGCTCTGGTGACCCCGTGTTCTCGGGGTCCCGTCGGAATGTGCAGAGCGCCCTGTCCATGGGACCCCATCCTGACACCCGCCTCTGTAACACACGGACACGTCTGAGGTTCTGGGGACACTCAGCCTTCTCTGGGGGACCCGCAGGTGTCCTCTCTGGGCAGGTGTGGGCAGGGTTGCTGGGCCACGTGAGCGGGAGTCCAGAGAGAGCAGTGGGCTGCGAGGGGACGCCGGGGAAGCCTTCCTCCTCTGGCGACGATCCAGACGGGCCTGGGAGCAACCAGGTCACGCACCCCAGCACACACCCACCCCCCACCCCAGCGCACCTGCACCGAGGGCCTGGCCCGCCTGATGCTGGGCTCCGGCCATGGGACACCCTGCTGGGCCGCCAGAACGTTTTGTTTTGCTCCAGAACTCAGTAATGGCTCTCGGTAAAAACCTTCCCAGAAATAGTTGCTTTTTTAGGGCGAACTGCCTCCGTACAGGGATTTCAGGCACGAGTGACCACATCAAGGGACATGTTCTGGAGAGGGAAGCATTACGGGAAACTCTCTACTCCCATCTCGTTTGACCCACGAGAAAAACCAGGGTGGGTTTAGATCCCCAGCTCCGGGTCTGGCGAGATTAGAAGCCTTCTCGTCCGTAAACGGGGAGCGCCGTGGGCACCGCCTCCCCCGACCTCACCGTGTGACTCACTCCCTGCTCACTGGTCAGTGGATCAAGACGTACCGCGCTGGTCCCGGCTGGGCAGGGGCCCCACACGGAGCCCGAGCAGGCACATACCCCTCCTCGCAGGCTCTCGGCCCCTGGCGGACGGGCCGGCTGCCGTCCGGTCCGAGTCCAAGGAGAGGGGCCTGAGGCCTGCAGGCCGGAGGAGGGAGCCGGGGAAACGATCCACAGAGGCAGGAGGCGTCTGCCCCGTGCGGGGTGGACGGTCCCGGCTCAGCACCACTCCGCACAGAGCAGCCGCATGTCCGACCGGTTGACAGGAGGAATGATGAACGAATGACCAGAGAGAACAGAGAGGCTGGGGTCGCTCCTCACAGACGGGGATGCGGGGGTGGGGGAGGGGCTCCGAGCGTCACGGGCGGCACCAGCGGCCGGACGGGGTCTGTGGGTACCGTCTTGTTCTTCCCTAACCCGAGCAAGCCACCAGCACGCAGGGGCTGTGCCGGGGCCCAAAGTGGTCGGGTGGCCAGTGCCCGTCCCAGACAGGGGCCCAGGGCCCCTCTGAGAGCATCACAGCGGGGTCACAGTGAGTGTGAAGGGGAAGGGGTGTCCACGGCGGTGGCCCAGGGTGCAGGGCCCCTCGTCAGTTCTGCACACCCGGTGCCTTGCAGGGTTGGGTTCCCCGCAGCCAAGGCTGGCTTGGCCCCGACCTCAGGAAGGAAGGTCAGCAGGAGGCAAACTTTCATCCCACCCGGATCTGCCCTCAGTGCCTGGAGAGGGGCTGGGGCACTGAGCGTCCCGAGGGCAGGGGTCTGGGGCCCACCAGCCTGGACATGCCTGGACAGAGGATCTCCATTAGCTCCAGGGGGCCCGGGGCATGTCCAAGCTCAGCCCATCACGCCGGCCGTCTGGCCCCCAGCCGCACACCGCCACCTGCAGCCCGACTCCCCACCCCCCTCTGCCTGCCTCCAGTCCCTCCCGCTGCAGGGTCTCCCCTCGTCCCATGACCCCGGGGTGTGGCATCCTGTCCCACGCGGGTTCCAACGCAGAGTGACGGTCCAGCTGGCCTGGAGCGCGCAGGGGAGTGGCTGGTGTCCCGAACAGGGGAAATCCATCAGGAAGAATTCCAACCCGATTTCCGAAAGCCTCATTAGAGCTTCTTCTCTTTCCAAAGTGGAACACGACGTGACAGGTGCAATTAGGCTGCAGGTTGGTAAACAGCTCAGTCTCCTGGAGACCGTGCGGAGAGAGAGAGTCCCAGCCCGAGGGGACGCTCTGGCTGGCGACCAGCCCTCAGCAGTCCGCTCCCGCCTTGGGGAGACGCTGTCCGGTTCTCCCCCAGCAGAACGCAGCAGCGGGGTTTGCTCTCAGCGAGCACCGCGTCCTTTCCCATCTCTGAGGCCGGGACCCCCGGGGGACTGGGCGCCACCCGAAGCCGGGCTCCCGCAGGCTGTCCGCACTGGGGCCACAGAGGAGCAGGACCGAGGGGCGGCTGCAGGCCTGAGTGTGTGTGAGGGGGGCGGAGCCTGGGCCCCAGGTCGGGCTGGGGGACCCAGGGAGGCCCTACACCGTGGAGTCGGCCTCACCGTGGGCCGGGCTGTTCTGGTTTCCTCCGTGGTACCTGCTCCCCACAGTCTCCTCGTGGCTCGAGAGGAAAGCAGGTCCTTGGCCGTGAGCCCCCAGACCTCCCTTGTGGAGCAGTTGGGCTCCCCTGGCCCAGCTGGCCAGCCTTCCCGCATGACCCTCGTTCCCTCGGCCACCAGACGCCGCGGAAGGTCCCTCCATCCCGGCCATCGGACGCCCCACAAACCACCCAGTGCTGGCGGGTGCGGGTGATCCTTACCAGCAGGCGGTGCCCCGGGTTCCCAGCTTCCCTGGTAAAGCCGAGGCGAGGCTCTCCCACCTGGAGTCTGACCTCAGTGTGGCCACACCGGGAACCGGAATTGCCCGCTGCCCTCCAGCGTGGGTGCCCTGGCGGCACCACCCGGAGGACCCCCGCCACGTGACCCGAGCACTAGGGAGGGGGAAAAGCCACACGCAAGCCTCGCCCTGGCTATCTGCTCACTGCATGACCTTGCACAAGCCCCTCCGCCTCCCGAGCCTCGGTGTCCCCGTCTATAACACTAGAGGAACGACCCTTGTCCAGGCTCTGCCCCGGGGTCCAAAGGAACAGCCCCAGAAGGTGAGCTGTAATGAGAAGCCCAGACGCCGTGAGCAGCCTGCATGGTCCTTGTCCTGGTTGTGGCCCCCACTTCTGGGACATGCGGGCAGGAAGCTGAAGGGGGGGCCTGGACCCCACCCAGAGCGCCTGCAGGGAGTGTGTGGGGGTCGCAGCTGGACGAGCGGGGAGTGCACGGTGACCAGCACTCATCGAGGTCCCTCCTGCCCCCAGGCTGTTCTGGATGCTGGGAGATGAAGAGGGAGCTGGTCCCCCTCCCAGGCAGGTGCAGGGTGCAGAGACCTCTGCAACACACCCCCGCCTCAGGACGACAGATCTGGCACCCTTCACCCCTGACCCCCAGCCGGGGACTTCTGTTGCCAGAAGCCTTGGGGTCCAGGGCACCTGAAGCCAAGCCTGGGAGGTGCCTCCCTCCAGGTGCCCTCCTGCTCGTCTGGTGTCGTGCGCCGGCTTGACTGACTCCTGCGGAACTTGTTGGACGACGGATTCTGCTTCTTGAAGGAAGCGTGGGAAGCTCCCCAGCCCGGCGGCCTCCTCCATCGCCCCCAGCTCTGCCGCCCGCAGATGCCTCTCTGGGACCCCTGGCCTGGCTGTCTCAGCGCGTTCCCCAGCTCCTACCTGGAGTGACTCGTCCCCAGCTAAGCTGCCCCCTCCTCCGGGCAGGCTTCCCTGACCTCACTCCCATAGGCTGGCTGTGAAGTTCTGTTTTCTGCTGGCCTCCCCGGCAGTCGGTGAGGTCCCGAAGAGAAGGAGCCTGTCTGCCCCTCACCGATCATTAACGCCTGCCTGGGCCGAGCCCGTGACTAGCCCTTGTTCCCCTCCCCCTGGGCTGCACCTCCTGGGCTTTCAGCAGGAGGACACTTGCTGTCTCTGTGCTTCTTACATTAGGGTCCAGGTCCCACAGATGGGCTCTTGCTGCCACTGTGCCCTCACAGGGGTCAGAGCCCCCCGTCTGCAGTGGCACTGGACAGTCTGGAGTGAATGGGCCTGGGGAGAAGCCTTGGGGGCTGGAGAGGGGTGCCGGGGTCCGGGAGTGCCCAGGGAGGCTCTCTGGCCTGGGGGAGGCAGGAGCTGGGACTCCCCTCCAGAGCTGGGCATTGCTTTCCTGTCTCCTGAACAAATAAGACGTTTGTCCCCCACTCCGAGTGCCCCTTCGTGAGTGATTTATGGCCTTATTACAAGACCCTCTGAGGGGATGGATTTTGTTTAGTACAATTTACATTTGGGGGGAAACTGGTCACCGTGCCGCCTTCTCTCCGGAATCTGAATGAGAACCACAGGCTGGTTGCTGAGGGTCCCCACACCCTGGCCTCGGGGTCCCTCAGCCTGGCCAGCCCAGCCTGGGGGTCGGCTCGCACCCACTCAGCCGAAACCTGGACCTGCCAGCCCCAGGCGGGCCCCCGAGTCTCACGGGGCAAGTGACCCTACAGAGGGACCGAGGGGGCTATGCGCGTCCCTCTGTGTGGGCAGAGCCAGCCCCCTTGCCCGCACCGTGCCCTGGTCTAACTGACGTGGGCTGGCACTTCCTTCCCCACGCGGGGGTTGCGTTCCCAGTCCCCTGCAGGTGTCCTGCCTGTCCCGGGCGGCCGAAATGCGTCACCACCCTGGGAGAGGCTGGGCAGGTATTGATCCCGGTCGGCAAATAGAAAATGCCACTCAGAGGTGTGGCGTGACTCGCTCAAGTCCCCCAGCTCCAAGTGCTGGACCTGGCCGGCCAGTGAAGGACGTGTGCACGGTCCCAGCTACCAACGAGCTCTGCAACCTGTGAATCCGCTCCTAGTGTGTCATTCTTCTGATTAATTATTGCTCGGTGGGCTCTGAATAAGACCTGAGCGTGAAGCCCTTAGAGGTCAGCAGTAAGTCTCCGCGAGCACGTCAGGGGCAGGTGAGCCCCGGGGCCGAGCCGTGGGGACGTCCACGCGCAGTTGGGCTGCTGCAGCGCCCGGGGTGGGTGGCGGATGACGAGCAGATGAACTGAACGGTGAGGGAAGCGGGGGGAGGGCGGGGGGCGCAGAGGGCCCTGTTTGAGGCAACGCACTGATCTACCAGTGTCCTGGGGCCCTGTGACAAATGACCCCAGTCCTACGGCTTGAAGACATTCCCTGCGGTCTGGGGAAGAGAATTCCAGGCCCCGTGTGACAGCGTCAGCCGTGCTCGTCCTCCCGAGGCTCCGGAGAGCAGGGCCCCAGGCGGCCGCGTCTCTGCCCCACTAACCCCACAGCCTCACCTCTGTAGCCGACCTCCCCGCCTCCCTCTGATGGGGACATGGGTCCCATGTCCTCCAGAGAACCAGGGATCGCTTCCCATCTCAAGACCCTTAACTCAATCCCACCTGCCACGTCGCTCTTGCCACGTGAGGGACACCCGCCGGTTCCGGGGATGGGGTCCTGCGAGTTTGCTATCCAGGCCACTGCGGGTGTCGGTGTCTTGAAGTGCTGACTCACGTGTCTGTGACCGTGTGTTTTGTAGGTGAACGCACTGGGTCCTGGAGCTCAGAGCCTCCTGCCACCCCCAGGCCCTCCCCCCACCAGCCAGCAGCCACCAGGGGTGACACGAGGCCCCCCGCCTGCCATCTGCCGCTGTCCTCCATTCCCAGGGGGCCTGGGCGGGGCAGGGGTGCACACAGGCAGAGCAGGTGGGCCCTGGACACCTGGGGGAGGGTGGGTAGGGGTGCGGTGAGGGGACCTCAGGCAGGTGGCTCTCGCTTTCGTGAGGACAGCAGCCTGCGGGGAGGGGAGGTGACACCCCAACCCCTGGCTGGACATGGCAGGTCAGCTGTGTGGGGCATGAGGGCGAATCCAGGGAGGGCACGGCAGTTTATCCGCAGTTTTCCTGGTTTTCAAATAAGGGCTCTGTGTGGGGCTGCGTCAGGGGAGGGAGAGCCCGTGGGGAAACGATGCTGGGTGACCAGGGTTAGGGTTAGGGTTGAGGGGGAGAAGCTGGAGAGGTCGGCGGTGCTGGCCAGCTTTGCAAGTCCCCTCCATGTGGATGAGTGTGGGAGCACGGCCAGTTGACCCAGAAAGGAAAAGGCAGGGAGGCCGCAAAGGGCCGGATAAGCCCAGTGGTTCTAGACTCTGGAGGAGGAATTCTGACGGAAGGAGACCCGGATGTTCCCGTTGACAGACGGATTCGGGGTGCAGAGGGGTCAGCTCAAGAGGGGGGCTGTCCCTGTTCCTGTGGCCTCAGGGCAGCCGCCATCAGGGAGCAGGGGGCAGAGATCTGAGAGCAGGCCCGGGGACAGCCGTCCTGCCCCTGGAACCCGATAGCAGCAGAGGCACGGGCGACCTCTCGGGGCCCAAGGGGCATCCATCACCAAGAAACCACAGCCCCGCTCAGGAGCCCCTCGACTGTCGGACGCTGAGACAAGACTGGGCTCCCAAACTTGCAAGGAGGGGTGGGTGAAGGCCACACGGCCCGCGGATGTGCGGGTGAAGCCGGGCCCAGAGGACACCCATCAGGAGCGCCTCTGGGAGTGGGACGGGCTGGTGTCGGGATCTCTGCTCAGGCCCGGGGCCTAGGCCATTGCCACCCCCGATTCTGGGACTGTCCCTGTGCTGACCGCTACAGCACCCCCCTGCCCGCTGCCACACTCTCCAGTTAGCCACACTGCTTCCGCGTGTCATTTTGTGATGACCTGGATCATGCCTCACTACCTTCCTTTTGCTTTTTCAGAAGCAGGTAACTTGGTCAAGGTTGCCCAGTGCTGAGTCCTGTCCTAGAGACTCCACTGTTTCCTTGTCCAAGCCTGATGCTCTTTTTGTCTCTACTCTCCTGAATCGGAACAAGGGCACAAAACCCAGAGCACACCACCCGCACGAGGGAGGAGAGTCAGAGCAGCTCCAGATCGTGGCCCACGTCTCCCTGACCCCAAGCCCACACTCTTCCTTCTGTGGCCATCCTCTCCCACCCCAAACAGCAGCGCCTTTCTCCTTAGACAATTCCTCCCCATCTCTTTAAACACTGGTCAGAGCGTGCTTTTGTTTTGACCCATGGATTAGAGGTTTTCTATCCGATGTCCAATGAAAGCCAAATTCAAACAGCAAAAGGAGTAAAAGGTAAAGGAAAAAAAAAACTATCTTTGGTGAAACCAGAAAAAAACAACTGTGAACTATGGATTATGAGGAAAACTGGGCAAACTTTAGACCAAAGCCACGGAATGCTGTAGATTCCAAGAAAGCTACCCGTTTCTCCGAAAGCAGACAGGGGAGCCCAGCCAGCAAGAAGATGGCTGAGAGGGAGACCCAGTGCTGTGCTCCAAACCTCCCAGGAAAAGGGGCTAGGGCGGGGCAGACGTGTGTCTACCTTGGGCTGGCAGGGGGTGGGGCTCGGCGGCTGCCTCAGCTCTGTCATTGCAGAGCATTTGTGAGGAGGGGTGCGTGAGCTGCACACTCAGCTTGTGGTCCCCCAAGCCCTGCCCTGCCTTCCTTCTGGGGAGGTGGCACTGGCCTCCAGGTCACACCCCACACCTGCCCATCGGGGTCCCCTGGGTGGCATCTGCAGAGGTCAGTACCCGGTCACTGGTGCACACAGAGTACTCCCTCCTCCTGGGAGGACTGACGTGCAGAGAAGCTTGGTCCCGCCAGGGCCTCACTGGAGCTGGAGGTGGGATCAGGGTCTCGTCAAGTAGGGGGACCATGGGTGGTAGATACCACCTGCAAATCAACAGGGAGAGACCTCTGGGAGGACAGAGACAACCCCGCAAATCTGTGCCCCAAGCAATGGGGATACCAGTAAAACTCGCCAAAATGAATTTGTTCGGAAATCTGTATGTTGACAGCAGGCTCCCAGTAACCGTCCCGTGTTCATTCAGGACAGATGGACGGATGCTGGGAAGAACAGGGACTTTCTGACATTTTCACTGTCCTGTCCGATGCCCCCGCCCCTTACCCAGACGTGCAGTGCCTTGAACACCAGCCGCCCCGCGGGTGAGCTGCACCTGGCAGCCACTGGACAGGGCAGGCCAGGTTGGAAGGTCCTCGTGAAGGTTCGTCCCCAGGGAAGTGTCCTTATTTCCTTGTCCCTCAACTCCCTGGAAAAGCCCCTCTCCCAGGGCTCTTTGCCCATGACTAGACGCAGCATGAGATGCACAGAATCCGTGAGCTGCTCCAGCACGGCAGCAGCCTGACGCGGCAAGACGGGTGTAGGCGAGGTGGAAGATGACCCCAAAAAGTTGAAAATTAGATCTGGAGGAGGAGGCAGCGATAGGGGTCTTCGAAAAGCTCCGGAATACAACTATGAGTATATAGAAAGATGCACTTGGGTGGGTCCCCACACGTGTCTAGGAGACACCTGAGAAGGTCCTGGTCTCCCCTCTGGAATCTGAGGCTCTGTAGGAGCGAGAAGCAAAGGCCAAGGCAGGGTTGCCGCTCCCTGGGCACTGGGGGTCCCCGGCACACACGGAAGCCCTCGGCCAAGCCTGGGAGACCGACTGGGTCTAGGCATTTAAGGACCTTTCCGTCCATCAGTAGTTGAGCTGCTAACTAGCCAAGCAGAGACTGAATGGCCACATACAACAGACAGTACAGACTTTACAGAATTACACCAGATAATCCCTAAACAAAAAGCACCGAGGAAACAACACACAATGGCAACAATAAGCCTTATGAAATCTAATTTCCAGAGTTGTCAAATCCTATTACTTAAAATACCCATTTTCAACCAAAAACTGAGCTTTCAAGGAAACAGGAAAATATGATCCGTGAACAACAGGAAAAAAATTATTAAATAGAAACTGTCCCCGAAGAACCCAGTATCAGACTTATTAGACAAATACTTAAACACAACAGCTCAAATATCTTCAAAGAACTAAGGAAACTATGTGTAAGTAATTAGAGGAAAGTATGAGAACGACATTTCACCCAATAGAAAATATCAATAAAGGGAAAATTATCTTTTAATAGTTTACATTTAAAATAATTTAAAGAAACAAGTAAGATCTGAAAGTTGAATAGTACAAAAACTCAGAGGATATATATGCTAGTGAGACATAACAGGGGGTTTGAGTTCATAGAAATAAGAGTCATCACACTTAAGGTAGGTCATTATCTATTACCTAACCCAAGGAACAGAAAAAATAAATAGATAAAGAGAAATGAACAGAACCTTAGAAACCCGTGAGAAAAGACCCCACATAGCTACATCATAAGAGCCCCCAAAACTAGCAGAAAAATGAGGGAGCAGAAAGAATGTTTGTAGTAATAATAACCAAGAGCTTTTCAGATTTGATTTAAAATATTAATCAGACATTGGGGTACACGTGTCCCTTCTTTTCATTCCATCTGTGTTTGGGGTGAATGCTCAGTAGTGCAATTGCTGGGTCACAGGGTAGCTCTATTCTTAACGTCTTGAGGAACCTCCACACTGTTCTCCAGAGTAGCTGCACGAGCTTGCATTCCCACCAAAGTGTTAGAGGGTTCCCCTTTCTCCGCATCCTCGCCAACATTTGTTGTTTCCTGTTTTGTTAATTTTTGCCATTCTAGCTGGTGTGAGGTGGTATCTCAGTGTGGTTTTCATTTGTCATTCTCTGATGGCTAGTGATGATGAACATTTTTGCATCAACATGGATGGAACTGGAGGGGATTATACTAAGTGAAGTAAGTCAAATGGAGAAAGAGAATTATCATATGGTTTCAGTCATATATGGAATATTAGCAATAGCACAGAGGACTGCAGGGGTGGGAGGGAAATCCCAAGGGGCAGAAATCAGAGAGGGAGATGAATCACGAGAAACTCTGGACTCTGAGAAACAATCTGGGGGTTTCATAGAGGAGGAGGGTGGGAGAAGGGGGTCACAGGGTGGTGGGTGTTGAGGAGGGCACATGCTGTAATGAGCACCAAGTGTTATGCTTAACTGATGAATCACCGAACGCTGCATCAAGGACTAATTACGTACTATACAATGGCTAACTGAACATAATAAAAAACATAATATAAAAAATTAAAAACAAATATCAATTGGCACATCCAAAAGCTGAATGAGCTCTAAGTAGGACGGAGTCCAAGAGGGCTACACGTGGGTGCACAGCATTCAGATTGTGGAGAGACAAAGACAAAGAGAGAATCTTGAAAGCAACAAGAGAAAAATGACTCATCGTGTGTAAGAAATCCTCCAAGGAGTGAGAGTTGACTCCTCATGAGAAACCACAGTCAGGAGACAGGGAAATGACACACTCAAAGTCCTGAAAGAATACTGGCAACCAAGAAATCCACATCAAGGAACGTTCTTCTTCAAAAACAGAGAAACGAAGGCATGCATGGAAAGGGACTCCCACAACTTAGTTAATAGCATCTGTGGAAACCCACAGATGACATCATGCTTAATGGTGAAGACTAAATGTTTTCCTCATATGATTGGGGATGTGATAATGATGTCCAATCTTAGGCCTTTTAGTCAAGATTGGACTAGAAGATCCACCCAAAGAAATTAAGCCAAATCTAGATCTAGCCCAAGAAGTTAAGTAAGAACAATGAAGAAATGGCACCCAGTTTTGAAAGGGAAAATAAAACTATATATGTTTACAGATGATGAGTCTTTTATATAAGAAAATTACAAGAATTCCATTAAAAACCTTTACAGTTTATAAGAGAATTCACCAAGGTTGCAGGATATCAGTTCAATATGCAAAACTGAATTATAGTTGATACGGTAGAGATGGACAGTTCAACAAATAAGGTTAAGAAACAATTCCATGTACAGTAGCATCAAAAAGGAATAAAGTTAACAAAAGATTTGTATCCCCCAAAACTAGAAAACATCATTCAAAGAAATTATTGAAAGGAATTTTACATGGGAGGCTGATCCTAAATTTCATATTGAAATGTGAAGGACTCAGGATAGACAAAACATTCGTAAGAATGAGGAACTCAACATTCTTTACTTCAAAACTCAGCACAAAGCTACAGTAACCAAGACAGGGAGATCTTAGCATAATGATAGATCTATCAAATGCAGTTGAGAGGGAAGAAAATAAATCCCTACCTTTTTTTGGGTCAGTTGACTTTTAACAAGGTTGCCAAGAATGTTTAACGGGAAGGCATAGTCTTTTCAACAACTCGTACTGTGGCATTGGATATCCATGTGCAAGATAATAAAGCTGAATACCTACCTCAAACCACACACAAAAATCAACCCCAAATGAACTCTAGACATGAACATAAGTGCTGAAGCTAATCCTGCAAGTTCTTAGAAGGAAAAACCAGAGTAAATATTTGTAACTTTGTGTTACACCACTGTGTCATAGGTACTTCATCCAAACCACAAGTGATGGGAAAAAAATAATTAATCAGATTGCACTAAAAGTATCAACTTTTGTGCTTTAAAAGATGCCATCAAAAAAAGTGGCACCCCACAAAATTGGGAAGAAATATTTGAAATGTATGCATGTGACCAGGGACTTCTAACCAGAATATACAAAGAACACTTACAACTCAATGATGAGACAGTAAGCATGAACCTGAGTATATATCCCTCTAGAGAAGACATACAAATGTCCAGTAAGCACATGAAAAGATATTCAAAATCCTTAGTCTTTGGGGAAATGCAAATCAAATCCAAGTAGATAGTATTCTAGACCGAGGAAGGTGATTAAAATAAAAAGACAGACAATAGCTAGCACTGACAAGAATGAAGAGAACTTGGAACCGCATACATTGCAGATGGGAAATAAAAGAGTGCAGCCACTCTGGAGAACAGCTTGGTGGTCCCAGAAGCACATAGCCCAATAATTCCTCCTCTTGGTATATACCCACGTCCACACAAGACTTTGTTTGTGAACGTTTGTGGCGGCATTCCGAACGACGGCCAGAGTGGCTAGCGCGCACAGGGCCAGCGGTTGATGAACAGGCACACCCACACGATTGCGTGTAATTTGGCAACAGGAGCGGGAATCATGATAATCACTGCCCTTGGATGAGCCTCGAAAACATGATGCTGAGTGACAGCAGCCAGTGGCAAAGGACCATATGCTGTATGATTCCGCTGACATTAACTGCTCAGAATAGACAGATTCATGGAGACAGAAAGCAGACGAGTGGTTGGGGAAGTTGGTAAGTGACTACTGGTGGGGGTACAGTTTCTTCAGAGGATGATGAAAATATTCTGAAAGTAGATAGTGGTGATTACTGCTGACGTCCATGAGAATGGCAGAGAGCACTCAAGGGTCTGCCTGGATGGGATGAAATATCTGCTGGGCAAAAGACTTCTCAATAAGACTATTATTTTTTTAAAATTTTTTATTTCTTTTCAGCATAACAGTATTCATTGTTTTTTCACCACACCCAGTGCTCCATGCAATCCGTGCCCTCCCTAATACCCACCACCTGGCTCCCCCAACCTCCCACCCCCCGCCCCTTCAAAACTCTCAGGTTGTTTTTCAGAGTCCACAGTCTCTCATGGTTCACCTCCCCTTCCAGTTTCCCTCAACTCCCTTCTCCTCTCCATCTCCCCATGTCCTCCATGTTATTTGTTATGCTCCACAAATAAGTGAAACCATATGATAATGGACTCTCTCTGCTTGACTTATTTCACTCAGCATAATCTCTTCCAGTCCCATCCATGTTGCTACAAAAGTTGGGTATTCGTCCTTTCTGATGGAGGCATCATACTCCATAGTGTATATGGACCACATCTTCCTTATCCATTCGTCCGTTGAAGGGCATCTTGGTTCTTTCCACAGTTTGGCGACCATGGCCATTGCTGCTATAAACATTGGGGTACAGATGGCCCTTCTTTTCACTCCATCTGTATCTTTGGGGTAAATACCCAGTAGTGCAATTGCAGGGTCATAGGGAAGCTCTATTTTAGACTATAATTTTTTAAATCAAGGGAGGGATTGGAAGGGAAGAGGATGGGGTGCCAAGCAGTGGGGGGACAATTGATGAATGCCGATCGGGGGGGCTGTCCACAGTGTGTCCACACGGAACACAAGAATGCAGAAACCACAGCAGACGGCCTGCTGCTGGTCAAGGAGTCCCACAAAGTGTCAAAGTAAGGCTAAAGAAATGCGGGAACATTTATTTGTACAACATACATATGTAATACAGTATATATGTATGTAAATTTTGACAAAGACACACACACACACACACGTACAGAGGACATAAGTATATAAAAAGAAATGTAGGTGCCCTGATTTAATTTAGGAACACTTGGAAATAGTTCCTCAAGATAATAAACCAAATTTTAGAATTTTACAGGTGTGAAAGTAACCATTTGAAGTACTAGACAAATTAGTAGAAAAATCAGAAGGTGGTGACAATATCTGGGAAATATGTGAGTGAATTAATTTCCTCCTTTTACATAGTGAGGTGTTAGTAGATTAACTAAAGTTAATACATCTGGAAATAATTTTTTAGTGTTAATTAAAATGCATAAAGGCAACTACCAGGAAAAATTAAGCAGATGAACTAACTTTGCAGATTATCAGAAGAAACACACACACACACACACACAGAAACTGTAAACCAAGTAGTAAAAGACAGAAAACAAATAAAAATAGAAACATAACAAAGACGACAGTAGAACTACAATCGCTCAGGTACATCACAGCAGCAAATACAAATGAGATAGATTCACTTTGTTAAAAGAAGAGTCTGAGATTAAAAGGAAAAGATGAGAATCAGGTATATGCTGCATTGACAAGATCCATCCAGAATGGAGTAGTGAAGAAAGCATGGCTGTCCACGCAGACAAGTGTAAACACTGCAGGGTGGGGTTCGGTGATGGTGACGCCACACAAGGTCGTGGTCAAGACCGGGAAACTGTGAGGAAGACAAGGAAAGCCCCATGACAATGGTAACGGATATAATTCCAGAAAACTCTATCCCTTATTCACCAAAAACATTGGTATTTGTAACCAACAGAAAGCAAAATCCAGAGGAAATAAAATGAACAGCCAGAGGCTCGCGAGTCTGAGTGTCTCAGTTTGGGTCCCTGGACGTGGGGCCGGGAAGAGGTTTGGGGATGAGGCGAGTTTGGGAGGCGAGCCCAGGCAGTGGGAGTGGGGGGACACAGGCGGTTACAGGCGAGCCGCTGAGGGGCCCCGGGTGGGGGCACTGAGAACCACTTATTTCCTGTGGTTTTGGGGAATGGAAAGCAGGCGAATGGGGCCACCCAGCATAGCAGCCATGTGACCCTGTGGCTGGTGGTTCTGGAGCACGTGGAGGGAGAGCAGCCTGGGACCCCGGAGGCGTCTGCCCTAAAGAGGATATTTATCCTATGTTGCTCATCCCATGTGGTCAGGTGGACAAAATATATGGAGACTTTGGAGGTAATAAGGAGGATGTGCAACTCTGCATCCAACTCCGAAAACAGAGAACATAGCTTCTCACCAGATCTGGTGAATTATTTACAAAGCCTCAGGAAGCCACCCAAGCTGCAGAAAACCTGGAGGGAAATAGAAATGAAACATGATCCATACGATCTGTATTAGGGCCACACCCAGAATAAAATTATTCCCTGTAAATATTTCAAATCCTGAATTTAAAAAGATGACTAAATAAATTAACCATTCAACTAAAAATAGAAACGTAAAAGCAAAATAAATATATGAGAAGCAGGATTTTATAGAAGTAAAACAGGAATTAAGGATGCATTAAAGAGGAAAAAACACAGTAAATGATTTCCAGAGAAGCGTCTTTACCAGAATGTTATAAACTAAAAAATATCGAATTTAATTATAAAAGGGAAACACAAAACACAAAATGAGAAATTCAAGTGGGAGATAACAAAAAATGGAGGCCGACGCTGTACATATTATTTATTTATATAAATAATTTGAAGAGCCAGAAGATTTAGGTGGTTATGCAAGAATCTATGAGTCTGTATCTGTCTATAGCTCTATCTATCCATCCATCATCTAACCATCCATCATCCATCCATCTATCCATCCATCTATCATCCAACCATCATCTATCCATCCATCATCTATGTATATATCCATCCATCCATCCATCATCCATCCATCATCTAACCATCCACCATCTAACCATCCATCATCCATCTATCCATCCGTCCATCATCCATCATCTATCCATCCATCATCTATGTATCCATCCATCCATCCATCCATCCATCCATCATCTAACCATCCATAATCTAATCATCCATCATTCATCTATCTATCCATCCATCTATCATCCATACATCATCATCTTTCTATGTATCCATCCATCCATCATCCATCCATCATCCATCCATCCATCCATCCATCCATCATCCATCCATCATCCATCATCCACCCATCCATCATTTACCTATCCATCCAACCATCATCTATGCATCCATCCATCCATCATCCATCCATCCATCCATCATCTAACCATCCATCATCCATCCACCCATCCATCATCCATCCATCATCTATCCATCCATCATTTATCTATCCATCCATCCACCCATCATCTATCTATCCATCCATCATCTATGTATCCATTCATCCTCTCTCCATCCATCCATCCATCCATCCATTCATCCATTATCTATTATGTATCTATCCATCAATCCATCATCTGCCTATCTATCCATTATCTATCTATCCATTGATCTATCATCTGTCTATCCATCAGTCCTTCATTTATCTGTCACCTATCTATCTTCTGAGAGTCCACAAATCGCCTTCAGATGAGATTACAAATCTAAACTGATCAGCTGTTGTACACAAATTTGAGAAAGTTGTTCAGTAGTTATTTCCCTTTAAATCACTCTTGCCATGAAAAGTCTTTATTGAATTCAATCAAAACTACATGAAAAAATGTTCATCATCACTAGCCATCAGGGAGATTCAAAATAAAACCACATTGAGATAACACCTTACACCAGTTAGAATGGCCAAGATTAGCAAGACAGGAAACAACGTGTGTTGGAGAGGATGTGGAGAAAGGGGAACCCTCTTACACTGTTGGTGGGAACGCACGTTGGTGCAGCCACTTTGGAGAACAGTGTGGAGATTCCTCAAGAAATTAAAAATAGAGCTTCCCTATGACCCTGCAATTGCACTACTGGGTACTTACCCCAAAGATACAGATGGAGTGAAAAGAAGGGCCATCTGTACCCCAATGTCCATAGCAGCCATGGCCACGGTCGCCAAACTGTGGAAAGAACCAAGATGCCCTTCAACGGACGAACGGATAAGGAAGATGTGGTCCCTATACACTATGGAGTATGATGCCTCCATCAGAAAGGATGAACACCCAACTTTTGTAGCAACATGGACAGGACTGGAAGACATGATGCTGAGTGAAATAAGTCAAGCAGAGAGAGTCCATTATCATATGGTTTCACTTATTTGTGGACCATAACGAATAACATGGAGGACATAGGGAGATGGAGAAGAGAAGGGAGTTGAGGGAAAATGGAAGGAGAGGTGAACCATGAGAAACTATGGACTCTGAAAAACAACCTGAGGGTTTTGAAGTGGGGGGTGGGAGGTTGGGGGAGCCAGGTGGTGGGTATTAGGGAGGGCACGGATTGCATGGAGCACTGGGTGTGGTGAAAAAACAATGAATTCTGTTACGCTGAAAAGAAATAAAAAAAAAACAAAAAAACAAAAATAAAAAACTTCAGAGAAGAAATAACATAGATGTTATTTAAAATTTTGGAGACCTCTCTCTTTCAACTTTGTCACAACTATGACCGGAACATTACATGCACACACACACAGAATTGGAAATGTGTCTAGATTGTGAATAAAAGCGCGGAAGCTCTATGTAATATATTAACAAGTAAAATCCGACAGTTCGTAGAGAGAAAAATATGCTGAGTGTGGTTCTTTCCAGGAACCAGAAATGACTGACTATTTAGACTTTAGTTACAGATTAAGTCTATAAATGATAAGATAGAGATTGCTAATAATTCAAAATGCATTGTTGATAAAGCTGTATAAAATATTAAAAAAAAAAAAAAAACAAGTCCTCCTAAAAAGCGGGTGATGGACCCGGGAAGGTCATCTTGCACAAGATACACGAGTAGTCGATCAACAAAACACAAAAGGTTCAAAGTACTGGAAGTTAAGAAACGCATGGTTCCAGCCCAATGACACAGCCCTCTTCTGAGGGTGGCCTGTGTGAGCCTGAGGTGCACACAGCACTGTAGGCCCAGGGACACTCAGGACAACCCCCCCAAGCCCTCTTGGCAGCCCCATGACTTTGCCATCCCCCCTCTCTCGGGAACATATTCTAGAGTGTCTCTCAGATCTTAGAACGCATGTCTCATTTAAAACGCTACCCTGCACAAACGCCTGACGCTGACGCTAGAGCAAAGATACATTATAAACATTTCCATTTTTAAAAAATAATTACAAGTGCCTGGAACCAATCTAAGTACCTCTCGTTATGGGAGAGAGTAAATAATTTATGGAAGAGTGGAGCTATTTAAAAAAGAATGTATTAGAATAGCTCCCAAACACATTGCTGAATGAGAAAAGCAAAACGCAAAGCAGGGTGTATATAATTCTGCTATTAGTGTTTTTAAAAGGGTGATTTATGTACGAACATACACGCAGAAATACAGTCAGACCCATGTGTCCAAAGCAGGTACATCTAGGAAGGGCCAGGGTATCTCAGGTGGAAAACAGGTGCCTTTCGAATAACGTTTTGAATTATTTGATGTATCAACCATGCTGAAGTGTTGCTTTTCCACACACACACACACACACACACGCATGTAGTAGATATGCACGAGGTATACACATGCGTGTGGCTACCCACACAAGTGTGTTGAGGAGGGAGCCTGGTTCGGTGGCTGGGAACACCCGCTCCGGCCCAGGGGCCACCTGACACAGGCTCCGCACCAGCTCGACACCCGAGCTTTCTCGTCCCAGCGGCGCCTGCCCCAGAGGGTCGCCGTGAGAACTGAGCTCACGCACGCGTCTCCGGCGCTTCAGACAAGGTGAGGCTGAAGGCATATCTCGGGGGCGGCTTCTCTTGGCATTGTGTTGTCATTGTTGTGTCGTTGCTGTTGTTGTTGTGTTGTTGTTGTGAGCATTATTTGCTGTGCGTGCTGTCCACCCCGAGGGAGGCCACGTGAGGGTCCGTGTCTCAGCTCAGCTCCGCAGCAGAGCTCCCAGCACCCACAGGAACGGACACACCAGGACACCGCGTCCTGCTGCTCTGTCCCCAGCTGGTTACCGCACAGGGTGTAGACGCTGCCTCTCTCCCCGGGCTCTCACAACTCAAAGGCAGCAGCTCAAGGGCTCAATCCCGCCCCACCCCGGACAAGGACAGGGGGGCATCCTGTAAAAGTACTTCGTGGGCAGACCTGCAGGCGCTGTGGGAGCACATGGCCTTGCCTCAAGGACTTAGGAAAGCCTTTAGTTTACAGAAAGAGAGAAGGGAAAAAAGAAATCAAACAAATAAACAGAACAAAGACACTTGCACCGGGTGACACCTGCCTACCTCCAAGATATAAATATTCGACAGAGCATTACACGGCCTTCAAGCCCAGGGTGCGGGAACAAATAAACACGACGGTGAGACAGGAGAGGAGGTCCGTGAGCATCTGCAGACTTGTGTGCTTCCTCGGCTCATGAGAAAGATGTCACTGCGGCAAGTGAGGGATGGGGGGGCTGTCCGATAAGTGACACGGGGACAACTGGCTGGCCATATGGGAAGATAAAATTTTATCTCCTTGCAAGCCACACACACAAATGAATTCCAGATGGCATAAAGATCTAAATGTTGACACCAAAACTTGAAAATCTTAGAAGAAAGTGCCTTTTCTTAATCTTATTCATATGCTTGTTTCTTAAATGAGACACAAAAGCACAAAACCTAAAGGAAATAAATAATGTATTTCATTGCATGAAAATTTAAAACTTTATTCAGCAAAACCACATAAATAATAAAGTAGGAGAAGATTTTTCATCCGATAAAATCAACAAAGATTTTGATCAAAAGTATGCAAACAACTCCCACGCATCAACAAGAAAAAGACAAAAAGTAATAAAAATGTGCAGAAGACATAAATATACAAGTTAGGAGAGAGGAGACTCATATGCCCACAAAATCATGTGAAGAATTGAGTCTCATTCGTGTGAAAACGATGAGATAACCCCAGACACATCAGATTTAGCACAATTAAATAGGCAGGAAAACACGAACCAGCCTGTGCACGTGGAGGGTCTTGTGGCGTGGCCTCTCGGACGCACGAGGGGCAGGAGTGAGGCCCGGGTCACTGTGCGCCCGGCGCTCTGCCAGTGGCGCCGGCTGCAGGGTGAGTCTCGCCTGTGCACCACGCAGATCGGCACGGAAATGCACACACGACGGGGCTGGTTACAGCAAATACGCAAACACCACCACATGCCGGCCCGCTGGAGGAGGGACGCGTGCACTGGCGTGTGTCAGCAACGGGGGAGGCTGTAGTTGTTGGCGCGAATGAGCTCTGCCTGCACACCCGCACGAGAACAGAGCTCACCCTCGGAGCCCGGGGAGGAGCAGCAAACCGTAAGGTCAGACGCACTAGCGCGCCACCTTTTCGTCAGGATTCAAGCCTGACGTCCGCATTCTGCCGTTGGCATCAGCGGACGTGTGTCGGAACACAGAGCAACATCTCTCTGGGGAAACATAGGGAAAGACACACTCACAGGCTTCATATCTGGGCAAACCTCCAGGGACATGTGGAGGCGTGTGAGGCACTTCAACTTGGACCGTATCGCTGACGTTTCACTTATAATTTTTGTATAGATTGTACAATTTCTTACATTTTAGGTTTAAAGACAACTTGAGCAGGTCGTCCCGAGTGTCCCCACGCCCACCCCGCGTCCGCCTCCCGGAGAGCCTTTCCCGCCCGTTAGCATTTGCAGTCGGCAGATACGTGTGTCGCGATTCGTGAACCGACTGGGATAACCACTGACTGACATCTGCGGTTCCCAAGGAGAGGCGCCCCTCCGCCTGGCAAAGCGATGTGGTTTGGACAAACGTGTGATGGCGGGTGTCGCCTCTCCGGGCTCCCGCGGACCGGCTCCCCTGCACCCCCCGTATTCATCCCACCCCACCCCAACGACTGCTGCTCTCACCGTCTCCGTACGGTTTTGCCTTTCCCGAGACCTCGTTGGTGGGACCCATGGGAGTGAAGCCCGCTCACACGGACATCTTTCCTGGGCTGGCGTGCATCTAGGTTGGCTCCTCGTGTCTTCCTGGCTTGTCGGCTTGTTTCTGTTTATCACTAAACCACCTCCGTGCCGGGACCTGCCCCCGTTTGTTCATCCATCTGCCTATTTCGGGGCTGCTCGGTCGCTCCCGGGTTTGGGGGTTGTGCGGAGGCTACCGAAGACAGTTCCTCCAAGGATCTGTCACAGCGGCCCTGCGAGTGCTCCCGTCCAGGCGAGCAGAACGTAGCTGACCTGTGATCTCGGACTTGCCTGTGCCTCCCAATTTCAGGGGTGGTCTGCCTGCCGCCGCGGCTCTCGGGAGGTCCGGGAAAGTCACGGATTTTCCATTTGTTCCGCCTTTTGTCCTTGCAAGGACGGCATGAGGCCTTACGAGCACTTTATGTGGCGGTGAGGTCAACGGGGGGTCTTGTCTGCTCCGCTCGCCCCTCAGGGCGGACCTCGGTGTCCACACAGGGAGACCGTGGCCCGTGTACTTCGGGCTCAGAGCTCCTACCCGGGGCCCGGTGTCCTGCAGCCCAAGCCGCATCCCTGCCCAACAGCTGCACCGGCGAGATGCGTCGGCTCAGGACTTTCTCTTCCCAGCATCTCACGTCCAAGGCCAGTCCTCACCACGACGCTCCCATCTTCGGGCAACCCCCACCCCACTGGGGCATAGAAGGTGCTCAACGCACGCGGCTCACGGGGGCCCGGGAGCCTCTGGTCCCTTCCCCGGCACTTCCGCACACGCCAGGCCGTTCGGGGCTGCGCACAAGCGTGCCCCGTGTTTGAACCTCACTTTCTTTGTCTCTCCCCTGCACATGAATATTTATCACGCGGAAAGCAACGCCAGCACACCAGCCCCCCATTCACGGAATTCATCAACAACTCCTTTGTGGAACCTGACCTAGGGACAGTGGATGGAGAAGCCCTGAATGTGTTTCGTTTTCTGAGTCACGAGGGCTGTTATAAATAGCCGTTTCTTCTTCTTCGTTCCTCCCTGCAGGATCCAGAACCTTGGGAGGCCAGAGCGGTGGCAGACCTGCGGCAAAATAAAACAGGGTCAGCGCACGGGGAGGAACCTTCGGGAGCGTCCCTGCCGTGCTCCGGGAGGCTCCGACCCCCTGCCAGACGTGTCCTTGGTCCCTCTCCGGGAGGGCTGTGGGTCCTGCAGGAAACGCCTACCTGTGCGGGGCTGGGGCGGCGTGAGCCTCCCCTTTCTGCCCCCAGCGTGCGTGCTCAGTGCACGGTGGCCACGGGCATCGGGGTTGGGGAGGCGGCTGAGTGGGAGGGACTCTTTAGGACCAGGGCAGGACGTATGTCCTAGCCCCATCCGCTCCACGTCCACACGGCCATAAATCCCGCCATTGTGCGGTGAGATGGAGACCAGCCCGTTGTTCGGTGGCCTGGGAAGCAGCAGGTGGGTCAGGAAAGGCCCTGGTTTGGGCGGATTTGTCATCGTGCACGCAAGCCGCACGGCTGGAGGGCACCTGCAGCGGGGGCGGCCCAGACACGCGCGATGGGGGCTCGCCGCCCCTGTTCCCCTCCTGGGGAAGGCGTTCTCCACCTCCTGTCTCCGCGGGCTGAGAGCAGACCCTCCTCTCCCAGGACATGCCGGTGAGGCCGCTCCCAATTCTCCTGACCCCCACATCGCATTTCCCCTTCCCTCTGGAGGTGAGACGTCCAGCAGGGCCCCCGCCTCCGAGTCTCTGTGGTCCTGTCTCCCTCGGCTCCTTCTTTGTCTCTTCTCCCCTCTCTGTCTCTCCCTGCCTGTCTGTCTCGGTCTCAAGCTCACTCTGTCTCTCACACGAATCCACAACCCAGGTCTCTTATAAAACTCCCCAGCGTCACGGCCTCTTCCCCGAGGAGCGTGTCGGGTGCCCTCAGGCCTGGGTCCTCCTCTCCAGGGGCCCGGCTCTGGCCTACACCTCTCACCCTCCATGCCCTGCGGGTGGGTTGGGTCCTGTGGGACCGGCCCTGCAGCCGGCACCCCCGGGTGACCCCTGGTCATTGACCAGCCGGCCAGGTAAGCTCCGTAGACACCTCAGCGGGGAGTTACGGGAGGGCGGAGGGGTCCTCGAGGGGTTCAGGGACGTGGAAGGTCTGACAGGAGAGGCCTGCATGGCCAGGCCGTGGGAGGGTGGCCCGTGTCTGGAGCCAGCCGAGGCCAGCAAGGCACTCCCTGGGGACACAGGTGGTAGGACGGGCCTCGGACATCCAGCCACCTCTGTGTCCACATGTGCCCACGAGGACACAGATGTCATGACTTGTGCCTTCAGAGACCCCGGGCAGAAGTGCCCAGCTCCCGGGTCTTTGAAAACCTTCCCAGGAGGGTGGTTCCGGGAGGCTGCTCTGAGCCCGCATCAGTCTCGAGCAAGAGTTTGATGTGTCCCTCGAAGTCCGTCAGGTAAAGACGCTGTCCTGCCCTAACCCGCATGGGGAATGAGGACAAAGTCCCCACAGCCACGGGCCCCGGGGCGCCACGTCGAGTTGGGGGGGTCTCTGGTGCTTTAGGCCACCAAGCCGCCTAGTAACCCCAGGGGTCATGGGTCACCCTGGATAGGAAAGGTGCCGGCCCTGAAGTCTAAGTGGCTGTTTCTATACCAGTACAGAGTGTAGAGCACCTCCCCAGCCTCCTGGGGTGTCCACGGAGCCCCGACGTGGGTGGACAGCTGTCCTCCATCCTTGGGGACAGGGATGCCCCTCAGGGGACACCCCCTGAGGAGCTGGGCTGCTTCAGGCAGATGCTGGGGGACGCCGGGTTTTCCAGCAGGAGAACTTTCTGACCGCAGGTGCCCTCCGGCTCACTTCCGGCCATAAACTCTCTGAGCAGGGGTGTCGTCTCAGGTGTAAGGACACGGGGATGCTGGGTGGCTCCTGGTTGTGTGGCTGATACCCCAGCACGAGGAAGGGTCTCAGTCACCGTGGAGCTGAGGTTGCCCCGTCAGCAGGCCCTCCCGTGGGGGTCACTCTAGAAAGGGAGAGGGAGGGGAGAGGAGACCATCCAGCTACACCCAGATCTCTCCGCGCCTTTGCAGAAGACGTCCTCCCAGGAGCTGCTAGACTGAGGTCCCAGGATGTCCCCACCCAGGACTGCAGGGCACCTGCGGCCCTGGTGGGGAGTTGGCCAGACATCCGCAGACTCTGGACCTCCTTCGGGCAAGGGGGAGGTGGTCCTGGACATCTGGTTTCAGTCCTGCTTTGCCGTTAGCCGTCACCGAGGCCCGGCGTGCGGGTGGTTAGCTCGCCGGGAGTCCGCCTACCGTCACTCTCTCCTCCTTCACTGGCTGAACATGTCTCAGAAGGGATGGGCCTCCTCGCGGGTCTGTGGGGTCACACAGCGGACCCAAACAGAGTCTTCCCTCCGTGGCCAATGCTCGACTCCCTCACTTGACTCACCACCTCGAGAAAACGTCTTTTCCTGTCTCATGTCCCAGGTGTCCACTGAATTTACGTTTAAACCCACTCTCCGACAGGTGGGACCCTGTGTGAGGGGTGTGGAGGGACAGCGGCTCTCCTCCTTTTCAAGGCGTCGGCCGCATGGCCTCTGGCCCGCGGTGGCCTCGTCCAGCCCAAGTCAGAGTCTGCGCTCCAACTGTCAGCAGCCGTGCTGCCCTCGGCCCCACGAGCAACGGGGGTCTCCAGGCTCTCGGAGCCCTCCTCACAGGTCCCAGTGCCAGGGGCACCTCCTCCCGGGTCCTCTACACGTCCCTCACCCTCCGATATGCTAGTTGGCCCCTCGGTTTCCATGCGCATCGGGGAAAGTGCAGACACGCCGCCGCCGCCTTCCCGGGTGTGAGGTTCTGTTTTCCTGGCGTCACTCGACGGTGACCCTCCAAACCGTTGCCTGTGGCTCGATGTCTTCCCTTATGAGAAGGAAGGTGCCCTGTGCCCACAAGGCAGCCTTGCCCCACGTGCTCCCCGCTCCATAGTGCGTGTGACCCCACAAGGGAGCGTCTACGGCACCTTTACTCCATGCAAACCAGACGCGCGCTCTCTCCCTCCATCTTCCTGGTGCTGGAGAAGACGTAATGCCGTCAAGCCCACCTCGAGGACGTGCCGAGCGCCAGTCCTCGGAGCCCCTCGCATGTGCCCCATGGACCTCGTGCCAGGCGAGCCGGCAGGACCCTGCGCAGGGCGCCACCCCTCCCGTGGACACGGACGACAGGCACACCAGATACGGGGGCTGCCGAACACCCATCCATGTGAGCAGATGATTCTTTTCCAAGGGGACTGATGATGTGTGGCCTTTATCATTTTAATTTCTTTAAAATGAATACATCAGATAAAAATAATCATCAACCAAAGGCAACAAGAAAACCCCGATATTTTTAAAAAGTTGTCTGTCTTGCGCTCCCACACTGGAGGGCGGGGGTGGGGGGCTGGCGTCCACGTGCAGGCCACGGCACGAGGACGGACAGAAGAGGAAACTTAAGATCCTTCTCTGCAGGTGAGAACTGACTCCTGCCTGCTGTGTCACCTGGACTCAGTGTGACATTATTATGCACCGACTGCACGCGGGAGGCTGCCAGGCAGGAGGCCCCGCCTCACCTTCACCTCCCAGGCTGCAGGGTCCTCACCTCTCGTCGCCTGCTTGCCCAGAAATGTGAGTTAGAAAGACAGCACCCAGACCTCGGGGGTGTGAGTGGGAGAGAATGACAGAGGCACACGGGGACACGGGTGTGCAAACAGGGGGCGAGCGTGTTCAAACAGCTTTTATGAATACACTGCATATATGTGGAAAGTTATGGAAAAGATACAGAAAACCATGAGCAGCTGGAGGAAAGAAATGGAAGATGTGTATTACATTACATTGTATCGTATTACATGATTACATTGTATCATATGTGCACACCAGGTCCTGATGAAAAACAATGTCTCAAAAGAAAAATTTGCTAAATGGGACTAAGAGCAGATTAGACACCACAAATATGGTTTTAGGGATTCGCTAGAAACTATCAAAATGAAGCACAAAGAGACAAAAAGGCTTAAAAAAGAGGCAAGGAAGCAGTGACCTCAGGGATAATACGGAAAAGCCTAACATGCATGTAGCCAGCGCCCGGCGGAGAGGGAAAAGCAGAGAAGACAGAGTTTAAATAATCAAAAATGTTCCAAATTAATGGAGTCCAGAAATCCAGCAAACCTCCGTTTCAGAAACATGACGGTAGTTCATGCGAAGCTCGTTGCCCAGAAACCGGATCAGACAAAAGCACTGAAACAGAAGAAAACCACAGACCACCACTGATTATACTGATGCTAAAATCTTTAAAAATATTTAGCAAAACAACTCCTTCAGTGGATTGGAAGGGTAACACGTCATTACCCGATGAGAGTAATCCCCAGAATGCAAGACTGGTTTAGTACGAAAGCTCAACTAATGTATTGTACTGTATCGGCAGAGAACAATCCACCGGAATTTGGAAAAGACATCCGCCGATTACCGGTGTAAGCCACACACGAGCAAATACAACCACAGCAAGGAGCAGACTGTGTGTGTTTGGGGGGGTCCTTGGTGTGACACGGGACAGAAGCGGGGTCCTCGGTGTGACACGGGATGGAAACGAGGACCCCACATTGCCCTAGGGCAGCTGAGCCAAGTCTCCCCTGAGGCCTGATCAAGGCAGGAGCATCCGCTCCCAGCATATCGTCCCCAGGCCCCAGCAATGCAGCGGGCGAGAAAGGCTTAAAAGGCTAAAAAGTCTCTCCGGTTGCAGAAAAAGAAGAAAAATGGTCTTCATGTGCAGGTGACAGGATCGTCTATGTAGAAAGTTCCAAGGAATCTACAGAAAAACTATTCTAACTATAAGTGAATGTGGCAAGGTTACTAGATTTAAGGTCACGTTATGAAAACCAGCGTATTTCTAAATGCTAGTGACACACAACTGAAAATCGATTTTTTAATCTGTTTACAATAGTTATCACGATGTTCAAGATACTCTTGTGTCGTCTGAGGTTGAGGTGTCTGCGGGGCTGTGCTGCTTTCGGGAGGAACCAGGAGAGCATCTGTTCTCACCGTCCGGCTCCTGGACACCACCTGCTCTCACGGGCTTGGGGGTGCCCCCCGCCCCCCACAGAGCCGGAGAAGCCGCTGGCGTGCTTGTCTCCACTCCTCTTCCCGAGTCACACCTCCCCTCTGACCACAGCGGGAGCGACTCTGAGTTTAAAGGCTTATTTATTTCTAAAAGGCCCTCCTGGAGAATCCGGGATCATCTCCTCTTCTCCAGGGCCCCGTGTTAATCACATCTACAAAGTCCCTTTTCCACGGACCCTATGACAGTCACGGTTTCCGGTGGTTGGTGCTCAGACATCCGGGCAGGGGAGCTTCTCTGCCTTCCCTGATAACTCAGCCCGCGGAGAGAGAAGCCATGACCATGAGTCGGATCAAAAATTACTGTTAAATTATGAGTTCTCCGTAAGTTCATTTATGGATTTAATGCAATCTCACCCAACATCCTGATCAGTGTTTTATTTTTTTCCGGAGAACAAAGCGGCAGGACTTACGGTTCGGGCTCTCGCAGGGAGCACAGAAGCAGCAGGGACAGGATCCGGGTGGAAAGACAGGCGCGGAGACCAACAGGACTGAAATCCAGAGGTGGACCCACAGAAATATGGTTAATCAATTTTTTTTGGACAAAGATGCCAAGATAATTCATTAGAAAAGAACAATAGTGGGGCACCTGGGTGGCTCAGTGGGTTAAAGCCTCTGCCTTTGGCTCCGGTCATGATCTCAGGGTCCTGGGATCGAGTCCCACATTGGGCTCCCTGCTCGGTGGGAGCCTGTTTCCCCCTTTCTCTCTCTGCCTCTCTGCCTGCTTGTGATCTCTGTCTGTCAAATAAATAAATAAAATCTTAAATAAATTGTTGAACAATTGTTTCAACAAGGCCCACAAAGAATACACACTCGTGTGCAGACACCATGAACCGTGACCACGTACGCCATGTAGAACCACTAACTTGAGCTAAGTCATGCAACTAAATCGGACATGGAAAACCATGGGTCTTTGGAAAAAACATATAATACAATTAGAGGTTTTGTGTTAACTAAAGATTTCTTAATAAGATAGTAAAAAACTCAAACTACACAAGATTTACAAATTATAGATGAGCCTTTTTCTACCTTGAAATGTTTGCTCTTCCGAGCGCACAGGAAAACGGAAAGGCAAACCACAGACTGGGAGGACAAAGAACGTTGTAGAACCTGGAGCACAGGCTTCCACCAGACTATACCGACCCCTCACAACTCAGTACTAAAATGGTAAGCAAACCATGTGAGAAACAGGCACATATTTGAACAGATGTTCTACCTAAGAAGACGGCCATGCGGCTCGTCTGCGTATGAACAGATGCCCAGCGGGGCCTCAGCCTGCAGAAGAGCACAGCTCAAGACCGTCAGCACCTTCCCCTTCCCACCCGCCAGGACGGTGGACGTTTGGGGGACCGGAAGCACCAAGAGAGCGGGGGACGTCGGGCGGCTGGGGCTCTCGCGGCTGTCGGCGGGAATGCGAAGCAGGACAGCCGCTTCGGAAAACTGCTCAGAGGTTTCGTAGAAGCTCAACGCACACTTCCTCCTGACCCAGGGATTCCCACCCTAGGGAGGTATTTTTCTGAGAAAAGTGAAGACGTGTGCCCACGCAGACCGCGGATGAATGTTCACGCGGCTCAGCTTTGTCTGCGGGAACTAGAAATGGCCAAGAACCCCAATGCCCATCCGCTGGTGCACGCGTGAGCACGGGCTGGTGTGTCTGTGGGCAGGAACACTGGGCAGCAGCCCAGCGGAGCAAAAGAGCGACTTTTACTCACGCCGCACAGCCACCTGGGTGGGTCTCAACATCGTTGTGTTACACGGAGGAAGCCAGACGTGAGACACCAAGGCTGCGTGATTTGATTTGCATCGAATTCTGGAAGCTCCAGAGCTAGGGCAGGAGAAAGGAGCCGTGCATCGTTGGGGGCTGGTGTGGGCGTACGGCTCACCTGCAAAGGGCAGGCTTTGGGGGCTGACAGAAGGGTTCCGTATCTTGGCGGTTGTGGTCGCAAAACTCATGGGATTATACCCTTGAAGTTGGGGCATCTCATTCTTCAATAAGGTAAAGCAAAAAATGTCAGAGGGGAAAGTGGTCATAGGCGCTCAACTAATCTCAAGGCAGGAAGGAGGAACAAACAATCATCGGGATAAATTGAAAATAGAAAGAGCAGATTTATATGGATGACGTCTATCGCACGGAGCACTGGGTGTGGTGCATAAACAATGAATTCTGGTACACTGAAAAGATAAAAATTAAAAAATTTAAAAAATAAATCAAAAAATGAAAAATTAAAAAAATTATTAAAAACTTATAAAAATAAATTAAGTGTCCATTTACTATAAATGAACTAAAACCTCCAGTTAAAACTGAGGGACAGTTAGAGTGGATGGATAGCAAGACTCTTTTCTTTTTTTTTTAAAAGATTTTATTTATTTATTTGACAGAGATCACAAGTAGGCAGAGAGGCAGGCAGAGAGAGAGGGGGAAGCAGGCTCCCTGCTGAGCAGAGAGCCCGATGTGGGGCTCGATCCCAGGACCCTGGGACCATGACCTGGGCCGAAGGCAGCGGCTTCAACCCACTGAGCCACCCAGGCACCCCGACAGCAAGACTCTTAACAGATGTTGTTTACAGGGGACACAAGCAAGAACCAGGGAGCGCAGGGAAGACAGACGCACGCAGGGACAGCCGTCTTTCACGTGTATGCGTGCAAACACTGAGCTTCCAGTCCTTGAAGTGAAAGTCTGCAGAATTACAAGAGGAAGGAGGGGCACACTCGCTGCGGAGGCTGCAGCGGTCATCCCCCGGCAACCCAACAGTCACGTGTAGACAAACAGTGACCCGGAAGCAGGTAGACAACAGGCGTGTCCACACCGTGAACCCATTTAAACGGATCCATTGGGGAGGGCAGATGACCCAAGCAGGGCCCACACCCTTTCCCAGGGCTCACGGAACAGTCGTGGAAACACCCTCCCCGGAGCCTGAAAACACGTCCCAGTAAGGGCAGCGGACTGAAACCACACGGACGGGTCCGATCACCAGCAGGTCAAAGCAGAGCTGGGCCGCAAGATGCTTCCACGACACACAATCGGTTTGGAGCTGACCGGCCTCTCGTGCGTCACTCGTGGGTCCGGACGGAATTCCCAGGGAGTGTTAGGAAACGCGAAACCCAACAAGCGTGAAGATAAGACGTATCAAAATGTTGGGGCATAGAGAAGTCTGTGCTTAAGGAAAACTGATGGACCGAGACTTCTGAGTTGAAAAAAAGAAATGTGTGAATTCGATCATGTGTAAGTCCACCCTCAGGAGTCAAGGGCTGAAGCACATCGAACCCAGGAGTTAGCAGGGGACGTCGATGGAGCAGAAAGCAGACGAGACAGAAAGGCAGAAAGTCCGGAAGCGGTTGTCCGCAAGGACGAGTGGAATCGATGAGCTTCTAGCTTGAGCCATGAACGAAGCAGAAGTCTCAAGTCACTCGTCAGGGGAAGGACTTGTCCCCACGTTGAACGAAAAAGGAGCATCGCAAACAACCTTGGCCAATAAATTCTGCAACTTACCGAAAATGGGGGGGGGGGGCACAAGAAAAGCACAACTTAACAAAACCAACGAAGGAAGAAATGAAGAATTTGAAATGAAAGAGAAGACGTCGGGGAAGAGAGTTTCCGGAGACTCGCAGTCTGGGCGGGAATTCCACTGCGCGCGGGAGGACGGAGCGGCGACGTTCACAGGCAAATGTCTGAGGAGCAGAGAAGAGTGCACCTGCCGGCCCCACCAGTCCGTGTGCGCACATCCAAGACCCGACGTGGGAGCCACAGGGCCGGGATGACCACGGGCTACGGAGCCCTCCGCGAAGTCCCAGCAGATCAAGTCCTCTCAAAGCGGTAAGAATAACGCAGCAAGGCCACCAGCTCTAAAATCAAAGGAATCCGAACTTTAGGGAAAAGAAGTGAATTTAACAACTTCACAGGACACAGTCGTCCTCACCTTCAATCATATGTCCGTACACTAGAGACAAAAACCGGCGACGGGAGCATGGCAAGTGTGCTCGCTGTTCAAACTGCCGTTAAAAACACGGCCGCCCTGGGGATGGATCCAAGGAGAAGCGTGCGCTCCCCCGAGACGACCTGCCGTGCGCGGGCCACAGCGGGAGAAGACAAAGGGCCAGGTGAAGGGGCAGAAGCAGCAGGGGCTCCGCCTCTCCGCGTGTCCTCGTCGGCTCACCCGGCTCTCCTAACAGAGCCTGCCAATTCGGGGTCTGAACAGCGACGACCTGTGCTCAGCGCTCTGGGGCCGTGAGCCCAAAGCCTGGGGACGGTGGGCGGGCGGGCGCCTTTGGTTCCGGCCTCCCTCCCGCTCCCGTCCGCCTCGGGCGTGCGACTCCTCCAGCCCATCCTCCCCAGAGGTGTGTCTCCGCGCAGAATTTCCCCTTTCTAGAAGAACGCCCATCATACTGGCTTAGCGCCCACCCTATCAACCCCTCTGAACCAGGTTTTCTTTGAAGACTCTTTCCCCGAGAAGTTCACATTTATTTAGGATTAACGTTAATCCCCTCCCAAACCCAAACCCAAGCAGCCGTTTCCCTTCCTTCTGTAGAAACGGACAAGCCGACTCCAAGAAGCACCCAGAAGGGGGAAGGACCTAGATCAGCAAACATGACATTGTGAGGGGGACAGGGGTTCCAGGACCCTCCGCGGGATCCCCAGCTCACCACCGAGGGACAGGATCCAAGAGCGCGTGGTACGGGCCCGTGGAACGTGGACCGGTGAGTCAGAACCGAGTCCGGAAGCACATGCACGCCTGTTTCCCGCAACCAGACTCCAGAGCCGCTCCGGGGCAGGAGACATGGGCTGAGCCGCAGGCTTACCTTAGGGAGGCCCTCGGAGCCCGCAGCGCACAGGAACAAATCTGAGATCAGCGGCGGCAACACCGCCAAATTTCTGGAAGAAAACAGAAGGACCGGTCAAAACCTTGGGGTACTCGCGTTTCTCACTTCAGCTGCAGAAAGCACTAACCATAAAAGGAAATGATGATTTTGTCTTCATCAAAACTAAAATGTGAGCTCCCCGAGGGAGTGTGTAGACAGGAGGCGGCTGGCCGGCCTGCGCCCCGGGCTCCCCGTCCGGCAGGCAGGAGGGAGGTGGGCCGGTCCTGAAGAGCAGAGGGAGAAGCCACCAGCACTGGGAAGGGATTCCAGAGGCCCCGGTGTCTGCCGGCCGAAGGGGAAAGTCTCCCAGGAAGGGCCCTGGGAGGAACCGGGAGGTCACCCGACGTCCGCCACAAAGGCCGCCCCGGGAACGAGCCCCACGGGTTCGCTTCAGAGAGAGGAGGGCTGTGATTTCGCGATGCCCCCTCCCTGCCCACCACGGACTGTGGGTGCTGAGCCGGGCCTGGTGCAGGAACCACACAGGAGGACGCCTCCCGCCCCCGGCTGACCGCGCAGAGAGAGGCAGAGGCAGGTGGTCGGTGCACCGGCCGGAGCCGGATGGGGTCTCGATGACCACGGGGTGGCCTGAGCACTACTTGCTCTGCTGGTTTTTCTCAGGAGACGTGCCCCGGACGGCTGCGGCTCGCCTTGGCGGCCCGCCTACCCGGAGCCGGCGGGAGGTGGCTGGGGGCCTTGTAGACATAGTTGTCATCACGCGGGTCCTCACAGGGCCGGGCCTGGTGCTCCATCATGTCTCCTTGTCCGCATCTGGTTCACAGCCCCGGGGGTCCCGCCAAGCCAGGAGAGTCCCATCGCTTTCCCAAGGGCCCAGCAGTGCTCAGCGTCCCCAGAGAAAGGTGGTGTCTCAGTGGGGGTTGGGGTCCACACCCCTCCCTCACTGACCACCCCCCACCGGGCTTGCCATAAAGCGAGTGTCACTCTACCCCGGATTCGGAGTGGCTGAGGTTCAGAGATAAGACGCTATTCACAGCCGCCGTGCGTGTCCTCCTCCGGGACGTGCCAAGGCGTCAGGGGCCCCATGGTCAGGGTGGCTGACGCCAGGGTGTTTTCAAGGGGAAAATAACTATGAAGATGGCTCCGTCTCCCTCCCGCACGGAAGGCCAGGGGCGTATGTGCCGTCCACGGACGGCTGGCGAGGACGGCACCGCCCATCTCCTGGCCCTCTGTCCCCCAATGTGCCCTATTTCAGAGTGTAATGGGCAAAACATGCCTCCTTCTCCACCGATAGGACCAGTGGAGCCCTGGAGCCATGGGGAGGCGGCCAGGAGAGAGGCTCCTGCCCCAGAAAGGAGTCTGGGCTTCATTTCCCTTCCCCGCGAACCTCGGAGCCTGCCTCCTGCTTTGCGTCCCGCTCCCCACAGGAATGGCCACGGGGGCACGAGGAAGGTCCAGACCCGGGACCCCCAGGACACACCCGTAGGCCCAGGTGAGGAGGGCAGCAGGCCTGGGACACGGCAGACGCTTGCAACATAAAGAAATCTGATTCCCTGGGTGGGATCAGCATCCACATGGCCCTGGGGCTCGCCCTCGGGTGTTAGAAGGGCAGCTGGACCCTTGACCCTGACAGCGCAGCCCCCTCCTCCAGGCAGCACATGGGATCCGACAGGATCGGCCAGCAGCCCTCCCCGCGCTCTAGTAAATGCCACACTGTCCGCACCGACAGTTGTCACCCTGACCTGGCACCTGAACCGTCGCAAACCAGGCCCGGTGGCTCCCGGGGTTTGCGTCCAAGGGCTCCGGCGTTTGGCCTCCCAGAGCTGTGCGCTTGGCAGGGCTCCAGAAAACGAAATGTTCATGGCAGGGCGAGCCGAAGACGGGCAGCCCGTCCGGGAGCAGCAATTAGTGGGTGAATTAATGAACGCCGGCTCCAAGTCCGCATCCGCTCGCGGGATTGATGGTGGCTTAGGAAGCGCTTCGCCTTTTTTTTTTTTTTTAAAGCTGCCTTCTAGACTTTTCACTTGATGTGGAAAGACAGAGAGGGCAATCCCCAGCGTGTGGATAAGCCGCAGGCAGCCCGTGCTCGGAAGGCTGCGTGAGGAGGAGGCGGTGCCGGGGCTGATGGATGGATTCCTTCCTGGGCGCACCCCCACCTGCCCACCCGGCACAGGCTGCTCGTCCTTGCTCCGTGGAGAGGAGCGGCAGGTCACCTGGGCGTCTTTCCTCTGCTTCCTGGGGTCCATTCCCAGTCGCGGCATCAGGCAGCAGAGGTCCAGCCCAGCCCTGTCCCCTCCTCGCGGTGGCCGTGTCGTGCCGCGTCCTCTCGCCGAGCCTGTTTCTACATCTGGAAGATGGGGAGAAAAGTGTCTCCTTGCTGGGTTGGTACGAGGATTCAACGTGGAAACTTGCCAAGGTCCCCACAATCACACCTCACATTCAACAGATCCGAGGAGGGAAACACCTCCTGTCACACAGCGACCCACGTGCGTGGTGCGTGCGTCTGGGTTTCTGGGCATCCCAGCAGTGCCCTGACACGGGGCATCCTCAGCAGAAGTGACACTGGATACTCGCCTGGGAACACCGCTGACCTCAGCCTGCAGGCGGGCTGGAAACTCGGACCACTGGGAGCCACCAGGGCAGACGTGCACAGAGACGCCCACCAGCCCCCAAAGGGCAGGAGGACGACAGGCTCTCGTGGGGGGTGGCTGGGTTGCCCTTCTTTTTTCAAAATACAATTTATTTAAACAAACAGAGAGAAAAATAGTTCACCCGCTTCTCGCAGCCCCGTCCCCTTCCTCTAGCCACCAGCCATCTGTCTCTGCGTCGAGGAGCTGATTCCTTTATGTCCAGACAGAAGAGGGATCAGATGGTGTTTGTGTTTCCGTCTGACTCCCTGCACTTAGCACACTGCCCTCGAGGTCCATCCGCGCTGCCGCGAGCGGCGGGGTCTCGCTCTTTTTTGTGGCTGAGGACCGAGTTGTACAGACGCCACATCCTCTTTATCCTTCCGTCATCCCTGGACACGTGCGCCGCTTCCGAGTCTTGGCGACGGTAGAGGAGGCTGCCGTGAAGAGGGGACGCGGACAGCTTTTTGAATTTGTGTCTTTGTTTTCTGTGTGTAAATACGCAGAAGTGGAATTGCCAGGTCGTAGGGCGGCTCCACTTTCAACTTTCTGAGGACCCGCACGCTGTTCTCCGCAGGGGCTGCCCTGGCTTGCGTTCCCACCGGCCGTGCGCGAGGCTCCCCCGTCTCCGCGTCCTCGCCGACACCTGTGGCCTCCTGTGTAGTGGATTGTAGCCTGTCTGACAGGTGTGAGGTGGGACTGTGGCTTTTGGTTGTATTTCCCTGATGTCCAGGGAAGTGTCGGGCAGCTTCGCACGTACCTGTTGGCTGCCCGTGCGTTCTTGAGGAGATCTCCCTTTAGATCTGCCCATTTTTTATTTTTAAAAGATTTTATTTATTTATTTGACAGAGAGAGGGCAGTAGGCAGTCTGCCAGTAAGCAGAGAGGCAGGCAGAGAAAGAGGGAGAAGCAGGTTCCCTGCTGTGCAGAGAGCCCGACGCGGGGCTCGATGCCAGGACCCTGGGATCATGACCTGAACTGAAGGCAGAGGCTTCACCCATGGAGCTACCCAGGCGCCCCACATCTGCCCATTTTTAATCGTATTGTTGTTTTATTGCTAATGATTTTTATGAGTTCTCCTTGTATTTCGGATACTAGCCCTGCGTCAGACACGGTCGGCAGACCTCCTCTCCCACCCCGCCGTCTCTGCTTTCGTTTTGTTGGTGGTCTCCTTTGCTGTGCAGACAATTTTTAGTTCAATGTCACCCACTTGTTTGCTTTTGATTTTGGTGTCAAAGTCAGAAAACCATCGCCAAGACGGATATCAAGGAAAAGGGCTTTGCCTTTGTCTGGGTGGTGGGTCCAGGAGCGAGGACTCCCGACTGGAGAGCTCGGGGAGGCCGCCGGGGGCGCTCACATGGGAAGAGAGTCCGCGGACGGTTCTCGGGAACGCGGGAGAAGCAGGGGCTCTGATCTCGCCGCCCGAGGGACGCAGGTGTGAACCCCGGTGCACAGACGCTGAGGGCCGTGAGCAGGGGGCCGGGCGAGCTCCCACGTGGCCCGAGAAGGAGCAGCCGGCACGAGTGTGGGATTTTCCTCGGCCGAGTTTCGGAGGGTGAGCTGGAGATACCCGGGCAGAGCTGCGGGCGTGGGGCGTGGTCTGCGTGGGGAGAGGCTCCTGCGGAGTGTGGGAGGCACGGAGCGCCCGCCGGGTGCGGGAGTCGGAGACGTCGCCGTCCTTGCGCGCACTGGGGTGCTCGCGCCTGCATCGGAGCATGGCGAGCCCAGGAAGACGGAGGAAACGAAACGGGCTCAGCAAGGGGTCCTGACTCCAGACAACGGCGTGGCGGAGAAAGAACGGGGTCGAGTCCGCTCCGGAGAGGGCGCACGGCACGTCCCGCGCACGGCGCGCACAGTGGGCTGCGGGACCTCGCGGCCGCTCCACAGACGCACACGGACGCGCGGGAGACAAGCTGCCGTTGGAGCCTGCGTCCTCGGTAACCGACAGAGGGAAGGAGAACGGGAGGCGGAAAGCCCAGAATCCACGGACGTGTGGCGTCGGGGACGGGTTTGCGTTTCCTGGCCTGGGGCTTGCATGGCACAGGCTGGGGTGACGGAGGAACGATGAGGATCTATAAAGCGAAACGAAGACAAGTCTCGCCCCGGTGACGGACACGTGGCGACAGGGCCGCACGGAGGGAACGGGACGCCACAAGCTCGAGGCGCACGTGGGGGTGAGAGGCTTTTACGTGGGAGGGACCCGGCGCCGGGGCCAGACTGACTTCCTCCTCCCCGCCGGGGGAGGCGGAGGCGGAGCGGGAGACGCTCCTCCACGGGCACCCGCGTGCGTGGCCAGGCTGGACAGTGTGGGGGGAAGGTGCGGCCGCTTCGGGGTGAGGCTGAGCCGTCAGGTCAGGTCAGGGTCACGTCCGGGGACAGAGCCCCACGTAAGGACGGCTGTTCCCCCAACAGCTGAGCTCAGAGCAGCCACCTTCCGCCGAGGCTGTGGAGCCCCGGGAGCAGGGAGGACGGGACGCCGGACACCGAGGTTTGCGTAGCAAGCGTGGGGCTCACACCCGTCTGGCGTCTCTCCGGGGAGCCTCTACAGCGGCGCTGAGCGTGAGCGACTGAGCAACGGGCCAGCCCGGGGGCCACCTGCCAAGGCACACGGGGGCCTCGGAGCAGCCGGACCTGGGGACTCAGACCCCGGGGACACTGGTCTGGGGCGGCAGGAACCAGCCCCTGAGAACGCCGGGTTGCAGGACATGGAGCGCTCCTTCCGTCCTCCTTAAGTAGCTGACGGGCGGCCCTGAGGGACGCTGTCGGACTGACGCTGCCTCGTGACAAAGGTCACTCAGGGTGAGATTACGGGGACGCCCAGCTCTGCTGGGCACAAAGAAGAACCGAACGGCCAAACTGCCCAGAGCTGGGAGGGAGGGAAACTGGCCTCTGACCCCGGCAACGTTCCGGCCGGAGGGCCACCTGTCGGGGTGCCGGCCGTGACCCCCGCTCAGGGCCGGCTTTCCTTCCCGCTCGGGACCTGCCCGGGCAGCTGCAGAGACGCGGTGAGCAGAGGGTCCTGCTGCTGCCCGTGATGATGCTCGTCCTCCAGGACCGCCCCGGCCTCCCCTCACCCACCTCCGTTACTGCAGAGCCTGGGTGTGTGCGGCCCCGTCCCTCTGCACGGCGTCCGGTGCCCGGTAGCTCACGGTTCCTCCCACGGTCCCTGATGGAGGCAGTGATTCCTCCCGTTTGCTGCCGAACGCAGACAACGCTCCAAACTCAGGGTGTCATTCGGTGCCCTGCCGTCTCAGCGGTGCAGCTGGGCCCCCGAGGGCCGTTGCCCTCCCGCCGCGCTACAGGATGGGGCGTCCCCGGGGGGGGGTGGCCCTGCTCCTCGCGACCCAGTGAAGGACGCCATGGCCCACGGCTCCCCCTGAGCCCCAGCATGTCCCACCTGCTGGCCACAGGACCCAGACATTTGCCTGAGTCCCCGCGCCCCCGCGCCCTGAGGTCTAGGGAAGCCTCGGACAGTCCCCGGCAGTGGGGCCATGAGAAGGGGGGCGTCTCTTACTGCTGAAGTAGAGGTCACAGTGTGAGGGGCTGAGTCCTTGCTGCCATGAGCTGGAAGCAACCTGGAGGGACAGGACGTCATAGGGTGACAACCGTAGGAACAGAGGGGGCAGAGTCCCCGCTGGTGGGGACACCCCAGCTGCCATCAAACCATCCTGGGGTGGGGCCTGGATTTGGGGTTGAACCTGACGAGGCGACGCCTGGGGTCTGCAGGCTCATGCGTCGGCTCCCGCAAACAGGCAAAACCAAGACCCAAATGCCCATCGTCACGTCCACCCCCACGTATCCCGGCTGGTTTGCGCCGTGCTCTCCAGGACGGCCCGAGCCCGGGGAGGTTGGACCCAGGCTCTGCCGGCTCCTGCCCCAAGCGCCCACGGAAGTCAGTAGCTCTCGGGCCTGCGGAGGGAGGTCAGCTCTAACCACACAGGAAATGAGGCAGAGCCAGCAAGCAGGACTGGAAGTCAGCAGGCGGGATGGAGGTGGCGGGGTCCCCGGCATAAGCGGGCAGGGGGCGCCTCCCTTTGGGGCCCTCTCCCCACGACCCAGAACCTGTGTCCGTGAGGAAATGCCGGAAGATCCCCCATTAGGGAGGCCCTGGTCCTGAGGGGACCGGACTGGTGCTCGCGGAGTCGGTCACGCCCAGAGGAGCCGGGACAGGACCCCGGGCAGCGCGGGGACGGGCGTGGGCGAGCTGGGCGAGGCTGGCCTGGAGTCCCAAGCACAGGTCCTCTCACCTCGGGGGGCGATGGGGCGCCTGCAGGGACGCTCTGTAAAGCTAAGGAGACACGAACATAGAGCAGCGAGTGGACACAGGCGTGCGGGAGGGGTGAGCAAGACCGCTCTGGGGCTGGGCTGCTCGCGGGGTCCGGGGCCCGGGGCTGAGCCGGCGGCACTGGGAGACGCGGGCGTCTGCTTCCTAAGGCGGGTTTGGCGGAGGAAACTGAGGTTCCCCGCAGGAGAGGGAAAGAAACACACAAACCCCCTTGCGATCTCCCCTCGTCTCTGGGGGAGCGGCTTCCGTGGCGGAAACTTCTAGATCAGCACATGTGCAAAACACCACGGGCCTCATCTCTCCACAGGGGACAATGCATCCCCGGCTTCCCGTCTGCCATGAGCAGAAGGTCGCCAGGATCATTTCGTCTCGTTAGTGGTGGGCGGGATCCGCGGCCGCAGCCTTGCGACGTCTCCATACACGGCTCGCAGGCTCACGGCGCCTTCCAGACACTCTGTCCACTCACGAAGGCACGCGGTGCTACAAGCGCAGGCCAGCGTGACCCTCCCCGGTCCCACGGGACGGTGGGGCCTCGGGAACGCGCACCCCGTGCCCCAGGGCCCCGGCACGGCCCTTCACTTGTCACACTCCTGTGGGAGCGCCCACGGGCAGCCGAGGCCCCAGATCCCCTCTCGGGAAAGCGCGTCTCCACGGCGGGGGCCAGCCGCGTTCTCCCCCCATGGGGACTAGGCCGGGAGGGACGTCCGAGCCCTGGCTGCGTCTTTCACACCGGCCTCTGGCAGAGCCCACGGATGCGCCGGCTTGTGCTTCCTGGTTAGACACAGACTGTCGTGTGTGGGAAAGCTTGAAAAGGACCCTACAAGCACGGCCTCCGTGTGTTCATGGGGGTCCCCGATTCTGGGAGAAGTCAGGTGTTCTCAGAGCCGTGACGGCCGGTAACCACATCCGGGAGCCCACGGAGCTGGGCTGTGGTCTGGAGACCCCAGGACAGAGCCTGCGGCTGAGGGAGAGCAGGGGACCCGGCACAGACGGAGAAGCCCGTTCCTGGCCCTGGTCACCTGTCCCGCCGGCCGGGGCCACCCCAGGGGCTCTTCCAGGACAGCCCGCAGTGGGCTCTAGGGGTGACACTGTGGGGTCTGAGCCTCCGGGCGAGGAGCGGGGCCAACGCTGGGGGCGATGGGCTCCTGGGCAACACCCCGCGCCCAGGGCCTTGGGCAGTGACGTCCCCATCGCCACTCCGGGCCTCAGGCTCCACAGGAGCTCACGGATGTCCACCCAGGTCCCGGAACAGCAGAGTCACACACATGCCCACAGCCCCCTCCTGACAGGCCCGGGCTGACCAGGTCAGGGGTTCGAGGTCCGCCATGAGCTCACAGAGATGGGGGTGCCCCCTTCAGCCCCGGGGGCTGCTGGAGGGGGGACCCCACGCACACAGAGAGGCATGAGGCCATCAGCCCCTCCCCGGCTCAGCCGGGGCGAGGTCAGGACATAGGCTTCCCTCGCGTGCGTGGCTCCGCCCGGTCTTCCCCGAGGCTGAGCGCTGGGCCAGGCTTCTGAGCGTCACGGCAAGGCCTGAGAAATGAGTCGCCAGGAGAAGTGACGGCTGAGAAGATGCGGCCAAGAGCAGGATGCCATGACGCGCTCCGATGCGGCAGGAGCGAGAGCCCGACGGCTAATGGAGGCGCCTGAGATCCGTGCTCCAAGGGACCGCACGAGGTCACCCCCAGGTGGGGGTGCTCCGGGCTCCGGTCCAGGGTCACGTGGGACGGTCAGGTGGGGCTGCAGAGGCTGGTCTGCACCCAAGATGTGGGGCGGGCTCCGGGCTCCAAAAGAAGGAGAAGGGGAGGCAGGGAGGCCGGAGGGAGGCCGGGAGGCCAAAAGCCCCCAGGACACGGTGAGTGAGCACACACAGGGGCTCAGGGGGCCCGGGCCGGCTCTGGTCAGGACGGAATCTCACGGGAGATCACAGGAGCCCGGGAACGAGTCTGAGCTACAGGGCAGAGGAGAACCAGGCGGGACTTCACGATTCCAGTGTGAGCCAGCTCCAATGTGGGACCTGCCCAGGGCCCGGGGGGTCCGCTGTGCGAGCCGGGACCCCTCCTCTGCAGGGGCCACCGTGTCTGACCGGCTGCTGGTCCCTCATCGCTGCCGCGCGGTCGGGAAGAGAGGGGTCGCCCCTCTAGTGCCCGTGGTTATCTGTGAACTCCCTCAAGAGCATTTGCCGGGGCTCCTCCGGTCCTGGTGGGCCCTACCCCCGGGGCCAAGTTGAGGTGGGCAGACCCAGCCCCTCGCTCCTCCCGGTTGCCCACGGAGGCCCCGCACGGAGCCGTGGGGTCACCCGCCCTGCCTCCCCGCTCCCGCCGTCCCTCCTTGTCCAAAAGCAGCCGCGAGCCCCTCACCTCCCACTGCAGACGTGAAAGGAGCACACGGCGGCTTCCCTCACGCCTCCCGGAGAGCGTGTGAACGGCGGGGAAGACACCCAGCCTGGCGCCTTTCAGAGGCGCCGCACACACGAGCTGTTCCGCAGACGTCCAGGAGCAGATCCCAGCTGACTAGACGGGAGGCGCCGCGCGGCCTGGGGTGGCCTGGGGCGGACGGAGGCCTGGGCCCGGTTCTGGGGCTGCAGCTGCTGCCGGGGCGCTTGGACCGAGGCCCTGGGGTCCGACTGAGGCCCAGATGCTGGTGGGGGTGGGGCGAGGACCCTCCAGCCTCTGGTCTCTGAGCCCTGGGGATGCCTCCCCCAACGGAGCCCGCCTGCCCTGGGGCCATGGCCACCCTGTCCACGGACATTCCAGCAGCTTCTGAGGAAAGGGCCCCAGGAAGCTGGGAGCGGGTGGGAGCCTCCTGGTCTCTGGGAATCCCACTGCCCCACACACGGAATTGTGGGTGTGTGTGAGTGTGCACACGTGCGCTCGTGTGTGCTCATGCACATGGGGATATGTGTTCCCATGTGTGTGTGCCCGTGTGTCTGTGCTTGTCTGTGCAGGCCTGTGTGTGCGTGTGCACGTGTGCATTCACACGTGTTTGCCTCCTCCCTGTAGGCTCGCCTGTGAACGAAGGGCAGGCATGGTCCGGAGCTCAGAAGGCCTGCGGCTCGCTCTGCCCTGTCCGCTCAGCCCCGCGGCTCCCCGCGCAGACACCGCGCTCTGAAGGGCGGCAGGTGTTGGCGATGAGGCCGTGGGAAGCTCCCGGAGAGCCCGGCGCTGTCCTCGGGAAGCCACGGCGGAGGGTGCTGGTTTCCGTCGTCGCCTCCAAAGCCAGCGGGAGGTGCGGCCCAATGGGGACGATCGGGGGCAGATGTGACGAGGGAGCGGGTGGTAACTGGTGCTGGTTAGGATTCAGGCTGCTCCTAACAGGAAGGCGCCGTCTCGGGGAACCTCGCCCATCGTCAGGGCTTTCCGGAGGCACTCGGAGGTCTCGGCCACGGAGACCAGGGCGGGCGGCTGCTCCCGCATGTGCCGCCCCAACACCGGGCTCCAGGACACTCACTGCCCTGAGGGGGAGCGGAGCCCTGGCCGGCAGCCCTGAGTGCACTCGGAGGTAAACTCAGTCCCAACCAGCTCCTTAACACACTTGGAGAAATCAGGCCTGCAAATGGGGAGGTGGCCGCCCCTTGCTCTGGACTCTGGGACTCCTGTCCCCTCCCCTCCCCTGCAGCCCCCCGGCCCCACCGGCACCACCTGCGGCTCCCGGCCCCACGGAGCAGGGCAGAGGCAGTGGCTGAGAGAACCCGGGGAGCCGAGGCCCTGGAGGGACCCTCCCGCCGACGGACCCCAGCGGCCCGGCCTCCTCCTCCAGGCCCAGCACCCAGGCGGGGTCCTGCTTCAGGAGAGCCCGTGCTGGTGAGCAATCCCGACAGGAACTAACACACAGGGACGGATCAACTGCTTCTCTGGCCAGCTGGGTGGAGGAGTGGGAGCGGGAGCGGGAAGGGGGCTCCTCCCAGACGGTCTTTCCACGGCCCCTGCCGCCAGCACCGGCTCCTCGGACAGCGCCGGCCTCACCGGGAGGGGCCGCACGGTGGGCCTGGCCCTGGGGCCGCCTCCCCGCTTCCCACACTGGCTCCTGCAGAAAGGAGCCCCCGCCTGGGTCTGGGGGCTGGCGGAGGGTCCTCAGACGCTTACAGGTAAAACCGTGACCACAAGACCAGCCAGCGCGGCTTCTCCTGGGCTGGAGCGTGGCCCAGAGCCGGACTCTGACCAGCAGACCCGCTCTGTGAGGACCTGTGTCCCTGCGTAGGGGCCGGCCGCCTTCCGGGCCTGGGGACGCCTATCCGTGGCTGGGGCCTCGCCCGTCCACCCCAAACCAGGTGCCCGATGAATGGGCCTAGACCGCCGAGTGGTCCCCATGCCACCGCCTCCAGGAAGCTCACCCAGATTTGCTCTGGAAGGACCCCGCAGGTGGGCCGACAAGGGACCCCCTCACCCCTGCCACACCCCTTCCCGGCCCGGTCAGCCCAGACGTCCTGCAGTGCACCTGCCGGTGCCTCCCTCCCTGCTCCATCCGGACCCACTCCGCGGCCCACGCAAACCCCGGCCTTGCCGGGTATGGAGGCAAATTCTGGGCCACTGAGAAGCCAGGATGGGTTCTGCCCTCGCACGTCTCCCACTGGGGAAGATCCCCCACGCTGTCACCGGCGTGTCCCCACAGGTCCCTGGACCTCACGACTCAGGAGGACACAGAGCCACCCGTGTGACATGACGGCATCGGAAGGACCCTCTCACTTGGCCCGCAGGACGCATTTTCTCCGACACCGTGCACTGACGCAAAGCGGGCAGCCGCGAGAGCCGGGCCGTTCCTGGGCTCCATCTGGCAGCGGCCGGACCGCGACGTCAGCAACAGAGACTTTGCCCCTTGAGTGGAAGGCCCCTGTCCCCCGTGTGGCGCCTGCGGCCGTGCTGTCTTCTCCCCCCGGGAACAGTGGCCCCGGCTAGGCGGCCTCCAGCATTGTGGGACGGTGTCTTCGGGGGCGTGCTGTTCGCTTGATTTCCGGAATGCTGCGGCCCCGGACGTGGGGCCCCAAGCTGCGGGGCTCCGTGTCACCGCGCCGGGCCTGAACCCCACCCTCCAGCCTCCGCCTCACCCTCCCTGCCCACCCGGGACCCCGTCCCCCTCCCCGAGACTGTCGCCTGATGCTTGTGCTCTGCCCCACCTCCAGAGGGAGACCCCAGAGCGCAGGGAGCAGAGCCTCGGGTTGGGGCCGCCCAGGTGTTCTCTGCCTCCGTGGACCTGACCAGAACTCACCAACGGCTCCGGTTCTGGACGGCGGCACCGAGGGCAGCACACGGTCCCGTGGGTCGCGGGCCAGGGCTGTACTTCTGTGAGCCCTCCCGCACCACAGACCTCATTCCCCGGTCAGCACCGAGGGAGCACAGGAATGAGGTTCCGGAGCCAGTTTCTAGAAGGATGACTCTATCAGTGATGTCCACGACAGCCCACGGGAAGCAGGTCTGTCTGAGCCGCTGAGGGTGGCCAGGATGCCCGCCGGCAGCCCCGCCCCTCCCGCCCTCAGCACCTCCCGTACCGTCTGTCCCGAGGCCCCACCCAGCCAGGAAATGTCTAGAAGCCGTGCTCTGCTCCTGCCCGCCCTGAGCCCTGTCCCAGTCTCCCTCGGGGTGCGGCCAGGAGAGCTCTCAGAGCCAGGGTGGAAGCAGTCTGCCCCTCATCCCCACTCTGCTGGGCTTTCAGGGTCCAGGACACACCCCAAATTCTGCAACCAGATGACCCAGGGGGAGTCAGGCCTCCTTCTGGGCTTCCATCCCCTTCTCTGTAAAAACGGGGCAGGCGGGAGGGTCCACCCTACAATTCAGGAAGCAGCCGAGGGCCCCTCACTGCCGAGAGTGCCCCACGTGTCCCGGGCTGCGGCGCTGGGAGGGGGTCAGCCTTGGGGGCCCGTTGTGTTGTCTCACTTGTGTGGCATCGATTTATGTCACTAAGAAACACCGTCCCCGTACATCGTCTCCGGGGATCCCTTCATTAGCAAGTGCAGCGCAGACGGGATTAGTTCGCACTGAGCTGTCACTCGGGGAGGCTGTGACTTACAAGGTGTTCAGAACAGGGAAGGAAAGTCACCCCATACCTCTGCACCACGCAGGTGCTCCCAGAGCACCGGGAGGCTGTGTCCTTCCGTCCAGCCCTACATCCTAGAGGAGGCACAGCCCCCAAGGCTGCCAGCCCTGTGCCCTCGGCCCTGAAGCCACCGAAGTGACCGCAGCAGGGGGTGCATGAGTCCATCTCTGTGCCCCTCCCAGCGCCACCCGGGCGGCGGAGAGCTCGGGGCTGTGCCCTCGACATCACCCTCCTGATGCCCCTCATGCCGAATGAGAGAAACAGGCCTGAGTATTACCAGCTGAGGCCGTCAGAGGCCGTGTGGACAGGCGGGGGTTCGGCAGGGACCGCGAGGGCCCCCACGGCTGCTGTGCACACCCGGCCGCGGACAGAGGGCAGCGTGAAGGGACTCTGATGTCCAGTAATCAAGGACCAGAGACTGGAGACTCACTTTTGCTCCGCGGTGGCTGGAGAAGGCCTCAGTGCTCTCCTGAGAGCTCGTCCCGGGTTTCTTGGGGAGCCCTTGGCTCCCTTCCCTGGCCTTGACCCAGTGATGGGCGGGCTCGCACCCCCAGCGCTGCTTTCTCCCCAGGCCACATGCAGCCTCGAGCAAGGCCACCTGGACCGGCTCCAGGGCCCGCCTACCTGCCCTTGGACACATGCCGAGGGCCTTCCCCGGCAAAGTGGGCTGGGCCAGCAAGCAGGGCCACGTTGCGGGTCCCTGAAGTCCTGGGGCTCCCGCTGGGCCCCGTCCCACCTCAGCCAGGCAGCCGTTTTGCAAACTGTGACACTGTGAGGTGTCACTGGAGGTCATCGACCCAAGGCCGGTGCCTGAGCCGAGCGGAAGAGTGGGGACCGTGTGCAGGGCGGGGCTCGGAGCCCAGAGAGGACTGGCAGAGCGTCGGAAACGGGAGGTGAGAACCCGTGTAAAGGACAAAGGAGCCGGGCGGGGTCTCCCCAGGCCCCCTGGGGCGAAGCTCAGGGGCCCTGGCCCTGGAGAGGTCACCTGGGGCAGCACCTGTGTGTACATGGGAGCACATGAGTGTTCATTCGTGTCTGTGTGTGCACCTTGCTCTGTGCACCGTGTGTGCACCTGGATGTGTGTGTGTGCACATGTGTGTGCCTCGGCATGTCTGTGTGTGCTCGTCTGTGCATGCGTGTCTGTGTGAATGTGTGCATATGTGTCTATGTGCACCTGTGTGTGCCTGGGCATGTCTGTGTGTCCATGTGTCTATGTGCACATGCGTCTCTGTGTGCACGTGTGTGTGCCGTCCCCCAGTGCCTCCTGTTTCCAGCCCCGTCCCCCTGCACCTCTGCAGAGGAGAGCAGAGGTCATGTCCTTGTACACGCACCACTCGCCCTCCTGTGCTGGGGTGCTGGGTAAACCGACACCAGCACTGCACGTGCCCCTGACCCGACCTCAGCGCCTGGGCATACACCCGAGACAGGTGTGAGCCCCGCACGGATGTGTGTGCAGGGCCGGCACAGCCCGGATCACGTGGTCCACCCGGGGAGCCTGCAGATGGACGAGGGATGCACAGAGGGCAGGACCCGGGCGAGGAAGCCGGGAGCAGGCTGTCCGGAGGACCACGGAAGACGCAGCCTCCCAAACCACGTGTGGCGGCGCTTCCCGTGTCCCTGTGCTCTTACCAGGGGACGGGCGGTAATTAGCACTGAGGCTTTAATATTGTCCAGGCACTTCACATGAATTATCTTCTACCCAAAACTCTTTAAAGTGTTTATCGCACAAGCTGGGACCAGGGGAAATGTTTACTTACCAATTTACATATTTCTGTATTCTTTTTGTCGGTTAGCTTTGGTTTGTTTATTTTTTAACAGAAGGGAGTCCTCTCCAGTGAGGGTTTCCCGGGGGTGGGGGAGAGGCTGGCTGTGTGCCTCCCCTGATGTCCTCTGCCTCCTGGAAGCCCCCCGTGGGCCCCTCCCCAGACAGCTGGGGGCGGAGGGGGAGCTCCCGGGGGGAGGGGCAGCTTCCCTGTGCCGGGAGCAGGCCTGCTGTCCCTGTGTGTGCACTTCCTGGGAGGACTGGCTCCTGGCTGGGCCTGGAGGAGGGGAGGGGGACGGAAGCCTCCTGCGCGTGTTCTGTGGGTCTGCAGACCATCAGGCCGCAGCCCACGAGCTGCCCGTACAGTGTCTGCGTTCACGGTGCACAGGGTCCACGATGCCCACCTGCGCTCTGGGAGGGGACACAGACACCTCCAAACAGCAGCCCTGCGGGACCACGTGACCAGGGGAAGTGGTTACCCAGTGCCGTCCAGTAGAACGCATGCTACTCCTGGCTGGGGTCTGCCACCGGCTCCCGCGGGCTGCCCTCGCGGCGGCGAGCCCAGCGTGTGGGACCCGTGGGACACCCCAAAGGCAGCCATGTGCTGTCACACAACCTTGGGCGCTTTGCCTAAGCATAGGTAGCCTGGGAGGTGCAGGGCGGTGGGAGAGGGCAGAGCACACACCCCGTTGCTCACCCCGAGTGCAGGCCGGGTCGCAGGACTGGCGCCCCAAATCCGCACACACTCTCACCCCAGCCCTGGTGCTCCAGGGCGGCCAGGTGGACCCCGCCAGACCCGGTGCTGGTGGACAAGGCGCCCACGGCAGGGGCTGCCGGCGCTCCACCACCCTGTGGCTCCCACTTCCCCTTACACCCGGGGCTGCGTGAGGCTTAGTGGGACACGTGGCTGCCCAGCTAGAGGGGACACTTTCTGGACTCTCTCGTGTGGCATGCAACTGAGTTGTGACCAACAGGATCTAAGCAGAAGGGCGGTGCCCCCTCTCATTGCTCTTTCCAGGAACGGGCAGCACTTCCTTTGCCCCGGTGTCTCTCAGCTGAGACGCAGCTGTGAGGGCAGGCACTGGAGCAGCCACCCTGGGCCCAGGGGGCACGGTCAGTAACAACCCGTGCGTGTCCAGGCTCCTGCTCAGACGCTCGCCAGGGGCAACCTGCGGACGGCACCTGAGCTGGAAACGCAAAACCCTCTTTGTCCGTCAAGGAACTCTCAGACCGGCCACGCTGCCAACCCTCCCCACCCGGAGTGGGCCCGTGGGCGCATGGGAGCACACGGACTCCCGGGCCGCCTTGCCCTGGGTCGTGTCTGACCAGGAGGTGGTGATCTCTGCTGAAATATTTAAACCATTACCGTGTCTCCCAGGAAGCTGCTCACTTGGAGAATCGTAACGGAAATCAGAGGGAGGACCACGGGCTTGCCCGGAAGAGACGGGAAACTCTGGGCCGCGAGGAAGCCCGACGAGAAGGGGGCGGTTTCATACCAGCAAGAGGCTTCTGGGGACGCGGGAAGCCCCTCCCCCCGCAGGTGGGCAGCGGTGGACACATGGCGGCATCCAAGGGAAACACCGGGCGCCAGACATGTGGGCGCGCGCGGCCATGCGGGTTTTTCAAAGTCTTTGACTTGGAACAAAAGGGAAAATTATACAGTATTTAGTATCAGATTAATGGTTGCTCCTGCATCCAATTAGTAAGTCCGAACACGCATTTAAAGGCTCTTTGGGGGCACCTGGGTGGCTCAGTGGGTTAAAGCCTCTGCCTTCGGCTCAGGTCATGATCCCAGGGTCCTGGGATCGAGCCCCACATCGGGCTCTCTGCTCCGCAGGGAGCCTGCTTCCCCTTCTCTTTCTGCCTGCCTCTCTGCCTGCCTCTTGTGATCTCTGTCTGTCAAATAAATAAATAAAATCTTTAAAAAAAAAAATAAAGGCTCTTTGAAGGACCCCAAGCAGCCCCTCAGTCTGGCTGCGCCCTGGAATGAACTTGAGCAAGGGGCCCACGGCCCCAGCCCTCCCATCCGACCCCCGTTCCCCTGGAACGCCCCTCAGCATCCAAGCGCCGGACCACCGCCCAGCACAATGCCACCCCCACGCCCCCCCGGGCTGCCTTCCACAGCCGGCTGTCCCCCCACATGTGCTGACCCCCGAGCCCTCTGTTTTGCTCCTGGGCCACCACCGGCCCCTGTGCCCTCTGGGGCCCGGCCCCGCTCAGCTTGGGAGACAGGCCTGCACCTGCCAGATACCCTGTGCCCTCGGGCAGGCCCCCCCCGCTCTCCCACCAGGCTCCTTCCTTCCCAACGACATAGCCCTGGCTTTGCTCTCCTAGTGCCAGCGAGGCTTGGGGACATGGGGACGGCGCCCAGCTCACAGGGCACGTGGGAGGGTGGGGCAGGCACTTTCAGAGACGTCTTCCCTCTCAATCCGGAGCCGAAGTCTGAGAGCCGGCGTCCGTCCGCTGGGAGCAGGCATCCTGGAGGCTCTGGGGAAGGATGCCTCCCGCCTCTCCCAGCTTCTGCTGGCTCCAGGGTTCCGCAGCTCTGGGCCACATTTCCACCCTTCACCCCCTTCACGTGGCTTCTCCCGTCTGCGTGTCTGAATCTCAAAACCTGCCCCTCGCTCCTGTCAGGACGCCCACAATGCACAGAGAGCCCACCGGCTACTGGAGACGGCAGCGTCCTGAGATCCGTCATCACACCCCGGAGGGACTCACAGCTTCCCGAACTTAGGGTGTGGCCGTAGCTTCTGGACCCCCCGCCCGTTGCACGCAGCGAGGGTCGGCACTTCGAGTGCGCAGGACACCAGCCCCTTTCTCCCTCCCACCGGCGGCCCATCAGCTAAGGTTGCCCCTCGCCCAAGAAGCCCGTCCCGTCCTGACCCCGGGAGCCGTTTCTCCTTCCTGCAGACTCCCAGCAGCCGTGCCCACAGGCCCGTGTCCGGTCCCGGTCACCCAGGGCCCCGTGTGGTCCCATCATGGCGTCTCTCCCAGGCCTCCGCCTCCCCCACCTCGGTCAGAGCCGCCGCCACACAGGGTGCCTGGCTCTGAGGTTCAGAAACACGTGTGGCATCAAGTACAAGACACGCCGCCTGAGAGCAACGCCAGGCAGAGCCCGCACGGCGCACAGAGTCTGGGACAGGAAGCCGAGGTGCAGGCCCGGGCGGGCAGAGCCGCGGATGGACGCGCTGCAGGGGAGAAGCTGGCCAGGGCCCGTGAGCACTCTCTGCTCTGAGAGTTTGATTGAATGGGATTTCTGGTTGAGCTTCACTGGTTATTGTAGTTTTCCCATTATTTTATTGTGCAAATTCCTCGGAGCGTCAGCAGAATTAGAGGTAAACTGAGCGGTTACTGTGAAGTGTGAAAAATTACCCTCCACTAACACAACCACACCGTTTGCTCCTGGGATCGTGGCACGGTAATGAGGCCTCGGGGCTCACAATCTGGTGGAGGGCTCCGGTCACCTTCCCGGGCCACCGCAGCCCGGGCTGGGAGCCACGGCTCTCCCGCCCCCCAGGACCGCATCTGGGCCATTCGGGTGGGCTCGAGAGCACCATTCATTGTGCCATCAGCAGCACAGCCCCTGGGAGCCTGGCCGGGAGCACGGGGGACAGAAAATACTCCATTTTCGATATTCACTCACCTGGCAAATACGAACGCAGCTCCTCTGCGCCCCCACCCGCCCCAGACCGCGCATCCCGGCAGGCCACGGGCAAGAGGCCGAGCTTCCCAGTGCAGCGTCGGCCACCAGCAGGGTTCAGCCCCTGCTGGACCCGCTCCTGCTGCCGCGCGTCCCCAGGGTCCCGCTCTCCAGCTGGGATCCCCTGAGGAGCGTGGCGCCGCAGGTGGCCACACCGAGACCATCAGGATCTCCAGACAGGAGCCCAGTCTTCCGCCCCGTCGCGTGCGCACAGGTGTCTGCTGGAGCAGCGGTGCTTGGAGCTGCCGCCACAGACGCTCCAGCTCGGCCACGCTCAGTCATCGGAACACGTGTTGGAGGGTGGACGGAAAGGCCTCACACACACGGCACCTTTCGGTAGCTTGTACAGAGATTAGCCAGACACGCAGGCTTTTCTTCAGGCCAGTAAGTACTTAAGGAGTGAGTGGTGAGTTAGTGGAAGGAAAGAAGGATGGATGGTGGATGGATGGATGGTGGATGGGTGGTAGATGGTGGATGGATGGTGGATGGGTGGTGGATGGTGGATGCGTGGACGGATGGTTGGATGGATGGATGGATGGTGGATGGATGGTGGATGGATGGATGGTGGATGGTGGATGCGTGGATGGATGGATGGTGGATGGATGGATGGATGGTGGATGGATGGTGGATGGATGGATGGTGGATGGTGGATGCGTGGATGGATGGATGGTGGATGGATGGATGGATGGTGGATGGATGGATGGATAGATGGATGGTGGATGGTGGATGGATGGATGGTGGATGGTGGATGCGTGGATGGATGGATGGTGGATGGATGGTGGATGGATGGATGGTGGATGGTTGGTGGATGGATGGTGGATGGTGGATGGATGGATGGAAAAATCAGTGACCGAGACTTTGCTGGAGGACTACACCAAAGCAGAAGATGGCACCCCAAGACTGTAGGAACTAAAAAACAAGAAACAAAAAAGCAATGGTTTACCGAAGCATCACGTGGCGCAGCAGCCGGCTTGCGGAGCGGTGCGGAAACGCAGTGACACGGAACTGAGGACATGCTGTGCTCCTGGGCCGGGATGCGCCCCAGGAGAGGCCTCATTCCGTCTCTGCGCCACCCCTGACCACAGTCCCCAGAATCTCCTCGCTTTACAGGTGAGAAACCAGCACCGGCAGGTGCCCAGCTGCCGTCCTGAGGCTGTGCACCCTGGAGGGGACTGGACCGAGCCCAGGCGCGCCCGGCTGCAGACTGCCATTGTCCACGCACGGGAGACTCAGTGCCCGGTGGGCGCTGGGAAGGACACAGAGAGAAGATGTGGGCCTTCCTCGGTCTCTGCATCCACCAGGGTGAGGCGGGGCAGCCCGGAAGGGGCTGGGAAAACGCCTGCCCCGCAGGCCCCTCCCTCTCCTCCTAGGACCTCCAAGCCTGCTCTTGGACCAGTTCTGAAGAGCGACGGGAATTCAGGGCAGAAACTACGCTGACGTGACAACGGCGGGCGGGTGTCGTCACACGTCAGTCCAAACCCACAGAACGCACAACACCCTGACCAAACCCGAAAACCGCGACACGCTCTGAGCCATACGGACGTGTCACCGTAGGTCTGTCAGTTGTAACAAACGTCCCACTCCAGGGGCTGCTGACCATGCAGGGGGAGGTGGTCGGGGGTCAGGGGCGTACGGGAAATCTCTGTGCCTCCTGCTCACGTTTGCTCTAGACCTAACACTGTTCCAAAAAGTAAAGTCTTGGGGCTTCTGGGGGGCTCAGCCGGTGAAGCGTCTGTGTTCGGCTCGGGTTGTGGTCCCAGCGTGCCGGGATCGAGTCCCGCATCAGGCTCCCTGCTCAGTGGGGGGCCCCCTTCTCCCTCTGCTGCTTCCCCTACCCGTGCGCTCTCCCTCTGTGTCAAATAAAGAAACGAATAAAATCTTAAAAAAAAAAAATAACGTCCTAACGAAGCTGACAGACGGAAGCAGGGAGCCCCGGCAGGTGCACGGACCCTCCCGCACCATTCCCTGGCGTCCAGAGCCACGAAGGGTACGTTGTGGGTCTGAGCGGGGGGAGAAGACGTAGTGGGGACCCAGCCCAGGGCACAAGGCTGGGGGCTGGACAGGCAGCGGCCCCAGGCCCCCACAGCCGGCCGTAGCCATCCAGTACCCGAGACTGCCAGCTCCAGCCCCACGTTGAGCTCCGAATAAGCCCTTAGCCGTTGGTCCATAAATCTCCGTGGGGAGATTGCCAATGCGACCTGATTCGGAGTGCGGTTTCTGTAGCATTCATAATGATTCCGTAAGTCTCCAAACCATGGATCTTTAATCTGACATAATTAAACGCTGAGTTATGTGCAAATGAAATGTTTAAAACAAGAACGGCAGCTGGGATCATCCTGAGGCCGCAACTCCGGACGCGGGTCTCGCCTGCACCCCCCCTCCTCCAGCCCGACCCTCCGTGACGGCCGGAGCTGCCAAACAGGAGTATGGGCAGGAGGGCCGAGGGCCCCTCTTGGGCGGCACGGCCCCCGCTGCGGGGGCAGGGGCGGGAGGGGCGGGGCGGGCCGCGGCAGGTGGTGCTGCCGGCTCCCCCAGCTTTGCTCGGGGCCCTCGGGGGGCAGGAGGCTGCAGGGGCACGTCACAGCCAGATGCTCCCAACGCTCCCAGCTGCGGCAAAGCCTCACGGCAGGAAAAGTCAGGGATGGGTGATTTACGACCCGCTCCCTCTGTCCCTTCTGGAGGGGCCTGTCGGGGACGCAGTGCGGAGCTGCAGAGACTGCAAAGTCGGCCCCGGTGCAGAGTGAGAGGTCAGGGCTGGGTCAGGGCTCCCCTCAGGGGCCACAGGGGCCAAGGTCCAGTTGTGTCTCCCCATGAGCAGGGCACCAGCATAGGGGAGAGCGTGTGAGAGAGAGAGAGGCTTTGCGCGGGTGTGTGTGTGCATACACGTGGAGGTGGGGGTGTGGAGTGTGTGTGTGCAGGGGTGTGTGTGCGTGTGGGTGGGTGTGTGGGCGTGGGGAGTGTGTGTGTAGGTGTGGGGGTGTGCATGTGCAGGGGTGGGGGTGCGTATGTGCAGGGGTGTGGGCAGATGGGTGTGCAGGTGTGTCTGGTCCCGGGAACTTGACCGGCTCCTGGCGACACGTGCTCCCACTGAGCCACCCGGCAGCCGCTATCCGGGTCCTGCTGGGCACCAGCACCGTGCGGGGCTCCGTGACGTGGGCCCCAGGGGTTCCCTGCCTGCTGAGGCCTCCAGGTCTGGGTCCTTGTAACAGTGACGGGAGGTCCCATGAGGAGGCGTGTGCCAAGTGCCCGGAACCGATGGGAGGGAGCAGCTGACCTCTCCTGGAGTCTTGGAGTTTTGGGGAACCGAGAGAACGGAGCAGGTGCTCTGGGCATCCCCACAGAGGGAGGATGGACTCCGGGTGTACGAAGCCGGCTCCTCTGGGAGGCGGCAACACGCTCGTGTGACTGGAGGGAATCAGGGCCAGGTGGGGTCAGCAGCGGGGACACGGCCCCCTCGAGCACGCTGAGCGCCTGCAGAGCCTGGAAGGGGCATTTGGAGGAGGATTTGGCTGTTCCCCTCCGAGGGTGACACCACGTGCCCCCGTTAGGGCCCCCAACACCGGCCACATCAGTTCTGAACCTCACACGAGGCTCCCCCTCCATGACCATTCAGCTCAGAAACGTGCTCCCGCTGTAATGCACTCGCCAGCTTCGGCTGCGATGCGACCGGTCAGTACGGGATGGTCCTGCGGGGGCTGGGGTGCCCCGGGCCACAGGACCCAGATCTGTCCCCTGTGGACCTGCCACCCCTACAGAGCTGGGATCCTCCACTGGGCCCTCTGAGTCCCTGGAGGGGAAGAGTGCGTGGGAATGTGGACACGCATCCTTCATGCACGTACCCCGGCCAGAACGCAGGACAGCACACACTCGTCCATGGAGAGGGAGCCTGAGAGCCCAGCGGGAAAGAAAAGGGGTTTGTCAGCCCCTGGGGGTTTGGCAAGGTCCTCCTCAGAGATGCCTGGGCGTGGTCGGGAGGGACAAGGCGGCGAGACCAGGCCACAGAACGAAGTGTGACCCGCAAGTCCTCCTCATCCCCTGGGCCAGGACCAACAGATGCAGGGTGGACACACAGACATCAAGATACAGGGGAGACCCTCCCAGAACATGTCGGAACATCCCCATCACCGCGTACAGCCCGCGGCGGTGACGGACCCGGACACACCGCGGTCATGACGACACAAGATGGGAAGGGAAGCCTCACCCCAAATGTTGCTCCTTCCAGAGGAGAACGTGGAGACCGCACAGGAGATAGTCCCCGACAGATGGTGCTGGTCTCGGGACCTGGGACCCAACGGCGGCCACAGACCCACCACCCCTGGCTGGCCGAGACTTGCCTGGGACAGGCTGGAGGGTGCTGGTCCCATCGGGGCGCCACATGTCAGCTTGTGCTGAGGATCCTGCTCTGGTTACGAACGGGTGACTTCCCACGGCGTCCTCAGGGCCCCCCTGGGGTCTCTCCTGTAAGGGCCATAACCCCAGGCACGGGGCCCCCGAAGTCGCCGCCTCCCAACACTGCCCACAAGCACACCTTCACTGTGTGACCAGAGCCAATGCTGACAATGGGACAGAGCTGCCCCTCGCCTCCCCGTGAGCTCGGGGAAGGGACACAAGTGAGTACCGTGGCTCCCGGCCACAAAGGGGCCACTGGAAACCTCGGAGGGAACATCGCACAAACCACAGGCCATCCTGTAGCGCAGGGGTGTGCGACCACGAGGGACATCTGGTGGAAGGTGACCGGGGACTCCGGGTGCAGGGACAGGACAGGATGGGCGGAAAAGGTCCCTGTGGTCCCGTGAGAAAACATGCTTCTGAGGAGACACGGCCGATGCACCAGAGGCAAAATGTCCCAAAAAACTCACAGTTCTGAAATTGACCTTTTAAAGACATGGCTGGTCTTGAAGCAGAGTTGACCCAGAATGCAGCAAATGTCCGCGTTGGCGAGCACGGCGTGCCGCGCCCGTGCTCCCCCCGCGTGCCGCGCCCGTGCTCCCCTGTGCTCCTGCAGCTCCTCCCTGGGCTCAGGGTGTCTCCCGTACGGAAAACAAAATCTGGTGATGGTGAAGATTCACCGGAAACACCCAAGGTGGGGGACCTGGGGTGCGTGTGCCCCGTCAGACGGACGGCAGTTTCAGGTGAGCCCCCAGTGGCTGTGCAGGGGCGGGGTGCACAAGGGGAGGGTCCCCCGGGGAGGGGGACATGGGCAGGGGCACACATGGTGGGGGACAGGAGCAGGTGCACATGGGGAGGGGAGCGCACGTGCAGGGAGAGCACGGGCAGGCGCGCACACGGACGGGGCGCGGACACAGGCTCGATGACCTGACACGGGAACAGACTCGGCTGCCCCAGAGCTCAGGCCGGCCCGCATGATCCGAGCCCGATGGCCATGCTGCCGATTTCACCTCGTCTTCCTCAGTGACTGGTTCAACTCGCAGGAAAAAAATTAGCCGATACCCAGAATATTCAAATCACCCAGTTAAGGCGCTCACAGTAGAAGACGCCCGACGAGTTTACACCAAGAGCTGCAGGATACAAATCCGTCTGGACCCCGGGAGCGGCGTGTGCTCCAGAATTAACCACGCGCCAGACAGACCACGAAGACTCCCCAGGTTCCAAAGAACCGGTACCGCTAGCCTGTCCTTCCGGCCGAAGTCTAATGGAATTAGAATCTGTGAGCTTAAGAGCCCCCCAAAAATCTCATTGGAGCCTAAATAACATGAAACTCAACATCATTTGGGATAAAAATAAAATCACATGAAATTATGAAGTACTTAAAATGAAAATGAAAATATTACATTTATTTGCAGGGCACAGCTGAAGCCCTAGGAGGAATTTGTGAAATGAAATATATTGGTCGGCGAGAAAATGATACTAGGTCTTCAAGTCTGGAAGTTAGAAAATAAACAAAGCCAACACCCGCCCCCACCACCCCACCAAGGAGAAGGGAGCTTGGGAGGTTCAGAAACCAACGACATCGAGGATAATCCATGAAAACACCCAAAGACCTGAAAATATTCACAAGATCATAAACTTTGGTCAAGACCAGGGGAGGAGAAAGCAGACATGATGACGATATAATTCGAAATCAAAGAGGGTGATAAAAACAGGCTCAAGGGAAATAAAGATCTATTTCCCCAGACGGCACAGTGTTCATGAATTGGAAAACCAAGAAGAAACACATCTTTCGAAAATCCGAAAATGCAAACTTGGGCCGAGGAGGGGGCTGACTTGATGAGAACGGGGGCTGCCGGCCCCGGGGGGTCCCCAGCGTGGGCCGTCACCAGCCTTTACACGAACACGGCGGGGCCGTGGGCGGATTCGCCGGCACACGCGGTACTGTCTCATTCCCAAACCCAACGGCCGCCTTGGAAGCTGCCTCAGTTGCCCACGGATTGTATTTATCAACATAGACACCCAGTGGTGCGTTACGGGCTCAAGGACATATGGCAGGTCATCCAACGTGAGGGACGACGGCTTTTCCTGGGACGCGAGCGTGTTTCAGGCCCGGAAATCCATCCTCGAGCTCCCGATTCAACGGACTGAAAGTCAAACCTACACGATTGCCCGAAGAGACGTAGAAAACACTGCTGTGAGTAAAAACGACAATCAGTTCCGGATAAAAACCGAACAGTCAGAAGGTTAACGAGAATGTGCTCTGTCCGGGCCACGTCATAAAATCCTACACGAGCGCCTCGCCTCACGGACGCTTCCTGTGCGTCTCCGGCAAAGCCAGACCGAAGGCCCGTTCGCCCGCGACAGCTTCGTCATCCCTGATTTTTCACGTGCGGCAGGAACTCCGGCCGCGGGCACACACGCGTGTGAGGTAAAGCGGTCGCCGCCCTGACGTGAGAAGCCTGTCCCCAGAAGTCCCACGGGACGCGAGGTCAGGTCCACAGTGGCCGCCACGCTGGCCACACCCAGCTCCGTATTAATGCAAAATAGAAGTACGGTTCCCAAAACGACAGAGACGTCAGGTGACGCGGTCTAACGAGGCCTCTGCCGGCCCAACAAGAACACGCACGATCGTCGTGAAGGTTGTTCAGAATTCTTGCCGACGGAAACAGGTTCCGCACAGTCCTGCTCAAAATTGCATCAGGACAGCGAGCGGAATTTGATGAAATCACTCAAAACTCTGCATGAAATTTGCACAAATAGCTGAGTCAGTTCTAAAGAAGACACAGGTGACTCACCCAGCAGGTGTCATGGCAGGTGGCGGCCATGTAGATGAGCATGGTGACAAGAGGGACGTGGCCGTGGGGGGAGGGGGACCGGGGCACAGATGGGGATGGGTAGGCAGGGGGAGGAAGGAAGGGGACCTGGAAGAGGACAGGTGGGCAGGGCGAGGGAGGCCCCACGGGGGTGGGTGGGGGAGGTTCCCACTTCCGCACACACCCAGCAGCTGGCTGACACGGGTCAGAAAAGGCTGGACACGGGGAGGCCGAGCAGCAAACAGGACACTCCCCCCACACTGATGAGGAAGAAAAAACATTATCCCTACAGAAGCTAATGTCCTGGCGACCCTAGACTCAGCAACCCCACAGTAAAAACAGCTCAACCGAAATACTCACACGTGCCCCCCAGAACACACACAGGAACGCTCAGCAGCACCATCACCATCGCCAAAAATGGGAGCATGTAGACACCCACTGTCAGCACGGGGCGAGGCGAGGGCTGTGCTCTGACCTCCCAGCGAGATGGCCTGCAGCCAGGAGGACGGGGACCCCCAGCGGGATCGCCTGCAGCCAGGAGGACGGCGACACCCAGTGGGATCGCCTGCAGCCAGGAGGACGGCGACCCACAGAGCTGAGTCACTCGGACAGAAGATGTGGGGCGGAGAACAGCTCGCCTGGAGGAGACGAAGCCACACCCCCACTTCCTACATCAGGTTGAATCCAGGGAGATGAAAGTGTAAGTGTCTGAAGAAAGGCGAGGACGCCGAGCGAGGGGGACACAGGAGAACACGCGTGTGAGATTTATTTAAAGGTCTTGGAAGCCACAGGCAAGTTACGAATCTGAGTACGTCAGAAGTAACCGTTTGGGGGTGTCCTGGTGTCAGGGACCGTGGGGTAGGCCTGCTCCAGCCCCCAGTATACCCGGCACAGATGTGCAGAGCAGCTCCCCGAGCACCGGAAGGACCCGGGGTAGCAGGTGCTCCGGGGACAGGCCAGAGTGTGAAGGACCACCGGTCCGGGGTGGGAGGTCTCGTCCGGCCTGGACTCCAAGGCAGCCCAGAACACGGACAGGAGCACCTGGAGCAGGAAAAATGGACTCAAGAGAAGCCCCTCCTTCAGCCCAAGGAAAGGAGATGCCCCCCCCACCCCCGGCTCAGGGAGAGGAGGAGACGGCGTGTTCCTGGCTCTTCTCTTCCATGTCCTCTCCAGTCCCCGCGAACAGCACCCGGGTGGCCGCTGCCGTGGCCCCTGGAGGCCCGTGGCAGGCAGACACCGAGCGTCTGAGGGAGGAAGGCCTCTCTCCAAGCGGACAGCTCGGATCCCGAGAGCACCCCGCACGGACCCCGAGTCCCGAGACGCAGGGTGGACGGGGCGTCCGTCAGAAGCCGGTGCTGCCGCCCGGGATCCGCCCCGGGACGCGGCCGCCTCCACGCAGCCGGCCCTTCCCAGCAGGAACCCCCCGGGAGAATACGGTTCTTTAAAGTAAAAAGCCACATCTGGACGAAGACAGGACCCCTCCCGCACACACACGGTCAGGGAGCCTCCCGCTGCCGGCCGAGGTCCGCTGGGAGCCACAGGTCTGGTGCGAACGCGCTCCAGCGTCACCGTTCGGGTGACGCGCTGCACTGGAATCCTGCCGGATCGCGGGTCAGACGTCCCACGGGACCCTCCGGTATCAGAATCAGCTCGGCAATCTGTGTTTCCGGCTCAAACACTCAGTCGATTTTCTACGCAAACCCGTGTGGGCAGGTGACTTCTCATGAAGGCTGAGTGGCTTCCGATGTGCGTTCTGGAGGGTGATTCAAAACGCACCGGCAACCGGGCTGAAAGGGTGCGGGTTGCCGGGGGCCTCTGGGCCCAGGAGCCGACCTCCCTGCCTGGCTCCCGCCCGGCCTTCGGCACCCGCTGGGCCCTGCACTCTCCCACCAGCCTCAGGGCAGCATCGTGCTGGCGGGGCTGCCTCTTTCTCATCCCCCGACTCCGGGCGGCCCGGCCCGGTGGCCTGTCGCCCCCTGTAGCCGTCAGCCCCGGGGGTTTAGGAAACCGTGGTGTGTGGGTGCCCTATGTTACCGAGTAAACTGGAGATGGGACAGACAGCAGGAGACGGAGCTCCCGTCGGTCCCAGAGGAGCTTAGCGGGAGAGGAGGGGGCGCCCAGCCACACACCCAGTCCTGAAGAAGGGCAGGAGTGCGCGAGGGGGGCACTGAGTGGGCCTGGACGGGGAGAGGAAGGAGGAGGGTCTCCTGGGAGGGTGGGCGGGTGGAAGGAAGCAAAGGACCACAAGGAGATGGCGTGGGGCCTTTCCCAGCACAACGGGCAGGAAACGTAAGGGACGGGAGCAAAACGCAGTAAAGACTTGGCACCATTAGATCACGGTGGACTACATACTGGCAGGGAGGGAGGAGCGAGCCTACACGCTGCCCGCGGTTGCTCTCCTCTCGTGTGAACACACGCAGGTGGTCCTGGGCAGGTCTTAGCAGATGTGGAATCACGAGGGCTCTGGCCTCTTCCCGGGCCTGAGGCTCTTGGAGCCCTTCCCTATTTGCCTCAGGGTCCAGCATGGCTGCAGGCGCTCCAGCCCTCGCATCGGCTTTCCCGAAGAAGAGGACTTCCCAGAATCCCCCAGGACACTCTGCCAGCGTCTCATTGGCCGGAAGCTGGTTGCCAGCCCCCTCCGACTGCAAGGTAGGCTGGGAAGTGTAGTCCTTCCGAGGAGCCGGTGCCTGCCTGCAGGGAGTCCTAGCTCTCCAAGGACAAGAAGGACGGGCGCCGGGGCCCCCCGCAGCAGCCCGTCCCCACAGGCCGCGTGTCGGTGGGCACACAGGCCGCTGAGAAGGCAGGCGGACGTCATGTTCCTCGGAGCCGGTGGCCAAGGCGTCTGAGCACACGGCTGACCAGACGGGCTCTGGCTGGTACACGGGAGCCACGATGGTCTGTGGGGCGCGGGCGTGCGGGGAGCCCCGACTGCTCCCACACACACGAGACCCGTTGCTGCCAAGTGCTGCACTGGTCCCAGCAATTAGGAAAAAAAAAGCCCCCACTGAGCGTGTCCCCTCTGTCCCTCCTAACCCGTGAGGGAAGCCACAGACCCCGGGGTTTATGGGGGACACCTCCCCACCGCCTCCATCCCTCCCTTGGGCATCTCCCAACCCCTCAAATCCTGTGGGCAGGGAGAGCCACAGCCGCCCCCGACGGGGCATCACCACACATGCGGGCGCACACAGGATACATGTGTGTCCAGAGCCATGTGGCCACCGCGGTCAGAGCACAGGACAGCCCTGCCACCCAGGGACCCCCGCAGGCCACCCCATCGTGGCCTCGGCAGTTCCCGAGATAGGTGGCCGGGAGAACTTCGCCGACCAGTCACTCTGAACCCCAAGTCAGCCACAGATAACTTCAGGATAAGTATGCCCCAATACCATTTGGGACATACTTATGCTACAGTAAATCATTCCTGTCGGGTGTCCGGCTGGCGCGGTCGGAGGGGTACCCGACGGTTGATCTCGGGGTCACAAGTTTGAGCTCCACACTAAGGGTGAAGAGGACTTAAAATAAGTGAGCAAACAAATAAACCACAAATTCAAAAAAAATTCACCTCCTGAAATTCAGATCTCCCGGTGCCTTCGGTGTTTTTACTTGCCGCGTCTGGCGCGCTGAGCCGGGGGGTGTAGTCGCCCGGGTTCTGCAGACAGAGAGGAAGACTTAGGAGTGCCGAGCTGCCTCCCGTGGTTCCAGAGGCCCAGAGGCCCAGACGCCCTGGGGTCTGTCGCCCGCCCGCTGGCCCCGGGGGGAGGGGGGACGTCGCTCCTTCCACATCCCAGGGCCCAGAGCAGGGCAGATGCAGAGGAGAGGTGCCCCAGTGAGGAAGGGGGACAGAGGAAAAGGGCAGTGTCCTCCTCTCCGTGCCCCCTGCTCCAAGGGCCCACCCACGGGGGACGCCTCCGCAGTGCTCAGTCCGTCCACTGAAATGCTCGGCTCTTCCCAAAACATGCTCACAGACACCAGCTCTGGGGGCGTCCCATAGCCCCGTCACACTGACACAAAGGAGCCACTGCAGAGACTTTCCGAAAACCCTCCTTGCGCTCTCCTGACCGTGCTCGTTCTGGAACAGGGAGACAGGGTCGGAGTTCCGGGAGAAGTCCGCCAGTGAGTGACCGGCACCTGCTGCCACCCACGTCCACGGGCCAGGGAATGGGCCAGCAACACGGCACACGTGCCCTCCTAGAGGTCAGTCCGTGCCCAGGATCTTCCAGGGGGAGCCCTCGGGGGCGGCATCTGACCCACCCTCCCCCCTACCCCCGTTGGCAGTGGGCGGGCCATGGGCTGAAAACACCTCCCTCGGCTTCTCTCCGGTTCCGGGACTGATGAACCCCCAGCCCCGCCGCGCTCCGGCCACAGGCAGAACCGCCCCGCTCCCTGATGGCCCGGCCTGGCAGGGGACACTGGCCTCCAGCCCCACCAGCCGAGCACAAGTCCGTCCCTCCTGGGTGCCGTCTCGCGCACGTCACGGTTCTCGCTGCTTCTGTGACGCCGTCACCGGAAACGCTCTCTGACAACTCGAGGACCGGCACGGACCGCGTGGCCGCGCGCTGGGAAGCTGGTACAGGGGACGGTCCTTCCCTCACCGTCCGCGCGGACAGAGGGCAGCTGCTCCACCACGGCCCGAGCGCTGGGAAGCTGGGGTTCTGGTTTAGACCGCGAGGGGATTAGAAGTAGCGACGAGGGCTCGAGGGAAATCCGCACGACGGTGAGCGGGTCCCTGCGGACGAGCGGCTCTCCGGCAGGCAGAGCTGGTAACGTAAGACGTCCACGGCCGCCTCTGGCTGGTTTCAGGAGCCGAGCACCACGTGGCCCTCCCCTGACCCGTCCCCACGCCCGACACCCTGCCTCTCTCCTCGGCCGCCGCGGACCCGATGGGCCCCAGCCCTCCCGTCTCCCCCTGGGCAGCCACCACGTACACTTCTGCAGCACACTCTGCCCTTTCAATGGCTTCGCCCGCAGATCCTGGGTCCTAGAAGGACGTGTTCCCCCAGAGCTGTTTTGTAGACTCCTACTCAACCCTCAAGACCCACTGCGTGAAGGTCTGTAATTACCTGGGGTCTGGCTGGTGCCTCCCTCCTGTGCGTGCTGCCATCCTGTCCTCTAAGGGATGTGACCTGTCCAAGGGCGGGACCTGCCCGTTTGGGGCTCTATCCCCAGTACTTGCCACAGAGCGCGTGCTGTCTGGTGTTAGCCGAACTAAGATTATCTCCTAAATTTTAGTCCTCCCCACGATGCCCAAAGGCCCGACGCTGATGACAAGGCATAGACCGCGCTCCGAGTGTCACCTGGGTCGGTTAGAGCGGTTTTCCGCGAGTGGACCCACCTGCCGGGCTCTCCCTGGCTCTGCCCGTTCCTTCCTCCCTGCAGGGTGCCCTCTTTCTAGAAGGCATCTCGGGCATCAGCAGAGCTGGGGGAGGGGCAGAGCGGGGACACCTGGACACCACGGGATCGGCGGGTCTCTGGGTCTCTTCCAACTGGGTGTCAGGTGTCTCCCCGAGGACCACCACAGGCTCGTCCCAGGAGCAAAGCCCGGAGCTGGCGGCTAGCGGAGCAGCTCCTGGAGCCTGCTGGACCGCTCGGCTCTCTCCGGGACACCTGGGAGAGCCCCGGGCCCTGGGCACCCTGACCCCACCTCCGGCTGCTGGGACGCCTGAGCCGAGGACGGTCCAGGTGGAGATGCGCTCAGGGCGCAGAGGCCACATCGGATTTCAAAACTTCCCACAAGGAAAAAGTGTGGAACGGCTCGTTAATCATTTTTAAAATTAGTCACACGTCACAGTCATCATAACTGGATGACTGGGTTTGAGATGACGATAACTGGATTAAATCAAAGAAATGACTGAACTGTAAGTTTTCTCCTGTTCGTCTTCTCTCACGGAGCGAGAGCAGCAGAGAGATGGGGAGGAGGCGACTGCCCCGCACGGCGTTCCCGGAGCGGGGGGCAGGCCCCGCATTCCCCCGCACACCTGGGCCCCATCCCAGCTGGGGTCTCATCACTGCGCCACCTGCACGACCTCATGCGGGGAGTTAACCCTGGACTCCCCCGCCGGGCTCACCCGCGTGGATTCCCCGCTGCCCCAATCCCTGTCTCCCCCGGCTCACGTGCGGCTCCCGGGTCGCACAGCAGGACAGGACTGGGGTCTGTGCACCCACTTCTGATGCCCAGGCCAGGAATGACCCTGCCCGGGCCCCGCGAAGCCCACCGTCCTGAAGGCGCCGCGAGGCTTCACGGCTCAGGGGCTGGGGCCGGCGGGAGACTCTGGGAGGCTCGGGGGCAGGAAGTGTCCCTGAAGTCGGACCCGCTGCGTTTGGGGCCCGTTCCAGTAACTACCAGCTGCTGTCTGGGACCCCCCTTCCTCGTCTGAAAAATGGGGTCCTAACTTCACCCCGTGGGGCTGCGGGGGGTCTGCCGTGGGCCGTGTGCTCAACCTCAGGCACCGTGACGGTCTCAGAGCTCAGGCCACATGCAGCCGGCCTGCTGCCCCACGCGCTTTGCTGCTGCTACCGAGGCTGGGACCGGTCCCACCGCCATCCCCGGGGCGGCTCCGGAGAAGGGCAGGCGGACCTCAGCCGGGCTCTGGTGCCGAGAGTGGCCTCGGGAAGGGCCCGTGTCGGGGAGGCAGAGACGGAGACATAACTGGATTGTCACCGCCACTAAGGACTTGGAAAGAGAGTCCCCCGTACCCAAGTGGTCTCGTCCTGATCCTGGGGGCGACCGTGGGGAAGGGACTGTCCTTGGAGCCCCTCCCGGGCGTACCCCGCTGATGCCGGGTCTGTGGATTCACGTCTGAAATCGGGGAAAACCCAGAGGAAGCAGCTTCCTGCTTTATGGAAATGTTTACACATAGAAAACTAAGAAACTATTAATTTTAAAACAAATTAAGTAAAGAAGAGGACGATAATGCCATCTTTTTTCCCCAACTGTCATCAATGAGGAGCTAATGTGTTATTTTAAAGAACGCCTCTCAGATGACGCAGTAAATTCCATTTTTATTCCAGCGATTAAACCGGATGATTTATGGGAATCTGCAGAAGGCACTTTCCCCTGTTTCTCAAAACACGGACAGAATGCGCCAAAGGGACCCATTCACGGCCCCTATTCCAGACTGATGGCATTCTATTATCTTATTTCGTGATTTATAACTTTGTTTTTCTTGAGATTCTAATCTTAATGTTGTTGACCTGTTGGGAAAGCACGACACAGTATCTTCCTCTGGTGACAGAGAGCCCTTACCTCTTCCCTTCCGTGGTTCTCGGTCGCCCCTGCCCCGACACGGGCCGTGGCCTGCTGGGGTCACGCGCACCCCTGCTGCGAGCGTGGGGAGAAGTCCATCGCGTCGACGGTGGAGGGGAGGGCGGTCTGGACCCCAACAGCCACGCCGAGCGGGGAGGAGACAAGAGCAGGAGGGAATGGAGCCCGGTCCTATCACCGTTACGCAGTGACGGCCTCTTTCGAGCAGAGACGCAGCCGGTAAAGTCACGGGTCCTTGCGCGGGGTCACTGACCGGACTGCGCCACCAACCGCTCAGTGGACGGACGCAGCGGTCGGACGGGTGGGCCGAGGCAGCCGCAGGTGCGTGGGCAGCGAGGTGGGCAGCGAGGGAGCGCGGTCCGCCGTCCTGATGGCTTGGAGGCTCCGTGAGCCGCAGACACACGCGGCCCGTGTCGAACACACCCGGACCCACACAGGACCGACGATCGTTTTCAGGAAGGCAGCCCAGGTCCCCGACCCGGAGCCGGAGCAGGAGCTCCGATGGCTTCCTTACGAGGCGGGTGACCCGCGGCTCCTCCTCCCACAAGTGCCCCCCGCCCGGTGCCGCTGGGACCCGGGCAGCTACGGAAACCTCCGTGTGGCCAGCCTGACTTGTGCTGTCTCTGCCTGAATGCCCAGGGCCACCTCTTCTGGACTCTGGGGTGACCAGAACCGGCCTGTTCACGCGCCCCTTGGCCAGACCCGTGAGCGACCCTGGCTGCTTCCGGAGAGCTGCGGCGTCCCTGCCGTCCTCAGCGCAGAGAGAGGTCCCGGACCCCCCTCCGGGAACAGCTCCGGCCCCTGCCCTGGAGTCTCAGCTCTGCGGGGTCCGCGCTCAAATTCCTCCCAAGGGCCCGGCGGGGGACCTGACGGGCCGCGGAGACGGGGCCGACCGGCTCCCCGCTGCGCCGCCTCCAGAAACTCCTGGTCTCGCTCCCCTGCTCCCGTCACCTTCCCGGGAAGCTCTGAACCGGGGGGCCCAGATTCATCCAGAACCAGGCTCCACCCCTCAGCCTCGCTGGCCCCAGGACAAGAGACGGGGGGCGTCCACATGGCCGTGAGACCCCATCGACGTCCTCTCTCCGACGGTTTGGATGATTCTGTTTCTGTGAACATGAGGTACATGTGTTCACGCATCGAATGTTTTTCACTGTGGAAAGCGGAGTTTCCCCCCGAATCCCATCAGCTGGAAAGAGTCTGGCATCAAATGAGGGAAGCCTGCGGCAGGCGGCTGTGGGCAGGCAGCGGGAGGCGGACAGGGGAGGCGGGGAGGGGCCCGGGAAGCCCCGCACTCCCCCCTCCTGCCTCCAGGCTGCGTTCAGCTCTGGGAGAGACCGTGTGTCCTCCCTTCCACCCGACACGCGGCTCAGCGACGCCCGCGGCAGACACGCGACGGTCCCACCAACCCTCTCCCTGCGCCGCCGGTGGGGCTCGCTCGCCAGCGCGCCCTCGGCCGGACGACGGATCACGTGCTCTTCCCAGAGAGACTTTCGGTTTCCCCAATTTTCTTAGGGAGAATTTTATTCCTCTTGAATATATGGGTTTGGGGTTTTTGTTTGTTTGTTTGTTGTTCTATTTGCCTTTATATATGAAAGAAACTGGTGTTAACACCGCGGAGCCCCCTTCGCTCTAGCGCTGTCCACGCTATCCCGTGTCTTCTCACGAGACGTGGTGGGAGCCACTGAGGCGCTGCTCCGCGGTCCCCACGGTGGCCCCCGGCTCCGTCCCCCACACAGGAGGCCTGGGACTGCCCCATGGCCGTTGGGACCTCATGGTCGGGGCACATGATGGCCAAGCCCGTCGGTCCCTCACCGTCTTCGGCGTCCACTGTCCACCTGGAGGGGCTTCATCCAAAGCCCAATGCGGGACGCGGGGGCTTCCGTGAATCTGACAAGGTCTGCACCCGCCTCGCAGGAAACGACCGTCGCTCCGGGAAGCTTCATCCCCCACTTCCTGAACGCGTCGCTGCGTGTCCCCTGTGGGCTCATGGGGAGCGAGGCCGCTGGGAGAATGGACGGTCCACGTGTCTTCCTTTAGGGCTTCCTTGGGTCTCCTCGCACGCGGTGACCTCCAGGGGGCCTGGACACCGTGAGGCCGGCAGACGCCCTCCTTCAGGACGCGGGACCTGCTCTCCCTTCCGGGAAAGGCTCCTCTGCTGTGACAACTTTCCCCCAGTGGGTCGTGCTGGTTCTTCGGGGGGGCCCCTTGCATTCCGGGACCCCCACGTCCCACGTCCCGTGTTCTCTGGCCTCCTGGCATCCCCTGCCTCTTCACTGGCCTGAGCCCATCTGACAACAGCCTGTTTTTCATTGAAATCTCCCTTTTTGGTGCAATTTTAGATGAATCTTCAGCTCGGGGACGGTGGCCCTTCTTCCTCAGCCTATCCCCAGAGCCCGGACGTTTGCACCATCCGTGGTTTCGTGGCGGCCTCACGCTGAGCCGTGGTCCGTGGGCACCGAGCCCTCCCTACGGCTCTGCCGCGTGGAGCGCCTTCTCTCTCCGGCGAGACATTCTTGCCGTTTCCTCCTCTGATGCTCCTCGTTTATTTTCTGTCTCTTCTTGCCATGCGTCCCCCCTTCTCCTCTTTGCCAACACATTTGCGGAGCCTCCAGACCATCTGTCCGCGAGACCGGCCTGAGAGCTCCGGCCTCCCTGGCGTCCACTGGGCTCCCGTGTGGCCGGCGTGGCTTCCGTGCACCCTCCGTGTGCCCGAGGACGGCTTGCCTTCCCTCCGCCTCTGGGCAGTCGGGTGCGTGTGGCTCGTTGCTGAGCCCGGGTGGCCCGACAGGGCCCAGCCGGGGGCACGTGGACAGTGGCCTGAGGTGGACACAAGCCTTTCCATGGGGAACCCAGACACTGACTCCCATCTAGACGTTTCTAAATATCCAGCCAGCACTTACCTTATCTCTCACGGTGAGCCGTCCTGCCTTCAGCACGGGGACCTGGGACGAGACGAGGGCTGGGTGCTCCTGCTGCCTCCGCGGGGACCCGGCTATGCCGGCAAGGATTCTGCTCCTGCTAACCCCGTCTTCACTCTCCCCAGGCTGCCTCCTGGGCTCTGGGTCACTTCCCTCCGTGTCTGGGAACATCCTTCTTCACGTGGGACGCCTTCTGCTCACGGCAGGAAGGAGAAGCACCCGGACACACAGCTGGGTCGTTGCTCTCAGGGGCAGCGATTTCTGAGATTCGCACAGCGACGTCGTGTGCTCCTTCTTCCTAGGGAACTTGCCGGATGTTTTTAACGGATGATCGACTCAACACTTCACTGCTTTGTTCTCGCCCCGCGAACCCCCGGTTCTCTCCTACCCGTGACTCATCTTCCTGGGACTCCAACGCGGCGAAGGTGGCCGGTGCTTCCGCTCACCCACCCCTGGGCATCTTTGTCCCCAGCCTTAGCTGCCATCACGTGCTCCCCACGCGGTCACCGAGGCACCTTCCCAGGTGCTCACTGCCCACCGCACCCCTCCTACCCGTCCCGCGGCTCCCGGCTGCAGTCAAGGTGAAGTTCACATTCTTCAGCCAAACAGTTTGGTCCTTTCCTCTGGTAACAATCGCCCCTCCCCCCTCGACCGCAAACTGAAGCTCCGGTCCCTGCCCATCTGTTTCCGTCTTCCCACTTTCATTGCCTGGGACAGTTTTCACCCCACGACACGATGCAGCAGGATGTGGTGGGGAGGCTGCGTGGAGCGGCTCGGGGGCCCCGGCAATCGCTAACTGTGCATCCCCGGTCAAGTGACTCAGTCAGAAGACGCCCTCCAGGCAGACCCTTTGGGAAGCTTCAGGGAGGTGCCAGGTTTTCCACACTCTGCACAGAGCAGGGGGACAAGGCGTCACATTCCACGCCTCTTCGCACAAGGCAGGTCCACCCACATTGCACAGTGTCCCTGTCTCTCGGGGATCAGGAGCAGGTGTCCTCTGTGTGCAAACTATAGGGTCTCCGTCCTCCCACCTCCTCGCTTGTGCAGCTCTGTCTCATGCCCACTCCAGGCTGCTCACGCTCGCACCAGACTGAACTCCTCCGAGGAGGGGACAGTGTCTCCGCCCAAACACTACACCTGGTGGTCCTCGAGAGACAAAGCAGGAACAGGAGCATCACTTACCACCTGTCTTCCTGGCCACCCTCATATATAATCTGTAAAACCCAGCAATCCCACCTGGCAGAGCTGAAGCCTGCCCACGTCACAAGCAGGCGGAGGCTTGGAGAGGCAGAGAGATGCACAGCCGGTCCCACACTGCCGACCACAAGGTCGGGACGCCCATGCGTTCCTGACCACGGCAACGCAGCCACCAAACAGCAGACATCTCCGTGGGGTCCGTGGGGTCTGGGAGCAGAGGCCAGGGGTCCATGGGGCTGCCACAGCTCTTGTCAGGTCAGCCTCCAGGAATAAGACCTTCCGTGGGAGAGATGTCAGGAGGAGTCAGTGCAGGCAACCAATTCAAGGGCTGCATGGGGAGATGTGGGCTTTGGGGATCACTCATCCGATATGGGGCTCTGACACCAGCTGGTTGGTCAAGCTCTTAACTTCCTTAAGCCCACTGTTTCCTTCTGTAACACGAGGTTAATAATAAGAATTATCACTCTCTTCTACGTTTTGGGGAGTATCAACTGAGTTGATCAATGTAAAGCACCTGTGACTGGTACACAGCACTCAGTAACTGTCAGATGGAGGGGTATGGACGGATGATGGAGGGGTGATGGAGTGGCGGACAGATGATGGATGGATGGATGGATGATGGGTGGACGGATGGATGGAAGGATGGATGGTGAATGGATGGGAGGATAGATGGATGATGGGTGGATGGTTGGATGGATGGATGGATGATGGGTGGATGGATGATAGAGGAAGAGAGAGTGGGAGGGAAGGAGAGGTGGTGTAGGGAGAGAGAGGGACAGATGGGGGGCACCTACCATAGACAGTCTCCATGCGAGGTATGAAGGAAACAGTGATGTGTGACGTCTGATATATACAACCCCCATCCTCATGGAGTTTGCAAAACAGTGGGGGAAATAGGCTTATTCAAATAACCACTCACGTAGGGAATTGCAACTTTGACAAGTGCCGTGCAGCAGATACGCAACTTTATCAGGTGCCATCCGGGGATTTGACCTGGTTTGTGAGACCAGAAAATGCATCCATGACAAGGTGACCTTGTTGAAGGTCAAGGCTGAAAAGTTGTCTGGCTTGGGTTGGACATGCTCCACAGACCACGAAGGGTGGACCAGGGTGGTGGGAGAAGACAGAGCGAGGTGCTGCTTGACCACACCTCAGAGACGCTCAGGACGCGGAACTGCCCAAATGTAACAGTCGCCTGACCCTGGAGCATGTAAGGGATTGGAAGAAGACAGCGATGGCTCCCAAGTCTCTGGCATCATCTACAGGATGGTGTTGGGTCCACTCACTGGGAGGGGGAGAGGGGTCATGAGCTGGATTTGGGCATGTTGAGCTGGGGACCACAAGACGTCCATGAGGAGATGCTGGGGATGATGGATGTAGGTGGAGCCCTGGCGCTCAAGGTCAAGTGGGAGCTTGATGGGGACTGTGGGCGCCTCTGTGTGTGGTGCATTCCTGATGCTGCAGGTACGGGGAGGTCACCCAGGGAGAAGGCGTCAGGGAAGATGGGAAGGAAGAGGGTCTGCTTATCCTTGAGAAACCCCGTCACCTGGGCTGGACACTCGGGAGAGAAGGTATTGCCAGAGAGAAGGCACAAGCCCAAGGTGGCCATCTGGAGAGAGTTAAAGGCGGGGGACAGGAGCAGGAAGCAGAGTGGGTTGGGAAGGCCTGGCCGTGGAAAGGCCATGCGATGCGGGACGCACAAACCTGGAGGGAGAGGAGGGAGCAAGCACTTGCCGCATCCCCATCACGGCTGCCCATAGACATGGTCACGCATCCGTTGGGGTCACCTCCCAAAGCATGTGCACTGGGGCCTTCTGGAAACTTTGTGCTGTCTGTGCAGCACTCACTCTCTGAAGGGCAGCCACATGCACACGCGCGCACACACACACACACACACAGCAGCAGCAGTTTGTCCTGTGTCCATACCGTCCCTTGGATGCCTGGCAGGCCTTGAACCCTGCAGGCCTTGGGAACACTTGGGGACCTGACGGCTGGACCTCAATGTTGCAGCCGTCGATTCTCCTTTGGTTCAGGACATCAGTTACTGCAGCTGCTCAGAGTCCTGTGTCCATCCACTCCTTGCTTCTTGGTCAAATCCTTCAACAGCGGCTCCCATTCACTCATGTGCACATACATACACACACGTGTACACATTCACACACGTGTGCACACTCAGACAAGAATGCATGTGTACACGCATGTGCACTCGCACATATGTGTACGCATTTACACACATGCACATTTATGCACTCACACATGTATACAAGCCACATGTACATGCCCATACACATGCGCACACTACACACATACACACTCTCACACATGCACACACATACACACACACGTGGACAGACATGCACACGTGTATACTCAATTCATGTACACACTCAATTCATGCTCAGTTCATGTACACACATATACACATGCACACTCACACATACACACAGCCACATGTACACACACATACACACTTGCATACATGCACATGGGTACAGACTCACCCAGTACACACATGTGTGCACACATGCACACTCACACATGTACACATTCATGTTCACATGCACACACATGCACATTTATGCACATATACCCATGCACACACTTACACACATGCACACCCGCACACACTCGCACATTCACACACGCACATGATCTGACTCTTCCTTCAGCCAATCACTCACTTAAGAATCATTGTATTTCAATTTCCTTCAAATTGATCCATTGCCAAAAAATCCTTTAACTAACTATTACAAAAATAATCATTACCCTCTCCATAAATCATGAACGCACAACGATCACTGTCATCACGGGCATAGCGGTTGTTCTGGGGAGATGGATGGCGAACTAATCACTGAGCCTTCACCACCGCCACGGGCGTCGGGAACTGCAACCCTCCCCCACACGCCAGGACAGGCGTCCCGGTCCAGCACCTGCGTGACACCCCTCTGGCCCCCGTCCACTGGACAGAGGCCCACGCAAGCCCAAGGCTGGGCCTCAGACCCACAGACCCTCCTCCCCGGGCCTCAGGACCCAACCCGGCCACGCTGAGCCTGCTTTTGCCATCCAGGCCAGGAGCCCCCAGACACAGCTTCCTGCAGCTGGGTGTGCGAGGAGCGTGTCTGCAGCCCGGGAAGCCACGGGGCCGGACCCCCACTGCTCTGCCACCTGCCGTGGCCGCGTCCCAGTAGCAGCACCACCGACAGCAGCTGTCGTGCGCTTTTCCAGCCGGCGTCTCTGCTTCTGCGTTGAATTGGTGCCTGACCCTTGGCCACAGCAAGCACTGTCCACGGGAGAGACATCTCGCCCCCAAAGGCAGGAGAGCTGCTCCTTTCCGAGGGTCTGAGTGCACGACTTCCCAGGTGGGCGGCAGCTGAGGGGAAGCTGGTGGTGGGGCTGGGCCAGGGCCCGCCGAGGGGGGGAGGGGGAAGCTCTGGGCAGCTGGAGCGTGGGGAGGGCGAGGACTGGGCCTTGGGGGGGGGTGAGGAGTGAGGGGGCTGCCGGCTCCATCCGAGGGGTCCTCGGTCCGTTGGCCCCCAGGGCCTGACAGCGTGTGCAGGGGAGACCCACCCGACGGAGGCACAGCGCCGGGACGGCCGGACGAGATAACAGCAGGAGCGGAAGCATCGATTTCTGTTGAAAGAACATTAAGATTTATTGACCCAGAAGTTTCCTTCGATTCACGGGGAAGCAAGGTCGCCCGCCCCACCCCCCAAAGGTAATCAGCTTCTAGCCCGAGGCGGGGAGCCAATATTTGCTCTTTTCAGACTGTCTGTCCACAGTGTGGCCACCGCAGTCCGTCCTCAAGGTTGACCCGGCCAACCCGGCAGGGAGGGCGCAGCAAGGCCGGGAGCAGCCCCAGCCCCTGCCTCCCGGGGCGGACGCGGCCCATTTCCTCCTCACCGCCGAGACGCCCCCAGACTCCCCTCCCCGCCTCTCACATCACTGTCCGCGGAGCGTCCCGCGGCCCCTGAGCTAACGGCTGGGAAGAAGAGGCTGCGGCCCAGCCGGCACCTCCCGAGCCACACGCTCTCCCGACCACCCCGACCGCACCTGGGCTTCTGAGCCGTGACCCCGCCGATGCTCCGGGACCACACGGGAGAGTGGGTACGGGACCAAAGACGGGGCTTGGTGTACCACGGGGGCTCAGAGCTGCCCTTGCCTCGCATGCCTGGACGCAAGGCCCCGCGTGAATGACACCCACCTCAGCTGCCCCCTCAGGTCACCCGAAGGCGCCCCCTCCCGAGGCTGGACGCAGGAAGAAGACGTGCCCCCCCCCCCACGGCCAACTTCTCTTGCTCCCACGCGCCTGGCCTCTTGGGGCCCCTCCTCAGCACCTGTCACGCACGGAATCCCTGATCCTGTGCCCGGCCCCCTCTCATCCCATCAAGTACCCTGGGCCCCATATGCCCCTGCGAGCCTGCGCCTGGCACTAGGTCCACCAGGAACCAGCATCGTCACCGTCCTGTGTACACAAACTGTCTCCTGGACGCCCGCCCCGAATGCCCTCGTCCTCTGTCTTTCCCACCGGAGATGGCACGTCCGCCTGCACGTGCACTGCGGGGCCCTCCCGCCCTCCTGTCTGTGCCTCTGCCTCCCCCTCCCTCCTGCTCCCTCAGTGGCTCCCCATTCCCTGCCGCTGTCTTCCCTCCTCCGTTCTTCGAGCGCCCATGAGCTCTCACACTCCCCACTACTTGGCAAACACCGTTCTCACCAACCCAGAGTCCTGTGCACTTTCCTGCTGAAATCCGCTCGGGTCATCTCATGGCCCCAGGCACGGAATCCAACTCCCCAGCCTGGCAGAGGGAGACCTGCCCCCCATACATCTGCCCCCGGCCTCCCAGGACCGTCCAGATTCCAAAGGACGAAGCCTCCAGCCCCGGGCGGTGGGGCCAGCATTCCCTGAGTGTACGCGTCCCTGTGAGCCCAGACGCGGCCTGGACCCCTGGGCTCCGGCACGGACACGGTCCAGCAGCTCCCCCACGGTCGGCTAATAGCTTCCTTCCTACTGAACTCCCTGGAAGAGATCAGTAGGTACATAAACACCCGCCCAGGCCCACTCCTGCCGACACGCTGCCTCCCCAAGACGAGGGCCGTGCATGGAGGCCTCGCGAGCCTGGGCTAGCCGGTCCGGGGACCTCCGGGCCCTTCCTCCAGCAGCGGGGAGCTCATTAAAGGGCTCCATGAACTGGACGCGCCCGTCCAGTCCGGGGGGGGGGCCACTTTTCAGAACAACCAGATAAATGACGCAGAAAGCCCCACCTCACCTTTGTCTAGCACAGGTGTCCCACGGTGGGGCTGCCCTGGTAGGGGTCGGTGACTGAACCCTTGGGGATCTGGGGAGCGGAGCCAAGGCCAGCTGGGAATGGCACGTGGCATGGGCGCTGGGCATTCGGGTCTCGTCCACTCAGCAGGTGCCTGCGACTTCCTGCTTTGGGACCCACACAAGTAACCTTGCCTTGTGGGCCTCGATTTGCTCATCTGTGAAATGGGACTAACAATCCGCTGCCCGTCCACAGCCTCTGTCAGGTCTCTGCTTAACAGTCGCCACTTGGAGACCTCTCTGTCCCACACAGTTGGTCAGGGCTCCCCTCCCCGACTCGGCCCCCGTGCCTCCACAGAGTCTGTTGTCCCCTCCCCTAGCTGCCCCCGGGCCAACCCCACCCCGGGTGCCCCTCGGGGCTGCGGACCACATCTGCTTGCTCACAGCTGCCTTCCCCAAACACAGGAGCCGTTTGTGCGAGCAGCTTGCGAGGGCTCGGACGTCAGCCGGGGAAGCGGCAGGCCCTGCGCAGACTCAGGACACCCAGCATGCGGGGACGGGGCCAGCCCCACCTGTCTTCTCAAGGAGTGCAGCCCACGGTGGCCTGCACATGGCCCAGGGGTCCTTCCGCGTGGGTCCCGTCTCCCCAGAGTTGTACCAGCTCCCCGTGGCCATCTCCTGTGGAAGAACTGGGGAGACGGTGACAGCCAGAGGTACGGAGAGCTCCCCCGAGAAGGGCCAGGACAGAACGTCTCTGCGCGGCCCGTCCTGCCTCGTGGGACAGCCCTCCCTGAGCACTGGGCCTGGCCAGCACCACCTCCGGGCCTGCGGGCAGGAAGGCCACAGCAGGGACCCTCCCTGAGGCCAGAGCCCGGGGGACAGCCCACTGGGCGAAGCTGTGCCTCCCACAGTGACCCTGACCTTGCACCAGGTCTGTATCACCCTGGACGGTAAGCCGGGTGCAGGGGCGGCTCTCCCGCCCACCGTGCCCTGCACAGGGAGGGTCGCTGCAGCTCGCTCCTACCCAGGGGCTCAGACCCACAGGTCCTGAGTGGGGAAGCCGGGGCAGACAAGCTGCCCTCGGGCCAGCCATGGGAAGGGCCCTGGGGCAGGGGGTCCAGCTCCTCCCGGAGACAGGCGGGCAAGTAGGGTCTTTACTGACGGCCGGGCTCCCACCTCCTAACACTCGTGCCGTGTGCAGGCCGTCCCATCAGATGCAGTGGGCCTAGTTCCTAACGAGCAGAAGGCGGCGGGAGACGTGTCTCCTCCGAGGTGAGGTTCCCGAGGGACGGCGTTTCCGCGTGGCTCATCCTGGCGGAGCTGACCACAGCTCTGACGGCCGGGGAGGAGCAGGTCTTGCCCCTGTCCAGCCTCCAGATGGGACCATGGTTCCAGCCACTCCTGACCACCGCTTGGGAGAGACTCGGAGCCACAGGCCCCCAGGGCAGCTGCACTGCGTGACCCAGAAACTGTGACGTGAGAAGTGCTCAGAGACGCTCGGGCTCGGGGCACTTCCGTACGCAGCAAACTCAGAACCGATACAACCCGTAACTGTCCTCGTTTCACTTTAGGCAGCGGGTGTCCACGTGGCCCGCGCGAGGGAGGCGGGGCACGCAGGCTGCTGCTGGACCCTCTCAGGGGCTCTGGGGCAAAGCAGACAGCAGGGTCCTGAGGCTCTTTGCCGAGACCCTGTCCTTGCTCGGGGCAGACTCTGGGAGCTCGATCCCCGGCACCGCCAGAGGCCGCCCAGTCCTGGTTCACGTCGGGACCCTCATTCCAGAGACACAACCACAGGCACCTGCTGTCTGGAGGGGGTGACCTGTGCCAGGAAGGCCCTGAGGCCGGGCCAGAGGGTACGGCCTGGAGGCTGGTCCCGAGAGGGGGTGACGGCTCAGAGCCAGCCCAGTGACCTCCCTGCGCCTCAGTCTCCTTATTGGTAAAGGGAGCAGGGGGCACTGCTGCTTGGGCCGCAGGGAGGCCAAGGGGGTAGACGGTCGTGGAGCCCCGAATCTCTGTCCTGTGCTGGGGTTCCTGCACGGGGAGGGTCCAGAACCCTGCTGAGAGGCTCGCGGCTGGCAGCGGCCGGGCCCGGCACCACGAGGAGGAGACGGGCCAGGGTGGTGAGGGCTGCAGGCCAGGGCGGGGTCTCAGGAGAGGAGGAGGGAGGAGGGATCTCGGGCCTGTGCGCTGAGGGAGGGCCGGGGTGCGCCCAGGACGGGGTGCCAGGGACGCTGGCTTCAATGAGTCCTCCAGGTCGGCCTGGGCGGGCGGGCCAGTCTGAACCCTCGGCTTACCTCCCCCTTCCGTGTCCCACCTTAACGGGGTCCGGGGTGGGCAGGGGTGGGCCCGTGGGAGACGGGTCTCGGAGCCCCTCTGCCGCGCCCCTGCGCCGTGCTCTTCTCTCCCGTCACGGACTCCTCCGCTGGCTGTGTTTGCGGCTGACCTCAAGCCTCCGCGAGCTCCAAATGTCCTGGTGCTGGTGCCCCAGTGACCAGCCCTGGGGAGGCCACGGTCAGGAAGCACAGCGGTCACAGGAGGGCCCTCGGGGCGGACAGCCTGGACCCTGCAGGACCCGGCGGGAGCAGAGGCCCCAGGCTCTCCGCAGCCCCGTCTGGAGCATTTTCACCCCGTAGCCCTTCCCGAGCGTTTCGGCCCAGGGAGTGCTTCCCCGCACGGACACGCCAGTGCCCTTCTCGGTGACAAAAGGACGGTGAATGTGGAGGAGGGAGACACCCCCGTAACGCCTCAGTAACTGCTCTGCCTGTGAGCCTCTCGGGGACAACAAGGCCCTTCCCACAAGGGGGGCTGTCACGGCAGCGCCCCCTCCCACGGGGACCCCGGCAGGGCGGTGGCGCGGGGCTGGGGCGGGGACCCCGAGCTGGACACCCAGGGTGGGGGCGGCCCTGGGAGGCAGAGGGCGGTGCCCTCCACCCTGCACCCTGCCCGTCATGGGACCTCGTCCCATCACCCCAGAGAGGACTAAACCGGACGCGGACTGGTGGGAGCGCCTCACGGGACAGACAGACACGCACGTGGGACAAGCCCACCTGTGAGCGGGCCGCCGTCTCCCTGCGCTCGCCCAGCCGTCTCCAGCCGGCCGCGTGCCCTGCCGGGGCATTTGGGGAAGGGGGCGCCGACAGCAGCAGAGGCAGGGGAGGGCATGAGAAAGCCGCCGTCGTCCCTGCCTGGAGATGAAGGACCAGCGACCGCGGCGGACACGGCGGACACGGCGAACACGGCGAACACGGTCCAGTCAGCGGGGGCTCTGGGGGCAGCAGACGGGGAGAGACGGGAAGAAGACAAGCTCCTCTTCCTGAGAGCGGGCCCGGGAGGCGGACACGCGGCCCCGGGGACAGGGAACCCGGGGAGACGGGCGACCCGCCGCGCTGCGGCTGGAGTCCCCGGAGTCGGCGTCCCCTCTTGGGGCCCCGGGACCCCCACCTCTCCCACCCCAGCCTCGGGAAGAGCGGTTGGTCGTCATGGAAACCTTCCCTTGTCTCACTGAATTTCAGAACTGAGAATATCTGAGTCAATCAAGAAATTCAATTAGCTGAGCGACACCGAGCGCCACGTGGCCGCGCCGCACTAATTCCCGCTCTCCGGGAGATAACGGGCGCATTTGTGAAGAGCTCGGCTCGATCTTCATCAGCCGCTGGTCCAGTGAACGAAGAGTCTGTTGGAACACGCTGCCCCGGTGTCGCTTTTACTCACACCCGCCGGCCGGCGCGTCCCCTCCGACACGCCCTGACTTCTGTGCAGATGGGCTGGGGAGGCGGGCACGGGGGCTCAGAGTCCAGGTCCCGAGGGGTCACCCACCGTCGGGTCCCGGCCCGGTGCCCAGCCTCTGTGGCTCAGCCTGCCGTCCGTGCTGCGGGGCCGGCAGCCCACTGATCCCGGGAGGGTCCACACTCGGGCCGGAGCAGTAGGGACGGCCCAACTCTCCCCAGAAAGATGTGCCGCAGATGCAGAGGGACAGGGAGGAGCTGGGGTGGAGGACGGGGCGGGGGGGTCGGTCCAGAGCCCAGACCTCCAGCTCTAAGGTAAGTCCTGGGACCCACTGTGCAGCCTGGGACCCACTTTTGCATCCCTGAAAGCATCCAAGGGAGGAGAGGAACGCGCTCGCCTTGCCCAGAAGTCACGACGTGAGCGGTGGGAGGTGTTGACGACCCACATCGCGGGACGCACTTGGTAGCGAAGGATCCTGCGATACAGAGTAAAGAGGTGACGATTTTGTTAGTTAAGGGAACCTCAGTAGAGCTGGAAATATGATCCCAATAAAAGATTTTGAACTCTGCCTGACAGAAAGACCTTGAGATGCCCTTCTTTGCTAATGGGTCCCCGGGGGCTTGTCCTCACTCCTGCTCTCCTGTTCCCTGGGGTGGGGTTCCCCGGAGAGGCCCCTCCCCGCGGCTGGAGAAAGCGAGTGTCTGATGAAATCTGTCTCTGGACGGCCAGGCCCTTCGTAGGCTGGTGTTTGTCGAAGGCGCACACCGTCCTGCAGAGTCCTGGGCCCTGCACACAGGAGCCGGCCTGGGGGTGTCAGATCCAAAGAGCAGGGCGGGGGTGCCAGGACGCCAGCGAACTCTGTGGGCCACTCTCAGCCACAGGGGCTGGTCCCTCCTGGAGCCACTGGGCGGGAAGGTCCCTGTTCTTCTCTGAAGTCACCAAAGGCCGGGGGGCCACCGTGCACCGCCCCCGCTCCGCCCCCAGGCTGCTCCGGGCACCTGCGCTCAGACGCCGAGCGGTGCAGACCTGCTGGGGCCCCGGGCTGCTGCGTCGGAGCTGATCCTAGAGATTCGAGACAGTAGGAGCCGCCGCCGAGGGCCGTGCAGGGAGACGAGGGCAGCAGGCTCCCGGGAGCTGGCATTTTAGAAAATTTTAGACTGATGCACACTTGGGGCCCAAGAGGCTGGTGGCCTGGGGGACCCTCCGAGGAGACCATAGGCCTCTGCACAGACACCCCTGCAAGTCCAGCCCCACCACATGACGCTCTGTCTCCCGGGGATGCGGCGGGTCCCCGGGCCCTGCAGTCTCCGCGTGCTCTCCCCTCTCTCAGATACGGGCCCACCCCACGCGGAGCACTGCCCGTGGGCTGCGGTGTCCTCGAGACCATCAGATGCCAGGCTCCCGCTCAGGGTGGGGACGCCGCTCTGGGCCGGGTCCTGGAGCCCCAGCAGTAGGGCTCTGTCCCCAGCCCGGACAGCCTGCGGCCACGAGGCTGAAGCTCGGACATTATCAAAGTTAGATCACTCGCTCCGGAAACGGTTTATGCGGGAACAAGGATGTGGAGTTTGGTCTGACGCGTCTTCTCTTTCAAACCACTTTCCTGATTATAGTCCATGAGTCCCAGGAGCAGAATTCGTGGGAACGCGGGCCGCGTGCGGAGAAGGCTGGAGGGGCTTCCAGACCATTCAAAATGAGCTCGGGCTGTCGGCGGCCGCGTGCCCACTCAGTCCTGGAGCATGGACGGCCCACGGAGCCCACGGCCGGCCGGGCTGTCCCGTACGCACCGGGATGGCACCCAGAATCCTCCTCGGCAAATCCCGCCGTGTCTGGCACACGTGACTCCTTATTCTGATTTTAAAACTGGAGTCACCTGCCTACCGCCCGCCGGCGATCACTCTGATTGCCCCTCGCCATGTGCAGAGAGACGGGAAAGAACGGCGTCCCTGTGAGGACAGGGAGCGAGGGGAGGGAGCAGGTGCCCGGCCTGCAGGCCTGTCCCGTCCCCCGGGGTGGGCAGCCCTGCCGTCCCTGGGGCCGAGGAGGGGACAGGTCCCAGGGCACTCTGCAGAAGCTTCCCGGCCGGCGGGGACTGGCGGGACTCCCAGCTCCCTGTCGTGTCCGGGGTGACTCAGGCGGGGAGAGGTGGGACTGGGCAGGCTCCCGCAGGGCTGGTCCTTCGCTCGGCATTTGCAGGAGGAGGAAGGAGGGGATTCACGGAGGCCTGAGCTCCACCTCGAGCTTCCGGGGGGCGCGGAGGACGAGGGGACTCGCTGGACCCGGAGGCCAGTGGCGAAGGCGGGATGGACTGCGTGTTCCTCCTCCAGGGAAACAGACCCAGGAGGACGCGCTGGAGGAGACATTACAAGAGTCAGCTCTGTGACTGTGGGGCCTGTGAGGCCCCCAGGTCTGCCGTCTACACTGGGGGGACCTGGGCGGGGGCAGTCCCAGTCGGGGGCAGGAGAAGACCGATGTCCCAGCTCAAAACAGACAGGGAGAGCTGATGACCTCTCGTTCTGTCTTCGTGTCTCATTCTGGCCTCCTGCCCACGGGGCCCCTCCACACCAGTGGGGTGAGTGTGGTCCCCATGGGGAAGGGTGAGGGGGTCACAGCGGGGCGGGGTGAGTAGGGTCGCAGGGGGGCAGGGAGAGGGGATCGTGGCGGGACAGGGTGAGTAGGGTCATGGGGGGCGGGGTGAATGGGGTCACGGGAGGGGGCGGTGAGTGAGGCTGCCGCCGGATGGGATGAGCCCCACGGGCGGGAATGTGTCCCAGGCGCGGAGCCTGGGCTGCTGGCTGGGGGACGTCAGGGTGGGAGGCAGAGGGTGGAGGGGTGGAGGGCGGCCCAGCCCTGATGGGGTGTCACCGCTGAGGGCAAGCGGGGTCCTGCTGCTGTGGGGCCGAGGAGGGACCAGGAGGCGGATATCTTGTCAGGCTCCAAGGAGAGGAGGTTTACCAGCCCAACCACCAAGCTCATGGGTAAAATGGGCAGAGGGAGAGGGCAGGAGCCTGAGGAGGACAAGGTGCCATCCCCTGGGGACAGCAAGCGGGAGCCTAAGCGGCCAGATCAGGGCCCAGCGAGGAAGCGGAGATGGCCCAGGCACTGTGGTTTCGGGAGGGGCGGCCCCGGGGTGTCTGCCAGGAGGGAGAGGACGGGGCTTCCGCGGGGGCCGGGCACGGACGTGAGGACAGGAGCCTCCCCACCTGTCCGCTGACCGCAGCAGCCCCGACCGCAGCGTGTCCCCGGCAGGTGGGTCAGGACGTGCACCGGGAGGCGCACGCCGGGTCGTGCCCATGCGGCACGTGTCTGCTGGGGCGGCCGCCCCGCTGCTGGGCCTGGAGCTGACCCGCAGAGCCCCGCGTTCATCACCAGGGCTGGCCCCGACGCAGACACTATGGCATGTCCCCGGCCACCCGTCCATGGCCCTGCGGCTTTACAAGCAGCTCTCGTGTCTCAGAAAGGTGAACGGCTTAGTCCCGGCGGGTCTCGCCGTCTGGTTCCCAGCGGAGACACCGTGGCGCAGCAGCCGGGCGGGGAAGGACCCCCACCCCCATGATGGTGTGGTTGGGGGCTGCCTAGGGGATGCCCCACGGCTGCACGCAGAAGCCCCCTTCCTCAGACTTCACGGGCACGGGCACTTGGAGAGGCGGCAGGGACCGGGAGTGCAGATTATCTGCTTTCGCTCAGATAAAGCCCTCGCTTTGCCTCACGGACTCACGGCGGGAAGCTCGGAGCGGGAACCCGGGTCCCGCGGGCCGAGGACCTGGCCTGGCACCTCCTGGTGCACGCGCCGCCCGCGCCCCACAAGCACCCCACCCCCGCCCCCGGCAGCCACCCCTTCATGACTTCCTGCTGGGTCGGAGATGCCGTCTGGGGTCGGAGGCGACTGGGTCACTCTGCGGGGATTCAAGTTTGTCTCTTCCCGGTTCACTCCCTCAGGCCACCCCAGGGCCCTGGGCTGACGGTCCGTGCCCCCCAGATCCACCTGCGAACGCCCCAACCCGCGGAGTGAGGGCGTGAGGCGGCAGGGCCCTGGGAGGCGGCGTGGCGTGAGGCTGGAACCCCTGTAGTGGGTCGGAGCCTCCCTCAGCCCCTCCCTGGCAGCCGCCTCCCGGTCCCGGGGTGCGGACGCCCTGAGAAGCCCCCGCCTGGAGGAGGGGCCTCGCAGACCTTGTACCCCAGCCTCCAGCATGGGAGACGTCCGAGTCCGGGTGTGGGGTCGCCACCGTCCGGGCTGAGACCTGAGCCGAGAGCCGGCCCGGGCTGTGACGGCCCCACCCGACTCCCTTTGCTGGGAAACGAGGGCGCGCGGCCCTCCTGGCTGTTCAGACCCCCCGCCTGTCCCTGCTCAGGCTGGCCCAGGCCGCGGCCTGCCCGACAGGGAAGCCCCTTCCAGACCTGGGAGGGAAGCAGGGGACACTGCACTGGCCCTTTTGTTTCGGTACGGGGACGAGGAGGTGGTACAGGGAGTGACGTGCCGCTCTCCGGCCCCTGCTCCGGCGCTGAGCTGTGAGGCTGGGGCCCCGTGGGTCCCCCGCCAGCGTGGGAGACGCCCGTGACCTCAGTGGGCAGTCAGCTCCCTGGGAGCTGGCCGTCACCCGCCAGAAGCTTCTCCTGCGCCCGTGGGAGCTGGATGGAGTGGCCACTGGCTGGGGCTGACGAAGGCTCTGGATGCAGGCCCAAGGGTGGTGGGGGTGGCCAGGGCTCTCCTCTCCGCCAGGGCCCAGGGGGCCAGGACCCCACAGGTGCCAGGACCTGGGGCTGGGGACACAGGGTGGGGTAGAGACGGTCACCTTCTGAACACCCCGCGGGACGCGTCACCCCCACCGAGGCCAGCGCCGGCCCGTGCCAGGAGCGTGACAGCACAAGCTCGCGACTCCGCGGGTCACAGCACCTGTGTTCCCAAACACCGGGTCTTCCCTTCGCCCAGAGGAGGCTGCATTGCCCCAGCCCGACGGCTTCAAGCCGACCTACGCGGCGCACGGCCCAGCAAGACCCCGAGGGGCCCGCACCACCCGTCCCCGAGCACCGGTCGTGGCGCCCCAGCCGGCACGGCCTGGGTCACGTCCCCCTCGGAGGGGACAGAGGCCCGTGTGGGCCCCCAGTGCTCCTCAGAAGTGGCAGGACCGAGACTGCTGGCAGGGAGGGGGGACGGGAACGGGACGCAGGGACAGGCCGGCGGGGGAGGACGGGCCGCGCGGAGCAGGAGCCGCAGAAATAAAAGCTAAATGCTCAGGTCTCTCTGAAACCCAACGTAAATGGAGAAGCAGACCCGCCTCCGGGCTGGGACAGCGGTGACAAATGGGGACGTAGGGCGCCATCAGTCTCCCGGGGAGCAGGGGGCAGCCGAGGGGGGGCTGCCAGGGAAAGGGGCCTGAATTGGATTTTCTGGTGGTTTCTGGCGGTGTTTACGTTCAACCGAGGAAACAAACAGCTGAGGGCGCCCGACAGGACGCGGACGGGAGCCGTGGGCCTCCGGGGGAAGCAAAGAAATAGCGGCTGTTTCTTAGTGACCGCGGAGCGCCGGGGGTGGGATCACGTCGGCAGGGGTTTCAGGGGAGCGGTTGGGGAGGACCCCAACCCCCCGAGGGGCGCCCACTCCTTCCTTCCTGGCTGGCCGCCCCAGAGAACTCGTGTCCAGATTCGGGGTCCTCGGAGGACCGGGGGACACTCCTGCCCTCTGCACTCACCCCTGCAGCACTTGGCATGCGCACGAGTAGAGGGAGGGCTGCCCGGGAGCGGTGAACAAAGACAATGAGGCCGGGCCACGCCTCAGGGAGAGTAGGGCCTGGGAGGCCGACCTCTCATGCGTGGGCCGACGTGTGCACCTGCACACAAGGATGCATGTGAGAACACGTGGTCATGTGTACACACACAGGTATGCACACGTGTGTGCACGCAGGAACACGGGCCGATGCTGACCACAGAGGGACCAGGAGCCGGCCTCCCAGCCCGGGACCCGCCTCCCTCACGCTCTTACCCCCACGCCGACCGTGCCTCTAGGTTTGTCCCTGTCGTCCCTGGACCTGCGGCCGGTGCCTTGCGAGCCCCAGCCCCGGGCCCACGCGTGTACGGGTGAGGAGGCTCTACATGCAGGTCATGTGCCTGGGTTCCAGCAGCTGCTCAACGGTCCAGATGCTGCAGCGGCCACCGGCAAGTCTGTGACCCTGGGTCACACCTCCATCGGGCCACCACTGGCCTCCGGGGTGTGTAGGCTGACGACAAGGCCGTGGTCTTTCTGCGGCCACAGGCTGCGTCCCCGTCACCTCTACCCATTCCAAATCCGCCACCACGCTGAAGGAAACCCCACCGGCAGGCACCGCCTCGCCCCAGCCCCAGAAACCGCACCTGTCTTTAAGGGTCATTCTGTGACTGCGGATTTCACAGAGAGGGGACCAAACCATCTTTGAACTTTGGTAATGGGCTCACCGTGACTGCCGCACCCGGATGCCTTCATCCATTTTCACGGACTTCCCGTGCCAGTGAGGAGAACGGTCCTAACAGCCGTGGGGTTTAGTCCCATCGACGCCTCTGAATCGTCGCGTCTGGTCGTCCACCCCGGGACATGCTGGCTTCACATTTTACGGTCACAAATATGACAGACCTGAACATACACACATCGATTCCTTTATATCTAGATTTCTATGTATTTTAGGACAAAATCCTAGAAGTGGAATTTCTAGGTCCGTTATGCCCATTTAAAGACTTTTTTCAATAGGGCCTGCTAAATGGGCCCCGGGCCCTAGAGGAACCGGCTTGGGCCTCCCATGGCGCGGGACGTGTTCGGCTCTGGGCGGCTTTACGATAGTCAGCGACGTGGTCCTCAGGGAGGAGTGGGGGCAGCGTCTCGTGTGCTCTGTCCCCAGCAGCAGGCGTGGACGTGGGGAAAGTGGAGGCCGGAGGAAAGTCGGCCACGGCTGGGTCCGCACACCCAAGAAACCCAGCCGCTGGTTCTCCGCAGCCAGGCTCGGCGTCACTGGGAGCCCCGGCCGGTCTCCCAGCTTTCTGATCTGCACAAGGGGCAGAGGACTCCTGCCACGTGCGATGACCGTGGAGAAACGGTGTGGACGCGCTCCGTGAACTGTGAAGGCCTGAAGTAATTCAAGAGGGAGGCTGAGGCCCTTACCCCAGGTCGATGCCCTCAGAGCCTCAGCGGGGTCCCGCTGCTCAGAGGGACCCATGCCTCCCCAAGTGCAGGGGAGAGGCCGAGCCTGGGGGCCCCTGACTCTGTCCCCCCCAGCCCCAGACGGGAGCACAGACCGTGTTCTGACATCCCTTCTGTGCAGCAGGGAAATGGAGGTTATCATTGTTCCCGTCGTTACCCTGGCCTCCGTCCTGGGAGCACAGGGTCACAGGAGGCCGGGGCGGCCCGTGGGGGGCTGAGTTGCCGGGTGTCCGCGGGGACACGGCTCCCATAGGTGAGCAGACACGGCTAGTGCGCAGAATCCCGGGGGGCAGAGGTCTGATCTAGAAGACCCGATGATTTTAATTAGCGAACATGAGCAGAGTCAGAGACAGGGGTCTCTAAGGCTCCTCTCTACCCTCAGAGAGAGACCGTGTCTCTTCGCTGTGTTGACCCCACGCCCCTTACGGGGTGACCGCAGGGCCTTGGATCCTCTCCAGGTTGAGCCTGGCCCCAGCTGACGCCTGTTTCCTCGGGCCACTGGGTTCTAACGAGGGTCCTCCAGGGACCACAGCCACGGGGGATCCACTGTGAGACCTTAATTCACAAGAACCGACAGCTCTGCCATGTCCCTGCCTCAGCCGGACTTCCGACGGCCGGCTGACCAGGGGAGGGGCGTCCACAGCCACCGCTCTGACCCCACGGCTTCCAGCTGGCTCGACCCTCGCTCTACTCCCACTCCGCCTGCCGGCAAACGGGCTAATTCTGTCCTCAGCGTCGTCCTTTTATGGGGAGACTGATGCACAGTCCAGAGAGAGTGTCTAAGGGCCCCGACCTCAGGCCCCCGGATGGACGGTGGGGGGCAGCCCCACAGCTCCCGAGTCTTTTGATCCTGCCTTTCCACGCAGACCCTGGCCCACTGCCCCCCAGTCTCCCCCGAGTGGGGCGCCCTCTGTCAAACCAGCACGGCCAGGGACAGGGTCAGGCTGCACCCCACACTCTCCAGGGCCCTGCCCTGGGGCTGGGCCATCCGCAGGGATGAGGAAACTAGAGAATGAAAGTGAAAAACAGAGCGAGGCTTGGTCGTATGTTTCCCTCCGCATCTCTGCCCGCCGGGCACGCACGGAGCTGAGTGCTGGGGGGAGCGTCCGACCTGAGCCGTCGGCCGTCACCTGGGGCTCAGGACTGGCCACAGGTCTTGCCGAGCAGCCGGCTTACCCTTCCCTCCGCGTCCCCAGAGGAGCCGGGGCAGGCCCGCCCGGCCCTCCCACTGCCCAGGGGCCCGGAGCGCCCCGCCGCAGCCCCATTCGTTAGAGCCTGCCCCGCGAGAGAGCTAACGAGAGGGGACAGGGGCGTGGCGATGGAGACCCCTCAGCCAGAGATGCGGGGTGGGGGGCGTACCCAGCGCCCCAAAGGGAAGGACCCCCCGGAGCGGGGTAGCACCCCTCAGCCCACAGAAGGCCCCAGTGCCCCTCCTCTGGTGTTCCTTCCGATGCTGGTATCGGCTACCTCGAAGCTCATCCAGACTCATCAGTCTCTACTTAGAATTGCCCTAAATGAGCTCCTTCCCAGCAGGGGCAGCCCCGCGCCCAAGAGGGGTCTGCTAGTCACTGCTCACAGCCCACGAGCACGCCCCCCCGAGATGCTTCCAGAATGAGCTGGGGTGGGAGGCAGGACAGCCAGGCAGGGGGAAGAGGGGAGGGGCGGAGGGAGGAAGCCGTGTGGGTTTAACAACAACCCAGCAGCACATCTTGGATGCCGACCCCCCTCCCCCATGACCCACGTGGGCGTCCGAGCGCGCTGGTGCCCCAGAGGCTGCAGACCGGGCAGCAGAGCCCGACCAAGCAGCGCTTTCTGGGGTCACGGCCAACAGAGCCGGCAGGCTGTCCTGTCCCCTGCAGGGGACATGGGGGCGGGACAGACCCTGGCTGGGAGGCATGCCGAGAAGCTTAGTGGGAGGCCGGTGTGTGGAAGTGAGGGGGATCCTCGGGGGGGACAGTCCCGGGCACAGGGGCCGCTGAGGCCTGCATGGGTGTCCGAGGGCAGAAGTGCCTGGTGCCGTGGCAACGATGCTGACTCCTGGGCCTCACCCCTGCAGCCGGCTGGACCCAGGAATCTGCAGTTTTGTGCGGCCCTGAGGCCGTCCCCTGGGGCAACTCCAACAGATGACCCCAGACGAGGGCCTGACAACTTTGGACATGGATCCTCCCGCGTGTTCTAGAAGGCGGGAGGCAGAAGTCCCGGTGTCCTCAGGGCCACACTTCCTTGGTGGGTCCGGGGGCGTCCTGGCCACTTCTGGCCTCTGGTGGCTCCAGATGGCTCCTGTCCCTCCGCCCTCTGCCTCTTGTCTCCAACTCTTTCCCTCTCTGTCTCCCTTGAGGACACCTGGCAGGGGTTAGGGCCCTTCTGACCTGAGATGGTCCCATCCCAAGACCCTTAACTTTGCTGCATTTGCCAAAGGCTCTTTTTCCAAGTCAGGTCACATCAGAGTCAGGACATGAGCATGATTTCGGGGGGGCCTCTGCTTACGACCACACACCCCAGGAGCCAAACTCAGAATCCCTGAGCAGGGGTGTGTCCCTCCCACGGATGAGGTGGGCGGCCTGCGTGTGTGTGGTTGCAAAGGCTTAAAGGCAGAGGGGACAAAAGGGGACAGGTGAGCCTTAGGCTGGGGAGCGTGGGGCCCTCCCAGACGGACACAGGTGATGGGAGAAGGCTGGGGGCCAGGTGCTGCCCTGGTTCACGGTCAACCAGAGGGCGCCTGCAAGGGAGGTGGCCCGAGGGCAGAGGGATGACCAGGTGAGCCCGTCAACCAGGGGGCACTCAAGGTGTGGGCAGAAGAGACGTCAGCAGGGCCGAGGGGGGACATTCCTCAGTTCAGGGGATCCACCCAGCGTCGTGCCCCAGCCACAGTGCACCGTGCCTGTCCTAGGAAGGGGGAGGGGTCCCTCGGGAAGGCAGGGTTCAGGGAGCAGCAGGGAGGCGAATGGAGAAGGTGTTGGACCCCGTGACGGTCACCAGGCTGATGGGGACGTTGGGGAGGCCTATCCGTGCCAGGCTTGGGAGCAGGATCCCCCCTCTCTAGGCCACCTGTCCTTGTGAGTGAGGCTGGGCGACACCTGTCCCTGTGAGTGAGGCTGGGCGCCGCCTGTCCCTGTGAGTGAGGCTGGGCTTTCTGCAGAGCTGAGCCGTGGGCGTGAGCAGACCGCGTGGCTGGTTGGTGGCTGGGCCGCTCTCCGCTGGGCTTCGTGGCTCTTCTCACAGAGCACGGTGTTCTGGCCGCTAGAGGAACTCGGGGAGTGGACAGCGGGACTCTGGAACTTTGGAGCTCGTGGGCAAGAAGTGCTAAGTGGCCCTGTGAGCGACAGGTCAGGGGCAAGGTGGCTGGGGCACTGAACTTGGACAAAGCCCCATGTGCGAAGTCCCCTTTGGCTGATGGGCAGCTGACGCCCCAGGTCAGGGCTGGTGTCCGCAGGGGAGCAGAGGCAGGAAAGCCGCACCGCAGGACGAATGGGAAGCCAGGCGTGCATGCAGGCACCCTTCAGGCTGAGCCCTGGGCCAGTGCAAGCCTTTTAGCTCGGTCCACCTCCAGCTTCCGTCCGTAGCTGCCCTGGGCTGGTCCCGCCACAGTGGAAGCCTGACCTCGCCCCAGGCCTTCACTTTCACCTCCACAAACCCCTCTAGCTCCCATCCACTGGAAACAAGAAACAAGGAAAGAAAAAAATAAATAAAACTCAAAGCTAGGGAGCCAGCATGGAGGAGGGGTCTGAGCCACGGGTCTCCCGGAGGCCCACGTGACAGGTTTCTCTGGGCACACGGCGCCCAGCCAGGTTTGGGGACCAGGGGCCTCAGCCGAAGGGACCATCCTGGGAGGGACTCCTGCCCCTGCCCAAGCTGGTCACCGGCTGGTCACCATGACTGTCACCCTCCTGCGCCCTTGCCGCCCACACCAGCGCGGGTGCCCTGCGAGCAAACAGGGCTGGGGCAGAGGTGGTCTCGTCTAAAAGGCCCAATGAGGAGTCCTTCGGGCGCATGTGCACATCCCTCATAATTGGCCGATACGTTTTGTCCAAAGGGAAAGGGGTTGAGAAAGAAAAATCTCTTGGAAGTATTGGGGGGCATAATATCCCTGTTTGTGGAGTGGAATTAATATCTCATTGGTGGCATTTGCTATTGTGTATCTGTCTTTCTCAATCTAGCTGCAGGAGGTGACCTCCAAATCGAGTTAATTTAATCTGCAGAAATAACCCTGCAATTGACTTTCCCGAAACCGGTGTTAGACGAAAGCTCTGTTCTGCTGCGCCCGCCTGTCATTAACGATTCCCCATGAAAGGCCTAATGTACAGCGTTTAAAAATCTCCCCTGATATTGTCAGGTTTCATAAACGCACTCTTTCATTAAGGAATTAGCAACGTGGGCCGCAGGGCTGGTGGTGTGCCAGCAGACCCCAGGATCCAGTCCTGGACACACAGAGCTCCTGTGGACCGAGCCTGGGAGTGGCCGGTGACAGAGACTCTGAAGCCACCTGCCCACAGGGCAAGAAGGATGTGGGGAGCCCAAGAGGGCAGGGAGGAGGAGGACGCCTCCCCGGAAACCGTGGCAGGCACATTGCTGACCCGGGCTCTGGGCAGGACTGGGATAGCCTCAATGCATGGACACCTGCTTCCCCTGGGGACACAGAGAGGACACATGCTGCCCACCTCGCCCCACTGACCTTGACCTGAGTTCCAGACTCCGTCTTCACTGCAGGACTAGGTAACGATGGACACATCCATGTCTCAGGTACATGGAGGCCCAGACAGCCTGCCCCTGGTTCAGATGACTACACGTGTCTGCTGCAGATTGGTGAGTGCACGCTTCAGGCTGGGGCAAGGAGCCCACGGCAGAGCTGACTCTGAATCTCAGCTGCCTCACTCCTTCCCTCCCCGTCTCTGCACCCAGCTCCCACATCTCTGAGTGGGCACGTGGTAGTCCCAACTCTCAGGGATGTCAGGATTCATTGAGGCAAGGCTGTCAAGATCAGCCCACACCAGACGCAGACCTAGGGTGTCCTACACATGAGCTTGGATTAACATGTTCAGGTTCTCAAAAGGCTTCCTGTAGCTTTCACTTCTTAGTACCCTGAAGATGTGTAATAGGGATGGGCTTGTCCAGGGTCCTGTAGCTTATCAGAGCCTGCTGGGTTCTTGGTAGGGCACCCAGGCCACCCACTGTTCCCCAGTCCAGCACAGTGTTCAAGGGGCAGATCTCACCCTGAATTTTGAACTTATCTCCAAAGGAGACCGAGCATCACTCCCCAGTCTCCTAATGGGATGGAAGAATTTCACATGCCTGAGTCTCACGTCCATCATAGTCCATACTATCAATAGCACAAGAATATTAGAATTTTATGATTTTGGAAGATATTTTGGTATTAATATTATATTTAATGTCAACATTAAACTTCTTGTAACTTGATTTAGCCTTGTTTTGTTATTTAAAAAATATACTAGAAACTAGCAGACAATCTCAGCTCTAAGGCCAAGCTAAGAGCTCTTGGACTTGGCACCAAAGCAGGAGCCATCAAAGGAAAAATTGGTACACTGGGCCTCATCAAAATGTAAAATTCTGTTCTATGAAGGTTAGGAGGATTCAAAACAAGGTAAACATTGAGAGAAAATATTTGCAAACAACACATCTGACTCAGAATTAGTAGCTAGAATATATAAAGAACTCTTAAAACTCAGCAGTAAAAAAAATAATGAAGCAATGGATTTAGAAAATGGGCAAAAGAAATTTCAACAAAGATGATGTCAAGATGGAGAATCAGCACCTAAAAAAATCTCTCCATTTCATTAGCTCTTATGGAAATGGAAATTAAAACTATGATCTAGTACTACACATCTATCAGGATGGCCGAAATCCAAAGGCCAGATAGAACGGGTATGCTAAGAAAGGCAAGAAAGTTAAAGCATATAAAATATTTTATTAATAAAACCACGAAAGGCAGAAAAAGAGTGGAAGACAAAAATAGGAGCAAAGAACAAGGGCCACAAATCAGAAACAGTAATGACTAAGGTAGACATTAATTCAACTACATCAATAATCACCTCAAACATCAATGATCGAAATATGCCACGTAAAAGACAGAAACTGTAGAGTGAATCAAAAACAAGATTCAGCTATATGTTGTGAACAAGAAACCCACTTTTTAGATGAAGTTTTTATTTTAATTCCTGTTAGTCATACAGGAACCATCAGTTTGCTTTCTATAGTTAAAATTCTCAAGAAACCCACTTTTAATAAAAAAAGATGCGTATAGGGACGCCTGGGTGGCTCAACCGACTAAGCACCTGACTCTTCTGGTTTTTTTTTTTTTAAGATTTTTTTTTTAATTTATTTGACACACAGAGAAAGATCACAAGCAGGCAGAGAGGCAGGCAGAGAGAGAGGAGGAAGCAGGCCCCCGGCTGAGCAGAGAGCCTGACGTGGGACTCAATCCCAAGACCCTGAGATCATGACCCGAGCTGAAGGCAGAGTCTTTAACCCACGGAGCCACCCAGGTGCCCAAGTGTCTGACTCTTGATTTCAGCTCAGGTCTTGATCTCAGGATCATGACTCAAGCCCCATGCTGGGCTCCACACTGAACATGGAGCTAACTAAAATAAAGTAAAATAAAATAAAGTAACAAAAAAATGCACATAGCTTAAAAGTAAAGAAATGGAGGAAGAAATATCATGTTAACACTAAACAAAGGAAAGCAGGAGTGGCTATATTAATTCAGATAGAGTGGACTTTACAGCAAGGACACTATCAAGAATAAAAAGAACATTATGTGATGATAAAGAGGTTAATATTCCAATAAGACATAAAAATCCTTAATGTGTATGTGCCTAACAACAGGGCATCAAAATATATGAGGCAAAAGCTGATAGAACTGCACAGACGAATTTACTATCACAGTTGGAGGCTTTAACACCCTCCACCAGTAATGGACAGATCCAGCAGGCAGAAAATCAGGACACAGTTGAACTCAACAACACCATCAATCGACTGGGTATAATTGACACCTGCAGGCTACTTCATCCAACAGCTACATGTTCTCAAGTTCACATGGAACATTCACCAAGACAGACCATAAGACAAATGATGGTCTCAGCAAGTTTAAAAGAAGAGGAATCACAAAATAGTTGTTCTCAGACCAGAATGAAATAAATCTAGAAATTAATAATAGAAAGATAGCTGGAAAGTCTCAAAACATTTGGAGATTAAACAACATACTTCTAAACAACACATGGTTTAAAGAAGAAATCTCAAGAGAATATTTTAAATATTTTTAATTACATGAAATAAAAGCACAGCTCTTCAAAATTTGGGGATGAAGTGAAAGCAGTGCTTAGAGGGAAATTTGTATCATCAAATGAATATATTGGAGAAGAAGAAAGACATAAGATCAATAATCTAAGCTTTCACCTTAGGAATATAGAAAAATATGAGAAAATTAAATCCAAAGTAAGCAGAAGAAAAGAAATAATAAATATTGGAGCAGAAATTAATAAGATTTAAAATAAGAAATCAAAAGGGAAAACCAACAAAGACCAAATGTAGCTCTTTGAAAAGATCAATAAAACTGATAAGCCTCTAGGCAGGCTAACTAGGAAGAAAAGAGAAAGGACACTAATTAATAATAACAGAAATGAAAGAGGAGACATCACTACAGATCCATGGGCATTAAAAGAATAACAAAGGAATACTATGAACAACTTTATGCCCACAAATTTGATAAGCCATCTGAACAAGTCTGGAATTGGAGTCAACAATTAAAAACCTTCCAAAACCTATGACCCTGCAATTGCACTACTGGGCATTTACCCCAAAGATACAGATGTAATGAAAAGAAGGGCCATCTGTACCCCAATGTTTATAGGAGCAATGGCCACGGTCGCCAAACTGTGGAAAGAACCAAGATGCCCTTCAACGGACGAATGGATAAGGAAGATGTGGTCCATATACACTATGGAGTATGATGCCTCCATCAGAAAGGACGAATACCCAACTTTTGTAGCAACATGGACGGGACTGGAAGAGATTATGCTGAGTGAAATAAGTCAAGCAGAGAGAGTCAGTCATCATATGGTTTTGCTTATTTGCGGAGCATAAGGAATAACACGGAGGACAAGGGTAGATGGAGAGGAGAAGGCAGTTGGGGGAAACTGGAGGGGGAGATAAACCATGAGAGACTGTGGACTCTGGAAAACAACCTGAGAGTTTTGAAGGGGCGGGGGGTGGGAGGTTGGGGGAACCAGGTGGTGGGTACTAGGGAGGGCACGGATTGCATGGAGCACTGGGTGTGGTGAAAAAAACAATGAATACTGTTACGCTGAAAAGAAATAAAAAATTAAAAAAGTCAAGCAAAGCTTTATTTCGTGCCAGCACCAGAGACCAACCCGGCCAGTAGGGGCCGACTCTTGCCAAGAGGCTGTTAGGTCCGTGATCAAAGGAACAAGAGGCAACGATGACCACGACCCCAACGAGGCCGCTCCAGATGAGGCCGCTCCGGACGAGGCCGCTCGGGATGACGACGCTCCGGACGAGGCCGTGCTCGCCCAGGAGGTCACACGCCCATGAGGCCGCTCCCCGGACGATGCTGCTCTGGCGAGGCCGCTCCAGCGAGGCCGCTGGTGGCAGGGCCGCGGCTCAGGGGTGGCGAGGCCGCTCCTGGCGGTGAGGCTGCTGGCGGCAAGGCCGTTCTCGGCAGCGAGGCTGTCCCCGACGACTGTGACCTCCAGGAGGACCAGGACACTCCGCCGACCACCCCGCGAAGGCTGTCCTGACGGCTCTCCCTGCACCCCCCCACCCCCCCCCCCCCGCCCAGCCTCACAGACTAGCCTTTATAGAGGCGGCCGGGCCCGGCCCACACACAGGCGGCCACTGGGACTTTAGCCCAGCGCGGCAAATACATGCGCCCCACTGGTTGGCCGTCTCCATCCGGCCCGGCCGCCCCTACATCCAGGGCCCTTACACTGGGGACCTGCCTGAGCCCATCGCCCCCTCCAGCCCCAGTGGCCTTGTGTCCCGTCCTCTGCCAACAGCCGGGTTCCCAAAGCCTCAGGACCCTGTCCCTCTGTGCCCGCTGTGCCCGCCATGCCCGTCTTCCTCCTCCCGTCCAGTCACCGGACCTACTCTTGCATCACCTTTGGGACTTCTCTTAAAAGTCACCTCCACAGGGAGGTCCTCTGGGACTACCGTATGGAAGGCAGCCCCTCCACCCGGCCGAGCTCCTCCCAGCTTCTTCTTCTTCTTCTTCTTTTTTTTTTTTTTACATATTTTATTTATTTACTTGACAGACAGAGATCACAAGTAGGCAGAGAGGCAGGCAGAGAGAGAGAGGAGGAAGCAGGCTCCCTGCTGAGCAGAGAGCCTGATGCGGGGCTCGATCCCAGGACCCCGGGATCATGACCTGAGCTGAAGGCAGAGACTTAACCCATGGAGCCTCCCGGCGCCCCCCCTCCCAGCTTCTTTCCAGCACTTTCCCTATTTCTGCTTTCTACTTGCCCTTTGCCTCAGTGACCCAGGCGCTTCCCTCTCTGTCCTACAAGCTGCAGGCACAGGTGGGTCTGCCCACCCCGCTCCCCACTCCTCCGGGAGCCTTCACAGGGGCTGCCCAGAGTCCTGATGGCTGAACCGGGCTGCACCACGGCCTTGAGCCGTGCCAGCAAACCTGAGCCGGGCACCGCCTCTGTCCGCGGACCGCACCCCCTTCCCACCCACCCTTGCCCCTGTGCACTGCGGACTGGGAGGCCTGGGGACCCTGGGCGGGCCTGGTGAGAAACCCCACTCCCAGAGGCTGCCTCGCATCCCAAGTGACACGTCCGTCCTCATAGGGCTGACGGACTGTGGTCCCCACGTCCCGCCGCGTAAACACCGCGCGGGGAGGCAAACAGGATGCCAAGCCGTAGCTGCTCCGTGAACCCCGTGTCCTCTTCCTGACATGCATTCGGCCCACTCGACTCATCATTAACTGAGAGGTCGCTGCACGGAGATAATATCTCTAACATGTAATGCAATTTACGGAGCACAGAAAGCGCTTATGACAGAGCCGCAATGACGGGTCAGCGACCTGCATGGAAATTGATGAAGACGCTCCACGGGGGGCCCAGAAGAGGCCTCTGGCCCGGCAGGGGCGTGTTTATCTATGCAGACGACGTATTTGTAAATCAAGGGGAAGGCACAATCGATGTGTTTGGTCCTTTCTCTCTCAGAAGCCCATTAGCTGCACTTTATTTAATGTGAGGCTCATTTGCCATCCATCACTTCGGGTGATGCATGCGGGTCGGGACCCACCAATAATTTTAATCTCCTAAAAGCACATTTCTATGCTAATTTTTAATTACAATTAGTGCCAATGTCAGTTGTTAGCGTTGGTGACTGACTTAATGACCTGCGTGCTCGTCCTCTGATGGGAGGTTGCAGGGAGAGGTCCAGAAACAGCCCTGTGGGTTTTCAGCGGCGCAGGGCACAGCTCACGCCCCCGACGGGGCGCGTCGTGGAAAGGCCAGCAGGGCCAGTCGCCCCCTTTCTGTCCTCGGCGCCACATCGTCTTCCCCTCCTCGTGAGCCGCTCAGCTTCCAAGGAGCGCTCGGCCTGCCATTGTCACCCGGGCCCGGGCAGGACCTTGGTGACACCAGTTTTGTTCTGGGCCACGGCAGAGCCTGGTTCTGGTTCTCAGGGCTCGGCCCCGATGAGCCGCTGTGGCCTCTGTTTTTGCGAAGGAAAATCCAGAAACAGGCTGTCCCCTCAGAGGGTCCCCGGGAGCTCTGAGCCTCCCAGCTGACGCGCGGCGACCACCGTAACGGGCTCATGAGGGAAGGCCTGTCGTGTGGACGTGTGAGAAGGAACACATTCTGAAGGGGTTCCGTGGGGTCTAGGCGGATGGTCTTCACAGGCGCTCGCCTCCCTGCGCTGCCCCTCTGCTCGGGGCTGGATCAGTTCCTCCTGCCCTGGCCGCTGGGCTGGCCGGTGACCCACTCGGGGGACGTGGTCCGCTGGGACCCAGAGCACAAGGCGCGGGGGAGGCCCGGGGTCTGGCGGCAGCCTGTCCAGACCATCAGAAGACCAACGCCACCCAGAGAAGCGTGCCGCACCCCCAGCCGGGGCACCTAGGACGGCCGGGCTGCAGGTGGGCGGAGCCCCAGGAGGTCAGGCCAACGGAGAAGAGCGCGGCCCCCTGTGGGCTGTGGGAAACGATAAACCGCCGCTACCGTAAGCCACGGAGGGTGTGGGCACTTTGTACCCCGAGCGCAGAACACATGAAGAGGACACACCATGCCAGGGGCTCTGCTCCTCCTGCCCCCATCCCAGCAGGGACGCCAGGAGAACCCCAAAGTGGAGGCTGGTCTCTGGCCCCCGGCGCCAGGACCACAAGGAGGGGGACAGTGGCCCCCTCGCCCACTGGCCAGGGCTTTGGGGGTGGGGACGGGGTGGACAGCTGGTCCATTCCTCCGCCGTAGCCCCCCTCACCACCCGGGCCAGGCCAGAGCCCCCCCCATTCCCTTCAATATCTGAGGCTCCCTTCATAATGGGAGCTGACAGAATGCAAATGAGTTTCTAAAGGAACCAGCAAAAGTGGCAATTTTTCTCATTTAATCTTCGGATGAGCTGTCTGTCTCGCGGGCGCACAGTCTCATTAGTATTCGGAGATTAATTTTGTCCATCAACATGAGATTATTGGTTTGAGCGAGGTTTGGGGGCATCCTGGGGGTGAGGCCCGCTCCCCCGCGGAGGCCGAGACACGGCCCGCAGAGTGGTCCTGATGGCCACGACCCATCCCTGAGGCTCCATGCACGGCCCCCACAGCCGCCAGAGGAACGGCCTGGCGAGCTCGTGGCCTGCAGGGCGGTAAGCACGGACGGAGAGGGACTGGGGTCCTGGCTTCCGGGCTGACGCCCCCCGGGAGCAGAGGGGACCCCAAGCCCACACCTCTGGTGCGCCTCGCACCCGCCACCTGCTGCCTTCTTAGGATGGCCAGGGCTAAGCGCGCAGACCGCCGAAGAAAGGCAAAGGCCAGAGGACCCTGCGGGACCTCGGCTCCCTGGGGGCCACAGAGATGCTCCTATGCGGGCTCATGGCCCGGGGGCAAGGGGCTGTTCCGGGACCGAGTGGGTGCGCCCGTGGCCTCCTTAGTGGTCAGTGTGCTCCGAGCATATCTCTTCCATTACCACGCTCCATCCACAAAGGAAGCCGCTGAAGGGCCGCGCTGACCCCACTTTCCAGACGCAGAGACCCCAACTCGGACGGGAGCGGCCTCTCCAAGGGCGCCTGGCTCTCTGAGGGGCGGCCAAGCTGGGATTCCAACCCAGATCCGTGTGAGTCCAACATCCACGGCCTCGGCCTCAGTGGACAACTCCTCTGGGCCGCGCCACCAGTCATCATGCCGTGGGTCTCCCCGAGGAGCCGCCGAAGCCAGAAGGGAGCTGGTCTCGGAGGACTAGTGTCATCATGGCCCCGAGAGGAGAGCTGAGCTCAGGTGCTACGCGGGCCGCCTCCCACGGCACAGCCAGACCGTGGTGCGGTGCCCTCGCCACGTGCCCTGGCCTGGGGCCGCGCTCCCCCTGTCGATCCGGAGGGTGGTCTTCACCTGCCCCGAGACCCCTGCACACACGCAGGGCTGTGGGCCACGCAACCCCGCACGGACGTCTCCTGGAGTAAATTCACGTGCCACACGATCAACGCCAGCTGAGAAAACTCGGCGAGGTCTGAGAGCAGCGACCGTCACGGAGGCGCAAACCGTGGGCAGCAGAGCCATCAGGGCTCCAGTGCTGCCGGGCTCCACGGGAGGGAGGTGTTTGCAGAGCACCTTCCACGTGCCATGGGCTCCACTGTCCGGGGGTCACACCACGCCACCCCGGCAGTCCCCCAGGGGACACGGCCTTCATCCGCCGGGTCCACTGGGGAGGCCGAGTCATAGGAAGCTGCCCAAAGTCCCACAGGAGCGATGGCAGCACCACGGCCACGTCGGGACGTGGCAGCCCAGCAGACAGTCACAACTCAGGCGGCTGCTCTCCCGCGAGAACGCACCAGAAGAGGGAGATTTGTGGGGCATCGCAGAAAGCCAGCAAATCAGACACGACGGCAAAGGCTTCCATTGTCATGGACAGAAAGACAGAATAGCCTGGAAGCCTCTGAGCACAGAGCCCCGGAGACACGGGGGCAGGACAAGCAGGCACGTAAGCGAACGTGTCCGTGGCCGGTGGGACCCCAGTGGCAGCGCCGTCTGTCCGCCTCAAGTCTCCCACGGGAGCCGGCGGGCGGCTGGGGCGTACGGACAGCCACGCACAGAATCCCACGGAGGCCCTAAGTGAAGCTGCGGAGCCGGGCACCCCCGCTCCTCTCAGGATGCGGACGGATGGCGTCAGGACTGCGTGGACCTCAGGGACACTCGGATGCAGAGACGGAGGGGGAGCGGCAGGGAGAGCCCCCGGGCTCGGAGGCGCCGGGGCAGAGACGCACCTGTTGACTGAGCAGATTCCTGAGATGGTCTGGACCGGCTTCCCGACTTGGAAGGGCTGCGCTGAGGCCGCAGGGGCCGCCCAGCAGCCGGTCTGTCCACAGGCGCACCGCAGTGCCGGGACCGATGCGACCCTCACGCCCCTGCTCCTGCACCTGATGGGCTCTCAGACCCCACACCCCGACACACACACACACACACACGTGGCCTGGCGTGTGCAGACAGCAGGCGGGCACGCACCAGCCCTCGCCAGCCCCCACACTGAACACACCCGGTCATATCCGATGGCGACCCTAAAAGAAGCTTGGGGACAGGCGCTCCCTGGGCCCCAGTTTGCCAGCACGAACGTCCACTCCTCGGCCTGTCCCTCCGCTCGGGTCTCCCTCCCCGCCCACGGCCTCCCTACACCTCCTCTGACAAAGGGCGAAAAGGCTGACTGAGGGGCTGCCCTGGGTTATGGTGAGGGCGGGTCTCACCCAATTTGAGAAAAGCCCGAAGACCTCGAAAGAGGAAACCAGTAGAAAGCAGCACAGACGCGCAGACCTCAGCGGCACAGACGCGCAGACCTCAGCGCGAACGGGCAGGTGGGCTGAGCTGCCGCCGTCCAGGGCTCGGGGAGTCCGGTCCCCACCGCCTGGGAAGGAGCCCGGCCGCGCGGGTGCCTCTGAGCGTTCCGTGTCCTGCTCTGCCCAGCCGGGCGCGGGGGTTTCCGGGCTGCGGCCGAGCGCTCTGACGGGCGGTGATGGGCGACGAGAGGAGAGGATCATCTCTTAATGTCCTCCCGGAGGCCCCCATTGAAACGGCTCTTATTAATACACCTGAGGAGGCAAATCCCCGCTTATCCCCCATTCAGGAGACGCTCGGTGAGAAGGGACTGCGACGGCTCTGGGGGACCAGCAGGTACAAACCCAGCACTTTGTGGAGGAGGACAGGTGGGCGCCAGCTCGGGGGTGGGGGTCTGTGGGCGGGCGGTGTCCGGGGTCCTGCCGGGGTGGGTCTGCGCCCGCAGGAGCAGAGGGGAGGCTGACCCAGACTCACGTGCTCTGGGACCCTCCCGGCTCAGGTGCGGTTGGCGGGGGGGGTCTCCCCAACACCTGTTAGCCCACAGTGAGGTTCACACCCACCCCAGCCGCGGGGACCTTTAATTCCTGTGAGGCTGCGGTTCAGACCAGAGCAGGGCAGCACGCCCCGGGGCCTTCGCAGGACCGACTGACGAATCCCGGGAGGGAAGCTTCCTGGAGGAGGTGGCACAGGCTGAGGGCCGGGCTGCCGGCAGAGGACACCAAGAGCTGCAGTGCCCTTGGCCAGCGCCCTTCCCCTCCTCTGGGATGGGGCTCAGGGGACGTCCTGCAGAAGCTTCTAGAAGCTTCTAGAAGGGTCTCTCGATCCTCATCCCCACCTCCCTTTGCTCACTGGGAGTGTGTGCCAGGTGGAGGGAAGTCCGCTGGGCTGAATGCGGGCATAGCCGGCCGGGACAGCCACCTCGAGGCGCTCCCAGGAGGGATGGTGGGGGAGGCGTTGAAGGCAGTTAACGCGGAGGACCGCCGCGGGAAGCAGTGAGGCTCGGCCGTGGAATCCAGAAGCGGCCGTGGCTTTGGGTCGTCCAGCCGAGCTGGATTTTAACCCCAGAAAAGCTGACTCACTGATGGCCTTGGACATGTCACCTTGTCCCTGAGTATCCACTGTGTCTCCCGCCAAACCTGCCCAGTGTGTTCACCCAGCCATGAGCCTCAGCCCCCGGGACAGGGCTCAGGACCGGCTGCCTCCTCCTGAGGACGGTGAGCCCGGGGAGCCCAACTGCTCCACCCCATCCGCCCCGGAGGCCCGTCGGCTGCTGCCGGCCTAGAGCTCTGAGTGCCCGTGGCCCCAGCCTGGGAGAAGACGCCGGCGTGGCTGTGGGCCGGGCCGTCCATCTCCTTAACGAGCCCGTTTGTCGCGCGAGGGCCTGCACTGATCACCTGCCCGACAGAGCAGGCCTGCTCTAGCCGGACGGCCCTGGCTGTTAGGGGACACTGTGCGGCTGGCCTAGGGGCTTCGTCAAGGCTATGTTGCCAGTGGAAAAGGGTCTGTTCAGATCACTAGTCTTGCCCTAGACGCGGGGTTCTTGAAGGTGCCCCTTGAGGGTCTCCGGGTCCGTTTACCCCGAAATAATGTGGTATGATGGGTGGTCACACTTTTCTCACATGGTAGGATGACACACAGGGGTCCCCACATCCGCTGACGGCTGCCCTCGTTACCCGCCATGGACAGGGGCCACTTGGCAGGGAACAGGTCTTGGGAAGGAAGAGATCCCGCCGCACCCCTCCGTGGCTAAGCAACCTTGGGGAAGTCAGCCAGCCTCCTGGCTCCCCCAGAAGGCTCTGGAGGGCAGAGCGAGGTGTCCACCTCCTCGAGGTGCTAGGACACTGGGATGTCAACCGACACATAGCTGCGTCCCTCCACTGAGCTACAAGCAGCCCAGGGCCAGGGATCTACCCACATCACAGGGTGAGGCCTGGGAATACATGGGAGGAAGGCGTCCGTCCCCAGAGCTTCCTCCTCCTAGAGGCACAGCCCCCAGGCCGCTGCCAGGCCGTTTTGCAGGGAGCACCCAGCTGGCCCTGCGTGGCTAGACTCGCAGGAGCGAGAGGAGGAAGGTCCGGGCAGGGCCAGGACCTGGCCCCCGTCTGCGTGGCTGCCAGGCCTCGGGGGTTGGGCAGACGGGAAAGAAGGGAGAATCTTCTCCTGAACTAAGCCCTGCGGGAGCCGTCCCACCCTCCCCTCTTCTTCGGGAGCACGGCTGGGCCACTCTGGGGGGGGGGGGCTCAGCCAGAGCCGAGACGGGGGGATTTGGGATATAAAGAAACACCATGCGCAGAGCCCCCGCATGGAGGGGCCTGGTGGCCGGCAGGGGTGCAGGCCCGGTTCGCGTCCCGGCCCCACTCCACCAGCCCCCGTGTCCTGGAATCAACGCAGCAGGACATCCCCCACCGTAAGCAGACTGGCCTGGGGCTGGGGCACCCACACTCATGGCCCCACTCTGCAGACCCAGCCCCTCCCTGGACACCTGCCGCTCCGTGTACCGGCCAGGCTGGTTTCCCCACTGACGGCCTCACAGGTGCACACATGCTTCGTCTCCCTCCCGGCTGCTCTGCTCCGAGACCCTCCAGCTGAGCAGGGCCCCCCAGTGAGCAGTCACCCCCACCCCGGGCAGGGTCTCTGGGGGCTCCAGAAGCTCCTCTGGAGAGAATGTCCCTTCTCAGGGAGACCCACAGATGCTAAAGGCCCATGAGTCCATCGGGGTCCCTGTCCGAAGACCTCCCTGCCCCCGTATCTCCCGTGTCTTCCTCCCTGAAAGTCTGACCAGTCAGACCAGCCTCTGGCCATGGCTTGGAGCATGGCCCTCTCTCAGGGCCACCGAGTTGGGATGCCGTGTGGTGACAGCCACACACCCAACCGAACCGCCTGGTGGGGAGGGGTGCTGGGCCGTCCGCCTCTGGGCCCCGGCGCTCTGGCGGGGCCGGCCCTCAGATGTCGCAGGCTCCGTATCCGACCTGCCGCATTCTTGTCTCTTTTTGCCCATCCAGCCTAAGGTCTTCCAGACACCGGAGCCATGGGATGTTCTGGGCAAAGCCCACGCTGGGACAGCCCGCAAGAGGTTTCCACTGCCCCGCGACGGAACTGTGCTCCCTCCCAGTGACCGGGTAGGAACTGTCCTGCGGCTCCTTCTTGTCGGTGCCGGACAGTGGTGTCCGCAGGAACCGGCCAGCCACCAGGCCCGGCTCCTCTGCCCCCGGTAGCCCGGGCCCTGTGAACGATGAGGCCACAGACGGGGACTGTCACCCTCCTGGACCCATCTGGTCAGCTGGGCCAGACCGGGCCACGGAGGAAGCTGTGTGGAGAGCACCGGCTCTCAGGTCTTCTGTTAGGAAGCACCACACGTCCCCGGCCGGCTCTGTGGATGCTTAACCCCGCTGTTGGCCTGGACCCAAGATGGGGGCTGACCCTGGGGTATGGGCCGCCGGCAGGGCAGACACCCCTGCACCCGTTCACTTTTTTGACCACTGTGATTTTAGGGGGCAGAAGCAGTCAAGTAAATCCTAATTGCCCGGATCTGTCTGCACTCTGGTGGGGACAGCCCATCTCCCGCGGGACGTCCAGCGTGAAGCGTCTATCTGCTCTCCCTCGCCCGTGACCTTGGGGGGGCCGTGCAGTGTCCCTTCTTTACATCAAAACTATCTCCACCCAGGGCCCAGACTTACCCACCTGCGTTTCCCTGTGTCTGGGAGGTTGGGGCCCTCCCCAGGGCTGGGTGCAGCTTCTCTCCCTGCTGGGACACCCCTACGGGGGGGACAACACGCATGGCAGCCCGAGCCCCTCCTGCAGCCCCTCTCCCCGCGCGGCCCTCCGCCGCAGGCTGTGGTAAGTATTCCAAGCAAACATCCCCACATTCCCTGCTCAGTTTTCCGACCTCCTAATGCAGAATGATGTTTTTTTCCTCCTGCTTGGCAGCCAGAACCCAGAACCCCGAGTTCATCCAGTCTGTCCCCCGAATCCCAAGTAGCCCTCTCTGCACACCCGCACACACAGCCATCCGTCAGCGGCTGGCGGCCGTGGAAAAGCGAGGACCAGGAGCCGTTAAGAAGGAAGGAGTGGGCGCTGTCCCAACAGTGCAGAGGTGCTGGGACGAGAGTTTCCCGTCCCAGGGGTGACCTTCCTTGGGGTGGCCACACTTCCCACGACTGCCCTGCTCAGAGGGGTCCCAGGTGACCGGAAGGGCCCAGGCCGAGGGTCACACCACTTGTGTGCCTAATGACGAGCCTCCACGTGCACGCCCTGCGGACTCAGACCCACAGACATGCGGTGCTCCCATCCCCCAAGCAGGTCCTGGGGCAGCTGTCTCCCTGGGATCGTCGGCGCCCCCTCCCGTCGCCCCCTCGCATCGCCCCCCCAGCCTCTTCCCTTCATCCCTTCACCCCCTTCCAGCCGCCCTCGTCTGGGCCCTGCCCTGGCCTGCTGCCCGGGTGCCTCTTTCAGCCTGCAGTCCGTTCTTCCACAAAAAATCACTTTAAACCGTAACACCAGTCTGATCCGTGCAATCCCCAGCTAAGCCTGTCCAGATCCTGCCCTACAGGAAGGCGGCGCAGCCTCCACACCCACCATGCCCTGGGCGTCCCATCCGGACGCCGTCCCACTCGGTCTACATGACATTGGTCTCAGCTCCCATGGCCTCTGGCCCCTTCCTGGTGGTCATGCTCAAAACTCAGCCAAAAATCTGGATGCCAGCGATGTTTCCCTACTGGAGGCAGAACTAGACAGCTCTGGGCAGAACAGTGTGTGCCCCCTCCCCCTAAGGGCATGGCCTGGGGAGATGGACTCTGAGCCCGGGGACTGCAGCCGGGTAATGACCCACCCCCCCAGGACAGCCAAGAATCTCCCAGAAGCTTCTCCCCCTCCCCGCACCGTTCCCCCCAGCTCCAACCTGATCCTCATGGGGCTGGTGTGGACCTCCTCCCTGGGCAGAGGGTGGTCTCAGTCAGCATGAAACCTCCCCCCACCAACACCCCTGCAAGCTCCAGCCCCCAGCCTGGATCTGGAGGCTCACGGTGGCTTTTCTTTGGCAAGAGCCATCAGACAAGACACATCCTTTGTCCGCAGTCGTCACTGGACAGTTAGGCTCTCACCTGTAATCAACAGCGCCGGGTGCTGAATCTGGACACCGTGCCGGGTGACCCTGGCCCCCACAGCCTTGGGAGCGTGACCCGCCAGCCGGGCAGATCGTGGGACCCCGCCCTGTGCTTCCCGTGAGAAGGAATTCACGGGCCAGGGTCCCAGTCCCGGGCTCTGCTCTCTGCCATCCCAGCAGTTCGAAGGACACAGAGCAAAGACGGCTGGGCAACGAGGCACAGCCCTTAATTTGTCTTCAAAGCCCACTGAGGCACGTTCCCAGGGCTGGGGACGATGGGGGGCAGGGAAGCCCAAACCAGGGCCCATGGGAACCCCTCAAGCCAGGCTCACTCTCCACGGGAAATGCTCTTCCTTTCCCGGGGGACTTGTTTCCTGCTGGCAGTGCGGGCAGACGCGCAGACTGAAGCAGAGAGATGGGCTCCCGGACCAAGCCATGGGCGGAGGGACCGGTGGGGACGGGTGCCACACATCTGCAGGTCTGCCTGCCTCACAGAAAGTAGTGCCTCTGAGCTCCTTAACCACAGCTAACAACTTGTCACTGGACCCTCCTTAACGTGTTAGTGTGTTGGCGTGTTAGCGTGTTGTTAGCATGTTTCCCGAGGGGAAGGGTAAACGCGCCCCCCTTCATGGAGCGTGTCCAAGGCAACAAAGCCGATTAGACGCTCCCCACAGCACGTGTCTCGGCGTGCTCTGTCCCCGTGCCGTGTGATGCAGCAGGCTCCCGCCTGGGGCACCCAAGGGCCCGCGTGGCGCCCCACGCAGCTACGCTCCACGGGCTTGGAATGGCACGGGGACTGGGGAGAAATGTGCCGTCCTCCTCATCTTGCACAATGAGCCTCGACCCCTCAGAGTTAGAAAGAGAGAGGAGAGACATCTCAGAGACAGAGAGGACTTCCCTCCTTCTGGACAGCAGAGATGATGGTTCCTTCCCCCTCCACACCCCAGACTGGGAGCCCCAGCTGCCCACCCTCTCCCGAGCCCAGGTAGACCCGTATGCAGGTCCACTCACAGTCCAGAGAACCACGTCCCCGTACACAAGGATCTGTACTCTCACAGAATAAGACCCACTGTTGTATCTTGGGGGGCCTCCTCTTCACACGTGGGGGCCCCACTGGAGCAAAGCTCCTTCCTGAACCTCTTGGGACTGGAGGTCTCCTGAGAGATTTGCTCAGATTTCAAATGTTGTGGTTTGACTTGCATCTCCCCCACATTCACATGTTCCAGTTCTGATCCCCAGAACCTCAGGATCTGGTCTCCCTTGGAACCGGGATCTCGGCAGAGGTAATTCACGGAGAGGAGGTCGTACTGGAGTGGGTGGGCCCTAACGCAATATGAGGGGAGGCCCTAGAAGGAGAAACATTAATGCAGAGAGAGGAGTGCACCTGAAGACAGACGCACAGGGTGCACTGGGCCAGAGTCGGAGGTCAGAGGGAATGCCAGGGGTCACCAGACACTGGGGGGTGGGGGGCACCGGTGGGAGGCTGGTCCTGCGGAGGATGTAATCTGAACTCCCGGCCTCCGGAACTGTCTGGGAATGCGTTACTGTGGTTCTTAGCCATCACGTGGGTGATCCTTGTACGGTAGCCCTGAGAAACTAGTACAGTCACTACACACAAGAACCCCACGTGTGAACGGCGTGTAACGCCAGGCCGCCCTCCTGGAGACGCACTCGGGAGAAGTGTGCACAAAGGAGAGCACCCACAGCAGCACGAGCCTCAGAACAACCTCCGTCAACAACAGCAACGGAGGAACAAAACCACAGCATGCAATGACCGTGGCACAGGCGACATAGAGGAACCGTGGCGGCACACGACACCTGGGGAACGTCACCAACCTGGACTGAGGAAAAGAAGCCAGACACCAAAGAAAAGATGCTGCCCGATTGTGTTTCTACAAAGAGGAGGTGAGATGAAGCCCGGTGTCAGCGGTCACGGTGCTGCAGACCCCCAGGGGGCATCGCCAGCCAAGGCGCCGAGCGCCTGCAGTGCTGAGCTAGGCACTTCCTAGAAAGGCACAAAGCAAGCTGAGCCAGGGCGTCCGGGAGGCTCAGTGACTGAGAGTCTGGCTCTTGGTTCCAGCGCAGGTCACGATCTCGGGGGCGTGGGAGGGAGCCCCTCTGTCACCACGGCATCGGCTTGAGATTTTCGTTCCCTCTGCCCTGCCCTGCATTCTTGCTCTCTCTGAACTAAGTGCATAAATCTTTAAGAAAGAAAGAAAGAAAGAAAGAAAGAAAGAAAGAAAGAAAGAAAAAGAAACGTGGCCTGACGTGGCCTGAGGGGTGGTTCCGTGGATGCATCCACAGACCCTCACCAGGCGGGACCCTGGAGCTGTAGCGCCTTCTTGGATGAAACCTTTGGACTCCAGCCCTGGGAGTATCCGTGACTCCGCCTTCTCCCTCCCTTCACTGACTCTGTGGTCTGACGAAGAGTGGGGTCTTGTGTACCGTGTCTCTAAAACCCTGACCCCAGTGTTAAACCCTACAAAACCTGACCAAGGACAGACAGGACAGTCCAACCGCCACGCACCTGGCGAGGGGCACGGAAAGCATGGGCCTCCCAGGAAAGGTGGTCAAGTTGGACTTTACTCAAATCAAAACTCTGTTCTGCCCCAGACCCTGTTAAGACACTGAGAAAGAGAAGTCACAGGCTGCGGGGAAATGTTCACAAAACACGTTCTGATAAAGGACCCGGATCCCCAATACACGAAGAATTCTTGGACTCAGCAGGAAGGAGACAACGCAGTGGAAAATTGGGCGGAAGATGTGAGGAGGCTCCTCACAGAGAAGACGCAGGGAAGGCGACCGGGCGTGTGAACGGAGCCCGCGCCTGTCACGGAGTCTCAAAGCAACAGGACAACTCAACACTGACATCCCTCCCTCCGTCTGTCCGTCTGTCCTTCCGTGATGGGGTCGGGGAGGAGATGCGCATGGCGGTGAGACCCTAGCTGTTGGACAGCCCCGTGACTCTTCTCTGGAGCGACCATGGGGGACAGGTGCAGACCTAAGAAAGTGGGGGAGGCTGCGGGGGTGCAGGGTGCGGTGGGGGAGAGCGCCGTGGTCCAGCTGGCATAAGGCGTGAGGCGGGAACTGTGAGGGCACAACTGAGCACACGGAGGGAGGCGGGGCCGCAGGGGTCTCCCCGCGGTTGCCGGGGAGGGTCCATCAGCAAGGGCAGGAGGCCGGAGAGGTCCACGAGGTGATGGACCCGACCCACATGGGAAGACAGTCGCATATGCACTGCCACCTTGCCCGGAGGGTGCCCAGAAGCAGCGAGCCCCCAGCAGCAAGAAGCTCCCCTGGGCCGCAAATTCTAGCTCGTCTCTCCCCGTGGGGGGGCCCGGGCACGGCAGGGACCGTCTGATTGTAGGACGGCGGGAAATAATCAGTCTGCAGCGTCTGGTAGCGCAGAAAAGGAAGGAGGTGAGGGAGAAGAAGGAGGGAGGCAAAAGGGAGGAAAGGGGGAGGGAGAGAGGGGGTAGGGAGGAAGGGAAGGAGGAGGTAGGGGGGAGGAAGGTGGAGAGAGGAGGTGAGGGGAGGGAGGGAGGGAAGAGACCAGGAAGCGCAGGGACAAGGACCTGTTAGGGACGCGGGACACAGGGGCCGGGCACACAGTGGGCAGAGCAGGGATAGGTGAGCAGCCCCGAGAAGCAGGGCGGGATCAGGACCCGAATCTGGAGCAGGTGTCCGTGGCCTCAGACTCGCGTGAATGAGTGAGGAGACACAAGCACAGACCCGAGACAAGTGTCCTGTGCACACAGGACGGGCCGTTTCTGCAGACACCTGCCGAGGAGCGGCGGCAGACCCCCCAGAGTGGGCCGCACACAAGGACCCCTGCAAAGAGCACAGGACACAGAGTGAGAAGGCAGAGCTCCGCTCCGGAGAAGTGGACAGAAGCCAGGGGACTGTGGTGGACACCGAGGGAAATCAGGTCCCAGCGTGCACCCTGGGGGAGGGGCGGTCTCCCTCCAAAAGACCAGGAAGGCAGGGAGAACAGCACCAGGAAAATCCCGGGAGACGCCCTCCGCACAAAACACGTGCCCGGTGCTCCCCACACTGTCAAGCTGTGGGCACACGGGCCGCCTGCGGGGCTCAGGGCAGGAGCAGCCGGAGGAGACCCGACACCCACGTGCGATGCGGCGTCCTGGGTGGGGCGCAGGCAGAGACGAGGGGCCGTCGACGAACGCGAAGGACGCCCGCCCGATAAAGCACGGACTTCAGCCCCTTAGAAGGACTGGGCGGCATGAGGAAGCCCAGGCTCGGGGACCTCCGAGACCCCAGACCTCCTGCTCGCGCCCCCGCGGGATCCGCGACCCTGGGGGACTGGGGGATGCTGCCGGCACCCGCGTGGTCCTGAGTTAGCCTTCGGGAAAACCCCCTGCCTGTGGGGGTGTTTGCCTTGTCCCCTCCCCCATACGGAACCTACAGCGTCTTCCCGCCACCCTGTGAGCCCCGGGGCCCTGCCCCTTCTCCCCATGCACAGCCTGGACTCCCATCCAAGGTCCCAGCAACATCCAAACCACCTGCATCTGGTTTGCAGGGGCGCACGCCCACCACCACCGCAGTCACGGCCAGCTCCTGCTTTCCCAGGCCTCACGCCTCCTTCCCACTCCGGCTCTGCTGCCCGGAGCCAGAGTCCCTGCAGGTGAGCGGCTGGCGGCTGGCCGAGCCTTTCGGAACACCTGGCCCAGCTGCGCGTCTTGGCAGCGCCTCCCCCACCTCGCAGTAGGGACCCCCTCCCGCCCCTCGCAGGGGACAAAGGCTGCGCCCCGCACTGGGCACCCGGCCGGCTGCATTCATGACGGAAGCCCCAGGCCTTCCAGCCGCAGACAAGAAATTGCACCCAGGTGGCGACACGCTTGCCAGGTCCCTCCACGCGGCGCGTTCCGTCCTCACTGATTGTCGGAGCTGCTAAAAATAAGAGCCCGTTAGGGACACAGCGCCAGTTCCCCCGGGCCATCAGCGGGCTCCGAGCGGGGCTGAGACTCGGGGACCCGGCTGCGGGTGTGGGAGGGGCCGGCATCGGACGGGTCCCCGGAACACGTGACCTCCACCCCTCGCTGTGTCTGGTGCCCCCCTCCACCCCACGTGGGAGCATCCCCAAGTCTCCACGAGCCCGGGGAGAGCCGGGTCACCTCGATCAACACTCGCGTCCCGCAGGTGGAGGGGACCAGAAGCCAAGGACACGGAATATCCACGTCACCTGCCAACCAGGCCGGAAACAGTCCCAGCCACCGGGAGGCCGCGCCCTTCTCCGGGGACAGAGACGCAGCGGGAAGGCCGTGTCTCCCGGCAGAGCCGTCTGGGGAAGGAGGCCTTGTTAGAACTCAGGCTCGTTCCTCCTCCTGTCCCCTCACCAGGCCTGGGAGGCTGGGGGCACGGCCACGTCCTGACCCACCATGTGAAGCCCCTGACCCCCCGGCGAGGTGGTTCGGGAGCGGGCGGCTGAGCACGGCGGGTCGGGGAGCACAGCGCCCGGACGCCAAGAACCCTCACGGGCGCCACGCCATCAGGAGTACCAGCGCGGGCGTCCCGAGAAGTCGGCTGCCGGCCACCATGGCAGGAAGGCACCCGCCAGCCCACCCGCTCCTCCCCAGGGCTGTCCCCGGCTCCAAGCTCCCGGCTCCCCTGTGCGCCCAGGCCCAGCTCAAACCCGCTGCCTGTTCCGAGACACAAGCCTCATGTCGTGCACACGCGGAGGGCGCTCTGGGGGCGCGCTGACCGTCCCCGGACTCCCGTGGGACCCAAGAGGAGACGACGGCCTGCAGGCAGTGCTCCCGAGAGCTCAGAGCCCCCCGGCGAGACCCCCTCCCCACCTGCACACCCCACCCCGTGGGCTCAGCTCTCGAGGCCCCTTCCGGGAGGAGCACAGGAGCCGCTTCCCTCCTGTTGCTTGTAGGTTCGGAAACCCAGTTTGTTCCGTGTAGACTTTTCCAGAGCCTGGCGGGCTGACTCCCCTCCACGCTCCACTGAGGGTCAGGCCTCTCTGACCTGGGCCCGGCCTGAGAGCCCGGGGGCTCCCGTCCCAGCACAAGTCCCGCCCTGGACCACGTCCTGCAGAAGGGCGCCGGCACCCTGCCGGGTCCTAGTCGCCGCCTTCCTCCCGCGGGGAACTACCCTTCCCTGCGACGTCTGTGAGCCTTCCAGGGCTGGTCGAGGGCGGCAGACCTCGGGGACACCCCACCCAAGGTCACTAGGCGCCAGCACCTTTAGGGAGCGGCCCACAGTCCTGCCGCGCTCTGAGTCCCTTCCCCCGTCCGAGCCTCGGTTTCCCCTACTGACAGGAGATCAGCCCCGCTACAGGCCGGGTTAAGTTCCTCCCTGAAGTCCATGAATCTCTTTGAGCCCTGGAGCCCCCTGCTTAGCACAGCGCCCCCCCCCCGCCCGGCTCGGTTCCTCGAGACAACTGAGGACTCACAGCTACGGAAAATCCATACCCGGCACTGTTACTCTGAGGGGGAGTGTCTCCTAGGCTTGCACACAATTAGCCGGAATGAACCCCGCCCCATGGCCCCGGCCGCGGCCACAGGCTCGTGCGGCCTCCAGGGGTCCCTGCGCTGCCAGATGCCCCTCGCCAGGCATAGCCCCTGATTAACCCGTGTCAGTGTCTCTCCCTCCTCAGGCTCAAGCGCCCAGCGCCTGCGGCCCTGCCTCCGGGGCGTGAGGCATCCCATCTCCGGCTTGTGGGAGGCCCACAAGGGGAGGCCCAGAGCGCCAGGTGCAGCCCACCCTCCAGGAGTGGCTGGTGGAGGGTTAGGGCCTCGCTGAAGCTCCCCCCAACGCTGCCCCGCTGGCGCCCGGACTCCTCCCGTCCCCCAGGCTTTCCATTCTGGTAGGTTCATCTCTGAGTGGGTTCCCTGCAGACCACCCCTCGCTGGCCCAGCGTACCCCCATCACCCTGCTCGGGACGCCTAACCTCGGCCCCAGTGCCTGGGACACCCTCCGTGGACATGGGACGAAGGACACAGGGGGGGCAGTCCCGGTGTGGCGTGAGAGGGAACGGGGCCAGGGGCAGAGTCTGGGGCTCCCAGGCTGTCTGCTCGGCCACGGAGAAATACCACGGACCAGTGCAGACACGAACTTCTCCCGCCGTGCACGGGCTCCGGTCCCTGGCCAGAGTGCTGGCCTTCTCTGTGCTCCCGTGGCCAAGACAGAGCTCTAGGCTCCCACTCTTCTAACAAGGACACCGGCCCTGAGGGACTGGGGCCACTGCCTCCCGACACAGCGACCCTGGGGTCAGAGCATCCACATGTGCCACGACTCAGATGGTGGCAGATGGCGAGGGCAGGAGGGGCCCATGGGGAGGGATCGCCAGACCCGTGACAGGGAAGACCCCATCGGCCAGCAAAACCGGGCATCCCCCCCCCGGAGCAAGCTGGGGGGCCAGGACCACCGAAACTGGCAGCCCCACCCCCAGGTCTCGAACACCAAGCGCACAGGCAGGGGGATTGCACGGGCTGGTTTTTGTTGGGAATGATGTCGAGCTTGTAGAAGAGTCGCACAGACAGCACGGAGTGGGGCTGGGGTGGCCGCCCGCCTGCACACACGCCCCCGCTGCCCTCCACCCACCCACAGTGTCCCGTTTCCGGAAGCAGGTGTGTGTCCCCGGCCCCCCCGACTGGACATTCGTCGGAGACTGTTTCCTGAGGTCAGGACTTGTCTCCACAACCTTGGGGGAACTTGGGTACATCCCATAAGGAGGGAGCCCTTTTCTGATCTGCAGGGGCCCCTCCCCAGGTGGAAAGACATCCCCCGAAAGTCCCAGCCCTCCCCTGGCCCCGGGGAGGCCCCCCTCCCCCTGCCTGTGCGTCTGCTCCCTCCGCTGTTTTCAGGCACCTTCCAAATGCAAACGCGGAGGAGGGAGGGACCGGAGCTCACCGTCCTCCTCCAACAGCTGCAGGCCCCTCCTGCATACAGCTCCGGGGCAGCTGCCCACCTGGGGGAGGGGGCTTCGGGGCTTGGGGGTCTGTGGGTTATCAGACGCCCCGGTCAGTTTGAGAACTACCCTCTGGGCCCTAATTGTGCTCCTCAGCCGGGACTGGTGGTCTCCCTGGGGTTGATCACTCACGGCCTGGGTCCCCAGGACACGTCTGCTGGAGCCGACGAGGGAGACACGCTGGCCCCGGTGTTTCCCTCCCAGGAGTCTGGTCCCGGGCAGTGGGTCACGGCTCCACACGCGCGGTGGCCACAGGACAGGCTTGTGGGGCTGCTGCGGGAGCCGGTCCTCTGGGGGGCCCGATGGCTCCGCTGACCCCTTGCGGTCGGCGCAGAGATGGACCCTGCCCTCTGGGTCCCTGAGGTTTTATGGACAGACCATGCATTTCATTGCTGGGATTATTATTTTTTTTAATTTTGGAATTAATAATCCGGCACTCCTCTACATACTTTGTGACACGCCCTGTCTTCGTTTAATGAGCTCTCGGTGACTAATCGGAACACAAAACCGGAGCAGCAGACTGACTTCGCGCGTAGAAAGACGGTGGAGGAAGCGCGCTTGGAGCGGGCTGGGCCCGGGGAGGTGCTGGCGGTGGGAGGGTCAGGAGGGAGGGTCCGAGGATGGGAGGGGAGGGCACCCCTGCACCTGCTGTCAGGAGCCCATGGGCCCTCGCACAGCCGGGGCTGCCCGGACGTCACGGCCCGGGGTCCATCCACGCAGGACGCCGCACGCCACACGCCGCCAGGCCCTGCTCTGAACTCGGGACAAGGCAGGGCAGGGAGGCTCTGGTCACGCACAACTAGCCCAGGAGGCCTGGTGGAGGCCAGCCGCCAGCGTTTGTTTTTCGGAGGTTTAGCTTTTAAAGTCTCTGGAGCTGAGCTGGGCCTGAGCTGAGCCCCCAGCGCTCCCGCTGCTCTGGGACTCGAGCCTAGAGCAAAGTCCCAGAGCTCAGGGAGCTGTAGGACCCCAGGGAGGCTGGTCGGGGAGAGTGGAGGGAGTGGGGCCGGGGTACGGGGGTGTGGGGGGTGCTATGGGGGCACAGGGCACCCTGGGCACGGTGGGGGGCTTGCCACGATGGGCATCTAAATTGCCATGTCTGGCCTCTGCCCTGGGCCTGGAGTCTCGCTGTCCTCCAGCCGGGCCCATTCTCTAGCCGCCAGGCATTTTCAATGGCTTTCCTAACCGCCGAAGACTTATTTACATAAATGGCCAATAAACATATGAAAAGATGTTCAAACTCAATAGTAATCAAAGATATGCAAATCCAAACAACAGACCCGATGGATACCTTTTTCTGCTTAGCAAATTGGCAAAGATTAAAAGGAAGATAATCCGGGGTCTGGGCGCCGGCCGCGTGGGAAAGGCGGGCCCTCCGCTGTGGGCTGGGGGCTTCTGAGAAGTTCCGCTGTCCCGGAGGGGATCCGGCAACGTGCAGCTCATGTAATAGGGTACAGAGCTCTTCGACGCGTCACCCCGCAGTCCCAGCCGAGGGTGCACCACGCCGGGATTGTGAAGTGAGGGCCGGGCTGACGGCCCCATCCAGGGCGACAGGACATCACGCAGCGGGGGCGGGGCGGCGCGCTGGGAAGGGCTGCCAGCCCTCTGGCGGTCCCGGCTGCCCTTTGAAATTGCAGGACGCGTTTCCATTTATTCGCATGGAACACGGCGGAGCACACAGAGTCCACTGAAAAGAGCGGTACAAAGCCCAGGGCCTCGCGCCCAGCCATTCCCCCAGCCTGCTGTGCGCCTGGAAAGTTCCAGGTGCTGAGATCGCCAGCAGAGAGCAGGACAAAGAAGGCTTTGCCCGCAAGGGGCAGGTGCAGAAGACAAGGTGCTTGTTCCCACGGGCTGCACAGCACCGGGCCACACGCTGGCGGCCTCCCGGGACGGGACACGGTTTCTCCAGGGCCCTGGGGGCCGGAAGTCTCGGGGCAAGGCCTGTGCAGAGCCTGTTCTGTCCGAGGACCCCTGCTGTCTCCTGCCTCCCCCTTCCTGCCTGAGGGCCTCTGCCTCAGTCCCCAAGGGCCTCCCCGAATGCTGTGTCCGGGTCCTCCCATGCTCAGAGGGAGGGCCGGTCACCGTCACAGCGCTCAGCGCCCACCCTGCTCCAGACCTTGGTGCGACCTCATCCGGACCTGCTCAGCTGCAAGAAAGAGCCTGATTCCCGAAAAGGTCCCATTCACGGGGGCTCAGACCTCCAGGGCGTCCCTCTAGGGACATGAGTAGAACCACAGCAGAAGCTAATCATGGCCCAGAGTCGCTAAGGACACGACCACCCCCTTCATCTTCAGGATCAGCCTTGTCAGCCCCGAGAGACGGGGCGGAAGGGGGATCTCCGAGGGAGGTCAGGAGCTCAGCCGGGCTGTGCAGCCCAGGGCGGTGGGTCGTCAGGGTTTCCGGGGCCCCAGGCTGTCCGTGCGCCCACGCTGCCCATTGCACGCCTCTCCGCTCTCCATCCCGGGCACACGGCCGTGCTCCTGCCCCCGGGAACCAGGCTCCAGGCTTATGAACTTAACTGCTGGTTTTCCTTCAGGGTCAACCTCTCTGAGAAGCAAAGCAGACTTTTGTGTCTTTCTGAACTTTACAAAGATAGAAGCAGATGTCATGTCTACATTTGAAGCCCTATTTTTTCCACACGGGTTACGGTTTGAGGATTAATCCCTGCTTTGCCTGGATTGGCGGTAAATTCCTCCGCATCACGAAATGCACCACAATGTGGCTGCTGACGTGCCCTTGGCCTGTCCCTGCTCAGGGCTGTGACGGGCGGTGACCCTGGGCGCCAGGACGACTGTGCCCCTGTCCCTGATGTGCGGGCACCCCCCCACCACCGTCCACTCTCCTGGGAAAGTCCCCACTCCTCCTTGGAGCCGGTGGGGTGGGTGTGGGGGGCGCGGCTGGGCTTCATTTCCTCCTCCCTACTTCTCCCTACTTCGGAGGTTCATGTACATTTCCAAACACCTCCTGTTTCGGGATTAGATCATTCAGGAGTCGTGTAAACAAAGAAGCAGCCGTGTAGCGCTGTGTTGACAAGCGGGACCCGGCAGCCGGATGGACAGCACCCCCTCTCCCGCCGTCCCCTCCTGACCGGCGATGTCATGCCTTCTCCGAGCCTGGGGTCCTCACGGGGCCCCGTCTGTGCGTCAGACCCGGGGACAGGATGGCTACGATTGTTAGCACCACGGCAACAAAGCCATGTTCATTTTGGAAAAATGACAAGAGCAGACAGACACACAGCCCCGCGCTCTTTGTAGGGCCCGGCGTCACGCTGGGGTCACGCAGAGCCTCCCCCGGGCCCCGGGGACCGTGTGTCCTGCTCTGCTCCACCCCAGCGTGGCGCCCCTCACAGGCCTGGGCTGCTCCAGGGACAGCCCCGACCCGGGTCAGAGTCAGGGTCAAGTGTCCCGGGTCAGAGTCAGGGTCAAGTGTCAGGAACCGGGTGAAGATTTGGAGCCGCCCCGTAGCTCAGGGCCTGATGGGGCAGCAGTGTGGATGCAGCGAGCGTCCTTCCCGCCCACCTGCTCTCAGGGGCTGAGCTGAGTCTCCCAAACTCACGGGCTGGAACTTGGGACGTGACTGTGCTTGCTGGGGCCTTTACAGGGGTGATTAAGGTAAAGGAGCATATGGGTGGCCTTGAGCAGAGGGGACTGGTGTCCCTACAGGAAGAGGAAATAGGATGCAGACACGCAGGGATGACTGTGTGCGGACCAGGGAGGGAGGCCTGGGGAGGCAGCCGCCCGCCCACGCCTGATGTGGGCTCCAGCGTCCAGAGCTGTGAGAGGGAAGAAGGACGCAGCTGTGGTTGTCCCCCGGACCCCACCCAGCTGGTGGCTTGTCACCCTGGAAACGATCACATCTCTGTAATGTTTCCCTTCCTGGCTCAGCCTGAGGCTCAGGAAACTGCCCCTACTTTGGTCCCCAAAATAGTCAACCCTTTCCCTTTTCTTCTGTTCCTCTCTCTTCCTCCCCAAGTGGGCCCCTGTGGCCACGTTGTCACTGGGACAGTGAGTTTTCTGTGTCCAACTGGCCCTGGGACACCCAGAGAGCCGACACATGAGTCCCAGGGTTGGGGAGGGCGTCTCCCGCAGAGATGAGCGTCGGGGTTAGTGACCTGAGTCCAGCAGGGGCCCTGCGCAGCATGGACGGGCCTCACCCGATCTGGGGAGGGTGTGAATCCTCTCCCTCTGCCTGAGCCCAGACCCCCACCTTGTCCCCCTTAGACCCGGGTCTCCAAGGGCAGATCGGGGAACTGCTCAGCCTCCGATCTGGGGAGGGTGTGAATCCTCTCCCTCTGCCTGAGCCCAGACCCCCACCTTGTCCCCCTTAGACCCGGGTCTCCAAGGGCAGATCGGGGAACTGCTCAGCCTCCGATCTGGGGAGGGTGTGAATCCTCTCCCTCTGCCTGAGCCCAGACCCCCACCTTGTCCCCCTTAGACCCGGGTCTCCAAGGGCAGATCGGGGAACTGCTCAGCCTCCGATCTGGGGAGGGTGTGAATCCTCTCCCTCTGCCTGAGCCCAGACCCCCACCTTGTCCCCCTTAGACCCGGGTCTCCAAGGGCAGATCGGGGAACTGCTCAGCCTCCAGAGCTCTGTGAGCCAGTTCCGGTCGTGCTTGTCCTCCGACTTAAATCTGCGTGTCTCCTCTGGGCTCGCTTTCTCCCCAGAACCCTGACTGATACATTCAGGAGGCCCCGTCCCCTCGGGTGAGGCCTGGGCTGCACCCCGCAGGGGAGCACAGCAGGTCTCTGCAGCCCCACGGACTGGTGCAAATCAGCGGCTCCGTGGGGCCTTGTGGGAGGTCCACACACCTCTGGAAACCTCTGGAAACCTCTGTTTTTCTGTGCCAGCAGGAGGCCGGGCGGTGCTCCCTGCAAGGCTGTCCCACGCATGGAACCCGGGAGTGCGGAGCCCCGCACACAGCGCCGCCAGCCCCGAGCACTGCTCTTTGCCCCGGACGCGACGGGATCGCCTCGCAGAAGGGAAGCAGCAGGTTCACCCGCACCAGCCCACCTCGGGGTGCGTACCCCCAGAGGCGACAGCTCAGCGGGCAAGACGAGAGGGGACTGGACTTTGGGCCCGTGTGCGCCGCTGAGCCAGACATTTTGCTGATGTTCAGTTAAATTCTAAGTAAGTTATTCAGAGAGTTTTGCAAAGTCCAAGGTTACAGGAAAATAAAGGCAAATGGCCCATTTTATGATTTCCCATCAGCCGCCATCGCACGGTGAATGGGCACCTCGGTGCGGGAGCCGCTAGGCGACCTCCCCTGCGTCCACATCTGTACCAGCTCAGGGAGCAGCGCCCTGTCCTCTGCCTTCTCTCGCCCACAGGGCACTGGTCAGTGAGGCCATAGGCCCATCTGGGGGCACAGGCCTCCGGGGAATTCTGCGTGTGCACACGGGCCCTGATGCACCGTTCCCTGCTCCTCCTGGGATCCCCCGAGGTTTGCGACCCCACATGACCGGTGAGCCTGTGACGGCGCCGTTGGAGTGTGCTGCTTCTGCTTCAAGCCCTCCCCGGCCTCCACTCGTGCAGAGTCACGGCTGGGGTCCTGCCGTGGTCCCCAGCCCCCCAGGACCCTGCCGTGGTCCCCAGGCCCCCAGGACCCTGCCGTGGACCCCAGACCCCAGGACCCTGCCGTGGTCCCCAGCCCCCCAGGATCTGTCCCATTAGTCCTCTGACCTCCCTCCCTTCTGCCCTCCCCTGTGAACCCTCCGGCCGTGCACTCCTGCCTCCTGCGTTTGCCTGGAGCTCAGAAGCTCCTTCCTCCCGAGCCCTTTGCACCTGTGCTCCGTCTACCTGAGCCCCGTTAGCCCCACGCCTCCTTTCCTTAGGTCCTAGGTAAGTGCCCTTACACCCCACCCCGCCCCCCGTTCTGTGTCCCCTGCGCCTCTTCCCATCTGACAGCAATGTCGGCCTCAGGAAGGAGCTGGTTTGGGTCTGGGTAACCCCTTCTGCTCCCTCGGTGCCCAAGACTGGGAGGGGAGGGGGCACCCGTGCAGGGTTCCCCCCTCTAACCCTGAGTTTTGTGAGACCCTCTCAGGTCCAGATGGCTTCACCTCTCAAACACACGTGAAAATGTATAGGTCCTGCTCTGGGGGTCACCCCTACAGGCAGTGGGCTGCCTTCCCTCCTGACACAAACAAGAACCAGGAGGGAAGGGAACAGGTGGGAACATGGCCTCCTGCAACAAGGGGGTGGCGATTGCTTTGGACTCCCTTGTACTTACGATATCTGATCACCGGGGCAGCAACTAGGTAGGGTAAGAGTCCCCCCCACCCCGGCTTCTGCAGACCTTGGGGGAACCCACACAGCACACGTTTTCAAAGCAGTCAGCGCATGGAAGGCCAGCTGCTCGTGGGAGAGGATAAAAAGCAGCACTGGGCTGGCCACACAGGCTCCCCATAACCCCTGACACGTAAAGGGTCATAACATGTGCAGTAAATGAAGCATCAGCGGCCACCTTTGTAAGAGGCTGCCAGTCCAACGGGGGATCAAAGAAGGAAGATCGAAGGTGAGAAATGGCTTTGAAACCACTGACGTTGAGAGAAGATGTCGCGTGCAGACCAGTGTTGCACACAACGTCACGTGCACGCCAGCCACCCGCCATCCCACGGGGCGCAGCCAGCCACGCACCACGGACCCCTGGCCCACTGTGTCCCTCTCCAGACCTCTGGCTTGGAATTCGCACTCCTTGTTCAAATCCAAATAACAAGAACATTTAGGATTGACATAGAGGAGGAACCCGAAAATGTACAACAGAAAAATTTGGCCAGAAAACCAATAGTGACAAATATAATCAAGGAAAGATAGTATCTCAAGGATTTAGAGACCCCAGTTGAAAAAAACGAAACAAAAAAAGTCGCAACGAGTCAGCAACTGAAAGCCAAGACACGAAAGAGCAACAGAAGTGGTAATGAAAGAGGAAAACGAGATGGGGATAGGTCACTGGACTTCGGTGAGGAATGGCAGAGGGCAGGAGAAGTGGGCGTCACTGAGACGTCCGTCTTGGAAGCATCTCAAGGATGAATAGCTGTAGCCGGGGGGACGGAAAACTTGAGCAAAATGGAACAGTTTGTCCCGGTGTTTGCATATGAGAAAAAGTATGAGCACTGTACGATGCCAGGGCGATTTCCAACATCCACAGACGAGGAGGATGTGAGGTCTGGGATTCGTAAGAGATCCTACCCACCACCGATTCCCCTGCAGATTCGGGGGAAATGCTGAGCTGTCCCAGGGCCTCTCCACAGGAGCCCTCAACGTGGGGAGAGTGCGACACACAACCTCCGCAAAGATCTCAGGGAAAAAAACTGTCACACGTGATTTTATACCCAGCTAAATGGTTATCTGAGTCAAAAGCAAAGAACAGATCTTTTCTTTTCCTAAAGACCAAAGCTAGTCAGCGAGGAGCTGAATGAAGAAGGTGTGACAACGTGCGCTGGTGATGGGCCCCTTAGGGACCCTCATACACCTAGTAGTAAGGCTGAGGCAAGTGCGCAGGTGATGGTTATGGGATTGGCAGTAAGGGGTATGAGCTCGAGCCACGTAGCCGTGGTAACACAACCCACCAAGTCTCGGGGCCTGGGGAAGGCCCCTGGAGACGGAGTGAAGAGTGGCCGCGTGCCATCCTCGGCTCGGGAGACCCCGGGGGCCACGAAGCTCATAAATCGAGGGACAGAAGGATGACGCCATTGTATGGGCAGCTAATGATACCCTCTGCATAAACCAGAGTAACTGCGTGGCCGGCCAGGCTGGCGATCTCACGCTTACCGCTCAGGCTCTTGAGCCCACCGGCTTGCAGCTGAATTATAGGCACCAGGGAGGTCCAATGAGAGATCAAAGGAGTAGAGGAGAGCGGGTTCAGGGGCTCATTCCCCGCATTTCCCTGCTTCAGTTCCTGAGCCGCTGCGTCTCTTGGCAGACGGCCACTGTCCCTCTCAGAGTGGCTTACTGCCCATCACTCATTGCTCCCAGATTCCAGGAAACTGCCCCTGTTCTGGTCCCTTTGGGTGCAGTGCTGGCTCTTCCGACGTGAAGTTCGTGCACACCTGCACAGAGATCCTGCTTCCAAGAGAAAGAAGGGACAGGGGAAAAAAGAAAAAAAAAAAAACAAAAAAACTCAGGTAAAGCAGAAAAATAGCACAAGGAGTTTTACATGCATAGAAACTGTTCAAATATAACTAATTATGACAAGATCACAATGCAAGGAAAACAGACATCGGACCTACCTGCAAAGTAAGGAAGCAAATGTTGAGAGCCAAGAGAAGGACACAGGCTTGGAAGCTAATGAGACAAACGTGGTCTTGATGCACTACATGAAAAATGGAATAAAAACGACCGGAGGGGAAGGGGGCAGCTTCACAATGAAAGTGTGAAATTCGTCAGGGAACGTTAAAAAGTCCCAAAATGAACGCACGTACGTATCTCCACATTTTATAACGTCACGGAGAGACAGGAAAACCCAGCACGGGGCTGGGAGACTTTAAAAGAGCTTTCACAGTAAATCAAGACGTAAACATATTTATTGGTGAATATATAAAAGATTGAAACAACACAATTAACAAATGGATCCAACAAAAACAGAGAGGGCAGAACCGTACGCCTCAACGTTTCAGGATATGCTCTCTTCTTACGCACACGCAGAACACTCACAGAGATTAACCTGTACGTGGACTATAAGTCAAATCTCAACACATTTCAAAGCCAAAACATTTTTTTTTACCTTGAAACAATATATTTTGTGAACATAATTACGTTGCAAACCAATGACAAGGTAACTTAAAAGCCTAAACGTTTAGAACATCTCAACAAGCTGGGGTCCGTCCACACCCTGATGTACCACTCAGCAATGGAGGGGGACAAAGGAACTGTGTGCGGCAAAACATCCATCCGCAAAGATGGCATTCCCTGTGAGTCCACTGACCTGACACTTGGAAAGGACAAAGCTTTCGAAGTGTAGGAAGTGTTTGCCAGGGGGAGGAGGGGGAGGGCAGGTGAGAGGAAGGTGGTGTGGATGGAGAGAGCCTTGGGCGCGGTGGGCACGGCGGGCGCGGTGGGCGCGGGAGCTGCCTGGTGTCCGGCCTGTGTCGTTGGACGGATGGTGTTCTATGCCGCGTGCCGGTAACGTCGTATACACACGAGTACAATGAACGTGGCAGAACCTGAGTGAGATCAGTGGATTGTATCGCTTCGTTGTTACACGGCGCTACAGTTCCGCATGATGGTTTCCGTGGAGAAAACAAGGCAAAGTGTACACGACATTGGTCTGTGTCCTTTCTTCCCACTGCGTGTGAATCTCAATAAAAATTTCGATAAAAATTTCTCTCTATGAAAAAAAATTAAACAAACTTATTTTTGATTACTTGTTGTCTAAAGAGTAAGTAGTACTGGAAATCACGCAACACGCGTCTCTCAATAGCCAGGAAACGCCATGTGCCCAAGCACCCCGGACGCGGCTGAGGCAAAGCCAGAGGAAACGCCATAGTCTGAAATGCTCACATGGGGAAGAAGAAAGACTGAGAACCGAGAGTTGGGAGGTTAGGAAAAATAACAAAAAACAATGGTGTGAATACCAAAAACTAAGAATAAAGGCAATTTAAAAAGCGTGGAACTTAACAAAATCAAAGTCAAACTAAAAGCAGTGAAGGACGTCGAGATCTGGAATCCAGACTTTTGAGGAAAAAAGAAAGAAAGATCAAAACTGACAACCTCCATGAAATGGATTTTAACCCCCCCCCCCCCCCCCGCCGCCAACAAGCAAGAAGGCCTGTGCGTGCTCAGAGACGTAAACCGCTGTCAGGAACACAAGAGAGGGTCGCACCTGTCGGTCCTGCGGTTTCTGGAAAGACGAGACCATTTCCAGATTAAGACGGTAGATCACACCTTCCATTTTTTGGCAACTTCCCCAAAACTCCACTAACACTGTAAACTTTTTTTTTTTGAATCTGAAAATCTTTTCAAAAAATCTTAACAGATGGGAAGAAAAGGAACACATTTTTTTGAAGCTGAGAAACGGACCCATGAAGAGTAACTAATGGAGGGAGCCGGAGATGTCTGAATCCCAAGCAGCGAGAACCTGATTTTCTGAGAGGAAGGGGGAGGGGGGGAGGGGGGGAGGGAAGAGGAAATGAGGGAGGGTGGGGGGAGGGGAGGGAGGGGAACAGGAGGCAGGGGGGAGGAGGCAGGGGGGAGGACCCTCCCCCCAGGCCCTGGCTGCTCCAGCACCACCTCCACCTGGGACCTGGGGCAGAGAGGGGGCCGGAGGACACGGTCCGAAATCCGGCGGGTCCCAGCTTTCCGCTCCCACCTCACGGCTTCTCCTGCGCCCGCTGGGGTCCGGAGGTGTGTCTTCTCCACACGGCACAACTGAGAGGTACAAAAACTGTACAAAAATGAAAATAAACAAACCAAAAAACCTCAGAGAACCAAACCTGGCTGACACCCCTTCCCTCTTTGGCAAAACTGAGAAGACAGTTTTCTGGGGGATAAGAGTGACCCAAGAGGAAAACCCGAAAGAACTGACAGTCGGCGGGGGTCTCCCAGCAGGAGGCCCATCCCAGCCCCTTCGCAGCGAAATGCCGGGCCGGTGATTTCGTCAGTACAGAGATTCCAAACGACGTCCTAGACCAGGAGCCGGTCAGGGGTAGGGAAGGTCTCCCACACGGAGGGGAGAGGACAAAGCAAGCAGAAGCACACCACGGAGCTGCTGTCCGGAGGGCAGGTTCTCAGGACAGTCATCCAATAGCCCAGAGGGTTGGGAGAAGCCTGCAGCCTCGGAGAACAAGGCTGTCGCGCAAGGAGAGCGGATTCCGACACAGCGGCAACGCCGCTACCGGGGATGGAGACCACGGCAGCCAAAATGGAAAACCCCGTGGGAATCTGCAAGACGGAGCTGAGACGACCTCATAAAAACTTAGCAGAGATACAAACAAACAGATGCAATGAAGAAATGAAATTTGAAGACCAGTCCAGAAGGTGCAACACCCAAATAATGGAGGTCACAGAGCAGATGAAGTCGTCACACATGTTCTTCGGAGCCTGTTCTCAGAAGTGGATTTGAAAGCCCCACTAAAGAGGCAGGTTCACCCCCAGGCTCATCTTTGTGAGATTTTAAAACAGGGTACAAAGACACGCTGCTTCCGTCCAGGTCGGATAAGGGATGGGGAGTCGGAACGGCTTTGGGTTCCTCGGAGCAACCCAGAAACCAAGACGATGAAGCTTTACCTTTCCGCCAGAATTTCTTTACCCAGTCAAATGCTTAACTATGTTTGAAGAGTCAATAATAAAATACACAGACTGTGCGGATGAAGTTGCGAGTTACTGCGGAGAGGTGGGGGTCTCAAAGCGGTGCTCGATGGCTCCTTCTCGGTTGGTGCCCCACAAGCCGGAAAGGCGGACCCACAGAGGGGCACGTGGGCTCCGGGTCGCGGGGGCTCCAGCATGGGAGGACGGTGGCCGCCACGCGTGGGAGGCTGGTGGAGGATGGTCCTGCGGGGACAGCTGCTCGCTGGACGCAGACGTTACCCACCCCAGCTAGAGCAAGTCCCACCAACGGGCGTGTTACCGTGAACCCAGAACCTCCGCCATCACCGTGCCTTCCCTTTAGCCCAGCGCCATAGTCCTGGGTGTCTGTCAAGGCTCTTCTCTGCGGCGCCCTTGGCTGTGTGCTGTCTTCTCCAGCCCTGGGTTCCGGGTCAGCTAAGGGCTCGCATCCCACCCCACGCATGCGTCTGCCTTGACTGGCTCCTGGGAGCTGGAGGACGTGGCCAGCGTAGCTCCCGCCCGCGATCCTGAGGACGTGCGGCTTCCGGTCTTACCGCAGCCCCTCCAGGTGCCTCAACCACGGGCTGGGCCCTTGGGTTCCGGCCTCACGCATGACCTGCTCCTAGAATCCTGCAGAAGCCTCGGATCAACACCCCAAGACCCCAAACCAGGCTTCCACCTGGACATTCTCTCCCACTGGTTTCCTTGGGCCCCTTCACCTACGCAGGAGCGATACTACTCTTTGCCCATAAAGCCCGTTTTGTCTTTAATACTCACATCTTAGACTCAACGATATAAAGTTTATGGATACAGTGTTAGACCACAAAACTATAAAGAAACGTAAGAAAATGATTTCCAGAGTCAGAGCCATGATACCTGGGGACTCGGCACGGGGCTTCGGAAGGACTGTCCGGACCTGATTCCTACCGCAGATCCCGTACGGTGCGGAATGGACAATAAGGGTCACGGGGACGAGGGTAAGGAAGGGAGAACTCTATAAACAAATTTGCACTGGTAAATGTGCAAACTTGAATAAGCTAAAAAAATTGCTGGGAAAGTAGAACCTCCAAAAAATGACCCAAAAAGAAATGGCGAGCCCGCGTGGACCTATAATCACTAGAGAAACCGGGTGAGTATTTTAAAGGCCACCCACACTGTATTTTCAATTTAAGAAGAGGCGCAGATGGTTTTGTGGGTGACTTCTGCCAAATAGTCAACGAACAGATCATTCCAGCTTCATAAAGAATTTTCCAGACAATAAAAAATGAAAGAACTCATTTTATAAGGTGAGTATAATCTTGATCTCAAACCAGGCAAGGACGGTATGAAAGAAAAAAAAAGAAAAGAAAGAAAAACAAAAAACAAAAACCACAACCCTGTAGGTCAGTGTAACTTACGAGCATAGATTTTTAAAAATCAATCAAAATATTAGCAATTCAAATGCAGTAATCCATTAAAAATTACTCATGACCAAAGTGAGTATTTTTAGGAGTAAAAGGAATGTGTTAGCGCCACACGCTATAATCCAGCACATAAAAACTGTACAATTATTGGAAAAGATGCAGGAGAGCACATTTTTAACAGTTTAACCCCATTCTTGATAAAAACTCTGAGAAAACTATCAAATCTCTTAAGTTGATATAGGTTGTCTATAAAAATCAACAGCAAGCGTCAGGATACAACTTGTAGACACATTCTCTTTAAAATCTGGGCAAACTAAGAATAATCTGGGGGAGTAAGACAAGAAAAATGAATAAAAGATATAAAATTTAAACATAAAAATAAAATATAAAATTTAAACAAAAATACCGACATCGTTGCCAGACAATGTCAGCGTGTCAACAGATATGTTATTCAAATTAACAAAAGTTTCCCAAAACGCTTTGTGTAAAACTAAAAGGAATAAAGCCTTCAGATGTAAGAGTCTTTTAAGGAGAAATTAATAACATTGAAGTATTGAAGGACAATGAGAAGATCTGAATAAATGAAGAGATCTGTGATGTTAATTTATGTAAAGTCTCAATTCCTTAAAGATGTCACTTTTCCTCCTTAATCCGTACGCTCAATGCCTTTCTCATCAAATTTCTGCAAGATTTTTGGTGGAACTAGAGTGCCCGAGATTCACACATGCTGCTCGGATCCGTGCCGTGTGCGTGGGTGTCTGGGTCGTGCCCCTGGAAGGGTGCAAAGTGAGATGGTAAGACGCCGACCCAAGGAACCCGGCAGAACTACGCAAACAACAGGAAATAAACCTCCGCACGGAATACTCTTTGTAATAGAGAGGATCACAACATAAAGATAAAAATTCTAACGTGGTGACATAACACGGCAACATTTATCACGCTTACTGTTCGTAAAAGAGCTCCCGAGTGTATAGAGAAACGCGCGGACGTCGTGGGAGACGTCTGTCCTAATCCGTCATGCCGGGGGGTTTCACGCCCCCTTTTTAAAGGCTGAGAGAAGAGCCGAAGGACCAGATTCGGCTTAGGGAACCAACACGTGACGAATACATGTTTTTTCCAAGCACACATGGAAAAATCACAAAAAGCAATCGCGCGTGAGGCCGTGAAGAGGACCGGGTTATCCAACTAGATGTACCTAGAAGGCACAGCGGGACCCCTGACCGCCACACAGTCGGGGAAATGTAAAAGCAAAAAGATAAATTAAAAATCACCCATAACTTCAGAAGTGGAAAGACCACTGCTAAGTGACTTCCGCGTGAGGCCTGTAGTAGCAATTAAAAGGGAAGACGATCGAGAGCTGATCTGTCATGGAAACAGTGCCCGTCAGGACGCGGTGAGCTAATGCCTCTGGTGCGGCAGCGGGAGCCCCCACAGATGAGGACCCCGGGCAAACGCAACATGCAGCCAGTTGAGGATGCTCAGTGTGAGCGGGAAGCAGGCGGCGGTGCAGGGACCTCAGAGCACGGAGAGGCCAGTGACCCGGGGAGACCCTCTGGGCTCCGGAGCCTCGTCCTGAGCGTGGGCACGGCCGTGGACCCGTGACAGCTTGTAGCTGCGGCTCTTTCTGGCCTGGGAACTGGGGAGAAAGTCTGGGAAACTTCCACCAGGGATGGGTAAGGAGCCAGAGCAGAGGAAAGAGAGCCGGAGAAGGGGCCCCCAATCTGTGCACGACCCACGTGCTTCCGAGCAGACGTGGCGGGTGTCATAAGCGCATGAAGGCGGGGGAGGGGGCGCATGCTAGTTTCAGAGGACACGGACTGGGTCAGCATTGCCTGAGCTGAAGACAGACCTCGAGCGAATGATAGAAGGGTCCATTGTTCAGAAGAGACAATAATTAGGAATCTCTATGATAATAACAGAGACTTTGGGCACTGAAACAAACATTCATACAAAATCGAGCGGAAAAGTACAGACCCACGACCAGGGACGAGACGTCCACCCCGTCTCGGAGATTCGTAAAACAGCTCCACACGGAAACCGCAAAGACATGCGGGATTCAAATAAGGAAATGGAACACATTCATCCGATCGATCTCACAGACATTCAACAATCAGTATCAGGGTTAAAGGGAACTGAGCACTTTCATATCCACAGCAGAGGATGTGAATGTGTGTCTTCCAGCAAATTCAAGGGAACTTGGCAGAAAATCACCAACCACCTTGGTCCACTTGGTATTCACAAAGCACTAAGCCAACATTACAAAATAGACATTTATTTCACATGAATACATTCACCAAGACAGAGCGCACGAGGGCCAGAACGTAGGCACCTCCACGCGTTTTTAAGGGGACAGAAATCACCGGGACACCTTCCGTCACCCCAATGCCATATCTTAGATGAGAATTATACTAACGTATCTAAAAAATGCCCAAGAACTTAGAAATTAAATAACCCATTTCTGAACAATGCGTGGGTCAGAAAGAAATAACCATGGAGATTGGGAAAATGTTCTCAACAGGACAATTATGAAAATTCCAAAAGGTCAAAATGAGGGTAATGCCTCGAAACCAACGCTGGGAGGGACGCTCGTAGCTTTAAACGCTTACGTTAAAGGCCCAAAATGAAATCTGTGAACGTTGACCTCCGTCGTCCAGAAAACAAGAGCAGAGCGACCCTAGAAGAAGGAGGGGACGATGACAAAGGCGACGTGAACAGAAAGCAGGCAGGAGTGAGGGCGAGGAGGAGGAGGGCCCTCGGGGCTGTGGACCCTTCTTGGCCGTGGCTGAGTGAGCGGCTGGGTCCCCTCCAGGTTCCCAGACCCAGGTCCTCCCCCCCGACCCCCGGGCGGCGGTACCCAGAGTTGGAGCCTTTGGGAAGCAGGCGGGCTTGGATGCGGCCACGAGGGTGGGGCCGTTAATGACCCGTCGGTCCCGGCGTGGGACACCCGCTGCCGAAAGCCCCGCCCCGGGCCTCCTGCTTCCCTCCTCTGTGGTGTTTCTTTGCTCTTCGCACCCTCGGCTTGCTCTGCCCCTCCGTCTCGCTGCGTAAGGCGGACGCTTACAGCGCTGCAGACTTTCCGCGGCCTTGAGTAGAAGCTTTCAGAGCCGTGTCACGTCTCGAAGCGTTAGCCGCCTGCTCAGGTTTTAGTGTCCTGTGCTTTGGTCACCACTGAAATACACGTATTTAAATTAATTCAACGGAATGTATAACACTTATATTTTCTTCTTCTTTTTTTTCCCCTTTACCCATGGATTGTTTAGAAGGCATTTCCGAATATTGGAGAATTTGCCAGACATCATTTCCTCCTCGATTTCTAGCGGACTCTTGGGCAGTCACAGGGTCAGAGAACACACACCGTGTGACGTTCATTCTGGGGCATGTTTTGGGCTTTGTGCTCTCACAGTTGCCCTTGGTTCCTCTTCCAAGCGTCTTGAAGACCGTGTGCGACGCTAATGATCTCTTTATCCCAGAATTGCCAACACCCAGCCAAGACTGCTCCGACGTAGTCCAGCCCATCTGAGCGCGGCTTGGCGATTTGGGACGTCCGCCCCCTGCGGTCCCGTGCCCCCGCTGTTCCCGGCTGCTCACTCCCGGGGGCGCGGAAGGTCCCATAGACTTCCAGCCCCCGCCAGCCGCGGGCCGTCTGTTCGCAGCATCGGCTGCTGCTAGAGGAGCAGGGACATCACCCGCCGTCGGTTCCTTCTCAGTCCCTGGGTTCTTGTTTCACGTACGTTTATGTGCCCCACGTATGGACACGTCGGACACGCGTCGTCCCTCTTACTTTCCGGCTGGAGGGACACTTTGTCACTACGTTACTATGCCTCACGCACCTGCCGGCGGCCGTCGCCGCCCGTCCTCGTCCGAAAATCTGTTTGCTCGGCTGCTGACACCCGCCCCAGGCCGCCGCCGCTGCGTCTTTCCTTTTACTTTTTTTAAGAGAGAGAAGCTGGGGAGGAGAACGCGGGGTGGAGAGATTCCCGCGCGGAGTCCAAGCCCGGCGCAGAGCCCGGTTCGGGACCGAGACCGTGAGCTGAGCCGAAATCAAGCGTCGGGGGCTCACCTGCCTGAGCCGCTCGGGCGCCGCCCACGCCAGGCTTCTCACGCTCCGGTCGCCCCGACCCGTCCCCACCGTCTCGCCGTCCGCGGAGCCGCCTTCGTGGCGAAGTTGCCCAGCGCGTGCTGTGTCCCTGCCCCCTGCCCCCGTCCGTTCTCGCTCCTCGACGGGGTGTTTGTTCTGCTCGTTCCGGGCGTAACGGCCGCCCGACTCGGAGTCCGTGGTCCCCTCGTGATTTCTTTTCTCTGGTCTTATCTCGTGTTTCTTTCTACATTTTTCCTTTCCTGCCTTCCTGGGTGGTCATCAGATATTTCCAGCACACCACTTTCCTTCCGCTTTCCGCTTTTTACGTAAAATATCTTGGCGCTGCTTTCTAGTGGTTATCCCGGGGATGGCGTTATGCTATCACAATCACTTTCAGGTCAACATTAAATTCTCTATTTCTGAAAAACATGGGGACCTTGGGACAGAATATTTTCTATCTGTACCGTTCATTGCTTGGGCTAAATGCCGACATAACACAATAAATAAAGCCTCTACCTGCTTAAAGCCCACGGTACGGTGACAACATACTGTTTCAAGCGGCCGCGTTTCCTACAGAAAGCAGGCGATGACGCGCACACGTACTCATTTATACGTGTGTCGCGCTTCAGGAGTTCATGCAATGACGCACCCCACCCAGTGACCATTCTCAGCTTTGTTTTACTAGAAAGGTCCTGATTTCACGTTCTCTTTAGAAGAATCGTTCTGGGGGATATAGGGGTTTTGGTTGGCAGATTCTGCCCCCCACACTGTGGAAGCATCTGCTCCGTGGGTCCCATCACTCTTGGCGTCCTGTCCCACGTGCGGCCGGCGTCCCCCTTCTCCTGTGCTCTCAGGACCTCCTCTCGTCTCCGTCTTGCGGGGGTCGGAGCAGCGCGTTCTTGGTGGTGGTTTCTCGTGTTTATGCTGCTTTGGGTCGTGGGTCTGGATGGGTGCGGATGTCTGCGCTTTCCTCGAATGTGCGAAGTCTTGGCCACCGCTTCTTTCCGTGCTTTACCTACACCGAGTTTTCTCCTGTGTCCGAGGCTCTGACCCCCCCCGCGCTGGACGGGTTGATGTCGATCCAAAGCTCTCAGAAGTGGTTACGATTTTCTTCAATCATTTTTCTCTCAGATTGGATTGTTTTTATTGCTTTATCTTCGGGTTCCCGGCTTCTCTCGTGTTTTCTACAATCTGCCGTGGGGCCCATCAGGTAAAATTTCCCCTTTATTGTCTGATACTGTATTTTTTTTACCTCGAGAGCTACCATTCCGCTTAAAAAAAATTCCACTTCTCTGCTGAAATTCTCTACCTCGTCACTCATTAATACCACATTTCCCTTTACTCATTTAGACGTATTTGTAAGACCTACTTTGAAATCTTTGCTAAATGCGCCATCAGGGCTGGCTTACGGCTGGTCTCTCGGCTTGATTTTTCCCCCTAGACACAGGATCACACTTAACTGTTTCTTAAAATCTTGGTGGGGAGATCATCATTCCATTTAACATGTTGTGGACACTCTGAATGTCTGTGTTCTTTGGGGGGTTGTTGGTTTTTGCTACAGAAGGCCGTTATCTTGGAGCATGAATGTGTCTTCCGGAAACACATAGCGGCCCGTGTCTCCGCTCAGGGCTGTTGCTGGTTTTGGTTTCCAGCCCCGTTTTTCTCTTAAACCTCGACTCCTGTGCGCGTCCTCCCCCTGCGTGGGGATCCTACCCCCGAGCATTTGGACAGGGTTTATACCCGGATCCGCGGGCTCGCCCACTCTCATGGTCTCTTGCACCGAGACTAGCCTCAACCTTCACTTCTTCTGGCCACCCTGCGCCCCTCCCTCGATGCCTCAAGCCAGAACGTCCTCCCTGGGCTGCCTGGAAGGTGCCGATCAGGGACGCCTTTGATCAGAGACGCAGAACTCTTATACCCATGGCCAGAGTCATTTCCCCTCTGCCTTCTGCCTGGGTGCCGCTCCGCCGGGGATCGGGGCGAAGTTCACACAGATTTTGGATCTTGACCCATCTGTGCCCCATTGTGGGCACGCATCACCTCGACACCCACGGCTGGCCCGCGGCTCTGCGCTCCGACACCTGCTGCCTCAAGCCGGCAGGGCTGGACTCCTCTGCCAACACAGCTGGGGTTTGGGGGAGCAGCCCCGGGCAAGAAAGACACAGAGTTGCGGTTCTCGCCCGACACGGTAACGTCCTTGCAAAAGCAGATCCCGCTCGACTTCTTCCTGCGTTTATCCAGCTGCCCAGAGCCTTGAAGAACCGTGTAACAGTTACCCCAGGAAGGACCCATCGCCGGGTCCTTCTTCTGCCAGTGTCCCCGCCTTCCGTCGCCCTCCAGTTCTACCTGAACCTCCCGGACCCCTCTCGGACCACTTCCTGGGCTGCCCCACCCTTTGGAGGAAGAGTCTGAGGTGGGAGCACGGCTGTGACGGTGGCTCTCATCCCTCCCTGGGAGGAAGGAAGGGCCAGGAAACGGAGGCCACGGCCGCCCAAGGGGCCCAGGTTCTCCGGCAGAGCCAGGGCTGGGGCTGGGGTCCCGATGCCCCCGGACCCCTTCTGCTGTCATTGTGTGCGCAGGGCCCAGACCCGGGGAGCGGGGCCGCCGGATCCCCAGAGGCCCAATTCCTGGGAAAACTCACTCACCCCACTTCCAGCAACGTGGCCAGGACCGCAGGTGCCCCTCATCCTTCTCACAAGCGCTGTCTTTTCTGGAACTCAGGCCCAGGGACGTGGACAGCAAGAATGTATTTCTGAGGTGTCTCCGCAGTGGCCAGCACCCCAGGAAACCGAAGGCTGTGGTTTATGTGTCCATAAAATGATAAAATGATGCCGGTGACTTCGTTGAAAGACTGTGAGATCTGCTCTCAGCAAACACCAAAGACGGCATTTTTTATGCCCCAGCAAGGATCACTCAGACATTTATGAGCAAATGAAAAGAAGACTGTTGCAAAGGGAAGCATTTTTCAGTCTCATCTCTGCCCTTGATCACCTTGTCCGTCTGCTGCAATGTTCGTCCCGGCCCAGGGGACGCGGGGTCAGCCCGACACCAAGCAGGTAGACGGAGCTTCCTCTACGGTGGACCCCAAGGAGCAGACCCCTGTCATAGGCTCGGCCCTGCCTCAGGGCCTTTGTACCTGCTGCCGCTTCCTCCGGAAATGCCCCTCAGATCCCTCATGTCTGGTCACAGAGCCCCACCTGGACAGCCATATCCAAGGGGGGCTCCCCACACCGTGACGTCACCTGCTGGAGCCAGAACCCGCTGACGGACACCCCAACGGAGTGGCTGCGGCCAAGGCTCACCCACCCGTCGGCTCCCGGAGAGGGGCTGTCCCTGGGGCAACGGGTGGCCTGGCCTGATGTCCTCCCTCCAGAGGGGCCCCAGGAGGGCCATTTGCAAACAATATTGTCTGGAAAAGGGAGACCCCTGGCTCCCCTCCTCTGCTGAGAGCTTTGTAGAATGACACTCGGCCCTGTGGTGCCCTCGCCCTGGAGTAAACCCAGCCTCCTGCTGGTCTTCACCGAGGGGGTCCCGGATCCTGCAGGGGGGCGCGTCGGGGCCGAGGGCTGGACCCTGCGGGCTGGACCCTGCGGGCTGCAGAGAGAGCCGCTGAGGCACCACTCTGGATTCCGGTCCTGGGGCCTTTGCCCTTGAATATGAAATATTGAAACCAAAGCCCCTGCGAGCAAAAGCAGGCTTTTCTGGATGAAAGTAACCTTGACCTCCTCCCGTAGGGGCACAGAGGGTCCCCAGGGACGCGCCCGCCGGCCCCCGTCCTCCTGCTTCCTGGAAGCTGACCTGTACCCGCGGACGGCGGAGGCTGCAGCGGGCGCCGCCCCCGGACTCCCCACGAGGACCTCCCCCGCTCCGACACTGTCCCCCTCACGGCCCAGACCCGGTGATTTAGGGTCTCTGTGGGCCTAATGAACGGGCAGTTTATGAATCCAAAGGAGAAAAGTAAGTTTAATTATTTGGAAGTCAGAAGCTCATTCTCTCCCGGTGACTTACGACTTTCGGCCTCCCAGCCTCGGGAGCCTCGCGAGGGTAAAATTGGGCTACATTTTAGGAATTAAATTGATGACTTGACCAAATCGATTTCATTAGTGAATGTGTCATATCTGCAGTGAGTGACGGCGATCCCTGAAGCGGGAGCTGACGACCGCCGTGGAAACGCCGCGTGGACGGAGGTTACATGAGGCTGAGGCCACGTGGCTCCGCTCTCGGCCGGGGCCTGCCGTGGCTCTCGGGTGGCCGGGGCCACTCTCTGTGCCCGTCATCACCTGCCCTTAGTCCTACTGTCCCACGTTCGCTGGCCCAGAGAGGACGGAGGCTCCTTGTTCGGGTCCTCGGCTGGTGCCAGGGAGGGGGACGAGCTGGGGCCACCCCAGAGCAGCAGGGGGTGACCCCAGGGGGACGTCCCCACCCCCCGCAAGAACAGCCCATCTCAGCTGCTCCACGAAGATGACGTCATTGCTAGAAGGCTGAGGTGGTTCCTTACGAAACCCAAGTTCGCTTCTTCCTCCAACCCGTCTGGGCAGAAGGGAGGCCAGAAGAGGGACACCGGGGCTCCTACTAGCGTCCACCGCTGGCAAGAGCTCCCGGCTCCACTGGGCTTTTGGCCTGGTGGGGGTCCACTTCTGTGGTCCCGACTGAACATATCCCAGTGACCTGGGCTCTGAGAGCCCTGTTAGCATGTGGTGCTGCTTTTCAGGGACACGACTGTAGGAGGACACGGGGCCAGGACTCTGCACGTGAGTCTAGGGCTCCTCTGAACCCTGCAAGGGAAGCCAGCCCATCCCGTCTGCCCAGTGCTGCGAGGCCTCGTCCCCTGGGGTGGGTCCTGGGATCCCCATTAGTGTGGCCCACACAGAGCTGGAGGGGCGTATGGGTCCGTCCTTGGAGTGGCAGGGCCAGCCCGGGACGTGCCGGCCAACCTGCACTTGTCACCCACGGGCTGAGACGACCCTGCCCTCCCAGGGAGGGAGGGAAGTCAAGGGCTTTGCCAAAGGGGCCATGCGGCCACCCTCTGGCTGGGAGCAGACCGGGCCGAGGTCTGCGCGGTGTCAGACAGAGTATCACCCTCCTCCCCGCCTCTCTCCAGAGGAGCGTCGGAGCCCCGGCCGTGACCATGGGCTCAGCACGCATCATACTATCTCCCTGGGAGTGGGAGTTTTCCTTCTGCTCTAGTCCCAGGACTGAGGCTGGGCTCAGGGAGCAGGTCGCTGGGTGCTTCTGTGTGGGCCAGTGTCTCGTGGGTGAACGGCAGTCCCCTTGAGCAGACAGTAGTCGGGCTCCTGGAGGCCCCGGGCCCGGCCGGGCGACCTGGGCCTTCCACACGCCCTTGCTGCCGTGCTCCCTGCCCCACCCTGATGTCACTAGCTGTGGGCCTGCCGTCTGGCAGGGACCCTGACAGCCCCGTTCCTCCCACGGGCCTCGCCCCGCACCCCTTCCCTAGCATCTCTCGAGCACAGAAAACACCGCCGTCTGCAGAGCGTGTGGGCGCCGTAGTGCTGGAGGACGGGCCGGGCCTGGGGGCGCGGCTGGGCTTGTTCCTCTGTCCTGGAGGGAGGCTCTCTCCCTGAGCCCGACCGCGGGGACGCGGGACAACACCAATAGCAGATCCGCCCCCCAGGAAGGAGATGGGTGCCCTCCCTGCGGCGCTGGCGGGAGGGATGAGCGGGGTGACATCCGTAAAAGCAGAAAATAAACGCGGTTATTATTGGAGAGTAATTCCATGACTCTGGGCGCCGAAGGAAGAATAAAAGACATTTAACATGCGGCTGCGGCGCATCCCCTAAAGGAGGCGACATCTGGACGGACGCGATGCACGAGCCCACGGACGTGGACCTGCCAGCACACGAATGGGGCACCAAGGGCGTCCACGGGACGCTCCCGAGGCACGGCTGGTGTCCGGTGCTGGACACAGCCCGAGCGGTCAGGTGCTGGTGCGAGGCCGCTGGGGATGGGGACGAAGAGACAGACGGACACACGGACATCTGGAAACAGACCATGAGGCTCACACGCAAACCGCCGGGACCTTGTTTGGAGGCCGAGGCCGTGTGGAGACACTGCCGCCGGCAAACACAGCATCAACGAAGGGCCTGCGGGAGGCGGGGGCGGGGCTGCCTTGATCTGCCCGCGGCCTGTCCCCCGTGTCCACGTGTCCCTCCCCGCCCTGCGTGCCAGCGAGAGGTCAGGGGCAACACCGTGTGATGTGTGGCCTCGTGGACTTTCCCTTTGGTGGGGAGGCCGTCCGTGAGTCCTGGCGAGGGGCTGGGGAGTGCTGGGTGGGCACACGGGCGCAGGCCGTCAGCCGGACCCTGATGCGGGGACTTCAGGACACGTGTGCGTGGGGATGGCGGGGTGCTCTCCCCCGGCCACCAGAGGTCCCAGCCCCGGTCCCACCTCCGCCGGCCCCTCACCCATGGCCCCTCACCCCATCTCCCCCACCCCTGCTCTCCTCCCGTGACCTCTCTGCTGAGTGGCAACGGCCCGTCCCCCATCCCCCCCAGCATCACTTCTCCGTGGGGCCGTCCGTGGACCCCGCACAGCCACGTAGGGCCCTGCTCGCCGGTCCTGCTGGGACCTGGGACGACCTTCAGGGCAGAAGAGCTGGGCTGGTGGGGGAGGCACGGGGACCTCTTCTTGCTGAGCGCGGCACCCTGAGACGCTCCGGGTCTTTCCATCCCACGAGGAGTTGTCAAGAGAAGCCCACTCTCCACGGGCCCCAGCTTCTCAGGGTGAGGGCCACTCAGGACAAGGATGGCCAAGCGGTCGCCTCCTGAACGCCAGCAGGACAGGACGCCCGGCAGGAGAGGACGCAGCCACGCAGGGTGGAGGGGAGGCACCTGGTGGGCTGGCAACGTCCGCTGGACAGCCCGAGCTCCTGAGGGCGTGTCCACCACCGGAGAGCCCATCTCAGCAGTTCTCTGGGTGGACGCTCTGAGTGTGACCTTGAGGTCCCTGACCTTGGCGGTCTTTGTGGTCAGGAGTCGTGGAGGGCTCGTCCTTGGAACCCTGGCTCAAAAGGTTCTCAGCGCATGAAGGTCGTGGCGAGAAGGGGCCTCGTGGACACACACACGTGGACACACGCCGGCACACACACACTACTCAGACCACAGACGCACTCTGCCCCGGAGGCTGAACGTGTCCACTCTCGGCCTGGCCTGTCCAGGAACTGGGCTGGAACAGGAGGGCTCCCCTGTCTGCGGCTATGGGGTGACACTTGGCCACGGGGTCCTGCCTGACCCTGGTTGGTAGGCAGAGGCGCCGTCCCACTCTCCTGCTGCCCAGGCTCACGTCAGCACCTGCTCGGAGGCAGACAGGGGGCCGCGGTGTGCGAGGCTGTCCTGCGGCAGCCTCCGCGCCCCTTCTCAGCCCCTGCTCACGGCCCGGCTGGGACGGGGCACCACAGAGGGAGTGTTCCGGGGCAGACCACATGCGGCCTTGCCCACAGCAGTGAGGTGGGCCTCACACACCTCGTTCGGGCAGAGCGGACTTTCTCCAGCCTGGGAGTGGGCAGCAATCATGACTGTCCCGCTGCCTATGTGAGCAGATGGAGGCCAACGGCTCAAGCCAGCGATGGACGGAAGGAGACGACACAGGCTTACTTCCGCACAGAAGCCTTTGCTGCCGGGCTGCAGGCTTGGCGGGTCTCCCCCCGTCATGGAGACAGACTCACAGGACACCCGTCCCCACGAGGCGCACTGGCTCGGGGCACGAGGGGAGAGCCATGCTTAGGTGAAGGTCAGGATCCGAGAGTGCCGGCCGTCTGTCCGATACCCTCCTGGCTCAGGCTGGAGGCGACCATCCTTCTCCGAACGGACCCTGGTGCCCATGACGCTCCTTACCCTTTCCTCTAGCCTCGTGGTTTGCGGATTTCCCCGCAACGCACCCAGTGATGTTGGGGCCCCCGGCTGTGCAAACCGCTCAGGTGGCTGAGCCTCCCAGGAGCCCCTGCTCCAACACATTTCCTCCCTGTGGACGGACCCCCTCGGACACCTCCAGCTCGGCTGTCCTCAGCATGGACGGAGGAAGGAGGCGTGGGGGCACACATCCTGGTCAGCTGGCCTGCCCCGTCCCGTGCTCTGATGGCAGAGCCGAAGCCGCCCCCCGGAGCGTGTCCCCGCTGCCGAGGGGGCCCGTGGCTGCCCTTGGGCCTGCGCTCCGCCCCCTTCCTCCCTCCCAGGACAAGCCCACTCTATGGCCACCACGATGGCACCAAAGGCCAGGGACGTCTCCTTAAAATCAGGCACAGACTTCAGACGGCCCTTGGCGGACCCTCCCAGCCATGGCTCCCAGGGCTCATATTTTACAAAGAGCTGCGAGAAGCGGACGGATGAGGCTTCCCCATCCCATCCAGGTTCAGCCGGAGGACTCTGGGCGGCAGAAACGGTCTGAGGCCCAAGATCCCTCTGCAGATCTGAGCAGATTTTCCCGGAAAGGGGGTCCTTTCGACGTGGGTCTCCTTTGGGGTTCTGCTTCTGTGTCTGGGACTTGGCCTCCACGTGGGAGGGGGGTGGGTGCTCACACGGGGGCGGCGGAGGGTCCGCTCGCCGGGGCCGGGCTTCTGGGAGCCCCCGGGCAGGTCTGGGAAGGAGGTCCCCGCCAGCCACGCCTGCTACGGCCCCAACCCAGGACGCTCCAGCTCGTGAACAAAAGCCATGCTTACCAAAGGATTTTTTCTTTATTTTCATAATTTAGCTGAATCAACACAAAATTGAATACTGTAAAACAAGAAAAAAACGCTGTAACATCTTAAACCTCCGGCGTCTGCCTCTGGTCTACACTCGCCGTGGGAAGACACAGGCTCAGGGAGGCGGCAGAGACCCCCTCCTCGCGGCTCCCGCCCCGTCTGCACTGGGAAGCCCGCGCCCGCCCTGTCCCTCCCTCCAGGACACTCAGACGTCTGCTCGTGTGGCGACCTGAAAGGGAAATTAAATACTCATGGACATTGAAACGGGTCTTAAATAAATGGGTCTTCTCTCCTATCTTCAGTCTATGGGCTGCTGGGGCAGCTTCTATATACTTATTATTATTTTTTTTTACTTTTCTTTTTTTTTTTTTTTTTTAGTAGCATAGAACTAGCATAGTGGGCCTGTTAATCGGACCGTCAGGTAGTATATAGTTCAGCACAAACTCAGGAGAATGAAGGACCCCGCGGGACCGCGGCCCGGCCCGGGGGCAGAGACGCGGACTGTCCCCTCATCCCCGGGCCCAGCGACCCCGTGCTCCAGGGAAGGCGTGGCAAGGTCAGGAGCCTGCCATTCTCTGCAGGGCGGCCTGCCGCGGCCCCTCCGCCGCCAGACGTGAAGACCGAGAGGGAGCGGACATCGACAGGGAGAGGAGGTCTGGGGCCGCGGCCTCAGGGTCTGCCCGTGGGGGAGGGGCAGGGAAAGGGACACGGAACCCGTCGGAGGCGGCGTGACCGAGAGAAGGCGCAGTCGCCCTTTGGCGAGCTGGGCCCCGGGCGGGTGCAGACGGCCACCTCCCCCCTGGGCACCCACCACAGCTCCCATGACATCAGGCGCGTCCTCGGCCGCTGTCCCCGGAGTCCCGCCCCTCCTCGCTGGCCCCCTGCCCCCGCCCCGAGCCCTCCGGAGACACCGGCTCCCCGCCCCCTGCGAGGCCGGCGGGGGAGCTACCACATTAATTGTTAAATAGGATTTTCTACAAATATACAACATATAAAAACTGTTAAATATATAACTTTAGGCTTTGCAAAATACATTTAATGATCTCTTTCAAACAAGTGTTACTTCAGGTTTCTTTAATTTGCTTTCTGGAGCTAAATGGTTGTGTCGAGCGGACAGCGGTCACGGGAGACCCAACATGCTCTTGGCGGATACTGGATTACCCCACTACCGGAGATGAGCTGTAGAGAGGCGTGTTTAACTGGTTAAAACAGAACGTGATTTTAGTCGGTCAAGTCCAGCTAGGTACAGGGAGCAGGTGCGCGGTGCTCTGTGTCCCCGGCGAGCCGCGCTGGCCCGCGGCCGGGTCTGGGTGGGGGCATCGCCGGCCGGGCCCCGGGGGCTGCCACGGCGTCCTCCGCCGGCTCGGCCCCTCTCAGCGCGCCCCACGGTGTCCATAGCGGCGAGGCCTCTGCCGGGGCCGCCCTCCGCGCCCCGCCGGCATGTCTCTGCCCCCGCGGGCCCCGGCCGAGCCTGGGGACTCAGACGGCCAGTGCGAGTCCGAGTTAAAATAGATGTTTCTCTTTGGTCTATTGAGTATACTGAAATACGAAAATAAAAGTGATTCGGACAGTCTGGGGCACACGGAGAGGTCTCTTCTGTGCCCGAGGGCCAGTCCTCCCCTGGGCCTGGCGCGGTCCTCCTCTCCTGGGCTGGCTGGGCGGCAGTCCCCTGCGGCTGCGCCCTCGTCCTCCTCGGCGCGCACAGCCCGGGCCGCGGCCAGGGACGGCGGGTGAGGCCAGGCTCCCACGGACAGCCGGCGCGGCCCCCGCTGTGTGTCCCAGGCCAGACTCCTCGCCGCGGCGCACACGCTCAGCTCGGGACACCGAGGAAGCAGGCTGTCCTTGACGGGCTACAGAGAGACGGAGGGTGGGCAGATGGCGGAGAACGGGTCGAGTCCACAGCGGACAGAGGACCGTGGCTGAGGTGTGGACTCTCCAGGGAGCCAAGGCCACTCCCGGGGCCCCTCTGGGGCTGCGTCTGTCAGGAGACCTGAGGAACAGAGAGAAGAGAGCGTCAGCCCCACAGACACCAAGGGTCCCCGCTGGGAACGGACATGCCCAGGACGCGGCCACCAGGCTGCACCAGCCGCTCCAGACAAAGGCCAAGACTTCAAGGGGCCGGAGGAGGAATCCCTCATTGTCCCCAGCGACCGCGGCCCCTCGCCGGTCTCCACAGCGGTCACTCCCCTGCGACACTGGGGGACACCCTGGGGACACGCTGGCATCCAGAGCCTCTGGGGCTGACACATCATCTCCTCCTATTTTGCTCACCGCACCCATAGCCCCCGTCCCCAGGGCCGGGACGGGGACCCCCCGGGACGGCGCTGCAGTGGGGGCCGCACCCCACTCCAGAAGACCCAGTACGCGGTGCCCTCCTCTCCCGGGGCACAGGCCGTGCGGCCCGACGCGTGACCCTTCGTCTCCGCAAGGCCGCCCCTCACCCCCACCCCCGCCGCGCCCGACCCCTGCAGGTCCGCACCTGCACGGTCACTCATTCATTCACTCATTCCTCGGATTTCAACAGCAGCTCCCCCCTCACCCCACCCTGGGAACGGGGCCACAGGAGTGCTTCCCAAACTGGGAGGTCCCGGCGGCCATGGGGTGACACTGGGCGTGCCCACAGGGGAGGGAGGCCCGTGTTCGTGTGCTGCTAGGACACCGCCTCCATGAGGCCCCATGTCCTCCAGCACGCAGAGCCGGCTCCAGGGCAGGGTCACGTTCTGGGAGGTCAGCTGCCCCCTGCGGACTAGTGAGCTAGGGTGCTGCCGCAGGGCCCGGGGGCACCCCTCTCCCCAGCCCCCATGTCCTCGAGATAAGACAGGAATCAGGCTTCCTTGCCATGGAGACTGGGAGGCGTGACACTCCTCCTCGGGGCCTGGGGTGGTCAGTGCCGGTGCCAGGCCGGTCTTCTGGGGCTTCATGACCCTGCTCCTCCCCGGACATCGGAGCCCGGGTCCCGGGCACGGATGCCGTCCATGGCAGCCCTGGGCCTGGGGCCTGCCCACTGTCCCTGGGGCCAGGCAGCTGGAGGGACAGGGTGTCCCAGGGGCAGGGCCTCGAGGACAATGGTAGGTGGATGCCTGGCCACCGGGGACTCTGGTGGGCCAGTGGGAATGGAGCCTGGAACCCATGGATCGGAGGCGGACAGCGGTGTCGGGAACCAGGGCTCTGCGGGCAGCCGCCCTCGCCACGTGGGGCCAGGACGACACGGCTGCCACCACCCAGGTGGGCGCCTCCTCCCAGAGGCTCCTGCCACGCGCTTGGTCATTAACCGTGGATTTCAGGTAACACAGCCACTGGCCTCCGACATTTCCCTGTGCAGATATTTTAATTACAAAAATGGCTCTGACTAGTCTAGGAACCCAGGAGACCCGAAGCGAAATGATACGGAGCTCCAGGCAGAGGGGCGAGCCAAGGGCCCGGTGCCAGGACACAACACGCCCGTCCGGCAGGGGCTGGAGGAGGGGCTGCAGGGGAAGGGATCCTGGAAGGTTGAGATCTTGGGGTGACAGGCGGCAGGTCCCACCTGAGGGGGAGGCCACGTCTGACTTGCACCCAGCGAGGCATCCCCTCCCAGTCTCGCACAAACCCGCGGGCCCGTGAGCCGGCCTAACCCCTCTGAAGCTGGGCCTCGTGCCCCTGTGAGAGGGGACCCAGGCAGCAAGGAGTCCCCTCCTCTCCTGTCTGGTGGGCCGAGGTCGGGAGGGTTCTGAGGTTTACAGGCTCGGAGCAAAGCTGTGTGTGAGGGACGACACTGGCCTTGCTGCCGGAACTCAGCCCAGGGGCGTGAGCCCAGGACTGGGGTGCTGTCTGCCCCCTAGCCCCCCACCTGTAAGCTTTTGCAGCTCCACAGTCCCCACTCCCGCAGTCCGCACCCCAAAGCCTGTCCTGAGTCCACGCGCGTCTGTGCCGACTTCAGTGGACCATCTAGTTACTCAGCGGCCTGCCCAGTGGGGGGTCCTTTCCCTGTCCCAGAGGACCCCTGCCCCACCCTGGTGCTCCCCATCTTCCTGCACATACGCTGGCCTCATGGCTCCTGGCACTGGGCAGACAGGGGCACAGACACCAAGCACGGCAGAGCAGAGGTGTCCTTAGTGAGCACCAGGCGTCCCCACCGCAGGCCGACCCAGACCGGTCGGAGGAGCCCGGAGCCCAGCGCGTTGGACAGACATGGACGAAGACCTGGCTTCCGTCATCGGTGCCTGCCTGTCCCCTTCTTCCTGCCTCGAGGCCCGGGGTGGGAGCACAGCACGGAGAGGAAACCCTGCAGGGGACAGAGCGGGGGCCCTGCTGCCCCAGCCTCCGCCTGACCCCAGAGGGGACCCGCAGCCTGACGCCCAATGTCCTGGCCCAGCCCACGGCCCCTCCCTGGGTCTGTGACAGGGACTTGCACTTGCAGTCGGGGCCGTGGCATCAGGGTCCAGTGGGGCCTCCAGCGGGGTCCCCACAGACGCGGGCAGAAGCCAGCATAGCCCTTCTGGCCCAGGGAAAGCCAGATGTGTCCACAGCTCAGAAAGCTTCGGTGGCGGCCCATCTCAGGGCCTGTGCCAGCCGCCACAGCTCCACGGAAACGGATGGTGTGTGGGCCTCTGCCTGGGGAGGGACGTTGCTGGCCGGGTTCACTGGCCTCTGGCCCCTTCCTCAGGAAAACCTGCTCTGTCGCATCCTGGCAGGTGCCCCTCACCCAAAGACCTCGTGGCTGGGTTCCCGTGAGAACAAAGTGAGTCACCCCCACATGAGGGGCCGTCACCAGCTCGGGGACGAGCTTGGCCCGTGACCCTTGGCTTGAAGGGACCACCACGAGGGCCATCTCAGGCTTTGGGACAGTCCCTGTGAACTCCCCGCCTCCCAAGAGCACGCCCTCACTGGGAGACCCCGCGTCACCTGTACGCAGTCCCCGGGCAGCAGGTGGGGTCCCTCCGGCCACAACCCGTCTCCCTGGGGAAGGGTCCCGAGCAGGTGGTTCCTGAGCCCCGTCGGCCCCAGAAGGGTTCTCGCCGACCCTGCGGCGGTGCTGGGGGCACGTCGGGGGTCCCGTCCCGGCGGGTCATTCCACCCGCCCCGGAAAGCACGTGCTCTCCGTGGGGACGGGCTGGCTGCTCGCAGTATCTGGCCGCTACAAAGCATCGTTTAAAAAACAAAACAAAACTTCCCAGGCCCTGCGAGTCCAGTGAGCACGGTTCTCCGTTCCTCATTAAAAGCCCGTGTTCGGCGTTGGGTTGGGAAGAGGGTTCCGCACGCAGGAGCGCGGTGTTCCGCATTGAGAGTCCGGAACAAAAGGTTCTGATAAACAGCAGACACATGGGCTCCGTGAGCCGTGCCGGCGTCAGCCTGTGCTGACAGGCTCGGGACGACGAGAGCCGTTGCCATGGGGAAGATAAAGACACAACCAGGAGAAGCTTCTGGAAAGGCTGCGCGTCATCCCTCCCGAGTGCCGCCATCCGTGTGGTCTCTTCTTCGGGACTGTCCCTGCGGCTGGGCGGCCGGTCTGCGAGGAAGCCTGAACCCCAGGTCCTCCCCCAACCCGAGCTCACGAGAGCGGCTGGAATGGCCGTGGTTTGCTGTCGGGTTTACAAGAAACAACTCAAACAGCGCGGCCCAGGGCAGCTGTTCTGGTAACTCGGCGAGGCCACGGTCTCAGATGCGCCCCGTGCACACCCTCCCCTCGGACATCTGGGCAGGGGCGTCTGGGTGGGTGGGGGGTGAGCTTGAAGCTCCCTGCGTTTGCTCGCTGCATCCACTCCCCCGTCCGTCTGTCCTCCAGGCCTGTGACTTGCTGCCTCTCGGGCTCACGCTGTGGGGTGCTGGGGCGGGTCGCGGGGGACGTGAGGTCCCAGCCTCTCGTGGGGATGAGGCTCCAGCACTGGCCCGGGGGGCAGGAGGACCGTGTGGGTGGGAGCAGGTGGCCTTCCCAGTGCCGTCGGAGGACAGGCCCGGAGATCCCTCCTGCTCCAGCCCAAGAATGAGTTTGGACCAGCGGCCCCCCCTCCCGGGTCCTGGGGCCAAAGCGTTCTCAGAGAATTCCCGCCATCAGCCGGGGCCGCCCTCATTTCAGAGAATCGCTCCCACGGGGCCCGAGCCCTCCGAGCCTCGAGGCGGCTCGGTCCCCAGCCAGGCAGGGCAGCCAGCACACAGCCCGGCGCACAGGCTCACAGGACACCGCATGGGACGCGGAGAAAGAGGCTGTGAAGGTCCAGAAGGATCCTGCGTCGTGAGGACCAGCGTCGCGAGGACCTTCACGCTCTTACTCTACTTTTTACCAATGGGAAGCAGAACTCAGAGACGGTGTCCCTGTGAGAAAACCCATGGGGAAGCCGTCCGTGGGACCCCGTCCGTGGGACCCCGTCCGTGGGACCCCGCAAGTAACAGGACAAGGGCCGGAGGGGACGCAGAGCAGGGTGCTGGGAGCGGCCCCAGCCGATAGCCACAGAGAACAGACTCTTCCCAGAGCAGCAGGTGAAACCCCGCCGCGCCCACACCTGGCCTGCACCTGGGAGCCCCGTGAGGCCCCGGGCACACCTGCTGGGCTTCCGGCCACAGAGTGGGAGAGGACACGTGTGCCGTCCTCGTCGCTGTTCGCAGTGACTCGTTATGCAGCACGGAAAACCGAGGCACCCGACGGACCAGCTGAGCTCGTGAATTTGCCTTAAAACAACACGTTTGGGGAATGTGGGTGCCCCATTGTCAGGAGCCCCGTGTTAGTCCCGCTCTACTTAATAAAGGGCTTCAGTGCAGACGACGCCCGGGGTGGGGCGGTGTGTGCTTCACCCCCATCTGCCGGGGCTCCTTCTCCTGGAGAGCAACTCGGGGGCCCGCGCGTCTCCTGCCGGGAGCGGCGAAGGAGCGGACCCTCCCCAGAGCAGGGACGGTAGAGCTGTGCCCGCCTTTCCCACCTCACAGGTCCTGAACGGCGGAGACAGAAGGAGGGCTCTCACGGGGGACCGCACGGGCCTGCAAAGCTCCGTTGTGACCCGGGGACGGTCACGCAGGTCACGACTTCACCACCTGTGCGGCTGCATGCTTGAGGCGTGTCCGTCCCTACTGAGAGTCACACCACAATCTAAAAAGTCGCGGTGACGTTCAGGGAAGGTCCTTGATTCCCTCCGACTATGGTAAGCCCCCTCCCGGCCTCCACCACAAGCACCGGCCTCTCCAGGCCGGGCAGAGCCCAGAGGGAAGAGCCTGGTGCTCATGACCATGTGTGGGCCCCTCGGGGTCGCACGGGGACAGCCCCCTTCCCCAGGCACAGAGGGTCCTTCAAACACCAGCTCTGCTCTAAGAGGAAACCCCCAGTTAGCATCTAGCTGGAGGGTGAGGCCCTCCACCCCGAGCCAGGTTCTGGGCCCCAAAACCTCCCAGAGGCCACCAGCTCTGTCTGCTCTGCGGGGGAGTCCGACGGACCGGTCCCTGGACTCCATGCTGTTAGCCCAGGATTCTGGGAGGTGACGGCTCTGCCCTGTCCGTGGGAGGCTGGGACCCCCACGACCTCCTGCCCACGTGCTGCCCGGCTTCTCCAGGGAAGTGTCCCCGTGCCCCGGCGGGTCCCCTCCAGCCCTCTACCTGCGGGAGGACGGACTGGCCTTCCCCCTCCCTAAAGCCCGGCTGCCAGGCGGCGTTTCCAAAGGGAGCGTTGACAACCGCAGGACAAGCTTTGCTGCCAGATTTCTATCCTCTCTGTCCCCGCCCCAAGGCAGAGGCAGCTTTGAAGTCCATCCCTCGCCTGCTCTAATCCGGGGCAGGGCCCCCGGCAGCATCAGAGCAGCCGGCCTCAGCCCCCTGCCGCCCGCAGCAGACCCGTGGCCCACGTTCACAGGCGGTGGGATCAAGGGGACACGGAGATGACAGAGCGGGCGGGAGCTGCACTTCACAGAGCCAGACACGCTCCGGCCGACAGCGTGCCGTCCGCAGCGGCGAGGGCGGGCCCAGCGTGCTCGGGGAGCTCGGGATCAGACCCCTTCCCAGGTCTCCCTCCTGGGTCCACTCACGGTGGGGAGGTCACCTCTGCAAGGCTGGTTCTGGGCCTCTGAGCGGGACCAGGAGGTGCCTGTGGGCCACTGTCCGTCCAGGAGCCGAGGGACCAGGCGGAGGACGGGTCCTAGGGACACGTCCGTCTTCCCGTCGGCTCATGGCGGCTTCACCGCGATCCAGCAGGCACGCCACACAATCACGCTTTCAGAGGGTGAAGGCCACGCCTTTGTGTGGCCAACGCCACGGCCCGTGTGGAAGAATCGCTCCCAGGAGCTGCCCTGAGACGTCAGCGGTCACTGCCACGCTCCGCCAGCCCCACGGCCCTCGGCAGACGTCCTGCCTCCACGGATCTGCCTCTTCTCAATGTTTCCCGCACACGAGTCACACCGCACGTGGCTTCTGTGTCTGGCTTCTCGTGCCGTGTGCGACGCATCCTGAGCTGGTCCATCCTGTGGCCTGTTGAAGGCCTGTCCTTTGGCTGAACGACAGCCCGGGACCGGCTGGACCGCAGTTTGCTGACCGTTCAACGGGTGGGCTCTGGGCGGCTCCCACCTGCCGGCGGCTTTGCTTCCGGCCGCAGTGGTCCTGCGAGCACACGTGGCCTTCCGCGGCGTGTGGCCAGACACCCACGGCCCCGCGGGACCGCAAGGGCTGCTCTTGCCGTGACTCTGCGTTTCACTCTGGAGCAACTGCCAGCCTGCCCTCCGGGGGCCTGGGGGTGTATATTGGCTTCGCTTGACGCCTATCCCCGAGCACTTTCCAGAAAGACGGGCGAGTCCACATTCTCCCCCACGCTTCGTGAGGCCTCGGAATAACACTGGATGGGATTAAAGCAAACGACACAGAAGCGCCTCCTTTGTGCGTCGGCCGCCGCGGCCCGACCGCGTCTCTTCCTACTTTCCTTGGTTATTCCCATTTGGGGTTTTAGGAACTCTCTACCTATGGGCTATACTCATCTCTCACGGGCTATACTCATCTCCGTCCACGTGCCATCCCTCCCCCACGTGGTTTGGCAACCAGCCATGGCTGACACGGAGCAAAACTCGGTCTCTCTGTGGCTCCGTGTCCTCCTCTGAGACGCAGGCGACAGCAGCCCGCAGCTCACGGGCGGATGTGGGCATGAACCGGTGAATTTGTGCACACGCGTCCACAGCAGCTGAGCACGCGTCACTAGTGTCTGGGTGTCCCCAGCTGTTCTGGATTTACTAGGACACATCCCTGTCCCCGGCCCGCACCCAGACTCCCTCACACACTTCCTCCGGCTGTCCCACGGTCAGGCGCCGTAGTCCGGTCCACCATCTCCCGGGAGTTCGGGGTGCCGTGTGGTGAGCGGTAACACTCCAGCTTGAGCTGTCCCCAAATACGAAGCCTGTCTTCCCCCACCTGCCACTGGGGATCCGTCCCTTCCCCACCAGTCAGTGCCCACTGCAGCCCACAGTCCCCTCACCCCGATGCCAGCGTTCCTCTCAGGGCCACGTGGTTTGCTCCGTGGGGCAGAAAGTCACAGTAGGAAGACCAAATTTTCTCAGGTTTTAAGTGTGTCCTCCGGACTTGGACAAACTCCATCCCTGGATCAAGGACAAGGCAGGTACCTGGTGGGGGGCAGCCCGGAGCTCAGACACTCACAGGCTTCCCCTGCACACCCAGGCGCACACCAGTGGGACGTGGGCACCGGGGTGACCTCTGTCCCAAAGCCTTCCTACACTGGGACGTGTCTACACGCCCAGCTAAAATGGAAAATCACGTGTGATGTGCGTAAAACTTCATCAGGGACTGGACTGAAACTGTATTAAATCTAAAAATTATATCTGAAAGAACAGACAACCGCACAGGGTTTGGGCGTGCACGGACTTTAACCGAATATGTGGCAGCTTTTTGCTTATTTATTCAAATCTGTAAACTTCTCTCGGTAAGACTCTGCCATTATCTTTACGCAGGTGACCAGCCTCTTCTTATGGAAGTTATTTTGAGTTTTTCATACGTTTCCTGCTGCGTTTCGCAGAGACCTTGCCTCCCTCGTGTTTACTTGGGTTTATCTTACTTACATATTTTAATTAAACCTTGACTCTTCTGAAACCTATTTGCCCGGAAAGGAGAACACGACTGACTGCTGCCGAGCCTCTCCTCCTGGCCAGGCAGGCAGGTTTCTTCCTCGAGTCTGCCTGCAAGCTCATCGGTTTTCGCTTCCTAAAGGACACGCTCCTCTGCCTGCTGATTCCTTGCCCCGGCAGGCAGGCTCGAAGGACCTGCCTCGACCTCGTGGGGCTGGCACACTCATGCTGGAAAGGCCCGAGCAGTGCAAGTTTCAGCTTTGGAAGGTCTCTCCTGCTGGAGCATCTGAGTGAAACAAGGCTGTGTTCCAATAAAACTTTACTTATAAGAATAGGTCGTGGGCCGGATTTGACCCCGGTTTGCTGACCTCCAATCTAGACCACAACTTGTCTGTGTCTATGAAAACTTAGGGCTGAACACAAGTAGAGAACCTTCTGTATTCATAATTTGTCCACTTTAATAAGCTCTTCAATGAGTTTCCAAGGCACCTCAGCGGCTCCTGCAGGATTCTGGAAGCACCTGTTTACCTCATCGGTGAGTAATGAACATTGCATTTGCTCATGCCAAATAATGAGGTGACTGCATCTGCCAGATCTTCCAGAAGGTCATCATGGCGACGGGGGCAGGCCTGTACCTACTGCCAGCCTCGGTCCTGATGGGCACAGGGCAGGGGTCCAGCTCTAAGGGCCATGCTGGCGTTCATTTCAGGTGGACAAGAGGCTCCAGGGGGCCTGCCTTCTCCTCCAGGTTAGCCTGGAGCTCTGCTGGTTCTAATGCTGTGGTTGGTTTGGTGTTTTCCTTAGGAACCAGTGTGGTACCTGCCCGGTGCCTTTTCAGTGTCTGCTGATGGACAGCACATTTTTATCTGATCACCCTTTGGGCTTGGTCACCCTTCCCGATTCTAAAAGATTAACAACAGATTTTTCTTTCTTACATAAATCTACTTTTGTGTTGTGTTAAAGGACCACAGGACTCAGCACACGGTTGCTTGATGTAGGGACAGGTGACATGTGTCCCAGTCATGCCCGCACATTCCAGGGAGCAGGGATCCCCTGATCGACAACCTCAAAGCAACGCAGGGTACACCAGGGCCTCACGGGCACTTTGCTGAACCAGTCCAGTGCCCGGCACGGTGGCAGACCCATATCGCAGACTGAGTCTTCACGGAACACAGTGGTTCCAAGTGTGCTCTCCTACCCTTGGGGAGATTTCCAGCATCAGGGTTTCACTAGTCCCTAAAATGAACTGGGCAGTTTCCCAGTATTTGGGGAAAGGACACCTGCACGTTAATGTTTGCAAGACCGTGCCTGGTAAGCCATCTCCGTCCGGGATTTCTACTGGTGGATGTTAATGCCTTTCTACTCCTTAGTTAGGATGGTAACTTTCACCCCAGGAAATCATATAAGTACTGAAACCCTGCAGACGTGGTGATCAGTACACAAGCTCTGTATGCACTCTTGAATGATCTGAGATCCCAATACTGGCTGGTTTTCCCTCCTTCCTATCAGATTTATTTTCTAACAAAAAATTTGCACACGACAGAGGTCAGAGTGCATCTTTATGGTTTCCCCAGGTGTGCAATGAAGGATCACGTCCACGCCTTTCTTTTCAAAGTTCACTGATGGGGCGCCTGGGTGGCGCCTGGGTGGCATCCGACTTTGATATCGGATCAGATCGTGATCTCAGGGTCATGGGATCAAGCCCCGTGTCAGGCTCTGCGCTCAGCCCAGAGTCTGCTTCAGATTCTCTCCCCGTCGGCCCCTCCCCAACCCTGCATGCATGGGTGCTCTCTCCCTCTCTCTCTTTCAAATAAATAAGTAAATAAATAAACAAAATCTTTAAAAAAAAATCCACTAATAGTCCTCTTTTATGTTTAGCCTCTTTCTCCTCTCCTTTTGAGGGTGGCTTCTCCATAAGTTAGTTTATTTTCATTCTTCCCGATTTAAAAATAAAGTTCTCTAAGGACACGAGTATTTCGCTGTGTCTGCAAACACACCGCAGAATGTGATTCGACAACAAGGACACGTGGACTCGGCTGCCTGGGACGTGCCGGCTCAGCTCTGAGGTTACTGTTCAAACCCCTTCAATCTGAAGGCGGCAAGGAGCGCCATTCCGCCCATTTTCCGGATGTTAATGGTGAGGCACAGAGAGTTAGGTGACAGATGCTTCACCAGCGGACTGACCTCAGGCCCTGAACACAGCTGCACGAGCTTCACTGCACACCGCCTTTCACCTTTCACGACCTGCCCCGACCAGAACACTGTGGGAAAGAACTGGCTGATGGGGTGGTGGTTGTTGTTATTATTATTACTTTGCAACATTTTAAATCGATGGAACATGACTGGAAGAGAAGGTTGCCATATTTCTCTTCTGCGCACGTTTGGCTCACGGCCTGGATTACGGAACCTTCCGCACGGATTTCGTGCATAATGGGGAATTAGAAGCAGCCTGTTTGTTTGTTAAAATGCTCAATATATAGCTGCAAATTCAGTCATGATATTTTTATTATTCAGAAGATCGACTTCTTGGTTTTTTAAACTGTGGCTTTTGGTGGCTTTTTACTTGACCTTAAGGCAGATTGCAGGGTTGTTTAAATTTTGAACTAAAAATTGTGTTCCTGGTCATTTTGTTAATATGCAGCTGGGCTCACTGCATAGAAACGTATGTGAATCCATGCATAAAGGTTTCTGTGACACGTTCATTGCTTTGAACTGCAACGTGTCAATATGTGTCAATGATCACATATACTCGTGTGATCTTATGTGTGTCAATACATGACTTGTTCCAGTCGAATCATTTTACCTACTGATTTCCTTTTACTCTCCTTGGCCTGGTGCACCTTAGTTCATTCTTTGCTTTAAAACTTTTTGTTTGTTAGACGTGCCTTTAGAAGGCAACATATGTTTCACCACCTTAGAAGCCTGATTTCAATAGTCTCTGCCTTTTAGCAGCAGAGATTAACCCACGTACGTTTATTGTCACCACTGGCATGGTGGTTCCGTCATAAGCAGCATGCCCCATCCTGATTTCTGGTCACGCTGCTTTCGTGGGTCATTTTTTCACGCATACACACGACATTTCACCTACTTTCCCTCCTGCCATGGTTTGAGGAAATCGTGTTCTTGCTCCCATTAGCGGTGGCCTTTCTGTTAATCTAATGCACTCTTAATGATTACGCCGTTTGTCTAATGACTTGAGTCATTACGGCTCCCTCTACGGCACAGACGGACATTAAATGGCTCTTTTCTTACTCGGCAGCTGCCCACCCCCAACCCTTTTCTAATTTAGCCAGAGGTTACAAATCAGTTTGCTATTACATGGAAATTGTTTCTCACAGTAAACACAGTATATTACATCATACGCCGTGGATTTCGTGTTGTGTCACGGGGACAACATCCACATCAGCTCTGGGTATTTCTTGGTATCGACAGTCACCACGACTCTCATCTATGACCTTTTCCATCATCAGCCCCTGATTTTTATTTCTTTGACTGGTTTGAGATCATCCTTCATTTTCTGCAGGAAAGCTTTGTGGGTGGTACACATTCTAAATCCTTGCAAATTCAAAACCGTGTTCTTTAGTCCCTTGGTGTGAGAAACAACTAAAACTAGGATTGAAGTTGTGAATGTATTTTTCAGCCCAGTCCCTGGCTGTGATCCCTCCTCACCTTCTGGTCCAGATGGCGGCTGGCCTGTGCCGTCGCAGCTTCTGCAGACCCCAGCCTCTTGTCTGAATCTCATCTTCCCAATTTAACGGATTGTTACGTGGCAGCTTCCTTTCATTCTTTCAAATCAAACACGCCCATGGGGTGTGTGGGTCGTGACAGTGTTGTCTTGTTTCTAGTTGGGGTTTTCTTTCTGGTCCTATTTCCATCCTAACCTGATCATCCATCCCCTCCTGTCCCCTCCTGGTCACGGTGGTTTCGTCTCTGGAGCACCTGCTTTCTAAATTAGGGATCTGCCCTCCATCCTCCACACCTACAGACTTTTTCTCTCTGACTCCGTTTCTTTGCTTTCTCCTGTGAACCGGCCCTCGGCTGAGGACCACCTGCATCACCACGCTGCTTTTCTGCAGGGACAAGTCCTTCGTCTGCAACCTCCCGTATATATCTCACTTGCGCTCGTATTTTGGGTATCTTCGTTCTTATCCCCCAGGTCACCCAGCAAACCTCGGATGCTTACTTTGCCCCAGCCTGTCCTTTCTCTGTGGCTCCTGGGTCACAGGAGTCGTGGCTCCTTGTAGCTCTCCGACACAAACAAGCAGATTTTCTCCAGAAGTCTCCTCTGTGTACAGTTGAGGACTTTTAAGAGCTAACTTGACTTTTAATCCCTCCCACAGTGTCTGTTTTCCCACAGGCTCATGTTTGAACTTCGGCTCTGATGCTTTTTTAATCCCCTTTAAACGGGCAGAGGCCTGTCGGGGGCTGGGATGAGCCCGCGGGCCCCGCAGTGAGCAAGTCTTCATCCTTCGTGTCAGCTCCTGCCTGGCCTGGAAGGTCTGGATGTGCAGAGACCCTGAGTCTTCCTGTGACCCCCAACGGGCTCTCAAGTCGGGGGGGGGGGCGGCTCCCAAGAGTATCTCATCCCCCTCGGGAGGTCAGGGACTCTGTCTCGCCTGGACATTCTCTTGAGAATGGAGGACCAAGTGGCCCCTGTGTGCCCCAGTGCTCTTGCTGCTTCCTCCTGCCCCCGCTCCAAGCGGCTCTTGCTGCGGACTCTGCCCCTTCCCGTGAGGCTCACCTCCACCCACCACCTCCTCTCCTGCCACGATGCTGGGAGCCGATCCTTGCAGTGGGACGGGAAGAGCTCCTGCTGGCCAGACCCCGCCTCTGCTACTGCCTTCTCGGCCAGCGCAGCAGTGTCTGGGCCCCGAGGTCAGGCCCAGGAGCGAGGAGGACGCCTCAGCCTCCGTGTGCCTCTGAGGAGGGCTCTGTCAGCACGGGGGCGCAGATGGTCGCGCAGGGACATGCCAAGAAGGTGCCTCCCACCCACTCGTGACGAGCCCACGGGGATGTGACCAGAACTCAGCACGTGCTTCTATTCACGGAGTCACAGTGTGATGCTAGTTGTTCTCACTTCCCAAAATACTTGGAACTGAAGCTGGGCAGAGGCTGTGTCGATGGTGTAAGATGTTGGCCACCGTATCCGTCTAGAAAGCCAGGCCACTTCTTACAGACTTGGAGGAAGGACCAGACTGTTCCTCTCTCCTCCAAGGGTTGGACCAGCTTGTTTGGTCATGGGGGGGACGGCCGTGGTTGTGGGGAGGAGGACACTGTCGGGGGGGGACGGCCGTGGTTGCGGGGAGGAGGACACTGTCGGGGGGGGACGGCCGTGGTTGCAGGGAGGAGGGACACTATCTCCCCGACTCATCCGGTTCTAGGAAAACTGAAGCCACGCGGGCCGTGATGACACGAAGTGAGATGCAGCTGGAATTCAAACAAAACTGAGGTACGCAGCCGCACAGCCAGCTCTGGGGCGTCTGCAGATGGGCTGGGGGCTTCCCGGGGAAGGCCACGGGGACAGCTTCCTCCTGGTGCAGCCCTGGGGATGGGAGCCGTCCGGAGGGCTCTAGAAGGTGGCCCACAAGGAAAACAGCAGCACTTCTCCCCTCCCAGACTCCCCGGGGCTCTTGTACGTCATTCTTCCCCTTTCCCACTGACCCAAGGACCTGTGAGGCCAGCGGGGTGGTGGGGAGGCATGGATGAGGAAACTGAGGCTACCCAGGTATGCACCTCAACGGTCACCTGTGGGCAGGGGACACAAGCCCACGCAGAAAGTGGAGACAGCAGTCTTGGAGGGGGGCGCGGCAGGGGGGTCCACAGAGCGCCTGGCAAGCCTGGGTTCTGTGCTCTGGCTGGGGGGGGGGGGCGCAAGGGGGTCGGGGCCAGATGGTGACGCGGCATCCCTATGACCCAGGACCTACATCACCCAGTACCTCTCGGGTCTAATGGGGACTTGACATTTAAAATAATTTGAGTTGAGACTCAGATCTTTCAATTCCATTTGTAAAGACTCGTCTCAAAGAAGCGTCCCTGCCACATGCCGTCGTCCCTTCCCTGTGCCGCGTGCAGGCACCGCTGGGAAGGGGACCCTGCTCCTGAGGGCTGCCGTCCCGGCGGCGGAGCTGGGTCGAGCACCGGCGTGCCCAGATCTGGGGGTGTGAGGGGTGGGCCGGGACCGGGGCTATGCAGACGACCACCAGCCCCCGTCGTGTGGGGCACAGCACCGCGCTGGACGGGGAGGAGCTCGGCTGGGCAGCTCCTGCCGCGCGTGCACTGACCGACCGGCTTCCCGCTTACGTGACCCCTTTCCATGGCACTGTCCGGGGCCGCTCACCTCCGTCCTCCACAGAGAAACACAGCCCCGAGCAATGTCATCTGGGAGATCATAAGGACTTATTAAACCAATAGGAAAAAACATGTTTTTGACCACTTTGCCAGTACTTCTGCCCGATAAGCTCATGAAACCTGAACTCAGAGAACAGAATGAGCTCTGACAGCTCTTCTGGGAACTCGGGATCCCTTGGAACTTTCTCCATCCTTCTCTCTCCCTCACTGCCAGCAAGGTGACCGCCTCGTGCTCGCGGGATCACAGGAACCCCTTGACTGGTGGTGCAGCAGGAGCGCTCCTGGCAGCAGACGGGGCAGGGGAGGTCCACGACGGGCTGGCAGAGACGGGTGGCGTGCAGGCGGCAGCCCACCCGCTCATCCAGAACGGGGATCCCGTTCAGCGGGTTGCTCTCCGACGGTCCCCCCACGGGGGTGCGTGCCGTCCCAGCCTTCCCTTAGGACTGCTGAGATCTGGGGCCATTCGACCCTTTTGGATTCCAGAGCACCCCCCGCCCCCGGCACGAGGAGCTGCTGTGGGACTCCAGTGCCTGGCCAGAGCCCCCAGGGGTGGGCGTTCTCTTCCGCTGATTCAGCAAACACTTTTGAGGTCACACCTCAGCCATAGCTGATGGTGACAACGCAAATGGCACCACACGCCGCCTCCCGGGAAACCTTGCTGGGTGCCCGTTGGTGCGCCGAGGGCCAAGGGCTGTGGATGCTTCACCCCCGCGTCCCTAGCATCCAATGTGGAACCAGAAAGGATTGGGGGGGGGTGGGAACAGCGCTGGGGGCAGGGAGGGAAGGGAGCACGGATTGTGTGACCCAGCTGCCCGTGCCAGACCAAGGGGACGGCGGGACTCAGCCTCCTGGGCCCCACATGGGGACTCGTCCCCGTCCGGGACCCCAGTGTGGTCCGCTCAGCGGGATGATGTCCTGTCTCCGGCATCAGGAACACTCGATCCCCAGGCGGTGGGCTCGGCCCAGGACCTGGCTTCTCTGGGGCACACGTTCCCTCCCAATTCAACCATTTGCCATTTATGTACTTGAAACAATTCAAAGAACAACTTCTCTAACGAAAATTGGGACGGACGCGGCACCGCTGCTGTGAGGAGCTGCCGGCCCCAACCCAAAGCGCCCACGGAAACCACGCGGGCTCGGGCAAACCGGCGTTCTGTTTCCGGGCTCATTTCTGTCGGGGACGTGAAGGATGTCACAGCTCATGGTCCCCGCCAATGCCACGCCGGCCGCACACATCTGTGGTCACATAGGGAATCTATTGAAACATCCGGCCATTGCCATGGTGACGGGGAGCGTGACCCGGAAAACACAGCACAGACCGCACCAGGACCACAGTACCGACTCGCTGCTTTTCACTGTTCGTGCAGGAGAACCAGCCAGTGTAGGCCTGCGCTGCGTCGGGTTGGGTCCCCACCACCCGCTCTGCCGCCCTGGGCGCTAATCCTACAAACCTGACAGAAGCCTTTCGTCCTTGGGCGCCCCCCTCGTAAATGGGTACAAAAGCACGTCCCTATGGGCGCCTGTGGGGCGGGAGGGGCTCAGCCACAGGCCCCCGCCCATGGAGTCAGCCAGAAAGTCTCCTGCTGAAATCCCGTTTGTCCTTTATTTATTTATTTATTTACTTTTAAGATTTTATTTATTTATTTGACAGACAGAGATCACAGGCAGGCAGAGAGGCAGGCAGGGAGAGAGGGGGAAGCAGGCTCCCCGCTGAGCAGAGAGCCCGATGCGGAGCTCGATCGCAGGACCCTGAGATCATGACCTGAGCCAAAGGCAGAGGCTTTAACCCACTGAGTCACCCAGGCCCCCACTGTTTGTCCTTTAGAGGCAAATCCGAGACCCCTCTCACTCTGGTGCCGAGACGTGTAGTGGTGTCCCAGGAGTGGTCACTCCCTCCGCTGGGACCCAGTGTCCAAGGCAGGAGCTACTCACACAGCAGCAGCTAGAGTGGGGTGATCTGACGGGGCCCTTGTCCCTTCCTGAAAGACGAGGGGTTTCCTAGGCCCCAGGCTTGTCTCCTGTACCCCACTTTTGGTCCCTGCGCCCTGCCGACCTCCACCTCCTACCGCGAGGCCCCTTCCCCGAGCGCCTGCTGGGGGTCCTCACCTGCGTCCCAAGTCCCCAGACAGGGGCCGAGGTGAGACAGTCTAATCTGCTCCTCGGGTACTCGGATCCACATGAACCTACAGTCCCTTCCGTGCCATCCCTCTCTCTTGGCATCCTGGGCCTGGGGCAGCTCCAAGGCCGAGGGCGCGTCTCTATGAGGCCGGCCCGGGGCAAGCCCAGTCTACACCCAGTCTACACAGTGGCAGGGACCCCGGGAGGGGAACGTGGCCAGTGAGCCGCCCCCAGAGGCTGGGCCTGCCAGGAAGGCTCTCGATGCAGAGCTCGGGGGGTGGGGGGCTCTGCTGGGGCCTGGGACACTGCCTGGCCGGCTGACGGCAACCCCACCAGAGCCCCAGGGACCACTGTCTCCGTGTTCCGAACAGAGACAAGGGGAGACCCGCCGCAAGGCAGCCAGTTGTGGCCTCCGGCCAGGACACCCCACGCCGCCTCACTTGCGGCCCAGAATCGTTTTTCTTTCCTTGGTTTTCAGAACAAGCCGCACAACGGCAGCTGAGACTGGGCTGTGTAATAAAAGCTTCTAATTGCTGGGATGGCTCATTGGAGATCAGAGACAAACCCAGGGCCCCTGAGCACCTCCAGGAGGCACTGCGCTCCTGGCTGGAGTCCGAATCCTCCCCTGGGCAGGAGCTCGCAGCTGGCGGGGGTCCGCAGCACCCTGGAGCCCGGGGCTGCTGAAACGGACGAGCCGCTGCTGCTGCACGCTGGGGACGGGCCCACGGAGCCCGGCCTGGGCGTCACTCAGAACTCGCCGGCCGGTGCGATGGGAGAGTCCAGCTGCCCGGGGGCCAGCTGGGAGCACAGTGTTTGGGGGATGGGGCCTGCGGTGCCCTACGCTCCCAGGAGTCCCAGAACTCGGGAGTGAAGGAGCCGCCGGCAGCCGTGAGTGCGGAGGGAGGTGTGTTCCCAGCAGCGGACCGCAGAAGCGGACTCACGCGGAGAGAACACGGGGGCGCGGGACCGCAGAGGCCCCTGAGGCCGCCGGTGTCAGCAAGGCTGTGGGATGTCCTGCAGGAGGGGGCCGGGAGGACCAGGAACCCCTTTCCCGAGACCAGGGGGGCCACTTAGTGGTGGATTTTGCCCACTAGGATGCCCCCGAGTTGCCTCCATGGCCACGGCCACCACCCTCCCCACTGCGGGCTCCAAGCTGCCCGGCGCGGGTGCCGGGCGCTCAGCCACGCTGGCCTCCCTCTGACCTTGGACACCCTCGTGCCCACACATGCGCCTGCTGGAGTGACCATCCGTGCCCCTCATCGTCTCCGTGTCACGCCGGTGGCTACCCAGTTCCCTCACAGTCACTGCAGACCCCTAGCTCCCTCCCCTCCAGCCACCGCTTCGTATCTGCCACCCGTCCCGGTCAGAGTGACCTCACACCCGGCGCCAACCGGCCTCACCAAAGCAAAGCTCACTGTCCCCTCTGCCAGTGGCCCACGGCCCCCAGTACACGCTAAATGGACGCCGGCTTTTTCCACATGCCCCGAGGTCGTGCCTCAAGCCTGGAGATGACCTGGACCCTGGGACTCCTAAAAAGCCAGGCCCTCTAGGAAGCCCTAGGCAGGCCCTGTGTGCACCTGTCTCTCTCCCGACTGTCTCTGACCAGTTCCGACCGGCTGTCACCTCTGGGAGAAGCCGCCCCGATCACCTACGTGAGGCAGGCTTGTGCCCATTGGGGGTTCCCAGGGCCTCCCCAGGGGCAAGTGTGCTGCCCCACAAATGCCGGGGCCACGGAACAGGTGTGGATGAAGCCCTGGGGAGCAAACGCCCAGTCAGCCCAAAGCCTGGGGACCAACCACTGCAGCGGGCTGTGCCGGGGGCTCCCGGGGCCTCGTGCTGGACATGGAGCACTGATTCCCAGTCCAGGGGGGGCGCCCAGAACAGAGGGGGCCCTGCTGTCCACAGACACTCTCCCTGCACCCGGGGACCGTCCCCGCAGTCGTGGGATTCCAGGCTGGCCGTCTCCCTCCTCCCCCGACGGAATCCCGAGTTCCAGGTCCGGATGACCCGGCACAGCTGAGCTCTGGCTTCGAGGGGCTCGGCTGGGCGTCAGGCGTGCCGGCATCTGAGTCTTTGTCCGTGACCCATTTTTCCGTCTGGGTTGAGAGGGCGCCTTCGCACCTGCAGCCCCGCGCTCACGGCTGCGGACGGACCTGCGCTCGCCCCACCCTCGGCGGCCGCGCCCGTGGAGGCCGCGTGGGGGAGCTCTGGGAATTCGGGTCTCAAGTACCTTTGATGGTCTGTTCTCCGCGTTTCTCTACTTTCGGACCTTGCGGTCTTCAGAATCCCTGAACTGATCTTCTAGTCCAGCTGTTTCCTCCTCCTCTGAAAACACCGGCTCCTCGGCTGAGCCGTCCTGTTCTCCCGGATTGTCACCAGAACCTGTTGCACACTCACGCTGGTGGACGTGCGCACAAACGCTCATGCGTGCGTGATCCCACGAGCACGTGTGCGTACGCGCTGTACACGTACCGTGTCCCCCGTTCTTATAAAACGATACATACTCTTGATCTTAGTGTCCGCATCCGTGTCCGGACACGACCGTGGCTCTCCTCTTCACACAAACCTGGGGCTCGGGGGCTTGCGGATGACAGGTCACCCCTGCGTCATGGGCGGCCCGGCCCGGCTCGGGGCAGGTGGGCAGGGGCGCCTCGTAGGGGAGCATGGCGGCTGTGGGGTGATCGCAACCCCTACGTGGGCCCCGGAGCCAGACGCGCCCCTAGGGGAGGAAGGTTCAAGGCCGGGGCCGGGCGCCCCATTGGCGTGCTGTCCCCGCCTCGCTTCCTGACCAGCCTCCGCTCCCGCGGGCCGCCGGCTAAGCTTCAGGACGCCGCTCTGCGGGGCCTCCTGCCCCACCGCCTCCAGCACCCCTTTCCTCCGGTTTGCCCTGCTCGTGGTTGGGCGGCGGCCTCGGTCACCGTCATCGAGAGGTGACCCTTTGCTGCATCCCCGGTGGTGAGCGTGACGTGAGGAGCTGGTGGGCGGTTGGTGGCTTCCCAGAAAGGTCCTCAGGCCCCAAACCACAGGGACCCAGGATTTCAGCCTTGAGCTTGGTAATTTAGTGCAGGACAGGTCAGCTCCCGAAAGTCATATCCACCCAGAACTTTCCATTTTTGGAAATGTCATCTGGAATGAAAGATGGGGTCAAGTTTGTGACCCGGAATCATTCTTGAGGTGGGAAGAGCCTGGGTGAGACGGCGTCTTCACAAGGTCTGGCTCTCACGGTGACGCGGCCCTGTGACGACGGAGGCGCACGCTGGGTGATGCGGCCACATGCCCCGGAGCGCCCGGAGCCCAGAGGCAGGACGAGGCTGGGCGGACACCCCGCAGAGCCTCCGAGGAGCACGGCCCTGGCACACCGTGGCTTCAGCCGGCGAGAACGGACGTCTGCCGCTGCGAGTCTCCAAGTGCGGGGTCAGGGGTGGGGCCGCCGGAGCCTCGCCGGGCGCGTCTCCAGGAAGAAGCTGTAGTGTCCCCTCCGAGAGCTGAGGGCCTGCGCGCCTCAGGACTTGCGTCTCCGGGACGTCCCCTCCACTCCTGCGGTCAGCGTGACGGGGTCCAGGGTGTCCAGACTTGCTCCCCTCGCTGGTGCGAGCCCCCGGTGGGTCTGTCTGCCGCGGGGCCAGCTGGGAGGGCTGGGAGGGCTGGGAGGGCTGGTCTGACCTCCGGGCCACCCAGAGGAGCTGCTCCCCACTCCCGGGGGCCTGAGCACGGCGCCCCGACCGGCTCGTCCACCGAGAATGTCTGCTTCTGCCGCTTCCTCTTACAAGAATCTCCGCGCTGGTGTGTGGGGCTCAGAGCCGGGGCCCGGCGCTGGGGCCCGGGGCTTGGGGTCCAGCACTCGGGGTCCAGGGCTCAGGGCTACGGGGACTCTCCTACGGTCCACCCTGGGCATGTGCCCGGCCCAAGGAACCCTAACTGGTGTCTGACTGGTGGAGTCAGGAGCCACGCGCTCCAGGTGCCCCCAGAGCAGAGGCCCCACGTGCCGCCCGCATGGGCCTCTCAGAGGGTCCGGATCTGGCACACGCCAGGCCCTCAGGGGTACACCTGGAATCCAGGAACGCAGAGACCTCATGGGTAACTGGGCAGTGTGGACACGGCGAGCCGTCCTCAGGACGGCAGAACTAGGCGGTGGCCCCCAGCCTGGCCTGCGCTAGCTCACATCCAGGACCGGACACTTGGCACTGCAGGAGATGCCCGTCGGCAGAGCCCAACAGGGCTACAGAGGACATAACCCACCTGGGGGCTCATCTGCCATGTGAACTGGTCTGCAGTGAGTGCCAACCTCTGGGACCGTCAGGCTGGGCCGGGTGTCCCCTCCCAGCGTCGTCCCACAGAGACACCCCGCCGCTGCCCGCACCTTCCCCGGCGGCCCCCCTGGGACAGCTGGGCACAGATGCGCTCGGGCGGTGGCAGCTGTGCCACCCGTCAGAGCCTGCTCGTGGGAAGTGTTGGGGGGAGTGAGTTCCCAGGAAATCCCAGGTCCTGGACAGAACTAGACGGACACCCCAGTGAGCGGCCCTCACGCCCCACAAGGGGCCGTTTACACAGGACAGAATTCACGGGTGTCGCGTAACAGCTCCCGGGGAAGATGGGTTCCCGTTTGGCTGGTCCACTCTGACGGGGGAGACGGGACAGCAGTTCACGTCGGGCGCCCGGCAAAGCGTACACGTGCGAAAGTGTGGGGGAGCGACTCCCGATGACGGCATCACGATGGCCGCCAGCACGCGCCCCCTGTGAGCTCAGCCTCTAGCACCTGGGGACGCGCGCAGCATGGGGAGGGCAGGAGGGCACTTCGCTCGCGGGGTGGACCCAGGCTGGGCGCCATCAGCGGACTGCGGAGCTCAGGGGAGACCGTCTCTGGGGATGTCATGAGAGGGCACTGTCGCCTTGGGGGACAGCCTGCAGCGTCCCCCATGTCTCCTTTCCTGGTGCCGACTGACGTCCACGGGACCAACCAGGGAGGGTAGCAGAGCCTGAAAATCCCGCGCGGATGACGGATCTTCCCCGAGCCCCCCAGGACGGTGGCTTCCCCACGATTCAGCATAACCTGCAGCTGTCACCGCGTCCGCTGGCGACCCCGTGCACGCGGGAGCTTCACTCAGCGGGACTCCCCTCAGGACGGTCCCCTCAGGACTCCCCCTCTGATATTTTTACTTAATTTCTTCTTCCTTCTCTTAAATGTGGGTCTCGACCCAGCAAATTAATTTCACGACCCACTAATGGGGTGAGGACCTGACCTCCGAGAAGGAGCGTTCTCGGAAACACACGCGTCAGCGTGTTCCCGGGCTCCACGCAGGTGACGGCACAATTAATTTATCGCACGTTCTTATGTCGGTCCTGAGCGGGGGGGCTGGGCGGGGGCCCGTCAGGCCCGTGTTCACCGCCGGGTGCTGCTGGGCGCAGAGACGTGAGCGGCACGGGCCTCGCAGAGGAGTGGGTCGGGACGAGGTCGGGGTGGGGGGGCGGCACTCCAGACACGACCGTGGCCGCTGAGGGGGTGTGGGCCGTCACGTGGCCAAGCGGCCACAAGGGCACTCCAAGCCCATCTCACGGAAAACCTACTCGTGGTCAAACAGGACACGGCGGTGCTGACCGACGTCGGTGACGGGACCGAGCTGCCGTCCTGAAGACGGGACCACACGCTCCAAGTATTTGGTGTTTGGGTCGAAAGCCTGAGTGAGCTTTGAAGAAAGCTTTGCGAATGGCCACCGCATGCCAGGGCCACCGTCAGAGCCAGAGATGCGTCTGCAGACCCCTGGGGCGGCCCCGGCCTCCAGCAGCACCACACAGCCCCTCGGCGGGACGCGCCAGCCCAGATCCAGAGCACGCGCCCTCCACACGGCCAGGGGCGCCGGGCCCCAGGCGTGCACCCCTGTTGGGGGATGGGGAGCGCCGAGAGCGAGCCCTTCTGCGGACTGGCCCCAGGCCTAGCAGGCGTCTTTCCCGCACCCGGGCCGGCAGGGGCATCTGCCCGAAGGCCAGCAGCCCCCCCAGGCAGGCTCCCCCGAGAACGGGCAGATGCGAGAATCCAGCTTCAGAGCTAAAAGACGCGTGGGCTTGTGCTAAACCAGACCCAGGGTTGAGCGGGGAGGCCCAGCAGGCGGAAAGACCACGTCTGCAGCCCACTGCCGGCTGTGGTCTCACAGCAGCCCGACCAAGGCAAGGGTCCCGACCTCCTGGGCCTATGGGGTCACGGGACCGGTCTCAGCACGGGGACTGCACCGAGGAACAGAGCCCGCCTACTGGCACGGGGCCCGTGAGAAGGGCTGCAGGGCGGGGCTGCAGAGCTCAGGAGTGGGGGAGGGCCTGGGAGCCTCAAGTCACCCGTGAGACCGTGAGCGGTGCCGCTGGGTCACCTCCTCCAGCGGGCTGGCCCCCAGCACCGGGCTCAGGGCCTGGAGTGCAGGCCTGACCCCACAGCCACACCCCAGGGCCACTGAAGTGGACGGGTGGTCTGGAACCTCCCCCAGCCCCCCTCCCCCACGTGCTTGTTGAAAAGACCCCATCACAGGCACATCCCGCCCAAAGGGCTGCCACGGGCCCCGCGGGGAGTCCACACACTGACCCGCAGCTCCCAGGGACGGGGACAGTGGCTGGCTGTCTAGATCTGCTGGCTCCCAGCTCTCTGCCTTTTGGGTACAGCACACAGAAAGACCCGGAAAGATCCAGAAAGGTAAGCCACCTCCTGGATGCCCCTGGAGGGGGCAGCACACGCCATAAGCCCCCCAGGCCCCTGAGAGCCACCCGGTAGGGGGCAGGTCACGAGCCGGTGATCCCCACACACGTCAGAGGTGCGAGGCCGAGCTGGCCGGCTTCTGTGCTGGGCGTGGATGGACAAGCAGGCGGACATGGCCTGGGCGGCTGCTGGGCTGCACAAGGCTCCCTGTGGCCTCCCCGGACTGTTGGCTGACGGCCGCACTCCGCCGGTGCCCGCGGGTCCTGCCCACACTGCCACCCACGCAGACCTGCCTGACCCCCACAGACAGACGACCCGTCCTCAGAACACGCCCCCGAGGGGCCCGGATCGTGCTTTTCCTCGGCAGCCACAGGAGCCAGGCCCCCCGGACATGCGGCTGGACGGCCTGCCGGGGCTCCCCTGCAGAGACTGACCCTCGAGGAGGGAGGAAGTGGGCGGGCTCTTCTCCTCCCCAGCTCCGGGGGCTGCAGCCCCCACCTTCTTGCGTGACCCAGCGAGGACGCCCGGATGCCCGCCGGGCTTTCCGGATCCTTCCCTGCGGGCCCCAGACCTCCCTGACTGGACGTTCCCAAGACGCAGAGGCGGGAAATCAAGGCCAGGAGATCACAACCCACTTCGGGTCTCGGGTTCTACGTGGAGCGCACACGTAGAGCTGGGATTGGGGTGACAGTCAGCCAGGGGGAAGCAGAGGCCGCTGCTGGGCCGGCCGAGATCTGCGGAGCCCCAGCGCCCAAGCCCGTGGACGCAGGCGCCGGCTCTCGTGGCTCGCACCATCGTGCGTGGGCCTTGAGGAACTCACCTTGGAAAGGGACTTCAGAGAGCGGCCCCAGAACCCTTCCCCGTCCTCCCTCCTACCCCTCGGGACAGCAGCCACGGGGCCCAGGTGGGTCTCGGCTCCTGGGACAGAGGGTACGCAGTGGGCCCCTCAGCGGGCTCTGGGAGGGACTGGGGTGCCCTCGGGGGTTTCAGGGTCGGGGCCTCTGCTCTGGACGGCCACCACACAGTACCCAGAGCCGGAGCAGACCTTGAGGGCTGTGTCCTTCCCCGGTCCCACTCCCTAAAGAGGCTTCAGCGGCTGGGGGGGTCCTAACCCGTCCTCCTGCCTGAGCACACCCACCATCCCGGCAACAAGACGTGACCAACCACCCCGTGGGGCTCTGAGCTGACTTCCGGGCAGATGCCTTCAGGCTGGTTCTGTCCGGTCCCTGGGCCCCCCTCCACGGCGACAGTCTGATGCAGTAGGGACAGACCGACCTGGTCGCAGGGGGTGAGGACAGACTGCATGGGGGAGGGAGCGAGGCTGGAAGTGTCTCCACACAAAGCCAGCTGCCCCCGTCCCCGTGCCTGCCGACGTGGGGCCCACCTCCCCGCGGGGACCCCCCGCCCGGGGCCGGCTCGCCCTCTGGTGTGTGGGGTGCACGGCGCCGCGTACGCACCGTCGTGGTCTTCACCCGCCCGCCGGGCTGCGTGCACGTCCAGCCTGACCGGTTGATGAGCAGGTCACAGCCTTCACCCTCCAGACACGGCAGCATGTCACACCACTGCTTTGTCTTGATGATTCGAGCTGCGGGAGAGAAGAGAGCCGTTCAGCCGCTGCTCCCTGGGGCCCCGGGACAGCGCCAGCAGCCTGACTCCCGCCTTGGGAGGGACGGTCCCAAGTGGGCAGTGCCTGGTGTCCATCGGGGGTCCGGGCCGCTATTCCTCCCTGTCCCCGGCCCCCTCTTGAGCGCTGTCCCCGGGTCCAGCTCTGCCGCCAGCCCATCAGTAAGCGGCAGCAGAGGGAGAACTAGGACCTTCTAACCGCACGTACGAGTGATTACACGGTTATAAATCCGGGGCCCATGCAGTTACAACGTCTGGGTGCTCAGATCGGATGCCCACCATGGGCCAAACGTCATTTCACCTCAAAGCTGAGCCCTCAACGTGCACACTTCCAAACACGGCATCTTCCCCAACTCCAGCCCGCGGCTGCGGAAGGCACAAAACCTGGGATTTCCCAGGACACGAGGATGCGGAGTCTGGGTCCAGGCCACGCGAGGACAGGTGTGTCTTTGGGCATCTGCCCTGTGCTCCCTACGCTTGACTGTCCCCTTGGGGGCAGCAGGAAAAGGCGAGCGGGCTGGGAGAGAGCCATGGTGTGGGTCTCGGGGCCGTTTCTGGGGATACAAGAGCTCGTCACCCTGATGGCAGCTCCTTTCTAGGCTGTGCCATGAACTGGACTGTGCCCCCGGAGTGACATGGCAAAGCCCTAAGCCCCAGTGTGGGGGTCCTTAGACGGTGTTTTTAGAGAAGTAATTCAGGTTAATGGAGGTCACGAGGCTGGGGACCCGATCCGAAAGGATCAGTGCCCTCTCGAGTAGAAACACCGAGCTGTATGAGGCCTCCCAGCACGAGCCGGCGGGCCCGTCATCTCAGACTCCTGGCCCCCAGGGCGGGGAGAGGCACCTGTTTGCTGCTGAGGCCACCGCACCTGTGGCATTCTGTCCCCGCAGCGCAGCAGGTGGTGATGCGAGGGAGACCCACCCCTCAGATGTTCTCATTTTGCTGGGACGTCAGTGTGGGAAACATGTCAGCCGAGCACCTGTGTGGGTCCCCAGGGTAGGGTGAGGACGTGCTGGATCCTGCTCACTGGGGATCGGCCTCATCCTGGGCGGACCCCTAGGACGGGAAGCTGGGGGCAGGCGGGAGCCCCTTCCCGGACTACTGGCGAGGGAGCTCGGCGCCTTTCCCTGCACATCCCCGGGGCCTCGCTCCTCCTCGCTCCTTATTCCTGCTGGAGCCCCGAGCAGCAGGGCCTTCCCAGAAGCACCGTTTGGTGACAGGAAGAGATGGCTCGAGAGCCCGGTTGTACGCCAGCAAACGCACCCCTTAAGCCCACGGAGAGGCTAGAGGCTTGAAGCACGCACACAGCCCGAGCCCTGGAAATCCTGTGCGGGGTATCTGCGCAGATCCTGACGCGGAAGGGGCAGCTTGTCTGGGCTCAGCCGTGAGGACCGGGCAAGGGGGCTCAAGGGCGGGTCAAGGAGCTTCTGTATCTGAGCTCCCGTCTGTCCTCCAGCCACGCCCGGGGAGCGCTGTCAACGTAGCCGGCCAACGGTGCCGATCCTCGCCGCAGGGAGGCCCAGAGCCACCCAGTCCTGGCCCGCGGGGCCGAGAGCAGGACTGAGGCTGTCTCAGGGACGGCTGTGCCCTCCCCTGACAGAGGGCCATGAGGCTCAGGGGCCCGGGTCACCCAGAGCTGGGCTGCCAGACCGGGTCGGGGGCAGGTCCTGGTCCCTGTGGGGCGGCCTGCTCTGCAGGACACGTGGCGATGTGGTGATGCCTGAAGCCAGCTGGGGAGGCGGCGGGGCCAGGCCTGGGTTCCATCCGGCAGTGCTCACCCTGGTGCTCCGTCCTCCCGGGGAAGCACGGTGCACCCAGTGCGGGTGCAAAGACCTGGCACAGGGCTCAGCCCGTCAGTGCGCATGGACACGCAGCCCTCACGGCCAGGCTACCTGTGGTCACTCGGACGGGGGTGCTGTGAGCGGGACAGATGCTGGCCTCGGGACGCACCTGTCCGTGGGCCTCACGGTAGCCTCCTTCCCCCGTCAGGCCCGTGGCCCAGGCCACTTTGTCCCGAGACAACACCCTCAGTTCCCTTTTCCACCCTTGGTTTGCGTTTCTCGAAGCAGCGTGGGGGGCCCCCCTGTCCGTGCCTTCCCGACCGTCACGCACTCAGCTCTGAGAGCTGGGGAGACGTGGGACGGAGGGAGCATGTGGCCCCCAGCACCGGGAGAGCCACGTAAACACGGCGTGATCACGAGTGAGTGGGGCCAAAGGTCAGAGAGAGGGAGAGGCGGGAGAGCTGCCGGGTGCTCACGGCCTGGGGGGTATCGGTCCTGCCCGCCGCAGCCACGGCCTCTGACCACACACGTACCCGCTTGCTCAAACACACGTGCACACGCACATACACAGTGAAATACGTGAACACAGGCAAGCATGCATGCACAGACCCACGGGTGTGCAAACAGCACACGCGCACACGCAGACACGGGCCCACCTGTGTGTCCACAAGAGCACAAGCGCACACAAAGACACACCAAGTCACTGACGGCACCCCCTTCCCCATGCGGGGTGACAGCCCGGGCGCGTCGGGTGCCAGGGCTGCCGAGGGCGCCGCGGGGCCGCTGCTGAGCACACACGGCTTTTGTCTGCCGCTGGGCTTGGCTCACCCTGCCGAGCCCACTTCCTGCGGGAGGCGGTGGGAGGCACAGCACTGGCCACCCCATCCCAGGGACAAAGGGACCTTTCATGCCACACGTCAGCGCTTCCACGACGTTGAGGCAGCTCCCGCGCCGAGGAGGGCGTCCTCCGGGAGCTGACGGTGCACAGCGGCGTGAGCGACAGCCGCTGACCTGTGGCCTCTGGGGACGGGTGGCAGCCAGCCACGCGCCACAGCCCCAGGAGACCCCTCGGCCCTCGGTGCGTCGGGGGTCATCACCACGTCCCCTGGGCCTGTCTCCAGGCCCGAGGACACGCCGAGCTCTCTGGAGCACGTCACGGACAGGTTCGTGCCCCCAGCTGCTGGCCCGGCAGGGGCGTGAGCTCAGCGCCGCCTGCGCGTTCCGCCCCGAGTGCCGAGGGCCTCAGGCTGGGGCTCAGCGCGGCTCCAGACACTGCTCCAGGCTGCCCTCCACGTGGGCCTTTAGGTGCTTCTGGGACAGGGGCTCTGCCTCAGTTTCCCGCTGCTTCAGCCCAGACGTGTGAACAACGTAACACGAGCTGCGGGCACCGTGCGGGCGGCCGGCTCAGGACACGGACGGTGCTGGGAGGGCGGTACGGGCACCGAGCGACGGCAAGGCGATGGCCGGGTAGGGTCGGTCCCCCTGGTCTCGGGAGAGAAGTGAGTTAGGCGGCTCCGGGCCACGTGGTGGGAGGCCAATGTGCCCAAGCAATATGGGGACAGGCAGTGACCGGGGCTGCAGGCAGACCAGGGCAGCCGGACTGACGGGGCCTGACGGGGGGCAGCGCGGACAGTTCGAAGGAAGGAATGAACTGCCTTCAAGGGAAAGGACAGCCCTTCGGAGACGGAGAAGGCCACGCTGAGGTCCGCTCACGCAGGGTGGCGGAATCGGAGCGAGGGTCCTCCCGGCCCACCAGCAACACGGCCTTGCCGGCCTCAGGAACCCCCCAGGGCACAGACACAAGCACAGGGGAAGTGCCGTCTCCTCATGAGAGACGCGGGGCGGGGCAGTGTGACACCCAGTCCCCGTAGAGCCCGGTGCCGCACGCCATGGGCACTAATGAACATGGTCAGGGAACGGTCCCCCCCCAGCCCCTGCCCTGCCGGACCCCAAGAAGGACCAGTGGAGAGGGCTCCCTGCCGGAAGCAGAGCTGGGTGGAGGGCACCGCAGGGGTGGGGTCTGCTACCGCCACGCCAGGCTGGACGTTTTCACGACCGAGGAGCAATCTTCTCGCCGCTGAGCACCTGGTACCCTCCCGGGACAGCCAGAAGGTCTCATCAGGGCCGGGACTAGGGCCGGTGCAGCGGTGGAGCCCCTGGCCCCAAGCAGGGGTGCGGTCAGGGCCCCTGTTCTCTAACCCTCACAGTGGCTCAGGGGCACGACACACACACCCCTCCTGCCACGCTCACTGGGGTCACCCCACAGTTTCCATGGGGCCACCCTCGGTGACCAGCTGCCTGAGACCCAGGGCTGAGCCGCTGTCCCTGAGCACTGACCCCCATGGGACATGACCACTGGGAAGGGCCCAGGTGGCGTCGGGGCCCTGTGACGGTCTCTCACGGGAGTCCCAGACTTAAGACACACAGCAGGGACCGGTGCTTCCCCCAGCTACCTGTATGACAGCAAGACGATGACCTGTATGACAGCAAGACGATGGTCCTCTCAAGGCCTTTTCTAGAGAAACTAGGGACCCTTCCTCGCTGGGCTTCCGCGTAGCCATGCTTTCCTTGGGGCATTCGCTCCCCATTCGTATGGCTGTGCACCCCACACCAGCAAGCAGAGGCCCCACAGGGTTTGCACAGCGAGTGCTAGGGACCTTGTGTCACATGGCAGGAGGAAAGCATGTGGCAGGACACATGCATGGCTCTGTCCCCAGTCCCCGTCGTGACTGGATCGTGCAGCGAGGCCAACGTGTCCACGTGCGTGAGAAGCTCGGGGCGGGCACTGGAGGGCCTCTGGGAGGCTCTGCGTGAAATCCTGGGCCTGTTCACCACAAAGACTCACAACGATCAGCACGATTCCTTGCAGCGTGCGGCGTCCCCGACCTTACAGCTGGCAGCAAAGGCAGGACGGCCCCACAGGTGCGCCTCTGTGGCCGGCCCAGCGCCAGAGCTGTGCTTCCCCAGATGCCCGCCTTGTAACACGAATGCTGCCAATTTAAATTTTATTAGTTTCGCAGTTTTGCTTGTGTTTAATTTGTGAATGTTTCAGTTTATTCCAGTTTATGGTCTGCCGAGGGCTCCCCGCTTGCAACATCATAATAAAAACGATTTAGGTCACTAGCGAGGGGCCCAAGGAAGTAGCTTTCCGTTCAAAAGAGTTCTCAGATGATTGAAGTCTGAGGAATGCCGCTGCCCGCCCACGGCTAGCTGGTCAGGGAAGGAGGCAGGGCTGGTGCCCAAGATGGCCCAGAGAGGGGCTCTTTCCGGCGAGCTCTGGGCACACGTGGAGCCCCACACCAGCCTGGGCCTGTGGAAGGGAGGCTGGGAGGAGCCCGCCCTGTGGCCCACAGCCCTTCCTCCAGCCAAAGGGGCTTCGGTCTCCTTCTCCTGTGGTGGCCGCCCCTGGGTTCTCCCTGCTGTGGCCCTCCCAGAGACAGGTGTGTGTAATGCACATGAACCATAGGGTCCCTGTCCCTCCACTGTTCCTCCGGCCCTTCCAGTGGGGGAAGGGTCTCTCCTGGGATTCTAATAGATTGCACTTCTGCTTTAGTCTTTGGGGTAAAAGAACATGCTACGTTGTTGGCAGCATCACACAGGCATTAGAGCTGGCCCCAAACTCAATTAGGCTCGGATCGGTCCCTGTTACAGCTGGCCCACCCCTCCATGGAGCCGGGTCAGTGGCTTCCTTCTCCTTCTTTCTGAAATGACCTGTGAAGGACAGTGTAGGGATGGGCATGAACTGGTGCTGCCACTCAGTGGCCCCTCACTGAGCCTGAGCCTGAGGGACCCTCAGCCCTGGTTCTCCTTCCTGGAGCACATTCCAGAAATCTCCGAGGCCTAGGGGTCTGGCTACAAAGTCATCTCTGCTACTCGACCCTCACTCTCAGCAGATCTAGCTTCCTTAGACTCAAGAGGCCTCCTCATCACCACCAGCACCACACCACATGGCATCATCAACTTCACCACAACTACCACAATTATCACCACCACCATCATCATCATCTCCATCATCACCATCACCATCATTACCACCAACATTATCATCACCATCATCACCATCACCACTATCACCATCATTACCATCACCATCATCACCACGATCATCACCATCACCATCTCCATCACCATCATCTCCATCACCAGCACCATCACCACCACCATCACCATCAGTCATCACCACCACCATCATCGCCATCATCACCACCACCATCATCATCACCACCGTCATCACCATCATGACCATCATCACAACCTCCATCACCATCATCTCCATCACCATCACCACCACCACCATCATCGCCATCATCATCATCACTCACCATCACCACCACCACCACCATCATCACCACCATCATCACCATCTCCATCACCATCATCTCCATCACCATCACTACCACCATCATCGCTATCATCATCATCACCATCACCACCATCTCAATCACCATCTCCATTACCATCACCACCACCACCATCGCCACCATCACCGTCATCACCACCACCATCACCATAACCATCACCACCATCACCGCCATTATCACCATCACCATCATCACCACCACCACCATCACCACCATCAACACCATAACCATCACCATCATCATCACCATCATTACCATCATCATCATCACCATCATCACCATCATCACCACACCATCACCACCATCATCGTCACCAGCACTCTTGCTAACCATCAGTAGCATCAGCAGCTCCTGGATTGAGCCCTTGTTGTGCTGAGCACGCTGGTCCCTTTGTTCCCACCAGAGTTCTTGGTGGAGGCTCTCAGGAACCTCTTTCAGACGGTGCAGGTTTTGAGTACCCTATGACGTGGAATCCTGAGAAGCTGGGGTTCGAGCCTGGAGGTCACCCTGTGCCTGCCCCCCGTGGCCCCCATCGTTCCAGCAGAGATCTCCCTCTTTTCAGATCCCACCCCCCGCCTGTCCCAGCCTCATACCTCCTGCCTTGTGCCCACAGTGCAGCACGGGGGAGGGCTGGGGAGGACTCATAGACCTTTCCCTGAGCACGTGGCTGGAGGAGCCCCCTGCATTTCATTCCTAACAACCTCCAGCCTTCTTGGGGGACAGCTGACCTGGAAGGCTGCGGAGCTGTGTTTGCACAAGCCTCACACCCAGTTTCCCCAAATCAGCAGAGGACTCTGTTGGACGCAGAGACACCCACACAGCTGCGGGAAGCAGGGCCCCAGCTGCACACCCCAGGCCCGGGGCTGGGCATGCAGCTATGGAAGGACTATGGGCGCGGAAGTTCCCAGCAGGCACCTCCTGCCTGCCCTGGCTTGGTCTGCAAGGCCCTGTGTCCTCCCAGTCTGTGGAGATTCAGGACCCACGGTGGAGGGTGAGCAGTGCCAGGAGGCAGGAGGCCGGGGTTCAAGTCCCAACCCTGCCCCCAGTCAGGCTCTTCGAGCCTCTCAATTCAGCTCCCGGTCAGCTTCTCCGAAAAGATCAACAGAGAACAAGCTTCCCCCGACGCCGGGTGCTCCCTGGGCAGGGTCTGCCGCTGCCAGTCTGTGGGCAGGGCCTGACACCCCGCCCCCCCTTGTATGTCTCAATGGCAGTAGAAGGTAAACCTGTGTCCCCACCATGCAGGAGCTCTGGGGCCTGACCCGGAACTGCGGTGAGACAGTGACACCCCAGGTCAGCCAGAAAGCTCACAAACGCTGTGCCAGGCAGGCCTCCAACGTGCCAGCGAGCGGGTTAAATGGGGAGCATTAAGGGAAAATGTCGTGCACCAGCACGGGTGCCCCTCCCCTCTGTGAGGGTCAGGTGTGCTTTGGAGGACACCTGCTCCCCAGAGAGGCAGGTGTGCACCGAGCCCAGACAAACACTGAGAAAAGACCCAGACGCACTGACGAGAGAGCTACAGTCACTAACCCAGCTTCGAACACGCCAGCTGCTTGCTCACACGTCCACACGCTCCACGGGACCACCAGATCCGAGCACACACTTGCCTACTTGGTCTGTAAAGATCCCGAGAGGACGGCGTCCCAGAGCCTGAATTCTGACCTCCTCAGCTCCGTCCAGCCCCCAGGACATTCTGCCCTAAGCCGGATCACATCCTCTGTCCACCTGGCCTCCCAGGCCACCCTTTCTCCTGGCCCCTGAGCCCAGGGGGCCACCTGCCAGGCCCAGCAGGTCCCCCTCCCCAGAGACACAGCCCGCAGAAGTGCTCATTCTCCTGCAGCAGCTCTGCAGCTGGGCCAGGGCGGCCCTGGGACCAGAGCCCGCACCAAGGGCCCCGCGATGCCTTGGAGCTGATGCAGACCTGGCGCACCTTCGGGGGTCCGCCTCGTGCATCCAAGGTCACAGAGTGTCCCGTGCCCCCGGCTTCCACCTGTGCGGCGGAGTCCTCGGGCGGAGGCTCACTTTCCAGGCAGGCATTAGCATGAGACCGGAGTCCAGAAAGGCGTTCTCGTCCGAGGAGGACAGGCGCGCACGGCCGGCCTGGAGCTCTCTGGCCGCCCCTGCCTGGCGTCCCCTCCCTGCCCCGTGAAGTACCACCCCCCGGGCTGGACCAGGCTCCCAGGCAGTCAGGCTCTGAGCCCCCCCGGACCTAATAACAAGCTCAACGCTGAGCCATTTTCTGAGTTCACTCACACTGCAGAAGGGTAATGGTGCTTTACACGTGTGATTTCTCTCAAATCCTCCAAACAGCCACATTGTTCTCCAGAAGGCCCGGGAGACGTTTTTTAATCAGCTAACATTCCCCAAGCACCTGCTCTGTGCAAGCGTGACATCCGCACCCGCTCCTGGGACCGGCACCGTGGCCCAAGGGTGGCCCTCGGCCGGGAGTGGGAACAACCCGTTCCGGGCAACGGCTCTGAAGGTGTCCACCGGCGAAGACAACCACGAGAGTCATCGTCTGCACAAGCACGGAAGGTGAGGCCCCTCGAGGAGGAGAAAGCAGGAAATGCTTTCACAGAGCCCTTACTAACCATAGGTAACTTGTAGTAATGACCTCATGAAGCCCCCAGAGCCCTCTTTCAGGGAGGGAGCACGAGCCCCCTTTTCATAGACCAGAAGACCGAGGCCTGGGAGTTTCCGTCTCCCGGCTCTTCTCTGCACCACCGGGTGAGAGCCGCCCTCCAGATGGGCCCCCACCCACCACCACTGCTCCCGTAGCCCCCAGGAAGCCAGGTCAAGGGGCTGCTGCCGGTACCCAGGTCCAGACCCTTCTGAGCTCTGCCCCCCATTAGCTCCAGCAGCAGAAATCCCACCTGGGTCCCCGACGCCCCGGGGGGTCAGACCTTCCAGATGCCCCGCCCTCTTCCTCTCCTGCTGCCACGTCTCCTTCCTCCCACGCAGGCATCCCCTCTCCTGGAAACCTTCGTCCACCACCCTCTCCCCGTTCTGCCTCTCCCTCCAGGAAGCCCAGCCCCCACCTCTGCTGTCCCTGTGAGGGCCGTGGGGTCTTCTGTGTCACAGTCCTGGACCCAGCGTGGCGGAGGACCACCCACAGCTCTGCGAAGGGCCCCGGGGAAGGAAGGATGACGGATGCAAGGGTGCAGACACACAGGACTGGAAGGCCCCCGGGCCGCCTGGCCCAAGTGGTCTCGGCTACACAGACGGTTGGAAACGGAGCCTGTGCAGGTGTGGACCCAGAGCGGCCTCAGCGTAAGGGCACAGGGCCTGGGGCTGGGCGGCCTACCCACGTCCCCTCCCTGACAGCACTGGCCCAGGACTGGTGCACTCACCTCCCGACTTCACTCCTCCCACTCCTGTCACTCAGGGGTGCCCAGGAAGTGGGCGTGAGGGTCTCAGTGGACCCCAGTTTAACCAGAGCACCAGAGCCACAGGCCCTTCCTATGGCCAAGGTGCTCGTGAGTCAAGCCGCTGGCCAGGTGTCTAAGTGACCAAGCTGGGCCGTGTAGTTGCGTGTCTGTGTGTGCACACGTGTATGTGATGCTGCACGTGCTAGCATGTGGGTGTGCACACACAGGTGCATACATGCATGAGTGCGTGTGCGCCCCTGCATGTGGCATCTCATTTAGGAACCGAGTGGGAAGTGCAGAGCCAGCTCCAGCCCCGCCCGGCGGGAAGCACCCGGAAGTTTCCTCCTGGTTTCCCGGCACGAATACGCGTCAGCGCTAGCCCTTCGGAGGGAAGCGGAGAGACACAGCCCAGCAGACCCCCTCACGCACCCCGAACTGCGGGTCCTCGGACGCAGCTGACCCCGAGGCGCCAGAGTCTGGCCCACGGCATCGTCCGTGGACAGCGGTGACAGCGGCCAGCGCCGCCCGGCCCCAGGCTGGACAGATGGACAGGGCCAGCCGGGCTAATTTGCCCGGGGACCGCAGAGACCGCGCCGCTGCACTCAGCGCCGGGCCCTCCGCTGCCCGTAAATGGCACGGCTCCCTTTAGAATAAACTGTTTCTTCATTTCCATTAGCATGTGAATCTGCTTACTTTACTCAACGGCTTGGAAAAGACCGATCACCCAGAACAAAGCCAGTGGGGCTGCAGCTCCGGCCACGTTCTCTGTTCTCCGGGGCGATCCCGCACGGCCAGGCCCTGTCTGGCCCGGGTGGGGGCCCGAGCCTCTCCGGCGGGTCTGACCCACACGGGTGTGTCCCCCGAAGCCTCCCAGACCTTGCCGGTGACACGGGGTCAGGCCACACACCAGGCAAGGGGCGGCTGACAGCTCACACACATGCACACATGCTAATTATAGGTCCACACACACTGACCCTCAGGAGGCAGACCTAAGTGAGACATCGCAGGGTTCCAGAAACGTCTGCCCTGTAAAGAGCTGGCTCGGACCCTGACGTCTGCGCTGAGCCAGGATCCTGGAGCGAAGGTTTGGAGGATGAGGAAGGCCCGGGGCTCCCGTCTCTCTGCTCCACGAGGCGTATAAGGGGCCTCCTGGCAGGATGGCCCATGAGGCCGGGAGGTCAGAGGGCACCCTGGGTGGCCCCCAAGCTGTCCTCAGCCTCCCCTCCTGGAGCCCACTTTCCGCTGTCCCTCCCGGGCATCCTTTCCCTGGGGCACAGAGGAGGCGGCTGGGCACTGCCCGGAAGGACAGGGACGGTATCAGGACAGGTGACGGTGCGTGGGGACCCATGTGCCGGGTCTGGGGTGCAGGGCGAGGTACTACCTGGCCTGGGACAGGCCAGGGGCCATGTGGAGATGAGCGAGCACATCCAGAACTCCCTGGACCCTGCCTCCCCGGCAGGGTCAGCCGCACCGGGCTCGGGAGAACAGAAACAAAGCTTGAGTCTCTGCAGGGACAGACCCCGGGCGTGGCAGACACCTACATGCTCGCAGCCCCAGAAGCACCTTCTGTGCCGCAATGACCACTGGAAACACCAAAGCCCGAATGCAGTGGGGGAGGGAGCAGGGCCACCCGGCCCCTAGGGAGCCCCACAAAAAGCCACAAAAAGCCACCGGCAACTTGCCTGAAGCCTGAGGCCATGGGGACACCTTATTCTCCTCCGAGGGATGCCCGAGCTCATCTGTTGCTATGATCGTGGCTGATCATTACATAGCAAGGACGGACCCACCTTATCTTGGTATCACAGAGGGGGACATGGGAGCACAGAGAGGTTAGGAGACTTGCCAAGGTCACACAGCTGAGAAGTGACCATGCAGGGAGCTGAGCTGTGCTCAGTCCGACCAGAGTCCCACACGCTTTGTGTTCCATGAAGCCCCCGGGTGGGAACCTTGGGGGGGGGGGCGTGACCGGCTCCCGTGGGCAGCAAGAGCCAGAAAGCCAGGACATGGCAGGAGGACGGGACCGGGCCGGTGTGTGCTGCAGCCCCGCGGGTCGCCGTCCAGTGGGGCCGCCTGTGGGCCCCGAGGGGCGGTGCCAGCCCTCTCTGACCCCAGTTCCCCACCTGCCACACGATGACAGCTCGGTGGGGAGGGGGGGTGGGGAGGACTGCGCGGGTGGGCACGGAGCGGCTCCCATGGCCACTGGTCAGAGCTCCTCACGGTGCTGCACGCCCAGCTGTGGACGGGTCGGCACACGCACGGAGCTGAAGGTCGCACATGGTGGCGGCCGGCCCCACGGCAACCCTGTGGCTGAGGCAAGGCGACCCCCAAGGACCAGCACCGGGGGACCCCAGGATGACAGCGCCGTGACCCCCCACACGCTGGGGCAGATGTCCCCCACCGTGTTGTGTCAAGGACCCTCAGTTCCAAGTCCCATGCGACCTGTCAAATCCCAAAGCCCCACCATGACAGCGCTCCCTGATTCCGTCCCGTCCACGGGACGGAGGCCCGTCCACAGGACCCGGTGCATGGCCTGGCACTGACCTGGGGCCAGAGGGCCCGCAGCTGTCCATGGCCCTGCAGGACGGGTGATCTGCCTCATGCCCGGCACCCAGAATGGCATAGAGCAAGTGGGGAGAGCAGGACGGGCACCCCAGCTCTGTGATGCACGTGGGGACCCTGAGGTCCGGCAGGCCCGCGGCTCGTGGACTGTGAGGGTGGCACACGGGGGGACACACACGGGGGACAGCCGAGACTGAGGCTGAGGGTCTGGCTGGGCCTCCCCTCCAGGCACCGCCCCAGGCCCGGGCCAGCTGCATACCCGGGCCTAGCTCGGCCCTCTCTGTGCCTTGGACTGGGCTGGGGGTCCAGACTCCACCCCCAAGATCGAAGGGCTGGGGGGCCAGGTGGGGGGCGGGGGGCCCCCCGGCACCCCCTCACACAGCAGACACACGGGGCCGTCTGTGCAAGCTGCGTCTGCGGCATCCGCGGGCTCCGTGAGGTTGTGGCCGCCCCGACGGTAGCCCAAAGCGAGGCCGGAGAGAAGGCCGGCAGAGGAACAGTCCAGCCCAGCCGGGGGCAGGCACAGGCCTCCGGAAGAGAGCAGGCTCCCCCGGGTCTCTCCTGACCCAGCTCAGCCACAGCCTCCATGTGGGGCTCTGTGGATGCCCTCCGTGGCCACACCCGTGCCCCGCGCGGCTGCTGCCAGTCAGCACGCTGTCCTCATGGCCGGGCATTCTCACGGTTTGAGCTCCTGGCGTAAGGCTGCTCTAAACACACCTTTCCTCCCTTCTTTCTTTCTTTTTTTTTTTCTTTAGGGAAGCAGGCTTCCTGCTGAGCAGAGAGCCCGATGCGGGGGTCAATCCCAGGATCCTGAGATCATGACCTGAGCCAAAGGCAGAGACTTCAACCCACTGAGCCACCCAGGCGCCCCTCCTCCCTTCTTTTGAGTTATCTTCTCAAGACAAATGTCTAGGAACGGAATTACACGATCAAGGGTCGGAGCATTTCCATGGCCCTGGACGCGCCCCACCAGGCTACGCACGGAATGAATTCAACCCCGAGCCCGTCCCTCCCCGTGTCCGCCTGTCTCTCCCACGGGAGCCCTGGCCATGTCCTGCAATTGGTGTGTGACTGTCAACAGGACAGAGGGTCACAGGCAGTGTCCGGTGCCCTTGGGCCTGAATAAATTCCCCCCACCTTTACTCTGAGCAGGTGCGGGAGTCGGCACCCAGGAAGCACGGATTCTGGGGATCCGAGAATCACACGAGAAGCCACAGTCGCAGCCCGCCTCCGAGTGTGTGCTGGCTTGGTGGTGGCCGGGACTCAGGGCTTCCAGGGCGGGGCCTCCCCTCCCACCCCATTAGCCCCTGAGGGGCGCCTTGTCCCCGCCCTGCAGTGTCCCCAAGGCAGGAAGCTTCTGGAGTAAATGAGGGTCTGGGGTCCTCGGGCTCCCATCGGGGTGGGTCATCAGATGACCTGGGAGCTCCCTGCTCCGGGTGCGACCACGGGCTCTGGCTGCCCCTGCTCCGGACACCCGTGTCTGTCTGTCTGTCTGTCCACTGCAGAAGCCTCCAAGCGCTCCCAGTCCTCCTTAATTTCCAGAAGCTGCGAGACGCCGCGGGCGTCTGCTGCGCCTGGGTTTGTGGGGTGCGCTACGCTGACTTCCTCACAGCCTAGAGGACTCATCTCCTCCTCGTCTCCCCCCGCGGCCAGGCTGCGGCTGACTCCTCACCCCTGGGTCAACAAAATTGCCTCCACTGGCCCCAAAATACACATCAGCTCTTCGCCTCGAGCGGAGCCCCTCCCGGCGTCAGTGGCAGCTGCCGGGGGAGGTTGGGACGGTAAATCCCAAGAGCCCTGGCCGCCCACCTGGCATCCCAGCTGGGAGCACAGGGAGGCCTCCGGGGCAGCCAGGACCGTGAGCGCCCTGGGGAGGAGGACGCCCCAAGGATCGCCCGAAGCCTTGGCTGTCCAGGGAGGAGCGGCCAGGGGCGGCAGGAGGGATGGAAGCCTGCACGCTGGACTCAGGTCGGGAGCGCAGAGCTGCACAGCGCGCCACCCCCGTCCCACTCTGGCAGCAGGTGGACGTCAGTCCAGCCTCAGGGCCTGAGGGCACGGCGCCTGGCGTTCCGTAGACCCCGCCGCAGAGGTCTTGCTGGGTGGAGTCGGAAAAGGAGAGAGAGGACAGCGGATTCACAGAGTGTCCGGGGCCGGGGGCGCGGCCACCGCTCTCAGTTCTAAACCCTTCACGCAAGATTGGTCCAGGAGACGGGTGAAGGGCTCACCACGTGCGGCTGGCGGGGAGTGCACGAAGCAGGCGCTGGTTTGCCGGGGGGTGGGGACAAGCTGTCGCCGTCACTCAGAGAGGACCGGGCCCGCAGAAGGGTGGCTAGAATGTAGGTCAGGGGACATAGGGGAAAACCGGGAGGTGCAGGGAGGGCCTCGTGCAGGCCTGGTCCTCCCTCTCCCAGCCTTCCAGAATCTTCCGTGACCCGCCCGGTTATGCAGCCGGTCTGGAGTGGGTGCCCCTGTAAATACGTCCATCATTTCCCTCGGGATGCCTGACAGCAGGTGCATCCGGTGCGTCACTGCCCGTCCGCACGCACTGCTGCACGGACCCCCGTCTCCCTGGCCCTCACTCAAGATGGGCACGAAGGTGAAGCCAAAACGCCCACGGGGAGGGGTGTATCCGCCCCTCCCTAAACCGGCTCACAAACTGTCCAGTAGACCCCACCCCGCTGGATCGTCAAGGGGCCGCAGCAGGAAGAGTGCTCCTTGCTGAGCACGGGGAAGCCGCCCCCGGCGCTAACCCGGAGCCGGCAGGAGCTGCCCGCCCGGCAGGTGGGGTCTGGCCCGAGTCCCTGACCTGCTCTGGTCTCCTTGGTTACAGGAGATGGAGGAGTTCAGCAGCCCTTGTCCATGCAAAACAAAACCTCTCGGAGACACAGCTCTGTGGCTCGCGGGCGCGTGCTGGCTGCCCGCCCCGCCTCCCTGCACAGGGCTGTCAGGGCCCAACACAGGAGGCCCATGAGATCCGGCCCAGAAAGACCCATCGGGAAAGCAAGGGGCATGGGGGCTGGCCCAGCTCGGCCTCCGGGACCCCTGAGCTCAGGTGGGTGCTTTGTCTTCCGGGCAGAGGACCACACTCGCTCCCTCAGGCCCGACCGAGAGTCCCCGGCCTCGGAGACGCGGGCCTGACCAGAGGAGCTGCGAGCCAGCAGTCTAAGGACAGGTTACACTAGAGAAGCCGTGTCTGCGGGATGTCTGCGGGGTGTCCGCAGGAGGCCCTGGGGCCAGCCAGGAGGGCTTCCTGGAAGAGGCAAGGCTCAGGAAGGAGGGAGAGAAGACAGTGACGACAGAGGGAGGGGCGCGTGGGGAAGACCCCAGGCAGGGGTGTCGTCACTGCTGTGAGCTTGGAGCATTCAGGGAGCTCCAGAGGCCCCTGGGGTGGATGCTGCCATTGGGGTCGAGGCAACCCGCTGGGGGACAAGGCCCCCTGTGCAGCTCAGCGACCCCGCCGGGGTCTTCGAAGGGCCACGGTCCTCCAGGCCTTGCGGGGAGGCGAGCACGAGTCTGAGGGCTCTCAACCCGTTAGCCAGGACTCCTGGCCCCCGGCCTGCCAAACCCGACCCGGACGTCCAGGCAGCGTTTCCTGGAACAAGCTGCCCGTTGTAGGTTGTCCTCCGCGAGGTTCCAGCACATTCAGTCGGCACTGGGACGAGGGCTCAGCCAGCTCAGGCCCAGCCCCTGAGCACGGGGTTGTGGGCCCCGGCTAGGAGCCCCCACCCTGTCAGAGAGAAGCGGGTATGTTCCGGCAGCTGCCCAGCCCCCCAGCCCCCCAGCCCGGGGACAAGAGCAGTGAGGCAGCATCTATGCAGCCGAGAGGACGCCCCAACCCCCGCCCCCACCAACCCCAGCTCCCCGTCCACGGCACAGAAGACCCGGCCAGTGACAACGGGAAGCATCCGGCTGGACAGGCTCGGGGGGCAGGGGCTGGAATGGGGGGAGGCCCGGAGCAGGCAGGCAGGGACGGTGGCCCTCAGGAGACCACGGCACCACGGCAGCCGGGGCACCCGGAAGAGCCTGAGTGAGCGGCTGGGACGGGCGTCTGCGTCTCTAACGCTCCACCCAGGAGACTCCGACGCACCCCGGGGTGCTGGGAGCGCCCCTGGGGCCACACGGACACCTGGGCTCCGAATCAAGACCTGGGGCCCTGAATCGGCCGTGTCACCCGGGTCAGACGAAACAGCCACCCGCCCGAGGAACTCACAGCCTCACGTCCCCGCGGAGTCGCCGCGCAGACACCTCGCTCGCGTTTCCCTAACGTTCGTCGGGAGCCCGGAACTCCCCACTGCGCTCTGACTCCAGGTCTGGGGTAGGACCTCAGCTCTCGGGGTGAATGTGTGTCCCAAGGAAAGGAGTGACTGAAGCCTGCTGGACCCTGAGACCTGGGGATCGGGGAAGGAGGGGGGCTGGCGAGCCTGGCTCAGCAGTGTAGGCGAGAAGCCCCCCTACCCCCGGACCGGGGGTTGGTGTGCTAGTGTTCCCTGAGTTAGAGGGGGGCAGAGGTGGAGAGAGGGCCCTTCCATGTCCCCCCCGAGCCCCGTTCCCCAAGCCGCGCGGCCACTCTGCTCGTCTGCAAACAAACTCCTGTATGAGCACCAGGTCCTAGGAGGGACACCCGGGGTGGCGACGGGGAGGACCCATGGCAAAGCCACACAGGCTGACGCAGTCCCAGCCATCTCCAACGTCAGGACACGCTGATTTCCAGGAGCTGGTGAAGTCAAGAGTCCCCTTTGAAACCCATATGCTAGGGAGACAGGCAGGGAGCTCCCCACCCCTGGGGCAGCCTGGGGGCCCCGTGGCTCCGAGGCCTGCTTGCTCACGGGCACGGTCCGCAAGGGGAGCGAGGGCCTCGGCCTGCGTGAGGCTGGCCCTCTGCGCTCCCGGGTCCCGAAGGCAGGAACGCCCTCCCCCGGCCCCCCAGAGTCCACTCCTTTAATCAGTCAGGAGAAGAAAACTTGGCAAAACCCAGATTACATCTTAAAATTAGACAAAATTTTCTCTCTACAACTTCTAGACAGCATAATTTAGTGAGAACAGTCTTAATAATTATTTTTTCTTTAAATAGTTACAGTAGAATATATTAATTTTCAAGATGGTTCTCTGATTAGCGTGACTCATTAGCTGCCCGGGAACTGTGCCCCAGCACGCCGGGGAGGAGGCCCTGCTTTGTGATGAGTGTACGGCCCCACCCCGCGGAAAACACTCCAAATCCCGGTAATCAAATTAGATTGAGAGGAAGAAGGGGAAAAAGCAGAGTGGTCATGAGCTGTTTCATGACTTCATTAGGATTAGGAAATGTAAGTAGAGAAGGGAAAAAAAACAAAACTCCGATTATATTTCTCGGGCAAATCCTCACGATTGACAGGAGCTCCTGAACAGGGGAGACGCGAGAAGCAGCCGGGCTTTAACCTCAGGATCTCGAGGACGGCGTCTCCCCTCTGGCTCCGGAAGCGGAGAGCCTCCTGCTGGGGGACGGCACCGGGAGCCCCCGTCCTTCGCTTGGGGACGGGCAACCCTTCCTTGAGAGAGGCCGCCCGGGGCAACCGCGTGTCGGTCTCTGGGGAGCAGCGGGGGGCGGGCAACCACAGAGGTGTGGTCCTGCCTGCACGGGAGAGACCCAGGCCGCGGCCAGGCGACCCGAGGTGGACAACACGGACTCCGTCCTTGGGCAAGCCAGTGTTCTGCCAGCCCCGAGTTATCCTACTCACAGAGATCTCATTCACTGTGGGGCCACGAGATATTGAAAGAGCCGTCCTCTGTCTGTCCATCTGTCCCTCCACCCTCCCTCCATCCACGCACCTTCGCACCGATCCTGCACCCACAAATCCACCCATCCATCCAGCCATCATCCCTCTATCCATCCATCATCCATCGCTCCCACCCGTCTATCCATCCATCCATCCGTCAAATATACAACTATCCATCCACCTACCCAACCGTCCATCCATCTACCATCTGTCCATCTACACACTCATCCATCCATCCACCCCCCCCCACCCGTCCATCTATCCGATCATCACCCACCGATCCGTCCGGCTGACCCTCTGTCCTCCCAAGCCTTTGGTGTGCTGAGCACCAGGAACCCCGCACTTACTCTCCTTCTCCCAACGGAGGGAAGGTCCGAGGAGTGCGGTAGCCTTAGACACGGTCATGGCAGCTGCTAAGGGCCGATGAACCCGCCCCTCAGGGACGCCTCCCCTCCTGCTGCCCTCAGGGACGCCTCCCCTCCTGCTGCCCTCAGGGACGCCTCCCCTCCTGCTGTCCTCTGGAGAAGGTTCGGAAGGGAAAAACAAGGAGGCTGACGTCCCTAGCAGGGTCTCCGTCTGACAGCGCGGCACGCGCGGCCCGTGTGACCAGGATTCTTACTCCCGGGCCCTCCCTTCCTCTGAGCTCGTCCTGCGGTCCCCACGCAAGGTCGGAGGGCGGTGATGGACAGAGTGGGGACAGCCCGTGGGCTCTACAGCTTCTGCCCGCGGCTCCTTCTGCCCGGCTGCGAGCAGAGCTGTGAGGAAGCGTTGTGTGAGCCCCTGCGACGGAGCAGCCGTGGGGCTGATGTGGGGCCCACACGGGGTGTCTGTGGGGCTGAGGTGTGGTGTAGGGATGCGGGGTCCGTACTCTAATGGGGGGGCCACCGTGTGTCCGAGGAGCCAGAGGCCCCCGGGAGGCTCCAGGAACATCTCCAGGCCCGGCCCTCCGTCTTCCGACGCCCCGTCCTCTGGCCTGATGCGGGCCTGAACCGAGGGGCCGGACTGCCTGGGAGACCCTCGCCTGCCCCCACATCAAGGACGCCCGGGGGGCCTCTCGGGCTGACCGGTTCGGGGACGCGCCAGAGACATGGCTGGTCTCCTCGTGGGCACAGGGGTGACCTTGCTCCCCCGGGGAGTCCTCGGCACCCAGAGGTCCGAGCAGGAAACGGTGTTGCATTTCCGGACCTTCCTTAAGTCACACCCTGAGACAAGGCGCCTGTTCGTACCGAACAGATACCGGAAAGTTCCCAGGAGCCCACCCTGCTCCCCCTTTCCCAGGAAGGCAGGGAACTGAGGGTTTTTCCGGCGGACACCCCTGTTTCTAGGTTCAATGCTGCCTGTTTGCGTGTCCCTCCAAGCCCAGCTGCCCGGCCTCAGGAAACCCCGTGGCTCGCTGGCCCTCAGGCACCCCCGCCCCCCTGCACAGAGGCCGAGCAAGGGGCCACGTCCTGGTCCCCTTTTTGGGAAAATGTCGCTTTGACTTCAGTTAAGGATCTGCTCCAGGGTCAGGAGAATCAAGGTGCCTGGAAAAACAACAGAACTGAGGGAAATTCTGGTACCTTGGAGTTATTTCAAACGTGCTCAGCGATCCGGAGCTCGAACGCAGCAGTTTGGCCCGGCCTGGGGAGCGGGGCTAGGGGCAGGATGCCGCAGTCCCGGCTGCAGGCACGGGTAGGGGCGCGGGCCGGACCAGAGCCCAGGCCAGCTCTGCAAACAGAGCCTCGTGGCCTCGCCTGGAAGGGGACCGTGGCTCCTACGAGCGGCAGCTGCGGCCTCGGGGTGGGGTAGACGGAAGGGACTCTGCAGCCGAGCCCCGGCCCCGAGGGGCACGGGGCCCTGCTACCCGGTCCTCTGCACGGCCAGCTGCCCCGCCGTGAGTCAGTCCACCTCCGCCACGAAGCAGCACTCTAGCTGGTGTCTGCGAGGAGCGGGCTGACCGAGGTCACCTACACACCGGGAGGGTGGGTCCCGGATTTCGCTGGTGACAGCCGGAGCCTCTATGGTGTAACTTCATTAAAGTTACCTAAGTCGGAGACCCGAAGGGAAGGAAGCCAGCTGTCACTCCCCTGAACCACCAGCCACCCTTGACAGGAAGATCTGGGAACGGCGAATCCCTAAGAAACCTGCTGTGGGCTCAGGCACGGACGAGGCCACCGTGAGCGGCCGGGCGCCGCACCGTCCCTCCCTGACACCGGCACGAGTCGCTGAGGCTGTGAGTCTGGCCCCGACACACAGGACAGAGCCGCGGTGGGAGCACCGACACACAGACCGCACCCAAAGCCAAGCGGCCCCAACGCGTCCCCACGTAGGACCTTCACCTGGAGCCTTTGTGGTGGTTTTCCTGACCCCAGCCAGGTCGTCACAGGCCACAGGTGGCCTCGACAGAGCGCGCGGGCTTCCGGGGTCACAGAACACACACCAAGGAAGGTGTGGCCCCCGACGCATCCTGCCACAGAGCCGCAGCGGGTCCCAAGGTCACCGGCCCTGCCAGCCAGCACCCCGTCTGCCTGCAACCTCGGGGTCCAACCCTTCTCCTGAACTGGTCATCACAGCTCCACGAGGCGCGTGTTGCAACAGATGCCCGAGAGGTGAAGCCACTGGCTTCAGAGGTCACATCTGTCACCCTGAGGCCAGACCGTGGCAGGACTGGGTGTCCTGCAGGCCGTGGTCTTGGGAACCCAGGCTGTTGGACACGACAGGAGGACAGCCCTGGGCAGGTGACATCTGTTGTCCCCAGGGACCGGGACCAAGCGGAAACCAGGGGCTGCTCTGGGAGCCACATCCACGTCCTAGAAGGTCTGAGGGCTGCTACTTCCATCCCCGTGTGCGGGGTGGGGTGTGGGCCGTGGCCTGGCGCAGAGCCTCCTCCCGAGTCTAGACACAGACTACAGCTGAGGGGGGGGACGAGAAGGAGACACACGGGGAGAGGGAACCACCTCCAGTTCCCCGAGGAACGTGGCCGCACAGTGACCTCAGGTGAGCGGTCATCCTGACCACCGGCAAGAGGGGAGCGAGGGCCCCGGAGACCAGACAGGCGCTCCCGGCGGCGGCTCCCGCGGACCTTGAGACCGTCTGCTCGCGGGTCCCAGCCTGTGTGGAGGCACTGGGCAGGACGCCGCGTGGGCCTGGCAGCCTGACCCCTGCCCCGCACTCGGACCTCAGAGGAGGGCCGGCACAGCTCCGAGTGCCCCTGATGTCCCGTGGCCTGTGCCACTGCCGGGCGCAGTGTGACGCATCTGGGCTACCCAACTCCCCCCCAGCTGGTCCGTGGCTCCTGCGAGGTGTCCTCGGGCAGCGGCCGCCCGCCTTCCCACACACAGGCAGGCCCTCTCGGACCCCCCTGAGCACAGGCTGCTGGAGGGGGCGGCAGACCGCGGCTCCCTCCCGGCCCGGGACGCTCCCTCCACCAAGCTCCTCACAGAGGGGCTGCTCCCCGGTCCCCAGGTGGAGACGCCCCAGCTGACCGTGGGCAGGAAGCCGGGGTCCTGCCCTGCCTGCCCTCTGTACCCCCCACCCCCCGGGGGTCACGTCTGGGCTCCCCATCAGGACAGCACTGAGGATAGAGGTCGGGAGCCTCAGTTACCCCAGACTTCTGCGCAGCTCTTCTTCTTCTGGGCTCTGGGGACGTGGGGCAAGCGGTCAGGTCGTCTTCAGGGCTTGACCTCAGCCCTTGGGCGGCGGGCGGCCCCTCGTAGGGCCCCTGGATGCATGGGGCCACCCCGTCCATGGGTGTCTGACACCAGCTCCGGCCTGGCCATGGCCCCCCAGAGGGCCCCCACCGAGGCTGCCCGGAATCAGCACCTCCCACGACATCAGGTCCTGCACAGCGGGCGGACACGGAGAGGGTGGCCTGCCCTCAGGGCACACACTTGGGCGGCTCCTCACCGCCCGCCTCCCCCGGCCCCTGGCAGCCTGGGAAGAGAAGCAGGAGGCCGACTCTACGCAGCCTCGTCAGAGACCCGAAGGGGACGGTGCTGGCCGCAGGCACGGGGCTGGGTGCCCGCGGGGACCATGCGGGGGCGGGCCTGCTCCTGGACCCCAGCGCCCGACCATCTGCCACAGGGACCCTCCCAGGCCCTGGGGAACGTCAGACGGCTCAGACCGTGGGTCTTAGCACAACTTTTGTGTGAGTTAGTGACATGCTGGGTCGGTGACGTGGTGTGTGTGGCCAAACCCGGCCCGGACGACCCAGAGACTGACCCTGATGTCGCCTGTGGGATCCGGTTAGCGGTGGTGTATCCACATGGGGCCCACAAGTGTGGCACGTGCAAGGTGCCGGGAACCAGGGGCCCTGAATGGGGACGAGGATGTGAACCCGCTCTCCTCCCTGCTGTTTTCCTGTAAACCTGGTACTTCTCCAAAAATAAAGCAAATCAAATAAAAACAGACAAAAACTACCTGCTCCAGCCAGACCTTGGGAACCAAGGGGCGGGCCCGTTGCTTGGCAAGGATAAGAGGAGCGTGTGCGCCCTCTGTGCGGAGCTGGGCCCTGGGCTTCCCCGCCCGGCTGCCCGACCACATTGGGCAGAGGACCCCCCAGTGTCCGCGGGGCCCAGCGCGGCTTCTGTGAGTGGGCTGACAGCCGCAGACGGGGGAGCCGCCACGCGTCTCTTTTGCCCATCTACCCAGCCCTCGTGGCGGGAGTCCAGCTAGGAAGACCACCCCTGCAGGCGACCAGCACCCACCCTGTGGCAGGGCCTGGAGGCCGGGGCTGGGCTGGAGACAGCCCTGGGTGTCGGGGGACGGGGGGAGCACCCCGCACTACCCTGCTGCACGCTCCCCACCGAGGGTTCATGAAGGCGGAGGAGGGCCAGGGAGGCGGAAGTTCCGTGAGCTCACAATCGGCAGGGAGGACGGACAGTACCCTGGTCTCTGCTGCGCTGTGGAGACGTCAGAGCCGATGAGCTACTTAGCTCTGACGTAATCACGGACGAGACCCCTCCCTTCCGTTCCGCCTCAGAGACTCTCTTAGGCTTGGCATAAAGCCGTTACGAGTAAAGAAGGGCAGACCTTTTCAGTAAATGGTGCTCGGCCCGTCGGGGATCCATGTGCGGAGGACGAGACAGGATCGGAAACCGATCTCAGGCCACAGGAGACATGAATCCGCGGTGGGTCACGGGCCCCCACGTGCGTTCTTGCCAGAGCAGGAGAGAACCCCCCGCGGCCTTGGGAGGGTGTCCCTCCCTCACATGACAGAGGCCGCACGACGCAGGAGGGAAGGGTGATACGTCAGACGGCTTCCGAGTGCGCGCCTCTGCTCGCCCCCGCTCCCTGGCCGGCCGAGGGAAAGCCCAGCCCCAGAGTGAGGGGAGAGAGGAGCCGCACCACCAGCCCCGGACGGGGGCGCGGAAGACGGAGACCGTGCTGCCAAGTCACTGAATAAAGACGCAGCCCGAGGAAAGCGGGGGGAGACGCGGACAGACATTCACCGAAGATGCGCCCCGGCGGCTGCACGAGCCGGTGACACCCTGCCCGGCGTCACGGCTCAACGGGCACGTCAGCTCCGCCAGGAAACACCGCCACGCACCCAGCAGGATGGCTAACGGAGAAACCCTGGCAGCAGCAAGTGTTGGCACACACGCAGAGCACACGGGACCCGCGCGCACGGCTGGGGCAGGTGCGGCGGGACAGCCCTGCAGACGGAGGCTCGGGGGCGCCTGCCGCCTCCGCCACGTAGCGTGTCTGTCCCTCCCGGGGACACACCCGGGAGAAACGAGTGCATGTGTCTCCCAGAAGACGGCCCGCTCCAGTTCTCAATGGCCGTATCCACAGTAGCAAGCATCCAGGCCCCTAAACAACGTCTGTAGAACAGTCCGGCACCGCCCTCCAGGGAGGCCCCAGAGCACAGGGAAGTTAGCTAAGTCCTGCTCCCCACACGGATGATCCCGCAGACACGACGGGAGAAGCCACACGCTGCCCGATTCCACGTGTGCGACTCCCCAGGGCACGCGACCCTGCCGTCACAGACTCCGGGGTGCTGGGCACCCGACGGGATGGTGCCCGAGGGGCTTGGCAGGGCCAGACGCGCCCAGCTTTGTGCTTACATTGGTGCGTGTGCCAGGGTGGGCGCCCTCTCGCAGAGTCTTTAAAAGGAACAGACACCACCTGCCCACGGTTCCTAACTCCCACGTGGGGTCCTGGGCCCTTCTGTGTGTGTCCACACCGGCCTGCCTGTGAGGGTGTGAGGCCGTATCGGTGTAGACGCATGGGGTCGCCGAGGCACCAGGGCCGGGCATACCCCATTTCGCGAGCTGCGGCTCCGTGTGCGGCCGAGGTGTGGGGGAGTTTCCTGGACGTGCTCAGCTCTCAGGCGCCGGCTCAAGGGTAGATGTGTCCATGAGAAAACATGCCGGCAGCTGGGGTTCACCGCAGCGCCTCTCAGCTCACCCCTCCGTGGCCTCGGACCATGAACACGGCCCCCTTCCCAGTTACAAATACGACCTGTGTTCAACCCACCAGCTCGACGATGAGCCCAGGACACTCAGAACGACCGAAGTAAGAGCCCAAACAGCCAAGCCCAGGCCGGGGCCGTCCAGCGGGTCCTGAGAGCCCCTCGTCCTGCCCACGCACCGCCCTCGGCTCATCAGGCTCTGGCTGCGAGCTCAGCCGGACCCTTCTCCCCATCGCTCATGTGTCACTCTGGCATGAGCCACAGCTGCCTGACCCTGCCAGACGGCCTGAATAATTAAAGGATCCCTCTGTTCCCCTGGCTCCTTCCTCCCACCACACACAGCCCCAAGGACAAGGTCGGGAGGCATTGACCTCTGCTCCCCCACTCGGGCTCCTGACATATAGCCCTGTCCCGTGTCCTGAGCGGCCTCCTTGTCCCTCCCTGCTGACCGGCTCAGCCTCACACCCACCCAGGTAGGTGATCCACTCATTTGCCCCTGGGCACCCGCATACAGAGCCACGGGGCACTCGCACCTGCCACCATGAGGCCGAACGCTCTGGGTAACTGTCCGCACCCTGAGGGGCCTCCAGCCCCGGGTCGGGCCTTCCCCTGCTCCCACAGTGAGTGCCACACCCTGGCCATTCCCATCACTACTGTCGCCAGGCGGATCTCTGCCCACGTCCAGTCCTGCTGCCCCAGATTTACTGTCTGGGGGCAGGGACAGGTTCTTCTAGAAGGCAGGCATCAGACAGCATCCAGGCTCCCAGCCCGCAGGACTCAGTCCCCACCCTGCAGGCCTACGGAACCCGGTCAGGGACGCCCATCCCTCCTCCCTCCACCGGCCCAGCCTCCCTGGAAGCCGGGGCCCTGCCTGAGGAGCACGGGGAGGGGGAGCTGTGTCCAGAAGGCCCCAGAGTGACCAGGGCTGCCCCTCCATCCACGCACAGGGCCCCAGAACTGGCAGACCATGGAGGGCAGGTATGCTCCCCGTCACCCCAATATCCCATGATCAAAGCTTCTCCCAACATCAAAATAAAATTGTTTCATCTAGAATCTCCCTGGCTTTGATTATTTTTCATATCACGCAATTTAATTGAGTTCAAAATCTCCCATAACATCAAAGAGAGAGGGAGGGCTCCGTGTTCATCAAAGGAGGGCCCACCCTGGGAGGCGCAGACACCGCGGGTGGTCCCGGCAGCCCCCGCCCTCGGCAGAGCCCCAGCATGGCAGCCTCACGCAGCAGGGACACCGGTCGCAGGGAGGGAAGGAAGGTGGGGCAGGGGACGCCCATGCCCCACCCGGCTCGGGACATCCTCCTACGGGGCTCTTGGCACACCCACCCTCTGTCCAGGCCCTGTGCTATGACTACGACAGGGACAGGGACTTGACCGTGTGGCCAGCTTCCCCGTGCCCTCCTCCCTGACTCAGCCTGGAAGTAGCCAGTAGGGTTGCATACAGGCTTCTCCCTCCGCGGGGTCCCCCTGCAGCACCAGGGCGGGGCAGACCACAGCGGCTGGGGTGTGCGTCTCTGCCGGCCCGCAGCCCGGATGGATACCGAGGCCACGATGCTGAGCACCAGTGTGCACCTGTGCTGGGCGTCCGTGTGCACCTGTGCTGGGCGTCCGTGTGCACGCACAGGAGGCAGGGGCTGCTGCCTGCGTCCCTCCTCTCGGCTGCCACACCCAGGAAGCCTGGGGGACCCCTGGCACGGCTCTCAGACTTGGCTTACAACTGCACCGGCCAGCCGCAAGTTCCCTGCACGAGCTGCCTAGTGACGCCCACCTGCTCCTGACAATCATGACCCCCCACCATGGCTGCAGGCATCACCTCCTCCAGGAAGCCCTCCCTGGATGCCACAGCCTGACTCGGCACTCGTGTTTCCTGCGTCCTCCCCCCCATGCAGATGAGCTCCAGACCAGGGCACCCTCATGCCCTCCTTCCCGGAGGCGACAGAGCAGGGAGACACCTCGGAAGGGGGCCTGCCTCCGTCAGAGGGAGAGCCCCATGTGACAGGATCTCACCGCCCTTCAAGGAGGAGCGTCTGTGATGTCCCTGAGCCAAGACAGCGTCCCAGGGGGGAGGTGGCCCTTGGCTCTGTGTGGGGATCCGTGCGGACCCCCGCCCCCTTCCCCAATTAATGCCACGTGCGTCCCTGGTAATGGTCCCAATCAGAGCTCACGGGTCCCACCACACGCTGGGGCCCATCAGCTTGCGGTTTCCTGGAGAGAATTTCCTCAAAGATGCTTCTTCTCACACATGCTGATTATTCCCAAATGCTGATTAAAATGTGCGGGAGGAGGGAGGTGGCATTACCAGCACATCCCGGCTTACAGCTCCGGGCGCGCGAGCCTGGCACTCGTGCCGTCTGTGTTGGACTATTCCGGGTTTCTCTGAGGTAACTGGGATTGTTTCCTTGGGGTCATGTTCAGACGACTCACCACCACGCACAGAAATCCGATCTCCGTACGTCGGTCTTGCACCCACAACCTGTTGAAATCCTTTCTTGGCTCCAAGCGTGCGCGTGGATTCCCGACGATCTCATCAGGGAAGACAGCTCTGCCCGGGAGCGGATGGCTTGCTCTCTTCCCTGCTGACCAGCCTCTCGCTTATGCCTCTTGCGCCGCTGCCCGGGGACAGCCGCCCGGACGACGCCGAATGGACGGGACGTGCACGCGGCGTGTTCCTGAAATTGGGGCAAAAGCACCCGGTCTCCTCCGCTGGGGACGGCGTCACGGGTGGGTATCTCCGTGTTCTCAGTTATGATGGGAAACTCCCTTCCTTCCCCAGTCTGAGCGTCGTCCCCACGATGTGCCGTCGGACTCCTTCAGTGCTCCTCCTGTGGCTACTGACATGAACATGGGGTTTTGTTCCGGACTCGGTGAGTGTGGCATCCTCTATGGGTTTCCAAAAGCGGAACCGACCTCACACCCCAAGGCGAGTCCCGGGTGCTGCGACGTGCGGCCCTCCCAGGGCGCCCCGGCCTCCGCGGGTCAGGACCCGCGTGACACCCAGAGGGCCCGGAGTCCCCCCCGAGTCTCCGCCTGATGCCTGTGGTGTGAGGGGGGCACTCGCCTCACACAGCGGGTCGGAAGGGCCTCCTCTTGCTGTGTGTTTTTGGAAGAGATTGAGAAGGCGTTAATCCCTTACGCGTCTTCCTGAGTCCGTGTGCGTGTTTCTGGGACGTGCCCACTTCGTCTAGGCTGCGCACGGCGTTTCCGGGAAGCGGGCGGGCGGTCCTCTCCTGTACTGCTGAGCCTGGGAGCTCAGCGCCCCCACCCCCCGCAGTCGAGCTAAAGGTCTGCTGACCGAGCTCATCTCGAGGTAAGATTCTGGTTCTCCTTCCTTCTATTCCGGTTCCCGGATTTCCCTTCTGGGCCTTACCACTGTCCGTCTTCTCCTGCGTTTGAGTTGAGCGCGTTCTTTTTTTACTGTCCCCAAATGGATATGTTTGTTTTGTTTATTTTTTCTTAAAGGTTTTTTTTTGGGGGGGGAAATGTAGGAACAAAGGGAGAGGGAGAATCTCAAGCAGACCCCCCGCTGATCGAGTTGCTGGTGGGGGCTCGATCCCACGACCCTGAGATCTGACCTGAGCTGAAACCAAGAGTCGGACGCTCCCCTGACGGCACCCCCCAGGCGCCCCTGGATATCTTTGTTTCTAACAGAATTTACTCAGGTATATTTATGCGACGTGATTTTTAATACTGGCCGTATGTAGCAGTCAGCTCACGAGACCCCCAGACACTGAACACACGCTTCCAGGTCACCACTAGCTCCAGCACCCCACGGGGGCGGTTCTGGTGGCCCCAGAACGCCGGCAACGCCAGGGAAGGGAGGACGTCCTCACGCCGGGAGGGAGGCCTGGCAGGGCCACACCTCCGCTCACACCGTCCGCAGCCGCTCTGCCCACAGCTGCTGGCGCCTCGGGGACCCACCAGAGGCCCCATGACTGCCCAGCTGCACATGCACACACACACACACGCACATGTGAGCACACATGCATACAAGCACGCACAGACCTGCGCACGCACACGCACTCACATGCACACACGTGCCCACATGCACAGAGACATGCACATACACATGCTCACACACGCACGCGCACACACACACCCCCACGCGTGCACACACGGTTCCAACTGTAGTTAAAATCCTTACAACCGGTTTCCTAGGTACCAAAAGGCGTATAAGCTTCCCCCGCAAGCACGAGGGCCGGTGACCCCTCTGCGTCCCGCCCGCCCCTCTGAGGCTGCTTCCTCTCCGGCAAAGTGGCTGGGGCTCCGCACGGTGCTGCAGGTGGACGTGGGGCGCCCTGTCTTCCTGGGAATCTAGGGCTCCGCCCAGGGAGCCGCTGCGGGTGGGCGTGGCCGCGGGTGGGCGTGGCCGCGGGTGGGCGTGGCCGCCTCCCTGGACTCTGCACTCAGTGGCTCTGGGAAACCTCCTGAGCTCTCAGGCTGCACCTGGGCCCCCTCGGTCCCTGCTGCCCCGAGACAGCCCCTCCTCTTCTCTCACGCCTCAGTCGCTGCACCCCAGCCTCTGTGCTCCCGCCAGGGCTTCAGGGAGACTCCGTGCTCCCAGCTGGGCCCTGCTTCTCCCCGCTCCCCGGAGGGACTCAGCCGCTGCTGGACCAAGAATTGTTCACGCAGCCCGAGTCACAGCCCTGTCACAGCCCGGGTCACAGCCTGGGGACACAGCCCGGGTCACAGCCTGGGGACACAGCCCGGGTCACAGCCCGGGTCACAGCCTGGGGACACAGCCCGGGTCACAGCCCGGGTGACAGCACAGGGTCATAGCCCGGGGACACAGCCTGGGTCACAGCCCAATCACAGCCCGGGAACACAGCCCAGGTCACAGCCCGAGTCACAGCCTGGGGACACCGCCCAGGGACACAGCCCGGGTCGCAGCACAGGGTCATAGCCCGGGAACACAGCCCGGGTCACAGCCCGAGTCACAGCCTGTGGACACAGCCTGGGGACACAGCCCGGGTCACAGCCCGGGTCACAGCCTGGGGACACAGCCTGGGTCACAGCCCGGGTCACAGCCTGGGGACACAGCCTGGGTCACAGCCCGGGTCACAGCCCGAGTCACAGCCTGTGGACACAGCCCGAGTCACAGCCTGGGGACACAGCCCGGGTCACAGCCTGGGGACACAGCACAGGGTCATAGCCCGGGGACACAGCCCAGGTCACAGCCCGGGTCACAGACTGGGGACACAGCCCGGGGGCCACAGCCCGGGTCACAGCACAGGGTCATAGCCCGGGGACACAGCCTGGGTCACAGCCCAATCACAGCCCAGGAACACAGCCCGGGTCACAGCCCTGTCACAGCCCGGGTCACAGCCTGGGGACACAGCCCGCGTCACAGCCTGGGGACACAGCCCGGGTCACAGCCCGGGTCACAGCCTGGGGACACAGCCCGGGTCACAGCCTGGGGACACAGCCCGGGTCACAGCCCGGGTCACAGACTGGGGACACAGCCCGGGGGCCACAGCCTGGGGACACAGCACAGGGTCATAGCCCGGGGACACAGCCTGGGTCACAGCCCGAGTCACAGCCTGGGGACACAGCCCAGGGACACAGCCCGGGTCACAGCCCAGGTCACAGCACAGGGTCATAGGCCGGGAACACAGCCCGGGTCACAGCCCGAGTCGCAGCCTGGGGACACAGTCCGGGGACACAGCCCGGGTCACAGCCCGAGTCGCAGCCTGGGGACACAGTCCGGGGACACAGCCCGGGTCACAGCACAGGGTCATAGGCCGGGAACACAGCCCGGGTCACAGCCCGAGTCACAGCCTGTGGACACAGCCCGAGTCACAGCCTGGGGACACAGCCCGGGTCACAGACTGGGGACACAGCCCAGGGACACAGCCTGGGGACACAGCACAGGGTCATAGCCCGGGGACACAGCCCAGGTCACAGCCCGGGTCACAGACTGGGGACACAGCCTGGGGACACAGCACAGGGTCATAGCCAGGGGACACAGCCTGGGGACACAGCCCGGGTCACAGACTGGGGACACAGCCTGGGGACACAGCCTGGGGACACAGCCCGGGTCACAGACTGGGGACACAGCCCAGGGACACAGCCTGGGGACACAGCACAGGGTCATAGCCCGGGGACACAGCCCAGGTCACAGCCTGGGTCACAGACTGGGGACACAGCCCGGGGACACAGCACAGGGTCATAGCCCGGGGACACAGCCTGTGGACACAGCCCGGGAACACAGCCCAGGTCACAGCCCGGGTCACAGCCCGATCACAGCCCGGGTCACAGCACAGGGTCATAGTCCGGGAACACAGCCCGGGTCACAGCCCGAGTCACAGCCCGAGTCACAGCCCGAGTCACAGCCTGGGTCACAGACTGGGGACACAGCCTGGGTCACAGACTGGGGACACAGCCCGAGTCACAGACTAGGGACACAGCCCGGGTCACAGCCCGGGTCACAGCCCGAGTCACAGCCCGAGTCACAGCCCGGGTCACAGCCCGATCACAGCCCGGGTCACAGCACAGGGTCATAGCCCGGGGACACAGCCCGGGTCACAGCCCGAGTCACAGCCTGTGGACACAGCCCGGGTCACAGCCTGTGGACACAGCCTGGGGACACAGCCCGAGTCACAGACTAGGGACACAGCCAGGGGACACAGACCTGATGACAGTGTGGAGTGACAGCCTGGGGACACAACATAGACACACAGCCTGGGTCACAGCTTGAGGACACAACATGGGGTCATACCCTGGGACATAGCCTGGGGTCACAGTCCGGAGTCATAGCTTGGGGACACAGCAGAGAGACACGGCCTGGGGCAGAGCCGGGGGACATAACATAGAGACACGGCCTGGGTCACAGCCTGGGTCACAGCCTGGAGACACACTGGCTGGGGGTCTTCACACCACTTTGCTCCACTGTCCCCAGCAGACTCTCACCCCCCCCAGTCAGGACTTGGAAAAGCCCAGAACTCCCCCAAGCCAGGCTGTCATCTGGTGACACACGGCCTCTCCTGTGAGGGCTGTCACCCTCTCTCTCCTACACCCAGGCCCCTGGGTTCCTGGGACTCTGCAATGGGGGACCCCAGCAGAGTTTGGGTTGGGAGAAGAGCCCCCCTAGCCTCCCACCTGATGGAGAAACAAGGCACCAGCCCCGCATCCCAGGTCCGGACCCCCGGCCCAGCCCCGCCTGCGCCCCCATCCCCTTCGCCAGCATCCAAACGGCCTCAGGGTCCTTCCCTCCGTCTCCTCAGCCCCGTGCCGCTCTCAGTGGGCCTGGACGCCCCCGCCGCCCGCGTCCGGAGAGGCTGGCGCTGAGTGGGGGACAGCCGGCGTGATCCCGTGGCTGCCGAGTCTAACAAAAACAGACGTCGACTCGAGTGCTTTCCGAAGGCTTGTTTCTCCCAGTGATTTATTTTTACCGTGTCTCACAAACGTCAGCCCTTCTCCACCAAGAGCCTGGGAAACGGCGGTCTACACTAGCCTCTCCTGGGTCACCGTCTTCTGTCTAATCCCCATCCCCCGACCAGGCCGCAGGACAGCCCCCGGCCGACCCCCGTCCTCGCCACCCAGGTGGCTTGGGCTGCGCTGGGGCTGAGTCTGCCACGGCCCCACTGGCCACCTTCCTCCTGGAAGGCGGACAGCGTCACGGCACTGCGAGTCACGCACCCACCTGCAGCGCGTTGCCCCACAGTCCTCGTGGACGGGGCTGTGCCGCCACCAGCAGCGGAGAACTCGCTCACGGCCTGGAAAGCTGCCCCGGGCTCGCTGCCGATCGCTCCCCGACGCTCCTGCCCGCCAGCGCTCCTGCTACCACTCGTGTCCTTCCCGCTGTGCACACTGGCCTGTCCCGGACATTCGTGTCACCGGACTCACACCGCATCTGTCCTTCCGTGTCCGGCAGCTCTGGTTCAGGGTCCCTCCAGGCTGTGGCGCATCGCTCCTTTTTCTGGCTCAATCGTGTTCCGTTTCTCAGACGTGCCACTTGGTCACTCGTCCACGGACGGGCATTTGGGGCATTTCCACTCTTCCGGCAGGTTTACGCCGCTGAGAACACGCGTGTGCAAGGGTTCCTGGGGACGCACGATTTCCCCGCTCTTCAGTGGGCACCTGGGGTCCCACGAGACACGGAACTGCCTGGCCACGTGACAGCACGCCGTGGAGCCGGATCGGTTCCCGAAGCAGCCGCACGGTTCTGCTTTCCCACTGCGGCGCACGAGGGTCCCGGGACGGCCTGACTCGGTGCTGCTCCCCGAGCCAGTGCTCCGGTGCCGGTGCTCCCCGGCTCCGGTGGGGATGCCGCGGCGTGCTCCGCTGGCCCGGTCTGCCTCTTCCCGAGCGCCAGCCCCGCTCGGCGGCTTCCTGTGCGCTCAGCGGCCGTTTGCAAGAAGATCTTCTAGAAGCAGCTACGATTCAGGTCCTCTGCCAGTTTCGTCATTGGTCGTCGGCCCTTTGATGATCTCATAACGGAAGCTCTGTGTGTTTGGAGACAAGTCCGTCGCCAGATCCGTCACGAGCAAATGCCCCCTCCCCTTGGGCAGGCTGGCCTCTCACCGGCCCGGCGGCGTCCTCCCAAGCGGACGGGCTTCTAGTCTTGGTGGAGGCTCCCTTCCCCGCTCTCTCTCTCTCGCTGCTCACGCTCTTTGTGCCGGATCTAAGAATCCTTTGCCAAACGCAGGTCGGGAAGAGCCACCCTGTTTTCTTCTAAGGCTTCTACGGTTTCGGCCTCCGGTCCATGTCACGTTGGCTTCCGTCCACGGTGGGAGACGGGGTCCAGCTTGAGCGCTGGCCGTGTGCCTTCCAGGGGTCTCAGCACCATGGTCACAGGCCGCGGCTGGAATCCGTTGAGGCCTTACTGGACCTTTCCCTCCCCTGGACGGAGGATCCCACGCTCATCTGGAACCACAACTCCAATCCACGCACAAACGCCCCGTCTGTCCCTGCTCTGTGAGTCATCAGCAGGGCACCCAGGCCGCAGCTAGGACACGTACGTCACCCGCTGCTGGCAAGAACGGATGGCGGTCGGTGGTTCCCTGGGTTGGGTAGAGCAGGTAGTGCTTAGAAAAGGCGTCTACACATCGTATCTGACATGCAGAGCCGACAGCGTCCGGTCTGCGGATGGAGACCCAGCCTGCCAGCATCCGTTGGCCAGCACACAGGGGACGGCAGATGACACCTTCCCTCCTCCGTCCCCAGGACTCCCAGCACCCAGGCACCCCTGAAAAGGAGGGGCGGGTTATAAGTTCTGAAGTTCCCGTGCAGGCACACGGCGTGCACACGGCAGGGCCATCAGAGAGCATGGCTGGCTGGGCACCGACAGGACCTGTCACTTCCTCAGAGCCTCTCCAGCTAGAGCGCCAGCCGGTCACCCTCCCACTCCTCAGACAGGCTGCGGCCCTCAGGGCAGGCCTGCGTGCAGCTCAGACCTGGGGCCCCCTCCCCAGGCTCCCAAGGACACCTCTCCCTGCCCCCATGGCTGGGGGCAGAGCTGCACCCGCTTCCTTTACTTTGCTTCCTTTCAAGCAGGCCTTGGCCCTCAGGGCACCCCTGCGGACGCACGGGGCCTGCACGTTCCTGCCGACGGGGCGAGGGGAGTTCGGGGCGTCGCGGAGCTGCCACTGCGGGTGCAGTTGCGCAGCGTGCCCGGACACCACGGACTGCGGTGCCCACGACCAGCACACCCCGGGGGCGAGCTGGAGCACCTGTACTGTGCTGAGGACGCACGGCCTGGCAGAGAGGACCACGGTTTGCCTCAGAGCCTCTCGTCCCGACAACGAAGGTGGAGGGAAGGACGGCAGACGGAGTGGGTCACGGTGCGGCCAAGTGCAGGCTGGGGAGAAGTCCCCCCAGAAACGCTCGGGGCTCAAAGACGCAGCCGGGAGCCGCCCCTCCTTTTCGGAAGAGAAGCTTCCCAGCCAGCTCCTCTTCATCCTTCAATACCCTGTTCAGATCCCTCTGCAGACCTTTGCCAGGGTCCCGGGCCTTCCAAGAAGAGAAGGTTGTGCCCCCGGGACCCACCGGCCTGCCCCACAGTCTGGGCCCCAGCCCCCAGCAGAGTCAATCCCCCCGGAGCACGCACTGTGTCTGAATGAACGAATGAGGGAACAAGTGAATGAACAAGTCAGTTACTAAACGAGCAAACAGGTGCTCCCCCGCGGAGCGAACACTAGGGTCAGCCTACGCCACCCGCTGCAGTCCGGCTCACACGGATGCCGGCCCCCCGGGAAGGCTCAGGTCTTCTCTTTCGCAGGCACCGTCACACGTGAGGAAACATTATGCACACAGAGTAGGAAACCAGAAAAGCAAAAATTAAATGAGATGGCAGCCGGGAAAACGCCCGCCGTGCAGAGCACGAGCCGACGAATCTGTCCGGCCGCCCCTGGAAGTGGCCAGTTTTAATCTGGGTCTCCGGGAGCCGCTCCTGGGGTGCGGGGAGGCTCGCAGGGGAGGGGCGAGAATGCGGCTGCAGAGGAGCAGACCCAGATTCGATGAGTTGCCGGCTCTGACCCCAAGCCTCCCTGCAGGCTCGCGGGACGAACGAGGACAGAGGCAGGGACGCCGCTGTGAGCACCCGCCTGGGCACGCGACCCTCACCCCGCCCGGGGCAGAATCAGCCTCAGCAAGGAGGAGCACCCCTGTCACCGGCAGCTGCTCCAGGTCCGGGAGCCGGACGGGGCGGGATGCGCGGGGACGAGTACAGCTCACTGGCCCAAATTCACGCGGAATCAGGCTGGCGGCCGGAGTTCCCGAATGCCCAGGCGGCCTGGAGAAGCCCCCGCCTGCTGGCCCAAGCGTGAGCCTTCTAGGGACGCTGACCGACAGGTGCTTCTACCAGGGACAGACAACGTCTGGAAGACAAACCCAGCCTCCGGGACGGCTCCTCCGAGCGCTACGTCCTCCAGATGCTCCCGCGTGCCTGCGCCCCCATCACCGGCGCTGGCAGTGCAGGGGGCAGCACGTGGCCGTGGGGGCCAGAAGGCAGGCGACACAGGGGCTGGGCTGGGGCGGAGCCGCTGGGAGCCTGACTGGGCCTCCAGGGTACTCTGGGTCCCGCAGGCCCCCCTCGGCCAGGCGGAGTAGCCGGCTCAGCGCCAAGGTGCACGGGGTGCCTGGACGGGGTGCAGCTGGGCTAGGCTTGCTTCCCCCCCCACCCACCAGAAGCCCAGAGCTGCTGGAGCTCCAGGCAGACTCACTGCCCCAACATGTCCCCAGATGCCCTCAAACAGTCTCATCGGTGACGCTGGGGGCAGGGGAACCCCAAGCCCATCGGTCTCCATCCTGCAAGGGGGTCTCGTGGCTTTACTCTTTCCTGCCCTGGGGGCCGCTGTGACTTTGGGGGCCACGCTGGGGCCTGCCTGGCCCATGAGAAAGCTGCCCTCGCTCCCGGAGTGTCCCCACCATCACCACTAGCGAATTTCCATGCTCTGAGCCCTGAAGATGTCCTAGTCCCATGCTCGGCACCTGTTCTCACGCCTCAGGTGACCTTCACGCGGACTGCGTGGGTCCCAGGGTCATAGGTTGGCAGGAGGGGGCTCCCGGGTAAAGGCGGCCAGATGGGGTTGGCGCCCAGAGCTCCACTCGGAGGCTCCTGGGAGCAAAGGGCAGGGTTGACCACAGGGACCCGGCCGTCTTGTCGTGTGGTGACCACACATCCTGCAGCTCCCCACGAAACCAAGGCCCCAGCACACCCCTGCATGGGGCTGCCGACCCCAGGGAGCCCACCAACCCCACAAGGCCGCCCTCTCCAGTGACGGGGCTCCCGGCAGGGCTCCGGCCAGCCTCTGGTGCTCTCAGCCCGTGGGGAGGCCGTGCTGAGTGCCACGGGGGGCCAGGGTTCCCGTTGGGCCACACAGAGCGGCCCCCTCGACCCGGATGGCGCAGCTGCCCAGACCGCCGCTGTGAGGGCTCCCTGCGCTTCCTCTAGAACATCCGATTCTGTTTCAAAGATAATCCCCGGATGCGGCGCCCCTCTGCTGTCGGACAGCCTGATCCGGTGGCCGCGGGGACGCCGTCGCCACCTCCCACATGCCTGAGGGGATGGGGTCACCACGGGTGTCTGACGCGTGCCCAGCCCGAAGCAGGAGGAGCCCACGCCCCGCGGGCAGCCTCAGCGAGGAGCCATGGGTGGTGGACGCAACGGCATCCGGGCCACGGCCATCCTATGTGAGGCACGGCCTCTGCTCCCCTCTGCCCACAGCAACTCCAGGGGGCCAGCAAGTCCCTGCGGGCACGTCTGGCACCCAGGCTCCCCGCCCCCCGCACACCCCCTGCAGCACCACAGACACCACACTGCAGACGAGCCCACGCTACCCCGGGCGCCATCACCCCATCGGGACTGTCCAGCCCAAGGCCTGACCCAGAGAACAGGAGGCCCTCGTAGATGACCTGGGCGCGCTGTGTCAGGTGGCACCTCGCCGCCTCTGCCTTAGACGGGGTCCCTGGCTGTGGGCTCTTACCGTCCACGCAGGCGGGTCGGGCTCTTGTGGTGCCCGCGATCTGTCCCTTTCTGCAGGCACAGCGAGCCGTCTGCCGGGCGATCATCCTCCGAGGCTGGCTGCTGTCCCGGTCCAGGGTCACAATCTCACAGGTGCCGGCGGCCAGCTGACCTGTAAGAGGCACAGACGCCGGCTGAGTGTCTGCTGCTAGGGAACGAGCTGCGCAGCCCTCCCGCCCACGGAGAGGCCCTGGGGGCCACAGGGAGGCAGGCCGCGTCCCCAGCGCGTGCGTCTCAGACCCCTGCCATCGGGAACACGCTCCCCGAGTGCTGGCGCCGGGTCAGGCCCGCGGGCTGCGCTCCACACAGCTCACAGGCAGCCGGGAAATTAAACGTGGCCTGGTCTGTCACACCCGGAAATGAAAGGGCTGCGTCACGTGGTCAGGAGTCTGATGGAAGGAGCCGGCCTGCACGGAGCAGGGCTGTCGGAACCAGGCTGGGCCCCGGGGTCTCCACGCAGCCTGGCCCGAGGGCAGAGCACGCAGCGAAGACCCTCGCCAGGTCTGTGAACAGCGGTGAGGGAGAAAACCCCACCGTCCAGGGCTGGCCGAGAGCAGCGGGGACCCGGCGTCACCGGCCACGCCGGGCCGTCCGGGGCCTCCTCTCCCCCACAGGCTGGTTGGTGCATGCGCACACACGCACACACGCACCCACACACGCATGCGTGTGAGATGTGCACGCGCTTCTGCATGTGCTCCTCACTCCTGCTTCCCCACGTGGACACGGCCGCAGTTCCCCAGAGTTCGCGGGCACAGGATTGGGGACAGCGGGGACGTGGGGCCTTGGTCTGTCTCTGGGCCAGCGCGGCACGCACAGAAGGGACACGCTGACCTTGAAGGGGACAAGTCAACCAGTGAAGTGGCTTCCCCTTCCCCTTCCGTCTCCTAAAGCCCAGCGGCGGTGCCTGTCCGGCCGAGGGCCCAGGGGGTCCACATAACGGCAGAGGAAGAACCCCGCCTTCCGCAGGACATCCCTCTGCCTGGGACACCGGTGCCCTCCGCTAAGTGCCGGATGCTCACTCGGACGATAAAGACGGTGTCAGCTGTGGATGGAGGGTGGACAGACGGAAACTGGCCACCTCGCCCCGTAGGAGACGGGAGGTCGTCCCTCGTTCAGCTGCGCAGGTCCCTCCCCGGGCCAAGACACCAGCTGCCCCCAGCCACGCAGCCACAGCCCCCACCTGCACGTCCACTCCAGAGAACCACCAGAGGTCCCACTCGCTCATGGCCTGCGCCTCCATTCCCTTGGCAAACAGTAGGCACCTGCTGCATACTGTCCATGATGTTGGACCCTGGGCCCACGATGCGAGCGAAGCAGATGGCACGGTGCCCCGAGGGGCTCCCACCACCTGGGAAGACCACCTCGTACAGATGCCCAGATGCGGGACGCCCAGCCCGCCCATCACGGGGGGGCCTAGCGTGAGACGGGACAGTATCGTGGGGGGGGGTGCACCTCAGGACAAGGGAACGACAGAGAAAAGACGCAAACCTGAGGGGCCTGAAGGGCAGGTGGGGGAGGGGCCGTCCCCTCCCTGCAGAGGGAAAGCACCTGCGACCCCCAGGCAGCGTTTCTCAGCCCCGGTGTCCCTCCTCGTCCACGCTACTGCTGTCACTGCAGGCCCTTCCTCCCGGCAGACCCTGGGTCCTCCAGGCAGCTCGCTGCACAAGGCTGTCCCTGCCTTTCGGTCACCTGTGTCACGTGGAGGTCCCCAGCCCACCCAGGGAGCCGGGTCCAAATCAGGCATCACCAGGTTGGCAGGACAAAGCACGCAGAGCAGCCGAGAGCCGCCCAGCCCGCCCTCGACCCTGGGGGTGCCGAGTCCGGGTTAGAGTCAAGAGCCACAGGTGCAGCGGCGGTGGGCCCTGGGCACGCCCAGCCCTGGGCTCAGCGTGACTGTGTGCGGTGACCAGAGCCCGCCGTGGACGGCACACAGAGTTTGCTGGGGGCACAGCACAGGTGCAGGACAAAGGAGGCCAGTGGGGTCTCTTGGGCCTCTCCTCCCTGGACGCCAGGGCCCCTCGCCGTGTGGAGCAAACCCCCCTGGGGGCAATGCCCAGCGCCACCCCCGGAAGGCTTCGGCCACAGGCTTGGCTTCCGTGGCTAATTACAGGAAGAATCACAGCCGCTCAGAATGGAGCGGACATGAACAGGGTAAGTGGACAGATGCAGCCGCGGGAAGGCGCTGGGAAGGACACGATGCTCCTCTTGCCACAACAGCGGCCAAAGCCTCAAAGACGTGACCACGGGAACCATGCGTGTGAGCCGGCCGGGCACACGGCAGACGCCGGGGCGCACAGGCCCGTTGGACGCTGCGATCTGCAGCTGGGAGGCCTCTGTCCCGGCCGCTATTTTAAGCTCTGCCGGCGAACAGGGGCTGCTCCTCACTCCCGCCCACCCGGGCTCCAGAGCCCTCGGGGAACGTCAGTGGGCAGCAGAGGCCCGTCTCCTGCTTCCCTGGACACCGTGAGCCCTGGCTGCTAAGTTAGCCACCAACCAGCCGTGCGGCTCCCCACCGATGGCATTAACCGGCACACGAGCCGCGAGAACACCTGCCCGGGAACGTGGGAACACCTGAGCCTAGATCCCTACGTGGAAGGGGGCGGCCAGGCGGCCACAGCGAGGGCACTGGCAAGGCTGCACGTCCCAGAGCACCCTCACCCAGGCCGGCGTGTCAGCGGCGACGGTCAGCCCGACACCATCATCCTCAGGGGCTGCCATGCTGGGGTCAGAATGACGAGGCGGCCAAGCGCTCCCCCCGAGGTCTGCATGTGCACCCACTCGGAGCTGAGACCCAGAGCAGGTGCTGTGGACGCAGGTCCGCGTCCTGGGGCGGCCGTGGGAAGGAACCACAGACGGGGCCCACAGCACACGCTGCATTGTCCCGCCTGGGGAGCGTCCCCCGCTGCGGCGCTTAGGGCGTTGAGCGACTTGGGGTGCTAAGGGAGCTGTGTCTATGAGGGTGGGCACGGCGTCTGCAGGGCCAGGCCGTGGCCGCGGGCCCATCCCCGCTCTTCGCCTGCCCCGGAGGACGAGCGCAGGCCTGCTCAGGCCCCTCGACCTCCGGCTCGGCCTTGGCTCCTGGCTGCGGCCTGGCGGTGGGTGAACGTGCTCACGCCCACAGCCCACCTCCGGGCCCTGCTGGTGGCCGAGCCGACCCCGATGGGACTGTCCCCCAGCCAGGGGGCCCCCAGAGCCCAGGACAGCAGTGGTCAGCGGGGAGACAACAGGGGTGGGGATGTGTCTGGGAGCCGCCGGCTGGGACATCGGGGCCTGCAGGGCGTGCTGGCACCCACAGGACCAGGACAGGCCGTGCCTGGACACCGTGTCCCTGCTCCAACACCAGTGGCCACAGCCACCATGGAAGCCCGGGCCTCTCTGCCGCACCTGCGTGGGCTGCAGCCCAGACGGGCGTCGTACCTGGCCCCGGGGGAAGGGGCTGGGGACGCTCACCTCGGCCCACGGGCTACAAGCCTGGTGCCGCCCCTCCTCGCTGCGGTGGTTCCCTGAGGTGCTGGCTCTGGGCTGGCCTGGCATCGGGGTTCTGTCCCAAGACCCCAACCGCATCGACAAGGTGAGCGCCCTTGTACCCTCTCCCTGCAGACTCCACAGAAACTGGTCCCTCAGGTTTGGTCGCCCAGGCTGGGGGCAGGGCACCCGCCCCTCACGATCCCCGGCCCAGTCCCCAGGGGCGGGCTGCCACCACCCACACCTGAGTGCGGTCACCGGAGGGGCTGTGAGCACATCCTAAAAGCAAGTTGTGCCGAGACCTTTCTCAGGCTCGTTGCGCTATTCCACGGAAAACCATTTTAATTGAGACCTTGCAACCCGCCGGCCCGGTTCCCGGAGCTCCTCCTTCTGCGGGAGTCCAGAGTCCCCGAGGTCCAGCCTGGCCTGGTCCCGCTGCTCAGGCCGGCGTCTGCCAGGTGCAGCCACACCGAGGACAGTGACTGCTCTCCATCGGCCCCACGGGGGGACGGGCCTCAGTCCTCAGGAGGGGCTTGTTGGCCTGGAGAGGGCTTCAGACGGCCACATTCAAGCTGCCCCCCGTCCTCAGAGGGCCACCTGCCAGGGACTGGAGCTGGAGACTCAGGCCAGGAGCAGAGTGGCCAGTACCCAATCCCCCCTCCTGGCGTTTCCTCCCACTGCCTCGGCCCTCGGAGTCCAGAGCTCTGTGCCAAGTAAGAGTGGGGACACGCCAGGAAGCAACTCATCACGGCGGGCCACGGCGGGTGAGAGCGGGCCACGGCGGGTGACAGCGGGTCACGGCGGGTCATGGCGGGTCACGGCGGGTCATGGCGGGTCACTGGGACAAACCTGAGAGTGTGGAGTGCCCGACCCTCGGGGGCGTCATCCCTGCCACTGCCCACTGCAGTCTGAGTTTCAAGACGGGACACAGGTTCCCGTGCCCCCTATTCCCAGGATGCTGATGGGGGTGAGACCCCGGGGCACCCGGTGCCCCAGTTAGGCACCCTCGGGACCCAAGTCCCCAGATCTGCGAGTCTGTGCGTGGCTCCGCGTGCTCCTCAACGAGAAACATTCACAAAACCACAAGGAGACACAACTGACAAAAACCCCCGGGGGTGGTGGGAAGCATGTCCCCAGCGTCCAACGGCGGGCTGTCCGGGTAGCCTGGGTGGCCGGTGGGGGCACCGCACTCACCCCCCAGCCACGCTTCAGGGGTGCGGAGGCTTCGTCACACGTCCCAGCGGCCTAGATACAGGCCGTGCTCGGAGAGGACGAGGCCGCGCTGCCACAGGCAGGAGGAGGCGTCTGCCGTCCCGACTCCGGCTCGGACCCTCGACTTTGGGATTGAGGCTGTCACTGTTCTCATTAGGACGAGACCTGCAGCAGCACGGCCTGAGGCCAGGAGACGGCAGGAGGGGAGGCCCGGCAGGAGCTGCTCGCACCTGGGGTCTGGGAGATACCCGGGTGCACGGTCGCCCTGCACAGGCCCACGGGCCCCGCCTCGCCCAGCATGGCCCCTCGGAGCCCTGCCTCCGCCGCCCGGGATGGCCCTCCGGTGGGTGGAGAAGACAGTGTGAGACGGGGACCACCCAAGTCTGCTGGGACCTCTGGGACCAGATCCCGTGGACACCGACCTTCCCCCACCCCCACACTCCCAGCAGCCCACGATGCGCACCTGCCGCCCAACAAGGACACGAGAGCCACCCATTCACGACAACGGGCTTGACTCACCACACGGCGGGCTGCTGTGTGGACTCTGCGGTGTCCTTCCCGCCGCCCGTGGAGGACCGCGCGGACGGCTGCTCGGCCACGGCCGCAGCCTGAGCCCACGATGCTGCTGTCCCCAAACGGCGGACTCTGGCAGGAGCGGTGGTGTGCGGCCCCACGGGGCAGCACACAGCGGAGGAGGCCGGAGCCCAGGGCGTCCCTGCTCCACACCCACCTCTCCCGACCCACACCGTGGAGACGCCTGCCGGAGACGGCTGGTCCCAAGCACGCCACAAGCGGTTTTGTCCCGACCACGGAGACAGTCAGTAAGAGCATTAAAACACACAGAAAAACACTCGGCAAAACCTGACAGAGTATTACAGCCTCGGGATCTGAATTATGGGCGACCCCGGTTCCCACGGTGTCACCCCTGCACCAGGCCCGCCCCGGGGGGAGCACAAGCCCCTCCCCCTGCAGCGTGGCAGACCTGTCGTGGGTCACCCGCCCGCATCCCTCTGCCTCCTCCCTCACTGGGCAGGTCCTGTCTGGCCAGGAGGACGGGGGAGGGCGGTGCAGGGGGCAGCTCGTGGGCCCTGCCGTGGTGCACCGTGGTAACGGTCCTCTCCCACCGCCGCTGTCCACCACCTACTGGGCCTGGCCCACAACATCCCGTGGGGCCCGGTCCTCCCTGCGGCTTCAGCCACCCACGTGGTCCTGGAGTTTGTCCCCGGCAGGCAAAGGGGCTCCTACACGTCGAGCTCCCTGGCCTCTGGTTCTCTAACCCAGTTGGACCTCAGAGGAGTCAGCTAGATGTGTGCAGCAGACCACTACACCCAGGGCCGGCTCGGGGACAACCCAGGGGTGTGCAGGAGGGGCAGTGAGAGACGGAGAGAAATCAGGAGCGGACAGAAGTGTCCCCTCCGACCAGGCAGCACCAGCAGGCCACGTGCAGTGTGCCCGGACCCAGGCTGAGGCCAGCGGGTACAGATGGCATGGCAGGCCCCATGCTGCAAGCACGCAAATGACCGAATGACGGTCCCCACAGGAACCAGGGGCTTTGGGGACCCAGAGCCAGCCCAGCTGGCCCACAGGCCCCTCATGGCATGCAGGGCCCGTGGAGAGCCCTGTGAGAGCAGGTGTGGGCCATAGAGTCCCCCGTGCCCTCAGGCGTGAGTTCAAGGCTGAGACGCAGAGGCACCCATGCACACACTGTGGTGCACACACACACGTACAGACATAGATGTTCACGCATGTGTGCACACACACAGATGTTCACACACTTGTGTGCACATGAGGCTTTCCCCCAGTGGACACCATTGCTCCTTCCCGCTCAGCAGAAGCAAGTCTATTCCCACTGGCCACAGAACCACTGGCCACCCCACCTGCCTGAGGCTTAGGGATCCCTCAACAGTCCCATTTGCTTTCCAGCTGTGCCTCCCGGACAGCCACCAGCCCGGCCATCAGCCCACCACCAGCCCGGCCGCCTGCCTGGCTACCCGCCTGGCCACCCCTGGAGACACTCCCGTGACCACGCTCAGCTGTGCCCCCCATCCTCTGAGTGGAAAGTTCCATCGGTCTCTGCATGCGGCGGGGGATGCTGGGGGTGCCGCCCTCCAGCCGGGAAGCCTCCAGCACAGGCCGTGTTCCCAGAGATGCCCCCCAAAATGGCCCAGCGGGTAGTCAGAGGGCCCTCAACCCCGTCTGACTCCTGGGTCCCCACAGCTGAGCTCCTGATTGGTGTCCGGGCTCAGTGCGGCCAGAAGGCAGAGGGAAAGGAAAGCCTGAGCGTGTGCGAACCCGGAGGCCGGGCCCCGGGCGGCTCCCTGGGATTCCCAGAGACCCGGGGGGGGGGGGCTGGTCCTTCTGTGCCTGTTCCTTCCTGGTTCCGGTGTGGAGTGTCCGACGGCCCACAGCAGTCTTGCCCTGGCTTTGCTTTGCAGGGAACATGTTGGCAAAGTCAAGGGCGGGGGCTTGAACTTGGGACAAAGAGGGCAGGACACGTCTGCGTGGACGTGCTGTCCCGATGCCGCCCAAAACCAGATGGTTGCTTCCTTGCCCATCTTGAAGAGGAGCCGTGGCTCGCCCTGCTCTGCGTATAGTGCCCCCCGACCCTGCTGTCCCCTGGCTGTCCCCACTCACCCAGCTCTGAAACACAATTACGACTTTTTCCAGCTAAGTCAAACGTCTCACGAAAACTGCCCGGACTTGGCTGACCTTGTCCCAGCTCCTGTCACCCGCTGCCCTTTCTCTCCCATGGCCATCCTCCCACCCAAGCCACATCCCCCGCCCAAGCCCAGAAGCCGGGGGCTGCCTGGGTGGGCAGGCGGCAGCCCCCTCCCACGGCCGGGCACGCCCTTCCTGAAACTCTGGCCGGCTTACCACCGATGCGAAGGGCCCCCTGCCCGCTGCCTGGCCTGACTCACGGCCACCTGGGAGCTTGGAAACGAGACGTTCCCTTCCCGGGAGCAGGTAGGCTGTGCCAGGAGGGAGGGGCAGCCCCGGCCCGCTCAGCAGCTCCGAGGGGAGCCTCCGCTCGAAGGCATCCGCACGGGTGGCCTCTCCCAGGTGCTGCTCAGCCGGGCTCTCCACGGGCTCTGCAGTCGGGGCACGGACAGCTGCAGGGACCATCATAAGGAGCCCGGGACTAATAGCTGTGATTACGGCAACGAGGCAGGCTTTTCCCGGCCTCCTGGGCTGCGATCAAAGTCTCTCTAGTTAAGTTCCCTCCGGTGGCTCCACCGTGAGCCTTAAATCCCCATCCCTGCCGTGCTGCCCTCACCGGATCCCCTTCCTGCTCCCCCGGCCTGGGGCTCACGGGGCCGCACCTGCCGACAGGGAGGCGCGGTGGGACAGCCGGGCTGGGCCACAGTGTGGGAGCGAGCAGAAGCCACCATGTGGGGTCGAGGGCCTGCCCGGGGTCACTGTCGAAGCTGCCGGCCCTGCTGCGGACGGGGCACGGCCAGAGATGGGCGCCGGTCCGTGAGATCTGGGAGCCCGCTGCCGCCGAGTGGGGCTAGCGGCTTCAGGAGGGAAACGCGGGCACCTGCCGGGGGCCCCGACACGACCTTCACAGCCAAACACATGGGAAGGCAGCCGCCTCCCACGGAGAAGCAGCCGACCCTAGAAGGTTCATGACCCCTGACCCTGGAGAAGGACGGAGTGGGCAGAGCAGCTGTGGGTCTGGGCTCTATGCTGGAGACGGCTGGGACCTTGGGGCCTTCCTTCCGCCCAGGGTCACCGGCGTCCCCTGCGGAAAGTACCTGCTCACCCCTCAGGTCCAGACCTGCTCTCCCCACACAGGCCCCTGGCCCCCGTCAGAAGGACATTTGCTGGGGGGAGCCAGGTGACCCCGCCGTCCCCTCCTCTTGCCCTCACTACGAGAAGGCAGAGGGGGTGGCAAGAAAGGGCCACGTCGCTCTCTGCCCCCGAGGTCAGCAGGCCGGCTCCTCCGGAGGACGTTCCAGAGCGAGGCAAACCGGTTCTGCAAATCTCACAAGGAGGGACGACCGCAGGGCTCGGGACTGAACCTGGCCATGGGACTGCGCCATCGAGAGGGGTGGCCTGAGCCCTGGGCTCCTCTGCCTCATGCCCACCCTGCCCGGTTCCCTGTCCGGCCTGCTCCGAAGCACAGGGCGGGGCAGAGCCTCACCCCTCACCCGACGCTCTGCACTCGGGGATGCCGCAGCTCGGGGCACTGGGGCCTTCGGACACACGCGGGGTCCCTGGCCTTCACCGTGGCCTGAAGACCAGCACCCCCACCCTCCAGAGCCAACGCACACCTCCAGGGACCCCGTCAGACTTCCTCCCTGCCAGGGACAGCCTCCCCGAGGCCCTGTCCTCTCTGCAGTGACGACAGGAAGAGGCCACTTAGCACTGCTGCCAGCCCCACACTGGCCAGGAAGCCAGGACAGAGTCAACGGCAGCGGGTGCCTGGACCCCTGTGACCAGGAGAACTCGCTCAGCACAACGATCGGGGCTCAGTGCAAGAATGACACAGGCAGCAGCCGCCCACAGAGCTCGGGGGTAACCCGCCTGCCTGCCCAGCCTCGCACCCTGGAGAACAGGTGGCAGCCTCGGCCTCCGCATCTGTGAGACGAGCCAGTGGGACAAGCCCACAACGGTCCCTCTCTGGACTGAGCCACTGCTGTGGAGACAGACGCCGTGGGGAGGGGGCAGTGGGTAAGGGGTGGTGGGGGGGAAGCCCACACCTGCCACGAGCCGGGGGCGTGGGGGGTGGTGGGTGCAGCCGCCCTGCGGGCTGCGGGAGAGAAGGCGGGGCTGACGCACACAGGGAGACCAGCCCCACGTGGAGGGCGGAACCCAGCCTTGGGGAGGCCTCCGCACCCTGGGGTCGCGACTTGGTGGCTTCCCCACAGAGGGCGTCACCCGCAGGGCACAGACGCGAACGAGCTCGGGACCTCGTGTGTAGATCACTCTGGGGGCCCGGGGCATCTCGGAGTCCCTGCAAGAGGGAGACACAGGGAGATCTAAGCCCAGCGAGATGACCAGGTGACATTGGACGCAGAGGCTGGAGGGACAGACACCCTTGGAGACGGAGCAAGGGCCACACGCCGAGCGGTTCGGGGAAGACAAGGAGCAGATTCTGCTGGGCAGCTCCGGGAGGCACGGGTCCTGCCCACACTGCCTGGGGTTCAGTGAAACCCCTTTTATGATGGGAGACCTCCGAACTGTGAGGGTCAGGTTTGCGTGGTTTGAAACCACAAGGGCATGGGCCGCAGGGACTTCCAGACACGTGCCAGAGTGGGCAAGGCTGGCTGACCCGGGGCCCAAGGGCCTCAGAGGTGCCGGCCGGGGAAGGGCGCGGGGCAGGGGTGGGGAGGCGGCGGTCGGTGGGATGGTGCGGGAGGACCGCCTGTGGGGCCCTGGGCCGGAGCCGGGCAGGACGGGTCGCTGAAGGATGGACCGGGACCCTGAGTGCTTCCTGGCCCGGTACCCTGCTCGGAGCAGGTCCCTGCCGGTCCTCCGGCCGAGCCTGCCCCCGACACCCAGCTGCCTCCGCCAAACCGGGGCGGGCCGCACCCGGATGGGGCTGCAGCTCCCAGCAAACTCCTGCGCTCCGGACCCCTGACCCGCCAGCGGAGAGGACGGTGCATACACACAGCTGGGCCCGGGCTCGGTGCACTCGGAGTCCACGCTGCACGTTAAATAGAATCATCGGTGAAGATGCTGCCTGAACACGAGACGCGGTCCCGGCCCCACACCCTGCAGGAGGCTGGGGTCCCTGCAGCCCCACAGCTCCTGCTGGCCAACACGTGGGCCTGCGTGTCAGAGGGGACTCAGGCCCAGGGTCCCCGGGCCACCCAGGGCTGGGAGGGCCGCCGAGAGCCCGCGTCCCCCCTTGGAGCCTCGGCCACCACCCAGGCTCTCCTGCGGCCCCTGGAGACTCATTACAGACTCCGGACCCCGTGACGTCCCAAACACTGCCGAGAACCCTGAAGGAGCGAGACTGTCCCGAGTCCTCCCGATGTGGGAGTAGAAAGGGGGCTCGGCGCAGGCAAAGGGACCCAGATCCCTGCTCGGGAGCCCAAGCCCTCCACTGTCAGGACCTCGGCTCGGAGACGCCTCTCAGGACTCGGTGATGGAGCCACAGGGGGCCCTGAGCTAAAATGCTCCACGAGGACAGGAACCGAGAGCGGCACACTGGGGCCCGCGGCCCTCCCGGCCACAGGAGCCTCGCTTGGCCTATGCCCCCCAGCCCCAGCCTGGCCGCACAAAGGCCGGGATGACCCAGAGGTCGTCAGGGCCTCCCCTGCCGGTCCCCAGGCCTCATCCATGGCAGCTGGGCTCGCCCTGCCTTTGGGAGCGGCTGCGGCTCTGGGCGGCCCCGTTCCTCCTCCAACCTGGCCCAGCAGGTTCTCCGGGGGTGGAGACAGGTGACAGACCCCTCCCCCAGAATGTTCCCAAAGGCTCACGACTCCAAGTTGCATTCCAGAGCACAGGCTCCCCCCCGCCCCCCGGTCTTCACACGTGTCCCACCCCAAGAAGGAGCACCTGCCGGCCTGTCCCCGCTGGCGGCCCCGGGCACCCAATTACATCAACAAGGGGGCATGGTCTCGGGGCTCCCTCCGGAGGGCCCTCCGCAGGCCTGGCTGCTGGGGTTGGGCAGTAACCCCCTAGGAGCCCAGAGTCCAGGCCCCGTGGGCAGCATTTCCGCTTCCTTCCCCGGGACTGGATTCATCCCCCCGCGTTTCGGGGCCCAGGGTTCCGGATGGCCCCAGGCCTTGCCCCCCGCCGATGGGCCGGCGTTTCATGGCAGGATGGTCCAGGAGGCGCGCGTGCTTTTACTTTTCTCCTCGAGGCAGCGATCACCACCCGAGACGTCCATTACGGAGCATCTCATCGCTGTCCAGCTGGCTACCAGTCAATTATCCCCGGTAATGGGCCCATTAACGAGGCGTCGTCCCGCCTGGCAGGTCCACGCCGCGGCCCTGGGCAGTCCCGGCCGGGCTGGAACGCTGCTGGCACAACGTCGTAAACTCTGGCTAATTACGCCGCAGTCGATGACTTCGCAGGGGTCAGCGAAGGCGCCGGCGTCGCGCTCCAGCACGCAGCACCCTGGGGCCGGCTGGGGACTGCAGCAGAGCCCGGGCCAGCCTCCCGGCAGACGCACCCGGGAGACAGGGCAGGTCCTCGGAGACACGCTCCCGGCGGCCCCACATTCTTAGACTGAGCCCACAGCCCCCCCGTGAGCCACGGCCTGGCGTGGCCTGGAGTGGGAAGGGAGGCCAGCCCTCCCTCGGTTAGAAAGGGCCCGGCCCTGTTCCGTAAGCGGAGCCCTCCTAGAGCGTCCGGGCTCTGCTGTGTTAGCTCCTCCCGGCTCCTGTCCCTACCCTCCCGCCGCACTTCCTGGCGACGGCGCCTCGGCCCAGGTGGTCTGGCCCCATCCCTCCACGGCAGGCAGCAGGAGCTGGGGATCTCCTGGCCCCCGGATCCCAGAGGGGCCAGCAGGGTCACAGGGTCTCTTGCACAAGGGGCTCCATGTGCACCGATGGGGCACGGAGCTCATGGCCATTACCCTGGGACACTCCGGAACAGCCTGTGGCCGGTCCTCATTCCCACGACCCGGGGTCACTGTGGGTAGCTGAGCCACTGATGACCAGAAGTGCCCCTGCTGGGCTGACAAGTGAGGCTCCCCCACCCAGCGGTCTGCCCTCCACCACAGGAGGCCGCAAGCCAGGCCTCGTCCTGGGGGCTGCGGACGGTCAAGCAGATCCTCCCCTGGGCCGGGCTGACCCCACCGGCCGGGCGTTCAGGCTGTGAAGCCCACACCTGTCGGCCGAGCTTGCGGCTGCCTGCCCTGGGGCCAGCGCCTCCCCGGCTGAGAACCGGAGCCTGACGCCTGCTCCGGGATCCACCCCGGCTTCATGTGTCCTTCCGGCCCTTCCTGGACCCTGGGGACCCAGGGGAGAAATGGGTTCACCGCACCCAGCTGCAGCTGGGATGGGGCCTGGGGGGGGTGCTGGGAGGGGGGCCGTAGCTGGGAGGTGGCAGGAGGGGGGGTGGGAGGGGTCGGGACAGGGGCAGAGGAACCAGGCTCCGAGCAGGGAGGTGGTGGGAGGGGGCAGGAGGGGTGCAGAGGGACGGGGCCCCAGCTGCTTCAGGCGCTGTGACCTTCAGGGAGGGGAGGGCCCGGGCTGTCCAGGCCCTCTGACCTTCCTGCGCCGGCAGAGGGCGGCCCTGGAGGGCGGGCGCTGGCCTGCGGCTCCCACGTGGTCTGCAAAGCTCTGCCTCTGTGCTCTGCTGTCTTTCAGGATATGCAGGAAACAAGCCAAAAAGGGTTAAGACCACGTTGGAGAAACCACAATTTCCACTCAGGAGTCAACGCAAAGGCCCGGACGCCCCGGGAGTGCTGGGGTCCTTGGGTGGCCTGGGGCGGCAGGGGAGCCCGCCATCCTCTGGGAGGAGGGAGAGGCCTGGCGGGGGCTGAGATGCCTGCCCGCAGGCCGCTGTTGAAGGGGATCCCACCGGGAGGGGAGCCAGCCCGGGGCCCCAGAGCCCACGATCCTCACTCCCGATGGCGCCTCCTCCTCGGGGGTGGGGGGCCGCAGGGCCCGGCATCCCCTCCCCAGGTCTCCTTGCTTTTGGGGAGGGGACCCTCCGTGCACGGGGGCCCTGGAGGGGGCCCGGCTCTCAGCCCCCGCACGGCAGAGCCCTCTGCTTGTCTGAACGTCCCGCTCGACCCTGTGACAGCACGTATAGCCGCGAGACGCTCCCCCGGCCGTTCCTGGAGGTCGTGGCCGTGGGAGGGTGTGTCCGGCACGTGGCTGTTTGTCGCAGAAAGCAGCACCCGCCGAGGAACCGGAAGGGCTGACCCGGCCCATCCCTCCCTGGCTCGGGCACCAGGAGGCAGAGCGTGGCTGGGGGCACCGCTGCTGGCCCTCTACGGCAGCATGCAGGGGTGGGGTGTGTGGGGTCTGTGACCCGGCCTCATACCAGGCGGCCTGGGGTATTCGTCCCCACGCCCTGGCCCCGCTCCCAGAGGGGACACGGACCAGGGTCTCGGCTCCTCCTCCTCCAGTTTGAGCAGGGCACCCGGGGACAAGCCTCTCCGGCCATTGGCCAGAGGCCCGTGGAGGCTTCCGGGGCTGCCCCGCCCTCCCAGCCCACCCAGCCCAGCCCCACGCTGGAGGCAGCTGGAGGGAGGCAGGTGCGGGGATGGGGGCTCCGTGCAAGGAGCCGTCAGCAGGGTCGAGAGCAAGACGCGTGGAGGCAGTGGGCAGGGACCCAGGAGGGCCTGCGGGGCCGGAGCTCCAAGGCCCTCCCAGAGGACTAGGACCCAGTGGGCAGAGGCTGGTGTCCCCGTCCCTGTGCGGGCACAGAAGCACACCTGTGTTGACAAATGCGCCCCACCCCCCGGCTGGGTGTCCCTCCCAAGCTGACCCCCTCCCAGGACCTGCAGGCCAGACCCGGCCAGGTGGCAGCGCTTCCTGCTCTCCCTTTGGGGGAGGCCCCCACCCTCCCTGAGCCTCTGTCTCTGTCTGGGTGGTGCGGGTCACAAGGCTAAGACCACCCCACGGGCAGCCTTTCCACCCTGTGCCCGGGGCTGTGGCCCTCAGCAGTCGTCCACCTGCAGGCCCCCACCGCCCCCAGTGAGGCCAGGGAGGACCCGGGAATGAGGATGTCCAGCGGGCAACGTCCTAATGATCTGGAGGAGGCCCCTTGGGCAGCACGGCCGGGACACCCACGGCTGCGGGTTGTGCTTCTCCCAGCCAGCACCGTGGGGCCCGTGGACGCAGCACACGTCACCGCTCCTGGAGCACGTGGAACGTGCCTCCGCCTGGGAAGGTCAGTCCCCCAGCGCGTGCCGGCCGCAGGGACTGGTGACGGAGAAGCTCCCTTGCTGCGGGGGTGTGGCTGCCACGGACTGTGGTGTGTTGGGAAGACCCACGCTCGGGACACCCACGACGGCTCGGGAAAGACAGATCTTTCCTAACCACGTGTGGCCTCTCTGGTGGGCTTTCTTCGGACAGCATGGGTGGCTGGTACTCACGCCGAGCTACTGATCAAAGAACCACGTCTCCCAGCCCTGGCTCACACCCTCTGGACCACAGGGAGCCGTGGGACCCGAGGGCCGGTTACCTGGGGGATGGCTGGTGTGGCCTACACCGAGTGGCCTGGCCACAAGACAGCGGCAGACTGCACACTGAGCCAACCGGTCGCTGACAGCGCAGCGAAGGTGATTCCACGGAGGAAAGCTCCCTCTCCGGCGGAAGGTGCTGGAATCACTGGGAGTCCGACAGGCAGGAAGTGAACCTGGACTCCGACCTTACACTGTTCGCAAAAACTAACTCAAAATGCAGATCTGAATAAAAAACACAAGGACGTAAAACTTCTAGAAGAAAACGCAGGAGAAAATCTACGTGACTTCAGGCTGGTGACGAGCTGTTAGCTAAACCGCCCGAAACACGACCCGCGGCCGAGAGCGGGCGGTACGGGGCTTCACTAACGTCACATGCGTCTGGTCTCCGAGGGCCGCGTGCGGAGCAAGACGGGGAGAGAGTCCTTGCGGACGACACGCATCGGACGAACGGCTCGTGTCCGGGAGGTGCACGAACCCTTAAAACGCAGCCGGAAGAGAGTGAACGACCATGTCGCACGACGGGTGCCTGATCTAAACGGACGCCTCCCCCAGAAGGACAAACAAGCACAGAGACAATCTTCTCCAGGGTCCGTCACCTGAAAGCCTCCACCGGGAGCAAGGAGAGGGGAGCACGGATGGTCAGAGCGGCCAACGTGGTGACGCCGGCCGGCGAGCGGGCACGGGGCGTGGGGTGGCCCTCGCTCGCTGCAGGGGGAGAGGGCCCTGCTGCGGCCGCTTTGGGGACGCTCGCGCAGGCTCTCGGCAGCCAGACTCCTGCTCCTCCTGCGCCGTCGCGACCGGCGGCCGGGCTCCTTGGTAGGTGTCCCGTGGACGTTCACACCCACGTCCGCCTGCGAGTGGTCACGGCCCCTTTCTATTCCCTCTTGCCACAACCTGGAAGCGACCCAGAGCACCTTCGGCAGAGGCTGGATAGACAAAGAGGGGTGCCTCCAGGCAACGGGACACTGCTCGGCGCTACGGAGAAATGGGACACACGGCCACGGAAAGACACAAGAGCCATCAGCGCACGTCACTCAGCACAAGAAGCCAGTCTGGAAAGGCTACAGGATCCCAACTCTACGTCGTTCTGGAAGAAACAAAATGATAGAGAAAAGGAAACACGCGGGGGCTGCCAGTTTGCGAGGGGGGAGGAGGAAGGGGGCGGCGACGCAGGGGGTGCTTCCGTCCAGGAAAACGGTTCTGCGTGACACGTACTGCCAGGGCGCCACGGCGCGCCACGCACCTGCCGGAAACTGCCACCTCTCGACACAGCCAGCGACCCCGAACCCATGGACTTACAGAACCCATGCTGGGGTGCAGAGGCTGTTGGGAGCCCCCAGCCCTGTGACAGGGTGGGACCCTGACTGCGGGGGGGGACACTGAGATGTCCTGCACGGGCGGGGGCCGTCAGAGCCGCGGAGACGGGAACCGGGCAGTCGTGCCGTCTCTGGCCAAGGACGCCGTTTCCCGCGGGGACCCAGGGCACCGCTCTGCTGCTGCTGCAGGTCTGCACCCGGGTGGGACCCTGTGGGCGGGGGAGGCGGACAGAGGGGCCTGGCCTCACGGGGTTGCAGCGGGAGCTTGGACCGGCAGGGGCGGGAGGCTGGGATGGCGAGCCGCGGGGTTGGGTCAGTCGCGTGGACTCGTGTGGGGCGAGCACACGCGCCCTGTCCCGTCCGCTCTGAGACGCCCGCCAGCAACGAGGACGGGTCCCCCCGGTGCTGGTCTCGAACACCGCCGTCCACAAAGGATCCGGGACTCCTCGGAGAAAGGGCTCATTTTCGGACAGCGTAAGGAACACCCAGCCGGCAGTGCCACGTGGACCAAAGACGGATGTGCTCGACCAACACACCAGATACCTGGGGGGTGAGGGAGGTCCCAGGGGCCAAAGCAAAGACCCGTGAGCAACCACATCAACGAGGCAGTGGGTCGGACTCAGAAATGCCGTCTGTCTGTACGGTGTCCACAAAGGTGTCCGTCTGTGATCAAGCAGGTAGAAGGAAACGGAAAGGCTGGAGAACGTGCATGGACGTCTGGGACGTCTGTCCTCGGGGTGGCGGGCTGCGCGCCCTCGGGTGCCTTCCGTGCCCAGAGAACAGCATGGAAGGAGCAGAGACCCGTGACCACGGAGGAGCCACGTGGACAAGGGCGTCATCACGGGGGTCGGCCACGTTCACAGCATAGGCCCTTACGTGACAGGAGGAGAGGGGCACTTCACCTCCACGGTCTCCGTCCCCCAGGCCACAAGCCCACAGCCATTCTGCAGACCCCTGCCCGCCCCCTCGACACGGCCAAGGTCATCAGACATAAGGAGCCGCCCCAGCCAGGAGAAGCCCAAGGAACCGAGAGGACTGGACGTTTGTGGCGTCCTGGATGGGATCCTGGGCCCAAAAAAGGGGCAGCAGCCGGAGCCACGGACTTCAGTTAATGACGGTGCAATGAACCTCTTTCTGCGGTTGTGACAAAGGCCCAGGCGGGGGTGAGTAGATGCTCCTGACAGAGGAAAGCGGCTCACGGGAACCTTCTGAGCTATCACCGCGATCTTCCCGTGGACCTAACACCTTTCTAAAACCACAGCCGCGGGCCCGGGGATGCCGAGCCAGCCTCTGACGCAGAGCCGGGGGCTGGGCTGGGCCCCACGGGCCTGCTTGGCCACACGTCTGTCCCCAGGATTTCCCAGACACAGGCAGAGCCCAGCCACAAACGACCTCAGTAAATGACCTCGTTCCCTCTGCCTCCCCCCATCCCTCCGGACCCGGTGCGGGCACTTCTGGTCCCAACGTGACGTGCCCCGTGCCAACGTGCATGAGCTACGCCCCACCATCGGCCGGCAGTGACCCTCACCAGAGTCAGGGTCAGGAAACAGGCCACGAAGAAAATGCGCAAACCCTTCCTTGTCCATGAGCGCTTCTGCCGAGGTCAGAGGCGACGGCGGCGGGGAGCCCACCTCAGCCACCCCGAGACAGCTCAGGAAAGGACACTTCTGGGGGCCGGGCTGGCTTTGGGTCAGGCGGTTACAGAGATTCTGAGCACCAGCTAGAGAGGAGACGCACAGCTGAGAACCACATATGACAGAGCAGCGTGGGCTTCTGTAGGCCCTGGCCGTGGGCTTCCCCGACGTCCACTGCGACGCACACCGTCCCCGGGCCTCAGTGTCGGCCCGTTACCCGGCGCTGAGATGCTCTCCGCCTGCCTCCCTCAGCCAGGCCGTGGCGGGACCGGACGCCTGTCTGCTGAGTCCCTGGGGCCACGCTGGCAGACTCTGCCGCGTCCTCCATCCTGTGTGGCCGCTGGGCTGGCCTGGTCCGTGCTGCGGTGGGGGGAGGGCACTTAGTGCCGCCTGGGACCCCCGGAGGCAGGAGGGAAGCGAGGGTGGGCGGGCAGCCTGGGTCCTGGAGCACTGGTCTGGACAGATCGGTCAGAACCTTCTGGAACTGGGGCCCCGGGCTCAGGCCCTGATGTCCGGCTCTCGGAAGCATGAGCAACCTGCCACGGGACACAAGGAAGGCACGGGGCAGGAGGGGGAAAGACATCCATAGGACAGCAAGGACGCCGTGATCGGGATCACACAGTGATGCCCGAGTGACAGAACTGCCTCCTCCCGCCCCACCCCCCGGCTGCCCCGAACTGGGGGGCCGACCTTGTTGGAATGTCAGCATTTCGGTAAGACGCCCGCAGCTCAGGGCCCACAGAACCTCGGGACATGGGGGTGGCCATGCTTGAGACTGTGGGGGCGGAACGGGATCCTCCCAGCACCGTGCCCCATCCCCCTGCTAGCCCTCGGCTGGACCCCAGACACGCGCATCCCTGAGCAGTGACCGCTCTGCACCGTAAAGGAAGCATCTGCCGGGTTCACCCAAGTCCTCATGGCCTGGGGTCCTGCGATCCGGGGTCCGCTTCCTTCCCACACTCTGGGGTGCACCCGGCCTGCAAGGGACAGATGGGGCCTCCAACCCCACCCTCGGCCCAAGAAGGGGAAGGCGCCAGGTCTCGATTTCAAAGGGGAAAAAGACTAGGAATTCCTGGTTTCCTACAAATGGACACACTGAAGCTGGCGGCAGATCGCGATCTTGGAAAGTCTGGCAGCTGACGGGTTTGTCTGTCCCACGAACGGCTCCCCCGCACCGACGGACCACAACGGGCACAGAGCAGCCGGCTCCGGTCGGGGCGAGGGGGGCGGGATGGCTCTGGGACGCTCTGGAGCCAAGGTGGCCCAAGGCACCCACTGCGGCCACCTCTGGGACGCCCCCCATGGCTCAGCAGAGGCACAGGGGCCCCGCTGCTCACGCTGCCCAGGGCCACGTAGCCCGATGACACGGGACGGCCACGAGACCATGCCCACTGACTATTTAACACCAAGCCCACCATCCCCCGTCCCTTTAAGAGCAAGTAAACCCTGAGCTCCCTGCAGTGCAGTATTTACGAGGCCTCTTGCTTCCGAACCGCATGGGGGGCCTTTCTTCGATTCCGTGAACCCCGCGGACGCAAACACAGAAGCCTCGGCTGCACGGCCCCCGCGGGAGGCACCACGCGTGCTCGCGCCGTCTCCCCGCCGTGGCGCACTTCGGGTGGGGAAGCGGGTTGCCGGGGAAGGCTGCTCAGTGCCCACGCTGGCCTGCGGGCAGGGCAGGGGGTAGAGGGCCTTGGGCACAGAGGAGGGCAGGGCTACCCAGCCTGAAACGGCCCCCTCCATCCGAAAGCCCCCATGCTTCTGCCATCACGTCCTGTTTCCGTGCTGCCCTGAGGTCACGCTCACAGCCGGACTCACCGGAGTCACATCCTGGCTCCGACGCTCGCCCACTGCCTCGGTCTCCCAGTGTGACCTACGACACCGGGCATCAGGGTCCTCAGGACAACTGGCCGACGTCCTTGCTGACCAAGGGCTCAGGACGGGGTCTCCAGCCCGCATGCCAGGCAAGGTGCGCTCCATCAATGGGGAGCGGCGTGTCCCCAAGGACCCTGGGGATGCGGGGAACCCCGGGACGTCTCCCAGAACACAGGGCTCGTCGGCCACCCGGACCCGTCAGCAGACGTCTCTGCTGCAGGAGGGGGCAGCGCCACCCAGGGAGCCCATGAGTGCGGACTGAGTCCCATGGAGGGGGTGATCGCGGAGGCTCGTGTTTTGGCCGCATGTCTCCGACCCCCGTCCCACCCTGTGACACGGTCCTGTCACCCGTGGTCTCCTCCCACCTTCTCGCCTCCCCCATCACGGGACCCGTGTGACTGCATTTCAGACAGACACGGACATCCGGGGAAACTTGCTCTCGAGACCCGTAATCTCTCTGCACCTGCGAAGCCCTTCACCCCGGGAAGGAAACAGGTTACAGCTTCGGAGGGTCAGGGTATGACCTCCGCAGAGTTGGGGGGCTGCACCGCTCGGCCAACGGCACGCTGGGTCTCCATGACGCGCAGCCACAAATGAGCGCAGGCACCGAGGCTCCCGGGCAGCTCAGAGCTCCCTGGGACAGAGACAGACCCGCGGATCCCGGTCCAGCCTGGGCACCACCGAAAATCCTGTCCGAGGATGTCCTCGGGTCCCTGCAGGGCCCGTGGGGCTGCCCGGGGCTGCGGCTGACCTGCACGGAGCCCCAGGTCTGCTGGGTCTTACAGGAGTTCTGGGGGTCCAGCTGCCCCCGCCTGAGCTGGGGTTCCCACCGTCCCAGACCAGGGGTGGCAGGGGCAGAGGGAAGGCCTGGACAGGACCGCGCCCCAGCACGCGTGCCTCCGCGACGCTGCCCCCCCGACTTCCACGCTCAGGCGTCCGTCGCGGCCTTGCCGGCCAATTTCCCTCACGAGGCCAAACCCGGCAGGACTCTCGCAGGCCCTCAGACGACATGCACGGCCCGCACGCCTCAGTGACGTCAGGGCTTTAGAAAGACGGGACAGCAGTGTTGGCAGAAGAGGGAATGATGGACACCCCCATCCGTTCAAAGCCAGCAGGCCTCTCCTCCATGCTCTGCTGGGTTGCTCCCAGGGACGGGACGCTCACTCCCTGTGAGAGCCTGAACACCTCTGCAGCTGCGGGGCCCCGCCCACAGGGACCCCAGGCCGCGTGTCCTCACGGGCCCCGCACCCGCCTCCGCGGCCCCAGAGGCCAACATCTGGAGGGCAAACAGCAGCACCCACGCTGCCCGAGACCACGCTTCCGCCCACATCCTTCCCGCCACGAAGGAACCGAGAGGGGCCCCTCCATTTCCACTGAGCCGTTCACTCCCTGCTCGGGGACGGGTCTCAGGACAGGGCCCTGTCACCGCGGTCGAAGGAGGGTGATTTATTTACACCTGCCCGCATGAAGGGCGAGTGTGCAGATCACGGTCAGGGAAGGCGTCTGGTCCCTGCCCCCTGCTCCCCCTGTGGCTCCAGCCCTGGGAAGGTGTCCCCAGCCTGCCGCCCAGCGAGGACGGACAGGTGCTACCGTGGCACTGCCCACGATGGTGCCGACACATGGGAAGCAGCCCAGGGGTGGAGCGGGGGACGGAGGGACGGAGGGAGGGTGGAGGGGGCACTCTGCACACGGGGAGGCGTCCGAGGAAAGAGCTGCACGTGCGTGTGTGCGTGCGTGGGTCTGAGCGTGTGCGGTTCCACAGTCCCCCTGGGTGTTTCCAGCCGTGTGACCTCGATGGACACGTAAGCAGACGCACTCTCCCGTCCGAGCTGGGGCAGCAGGACGGAGGATGTGTGGGCCCCCCAGCACCCAACACCCAAACCACGCCCCAAGTGACGTCCCCGGTGTCCCGCCAGCTGATGTCCCTCCAGGACCAGGATGCCCACACGTGACGCCCACAGCATGACTAGGAACCACATGCCCGCTCTGGGTAAAGGGCTACAAAGTCCCCGTGGGACTGCCATGAGAGGTGCCTTGGGAGTCGGCGATGCGTGGCGCTGTGGCTCCCCGTCCTGGGGTGAGGCGGAGCTCGCTGTGCAGGGGACACCCCCATCAGGACAGGGATCGATGGCCCGTGTGCCCGCAAACTCGGCGGCAGAGAATGAAATGTCTGTACAAATGAGGGCGACCCACCGTCCCGTTACACTTGGGACCGAGGGTGTGTGGGTTCGGGATCTCCACTCCTGGAATTGGGACTCTCAGGCCGCCCAGGGCAACGGGGCTCCCTGCATGAAGCGGATTTAGCAACAAGTGAGGAAGTCTGGGATCCGCAGGCCACGGCACAGGCGGGGACACGTGGGGTTTGGTGCAGGACCCTTGACCTTTTCCTCCATAGGAAGGTTTTCGTACTGGAAGGGGGGTGAGTGGTGGTCCTGGGGGTGCGGGGTGGATGCACAAGCTGGCGGGTGGGCGTGGGCGCCGGAGTAGCCGCCTTGGGACGCTGGGGTCAGCTGGGCGGTTCCTGGGTCCCCCACCCCCCGAGCATGGCCTGAAAACACGCTGGCACAAAACCACCGTCTAGACCTTTCACAGAAGCAGCGTCTGGGAGGAGGGGGCCCCCCAGACCCCATGACCGCACGTCACAGGCGCTCACGCCCACGAGCCGGGGACGCCCCTAGGTGGGGCCGGTCCTGGGTCAGAGCCAGTACGCGAGCGGGTTTTCACTCCTGGTCCCCCACCACCTCGCCAGGCCGCACTGTCACCCGACAATGGGATGCCAGGCCCTCGTGCCTGACTGCTGTCCACATTCACGTCCACATCCACGCCTGACTGCCACCACACAGCGCACGGAGCCTCCGGAGATGCCTGACGCCCAGTGCCCTAGGTCGGGGTCGGCCAGCCTCTTCTGCAAAGGGTGAGCTGGCCAGCGTGACCCCCAGCGTGGACCCTGGTAGCGGCTCAGCGCCGCAGCCAGGGGCAGACGCAGCCACAGATGAGGTGGACACGGCAGGCGTGGCGTGAAAACGCTTCCTCATTCGTGGCTGCACAAACTAGGCCAGGGCAGCACCAGGACGGGCAGAAGCTCTGCTTCAATCAGTGGGTCCCCGGGGCACCCAGAACACCCCCCGGCACCAGCGGGGAGGAAGGGGGACACCCACACATGCGCTCCAGCACAACCACGACCTAGGGCACTGCAGTTGGGCCCAGTGAGCCCCTGACACGACAGGTGCCCCACGGACTGGTGGGGAGCTCAGGGCAGGCAGGGGTGACAGCCCAGGCGAGACGCCCCAGGGGCTGGTGGGGCACTTAGGGCTGGAGGGAAAGCCCAGGCAATGAGCCCCAGGGTCTGGTGGGACACAGACAGCTAGCCAGGAAGCCCTGAGTCCTGATGCTGGGGGGCCTCCCTGCACACCCCTACATTGAGGGCCCTGTCCTGCCTACCCTACCAGGCCCAGAACTGGCCTCCAGACTCTGACCACCCTCCTCCCGCCTGAGGCCACCTGCTGGTGCCCACCTCCTGCCAGCCAGGGGGGCTCCAGGCAGAGAACCAGGACAAAGAAACCATCTGAGACCACCGCTTGCATGTGGATGTGGGATGGACACGTGGACGGACCTGGGGGGCACCAGGAGGGTCTCCCTCAGCAGGAGTCAGGCTTGGGTTCCGATGAAGTAGAGCGCATAGAGAAATTCGCAGAGAGAGTACAAGTACCACACACAGGGTTCGGGCCGTCCCGGGTCAGGAGGGGAGGACCTGCTGGACCGGGGGACAGGAGAGAGGACGCTGCCCACGCCGGAGGCCGGGGGCCCCCTGGACTCCCCACGGGGATGTCTTGCTGGGAGCCGGAATCGCCCACGAACCCACAGTGCTGGCTGGGAGGGGAGCGCACGGCTCCGTCCCCTTCAGGCTTTCCGTGGACCCTAAACCACAAGGGTCTCGCCGGAGGCAGTGCCCGCTGGCTTCTGACCAGACGTGAGGATTCAAGCACCAACGACAGGCTTGTGCAAGGGCCCGCTGAGAGCCGAGTGCAGGCGAGGCTGAGGGCCGCTCCTGTAAGGATCATGAGTCTCCCTGCAGGGGGCACGGCACCCCCCCGCCCCTGCGCAGGGCATCCCTCCCAGGAAACACGCGGCGCTCTGGGGCATCACCTGTGGGACCGCACTGCCCGCCCGCACCGGGAGACCCCACATGGCCCACGCACCCTGGGCCTTGAGTCCACACTCGGGTTTCCTCCCTTCCCAGCCAGGGGACACAATGGCCTTCACGGTGACCCATGGACTCAGGCTCAGTCTGGGGGCCTTGCTTGTGTGGCGGTGACGAGAGCCTGAGGTGACGGCCGTGGCTCCTGGCCTGGCACCCCGGACAGGGGGGCACCTCGCCCTGGATCCCAGGGACCCACCCTACACAGCAGGGGCTGCTTTCCGCTGGCCCGTGAGGCTCGGAGAGGCCCCGGGCCCCCCAAGGACACGGCCTCTGAGGCCGGGAGCCCCTCGTCCACTGACCTGGCTGTCGGGCTGAGCTCCTGGCTCCCCACTACTGGGGTCAGGACCCTGTGACTTCCCCAACCCCCACCGTCCCCTGCCCGTGCAAACACCCACACGCACACGTATGCACTCAGTGACAGGCTCCTGCGCTCCCAGGCTTGCACTCCTGCCTCTCACAAGCACACACTCCTACATACACACTCACACATGCACACACCCCCAGTCAGAAACCGGCACTCACATGCACACACACGTGCACACTCCCCCACGTGCATACTCCCACCCCCCACAAATGCACACCCACACATCTCACAAATCCACACGCCTACATGCACACTCACACGTGCCCACACTCACACTCCTCACGTGCACACACTCCTACATGCACATGCACACACTTACACTCATATCCCTTAGTCAGAAAATGCACTCATGCACACACACGTGCACACTCCCAGAAGCACACACTCACGCCCCTCACATGAACGCATGCACACTTACACCTCTCATTGTGCACACTCCTACACACACATATACTCACACTCATACCCCTCACATGCACTCCTACATGCACATGCTCACACACACTTATACTCACACCCATAGAAACCTGCACTCACATGTACGCTCTCCTATGCGTGCACACCCACATGAACACACTCTGCCATAAACCTGCACTCATATGCCCACACTCCCACATGTGCACTCCCATGTACACACGTGTGCACACACTCAGAAATTTGCACTCGTGCACACACACGACACTCTCACAGGCATGGACATTGTCACACTCACACGCACACAGCCACACACATGCTCACACTCACCCGACACCTGTTTCAGCAGTGCTGATAGTCACACTCCCACCAGGCGCCCCCTCCCGTCCCCACTCACGTCCCCACATCCACCTCACCATATCCGGTCTCAAACCCCAACCCCAGGGTCCCCTCCGGAGAGCACCCGAAGAGCCACAGCCCCCCTCTCTTCTGGGGGGTGCTCTCCCTGCATCCACAGTGTGTGGCCACCCCAAGGTCCCTCTAGAGCCCTGGGAGCCTCGGGGTCTCCTCCCACAGCCCTCAGCAGGCAAGCGGTTCCCAGATGCCCTCAACCGAATGGATGAGTTCCACATGGCCCTGTCGTGCTAAGCCCGCGGTGCCCTGGTCATCGCACTCCAGACCACAAGGCCCCGTGAGGCTCAGCCCTGCCTACCGCCCCAGGGCACATGGCCCTCCCCATGTGCAGGCCCAACCCTACACCCCCGCAGTGCTCAGCACACTTGCCCTTCCCCCCGCAGTGGATGAAACACCATGTGCCGGTGTGTGGCCCCTGCTGGGAGTCTTGATCTCCCGATGGGAAGGGAAGGAGGCCCTGCCCGCCCCAGGGAGGCTCTGTGCTCCTGTCCCTCTGAGATGTGAGGCCAGGGAAGCCTCAGCAGGTGACCCCGGCCACCAGACCCAAGGCCACTGGAAGTGCTGGGTCCTCTGACTTCAACCCAGGCCACTCTCTGGCCATCAGCCCTCCTTCCGGCCCAGGTCCCACTGGTCAAGGCATAGGGGCCCGGCCCACAGGGACGGTCAGGGCACCGCTGGGCCGGGCATCAGGTCTGGGAACAGGGAGGGACCAAGAGTGACCACAGACCCCAGCAGCACCGGGAATAGGAGGAAGAACTGTCCCCAGCGTGGAGCCCCACGCCCAGAATGGAGTCCATGCGCTGCGAGTCCACATGGCCTCGGCCTGGCGCTGTGAGTCCCAGACTCCAGAGAACAAATCCCGAATTGCAGGGAAGGAGATTTCTGTGGGGCACCTGGGGGGGCTCCGTCGCTGGGGAGTCTGACTCTTGGTTTCGGCTCAGGTCATGATCTCGGGGTTGTGGGATCGAGCCCCGTATCAGATTCTGCGCTGAGCTCGTAGCCCGCTTTGGATTCTCCCTCTCCCTCCGCCCACCACCCCCCCCCCCCCCCGGCAAGCTCACGCTCGCTCTCTGAGACAAATAAATAAATCTTTGAAAAAGTAAGAGAATCAAAAAAATAAAAGAATGGAGATTTCTAGAAGCTGTTGCGTCTGCTGCTCAGAGCTGAACTACGGCAGCTAATGAGGACTGAGGAACGGACGCCCATAAATAACGATGATGAGTAAACCGGGCGGGAGAGGCCTACCGCAGAACGGAACACGGAAGGACGGGGCGACGAGGAGACTGAGGGGCTGCATCTCGGGCACTCGCTGATGGCGGTCATTAGGCAGTGACCTGAAATCCTGGGCACCAGCAGCCACCAGCGAAGGTGAGAATAGACACGACCCCATCCGCGTCCGTACCCCAAAACGAGCTAACAAAATAGTACAATGCCCCCTCCACTGCTCCATGTGGGGTGAGGACCCCCATTTCTGTCCTAGGGGACAGACTCCCCCACCCCGTGGGGGTTAGATACCTGCTTCCCTTCTCCTGTCCAGATAGAAGACCCCCTCCTCTTTCCTGTGCCGGGGCAGGCACACCGCACCCCCCCACCCCGTGCTGGGGACAGACCCCTTCCCCTCCCCTACACCCTATACCGGGGACAGATGCCCGCCCTCTTGTGTTGAGAGACAGACCCTTCCCCTCTCCAACACTGTGCCTGGGCAGACGCCCCCCTCCCCTGTGCTGCAGACAGACTCCCTCTCCTCTCCCCACCCCCCACAGGGGCAGACACCCCCCCCCCTTCTGCCCCCGAACACATCAGGGCACTTCTACGTGCCTGGAACACAGCCGCAGCAGCACCTCTGACCACTAGTCTGGTGCCAACCACTCTCAGGGGTGGACTCAGGATGGGGGTGAGCCGGGAGCCAAGCCCCGTGAAGAGAAATCATTTGATGAAGACGCAGCATTTACAACGTACGGGGCCTGACGGCAAGCGGCTCCCTTCAGGAACATTCCTCCCCAGAAACCTGTCCCTCCGCTGGGAGGTGCTCAGCTCCTCCTGCCCAGACCCACTGACCTGACCTCGGGCAACCCTCTCGCCCCACCCCCCAGAAGCCAATGGCGTCCTCCCCCACCTGTTGTGACAGGTGCAGTGGGGTTCCCAACAGGTGTGTCCGTGTCCTAACTCCACACGTGGGCATGAGCCCTTACGTGGACAGAGGGTCCTGCAGACGGGACCATGTTCAGACGAGGTCATCACGGTGGGTCGCAATCCAATGTGACCTGCGACCTTCTCAGAAGAGGGCAGCAGAGAGACGGACTCTGGAGCAGGGGCAGCCACATGGCAGGAAGGACTGACACGGGAGTGACCTCAGGGCTGGGGTGGCGGGGACACGAGGCCAGCAGCAGCCAGAGGAAAGTGGGCAGGAGAAGCCCCGCCCCCAGGAGGCCGCTCAGCCTGACTTCGGGCCCCCAGAGCTAGAAAGAAGACGTTTCTGTTGTGTCGGCGGCTCCACGTGTGGCCCTTGGCTCCAGCAGCTCTGGAAGAGTCACGGCTCTGTCCCCACTTAGGGAGTGTCCAGGTCCCGGGAGGTCCCGGGCAGGAAACACTTCATCCACCCACTTCAGGGGCCCGACGCAGCTGAACGCTGAGCAGACCTCCCCGGAAGCTGGCCCGGCGCGCACTCCACGAGGACCCCAGCCCAGGTACACCCCAGGCCTTGTCCCTTTCTTCGCACTCAGACAGTGTTACCACGGCTCAGGGCCTTCCCCAAACCTGCCCCCTTTCTCCAGGCCTCAGGCAGGCAGGCAAACGGTTTCACCCCTGCTCAGCATCCCCCGGTCCCCACAGCCCGCCCACATGCTCACCCACCCTGACGGGGCCTCCCACGCTGGACACACCACGGTGAATGGCCACGTGTCAGGGTCCAGAATGTGCAATCAGGGCTCAAGGAGTGTATTAAGGGCTCTCATCTACACGCCCCAAGGCCACAGTGTCTGCAGCGAAGCAAGGTGGCTCCCCTGGGCTCCTGTGCCCTCTGCTCCAGCCCTGCCTTCCCACAGCACGGTCAGAGGTCAGACGGCTGTTCATTCACTGATGGGACCAGTTTGCTGAGAGTGGGGCCTGCCCTCCACCCAACCAGCCTCCTCTATGTCCAGGCGGGTAAACTGAGTCAGGGCAAATGTCAAAAAGAGCCTCTGCCTTCCACAGGCATTCCTGGGCGTGCCATTCCTGTTGGCGGATCTGTGCCATGTGGCCGCTCAGGGTGGCACGATCCCCATGGCGTGAGCCTAGAATACCGGGGAGCCCCCGAGCCCCACCTCCTACCATCTAATGCCCTTCCCAGGGTGCCAGGCCAGAGAAACGGAGCCCTTGCTTCCCACAGACTTCCCAACATGCTGGCTGTGGGGCTCAGTTCTGGGTGGTGCTTGTCTCAAGCACATGCCTTGTGCGGTTCTGACTTTGAATTGTGAAGCCTGCTGTTTCAGATCTCCATCATCGTGACATTTCCGCTAATGCTCTGTGAACTTGGCAGGATTTACTGACAGCCCTCCTGCATTCCGGGCAGTGTGGTTTACAATTTTCCAATAACTGGACTTGAAATGTCGTCTGCACTGAATATCAAAGGTGAGACATCAGTACAGACCCTCGTGCGAGCTCAGGTGCACACGCGGTGCCTGGAGGAGGGGCTTCAGCAGACCCTCCTACTCTTGTTCCTCAGGACCACAGGGCAGGTTCAAGTTCACTGATCAGTGGAGCCATGCCCCCAAAGAGAAAGCTCCAGTGCCCTCTTGTTTGGAAGGGACGCCATCCTGACAGCAACCAGGTGTCTCTGTGTTACTGCCCCACCGCACTGACCCACTGTGGTTTCCTACTCTGCCTCTGAGTCCAGCTTAGAAGTCACCAGCCCCAGGAAGGACCCCCCAGGACCCTAAATGCAGATCAGCTCTATGTTGCTCAGCACCTGTGTGCCCCTGCATCACACAGGCGGCGAACCAGATGTGCAAACATCCTCATCAAGGTGCGCCCCTCTGCATCCAGCCTGGACATGTCTGCACCTGGACTGCTCCTCCTGCAAGCTTATGGGGCTCACCAGGCACGGAGATCCCTGCATGGGGTTCCAGTCCTGGATGCTGAACTTGACCCCTACCTGCAGCACGATGCCCGTGCCAGACAGGAGGGTAGCCATCCCTCCTGGGATCCAGACAGAGTGAACCTGTGTGCTGTGTGCACACGACTTCAAAGCCCTCGCCAGCTCCCTGCTAGCTCTGTGCCCTCAGACCTGCCTGCTCCAGGATGCAGGGCAAACAACTGGGACATGGCCGGTTCCACCAAGCCTGGGAGCCTGAGGCAGAAAACACCCGTACGACCTTGGCTTCCTCAAACAGGCCGTGGAGGCCATGGGAGAGGCCGGCAAATAAACCCACCGACTCAGGACGCCCCCTGACCCCAGGTACCCAGTTACCACCTTTCCAAAAACTGAAACTAAGAAGATAATCCAAACCGAAATAATCCAAACAGCCCACGTGGAAAGAGTCCACCAGATAAAAGTGGTGGAAGGGCACTGGTAGTCTCTGGGTAGTGGGAAAGTCAGAACATCCTGTCACTCTTTACCTATGTTCCTACTTTTCCATTGTGAGCATATCATATATTTAAAAGCCGATGTGATTTTATTGGTAGAGTGGACAAGATGCCTTCTGGTTCTAAAATTTCACACTTTTCTTTATTCACCCTGGCTTCAGATTCCAGAAGGAACCTCAAAGGTCCAGTCCCACTGGTTCGTCCTCCTCCCAAAGAGTTGCCCCCGACAGCAGCTGGGACTGACATCTTGCTAGCTATAGCCGAAGGGCTTACCAGCTCTCCCCAATACCTTCACATGAACCCAAATCCATGTTCCTTGTACAAGTAAGTGCCTGGCACATGTAGCTCCTAGGAATGTCCCAAACCCTGTCCATGGTCAGATATTTTGAGTCCAAACCAGGGAGCAGAACACAGCACCCACACTGCTGTGGGTTGTGCCCTAACCCCAGGGATGATGGGGAAACTGTCACTTGGTACAGAGCACCCCTGCTGTTAGAGGAGCCTTCCCTCTGCCAGAACAGACGTTCCTGGAGCTACAGCTTCCCGAGTCATAACAGCAAAAACCAGGGTGCTTCCACAGGGGGACCTCCCTTGTCCTACCTCCTAACATACCCACATACGCACATGTGCACACATATACGCAAGGAAGTGAGGGCTGGAGACAGAGCCAGGCTTAGGGAAAGAAGGGGTAAGAAGAAGGGGGCCTTGAAAAGAGATGTCAGACCTCACTGGGGCATCCTGTAGAAAGAAGGGCAAGTAGGGGGCAGAAGCTGCCTGATGGGGCACTGAGCTGGCACTGGGTCACTCAGTTGTGGGGAGGGGGCAGAAGCAGAACAGGTATTCCAGCCTTTGAGACATGCACGTTCTCTGTGAACACCCACTTATCCTGATCATCACAACCATCATCACCATGATCACCACCATTATCACTATCACCAACATTCATCATCAGCATCGTGATCATCAACCATCGCCATCATCAACCATCATCATTATCACCATCAAGAACCATCATTACCACCTTCATTACCATCATACCACCAATACCAATCATGACCATCATCACCATCATGATCATTGACCATCACCAACCATCATTAATGACCATCACCACCATCATCACCACCATCATCACCATCATCACCATCGATTATCACCCTCATTACCATCATGATCAACCATCACCATCATCAATATCATTAACCATCATCATCGCCATCATCACCATCATTATCATCAACATAATCACTTTCATCATCATCATCCTCATCACCACCATCACCATGATCATCCACATGACTATCAATATGATTACCACCATCCCATTACCATCACCATCACCATCACCACCATCATTATCACCACCATCACCATCATGATCACCATCACCATCAGTCACCACCATCAGCACCATCACCAGCATCAATCATCACTCTCATCACTATCATGATCATCAACATCGCCATCAACTATCATTAAACATCATCACCACCATCACCACCATCACCATCAGCACCATCATCGTCATCACCATCATCACCATCATCTTCACCACCACCATCATGATCATCCACTTGATTATCAACATGATTACCACCACCATCATCACCATCACCACCACAATGATCATCCCCATCATCATCACCACAATCATCTTCTCCTCAGAAACTAAAATGCAAATGCTCTATAAAGAGAGCCCAGAGACCTTCTCCTTCCCAAATGTACTGCTTCCTGCTCATACCCCTCAGAAGGGCCCTTAAACAGCTCCTTGCATCTTCCCAGACCACTGCTTCTGGGAGGCCAGCAGAAGACTGGAGGAAGGAAATAGTGGGGGGCAGCAGAGACCCCAGTGGCCACCACTACCCAGGAGCTCACACAGCTCTCGGACATTCACCTTCCGCGAATAAACTCAGAGATGACAGAGGGCAGGGCCTGCCTTTCCCGCTCACACTGCCATTCTTGGCATGCGGTCATCACAGAGGTAGATAGGAAAGGAAGTAAGCAGGGGAACTCTGTCCCAAAGCCACCTATCCCCAGGCCGCAAGAGTCCACAGTCAAATCCTCCATCAGCCTGGGAAGCAGCTGAACGCCTGCTAGGGACACCCACGGGGCTCCACATGGGAGCATACAGGCCACTGGTGGCAGACGCGACGTTCTGGCGTCCTCTCTCCAGGGCCTCCAGATACAGAACCCGGACATCTCCAGGAAAAAGGTGGAGGGAAGGTGCTGGGACCTTCTCACGCCCCCACGGGAAGCCCCCTGCCTACGTCCACTGCCTCGTGATCCCACGGTGGGTCCCTCACTCTGCCCCACAACTCTCCAGGCTGGGGGAAACCTGGGCCTTTGGGACCCCCAGCAATGGAGAGGCACTGGCGGGGCTCATGGAGGCAAGCAGGACTTCCCAGAAGCTACCCCACCCTACAGCATCTCCTCCTAAGAAGTCCCAAGTGGCCCTCGGAGGCTGATGTCGCCGCAGGCACGCAGGCCTGGCCCCGCTTCCCGCCAAGCCCAGCACCGGACATCTGGGACGCCGAGCAGCTGCAGCCGCGGCCGCTGTCTGCCTGGGGAGCTCCTGGTCCCCTCGTCTCCGGAGCTTTGGGATCTGGAGCAGGGCCTGCTGCTGCCCAGACAGGCTGCCCAGCCGGAGAACCAGCGACCAGCACCGGAGCCGGGAACGATGCCTGCGGTTCTAACTCAAAGTCTTTTCTGCTAAATGGAGTCGCCTCCCCGGGACAAAGGAGAGGCCTGCCCCTCCGAGACCTGGTTTGGATCAGCTCGGGGCGCCCTTCCACCATGGCCTGTGCGGCTGCTCCTCACGGGCGTCTGGTAAAGGCCCCGCCTGGCAGGGAGGTCATGCCCTCCTCGGAAGGCCCAGTCAGGGCCAGAAACGGCAGCTGCTGGCCAGCGTGCCTCCGAGCCCAGGCCTAAGAGACTGGCCCTGCCCGGCTCGCGGCCTCCATGGCTCCTGGATCTCAGCATCCCTGGGACCCTGTAGGCTCCTCCCGGGACAGAGGGCACAGGGATGGGCACTGCCTGCCAACACACTCCAGACTGGGCCTTCCCCAGCTCCCCTGGGAAAGTGCCTTGCTGCCCGACTCAGCCAGGGCTGGTGGTGCCTCTGCACGTCCACCTCCAGCAGGTGGACATCTAGGAGGTCCGTGCCCCTGGGCCTCTGACCCCACGCATCACAGACCCCCCATGCGATATGGAGAAGCGACGGCTCCACAGCCCCGACCTGCACCACGCCTGCACGGGGCCGTCAGGGCCAGGCCTGTGTGGGGCGTCTGAAGACGCACAGACACGATCAAGGCCCAGCGAGGAGGAGGGCACCCACGGTCCTCGCAGATCCAGCTGTCAGCTGCGTCCACAGAGCACGGGCCGTCGGCAGATGCCGCCACCTCGGCGGCAGTGACTTTCTGTAACAACCGTGTGGAGGTGAAGACCATCCCAGAAACCGGTGACCCTGCGGTGGGGACACGGCGGGCACCCTCACAAAACGGCTGTGACGGTAAAGACCAGGAGGAATCAAAGGGCTCCGTCGGCGTCGCGAGAGAAGCCAGCATGACCCAGACACCAGTGCGCACCTGCGGATTGGGGAGGACGTGCGCCGTGGGCACGGGCTTGGGGAGTCACCCGCGTGCCAACTCCCGGATGGGGTCCCCGGCACCTGCTCCACGCGGTGTGAGCAAGCCCAGACCCCCCGAGGGGCTGTATGCCCCGGCGCACCCCCACCCAGGGCCTTGGAGGGGAGCATGGCCCCTTTCACCAGCACATTCCCGGACAACCTAGACTCAGAGCCCAAGTGCGGGACGGGGACCCGACCTATGGATTGGAGCCCACGCCGAGGAATGCAGCCTTCTAAGAGGAGGCCACGCGCCGTTCCAGAAAGAGCTTCAGCAAATACCACTAACACCACCAACCCGAGAGCAGGTCTACCAGCACATTCTCCCGTGTGTGTGTGTGTCCCGGGAGGACACGGCGGGTCGCCAGGGGAGCACAGGGTCACAGCACACCGCCTGAACCCGTCTGAGTGCTTGCAGCGCAAGGTGTGCCCTGCTCAAGTGTGTTCGGGCACACACACTCACGCACACTCACACACTCACACACAGCGAGAGTGGAGATTCCTCCTGGCCTCCCTGGGGTCCCTGTGAGGTCGAGAGGAGCCCTCTAGGCATGCACGCCCAGCTTTGGGCTGCCCCTCAGGATGTGTTTGCTCTGAGCTCTGCACCCGCCCCCAGGCCTCCCGACCCACCCGCCACTGTCTGGACGGTCACGGTCCCCAGCATGGTGACACGCCAGCGGAGCGTGAGGCGGGCCCGATGCCCAGGGCCAGGGGAGCACAGCGCATTGGGTCAGATCCCACGGCAAACCGCAGGCTCGCGTGAACACCTGTGCCTCGGGGTCGGCGCACGCCCGTGAGGGCCACACTGCGGCACTCAGGGACGGTCATCACGGGGGCCGCGGGGGAGGGAGGACACGGGAGGAGCGGCCACACCTCCTGCTCGGTTTTCCTCTAACCCTTAAACGGCCCTTAAACAACACATACAATTTCTAAAAATGGTAACAGATCAGCACTGGCTGTGCCTTTGCTACAACCGAGCGCGAGCCTTTTTTCTCTTTCTGCCCCGCGGTGGGAGACGCGTGACGTGACCCTCACCGCGTCAACCACTTCCAAGTGTAAGTTCAGGGTATGTTCACACTGTTGTGCCACCAACACACCCATGGCCTCCAGAACCCCCTCGTCCTCCTGAACGGAAACCCCGTCCCCACGAAACACGACCTCTCCAGCCCCTCCCCCGCAAGACCCAGGGAGCCTACCCGACCCTCTGACTCCACGACCTGACGCCCAAGCCCCTCCCGTAAGTGGAATCACCCTTCGTGTCTGAAATGTCAGTCGACAGGACACCCTGCGGGCCGTCCGTGCAGTGACAGGTGTCCGGACGCTCTTCCTCTTCGAGCCCGGATCCTACCCCCGTTCTACGGACATGCGCGTTGCTTTCCGGTCGGCGGTCGGCGGGCTTTCTGGAGGGGCCCCCTCGGGACCCGGGAAGGCTGCTGCCTGTGCCCCCCGGACACACACGGGGCCCAGAGCCCGCCGGGCCCGGGAAGAGCCCACCTCGGCCCCCCAGCCCACGTCCCCTTCTCTGAAACGACTATCCCGGGAACTTCCGGAAAACCAGCATGTTGTTTTTAATTAGATGAAAAAAATCCTACTGGCACAACCACCCGAATTTCCACAGATTAGCGGGCTTTGCGGTTCCCGGCGCTCACTCCCCTGCTAAACCGTGAAACGCAGGCGCTGCCTTCAAGAACGTTTCCAAAGCTGCAGAACGCGACGGCTTCACGCAGAAGTTGAGATTTTCTACAGGAATGCCACTAACTCCCCCGGAATCAAGCTTAAGTACAGCGGGACGGGAGATACCAGCGCCCGTAAGACCACAAGGAAGGTTGCGTAATCACACTTAATGATCTTGTTTGCATAATCTTGCCACTTAATGAGGCTACGAGATATCAGGTACCGGAAGTTCTACTTTGTTTGGCTTGGAACTCGGCTGTCCTGGGAGACCGTCTCTGCTCTCAAAGGATTAGGTCCTGAGCGCGGGGGCCGGACACAGACGCCGATTCACCAGGTCCCGCGGTCCTCTCCAGCCCCGGGGGCTCTAGTGGGGCCCTCGGCGCCTTCACCTTCGGGGAGCAGCTCGCCGGCCACTGAGCAAACACCTGTCCCCAAGCGCGTCGCTTCTCAGCCACTGGGACGGTCTGGGCGTCCCCGCAGCAGCCGTGCCCAGACAGCAGCTTCTGGCCCCGCGGCCCCACAGGATCCCGGGACTGCTGGGGGCACGCTGGGCCTCAGAATGGCCTCGTGTGTCCGGAAAGAGCACCCCCAGCGTCGCGTCCTGCACCGCCCGGCGGGCGCTGGCGGTGGGATGTGATCGCCTCCACCCGCCCCCGGGGCACGGAGGAACGAAGGAATCTAGGCCGGGACCATTTTGGGAGCAGGGGATTCCCCCAAACCTCCAGCTGGTCTCCTCATGGGGCCACAGGCGGTGTTTCTGCCTGAGAAGGAATAAGGAGTTTTATTATTCTTATTTTATTTATTCTTCCACATTTGGGGGCGGCGCAGGTTGGAGGCGTGGGCAAGCAGCTGCAAGCGTGTTCGGGGCCCCGATGTCAAAGGGAGACGCGTTCACCGCCCCGACAAGCCGACGGTGCGCTCCTATGCTCGGGACCAATGGGCTCCTCTGGGCAGAGCCGGGTATGTCCAGGAAGGGAACTCCGCGCCACCTGCCGCGTCGGTCCCATGGCTTAGGGACACACTGGACCAGGGTCCCCCGGGCATGGTGGACCGAGCTCCACATCGAGAGGTCCGTGTTTCCCTCACTACCACTTGTCATTGTCCTGGACAGGGGAAACTGAGGCACGGGGGCACAAAATCACGTGACCGAGAGGAGAGCCAACTATACCCAGGAGGCCAAGGAAGGGGGGCAGCTCAGTGACTGATGGGCCGGGATAAACGGGTCCCTGGAAGGGCGTGAGCACATGCCCCATGCACGGGTCCGCTCAGGAGACCACCTGGGCCAGGAGATTTGCACACGACCACCCAGGAGCCCACCCACCCCACCTTCTGTAGGCCCCCCACTGGGCATCAGTGGCTCAAGGCCACGCGGCTTCAGCTTTGCCCCTCCCCCCCCCGGGGACACTGTAGGACACAGGGGCAGGCCAGGCCTGCAGGGGACCGACTCCTTGCCCTACAGAGCAGGCAGGGGTGCCCCCCACTTCTTTCCAGCCAGCATGGCCCCAGCAGGCACCCCTGCCTCAGACACCACCGTGGGGGCCCAGTCCTGCCCTCGTCCTCTCTCACCCAGACCCCTCCACACCCCATGTCCCCTCCCCAAGCAGTATGAGGCCTCTCTCCACAGTGAGGGCCCCTCAGAACCCTCCAGACACCTCCTTGCCCTCCCCCACAGCACGGTGAGCTGTCCTCCAGGTGGGCGACCGCACCCAGCCTGCCAGCTTGGGGGTCCGAGGCACTCGACGACAGCCCCTGGAAGCAGGAGCCCGGGGGCAGCCAGCAATCGGGCCTGGGGACCCCCTCCCACTCCCCAAGCTGCTGGCTGTAGCGGCACTTTCCACCCAGGAGTTCCGTTCTAGAAGATTCCCTACAGAACGTGCGGTACGGTCGCCCCGTTCCCACCCTCCCTGCAACATCGGGGGAAAAACTCAAAACATTAACATTTGCGTTTTGCTCTCATGGCCAAGACACACACTTAACAGGGGAAAAAAGTCCAGTTCAACTGACAAGAGTCAGGACGCTGCGGGAAAGCCGGGGATAAAGCACGAAACAGACACACGTTCTTAATAACTTACCAGGTAACATAGTCAAATTGGCAAGAGCCCATCCCAGTTGGAATCAAAAAGGCTTGGGGCAGGCCAGGCTCAAATGTCAAACTGGTTTTCACAATTTTCTTTTAAAAAAAAGAAAGAAAAAATAATTTCCAAAGCGTCAGGGGCAGGCCAGCTCTCAGGGTGGCCCCGGGAGCGCGTGGCAAGCCCCAAGGCGGTAGGGACAGGCGGTCCCAACGGCGCCGGGTCCAGGAAGCGCAGGACACGCAGGACGCTGTGGGCCTGCGCCCTTCTGCAAGGAGCAGCTGGGTCCCTGAGACGCAGGAAGCTGCCGGTCTCCCACCCCACCTTAGTGCCACCCGTGCCCGCCCGCGGCCCCCAGGAGAGCTCCAGCACAAAGGGGACACTGGGCCGAGCAGGGCTGGAGCCTACAGCTCGAAGGCAGGCCCGCGCGGGGCCTCTGGCCCAGGGAGATGGCATCAGGCCGGGCCCAGGGGTGCGCTTCCTTCCACCCCAGCGTGATGGGCTAACAGTGCCCCCCAAAGACGAGTCTACCCAGAACCCCAGGACGTGGGCTCATCTGGAGTCCGCGCCCTTGCAGATGCGACCAAGGCTCTCGAGACGGAATCATCTGGAATCCGGGCGGCCCTGAAGCCAGCGACGGGTGTCCTCGCGCGAAACGAGAGGGAGATTTGGGGGGGGGGTGAGGAGGACCCAGGTGGAGACAGGAAAGATGGCAGCCGCAAGCCAAGGAGCACCCAGGACCACCAGGACCACCAGGAGCAGGAGAGGCGCCCGGGAGGACGGCCGGAGGACGGCGAGCCTCCAGAAGGAACCAGCCCTGCCCACACTGTGGTCTAGAACGCGGCCTCCACAACCACGAGACCACAGACAGCTGCTGCGTGGGGAGCCCCATCTGCGGTGTTTCGTGGCAGAGACCCAGGAAGCTGGCGGAGACCCCCATCTGTTCCAACGTCCATCACGGAGCCCGGGCCCCCCAGCCAAGAACCTCTTTGTCCTGTCAGCCTGGACTCCTGAGGAAGGGACCAGGATTCCTCCAGCGCACCCCCGCGCCTGCAGAAGTCTCCAGGGCTCCCGGCGCTGGGCCATCTGACCCCCGCCCACCAGCCTCCGTCCAGCGCTCCTTGGCCCCGACGAGTCCCTGCCCCGGGCCTCGGTGGGCTCCCAGCAGACACGCGTCCCCCCTGCCCAGTGTCCAGCACTTGCCACGCCCAATACCGTGGTCCTATCCAAAAGGAGCCCTCCCTCCCCCTAACCAGAAAGCCAGTGCCCCAGCCACAAGTAGAAGGTAGTCATAAAAGTAAACATACAGCTATTAAGATGAAAAATGCATCGCCGCGCTGTGCGTGAAGCCGTCTCGGGCGCCAGCGGCGGTGCACGTCTCACTCTGGGGACCGCCGGATCTAAGGGGGAGGCCGGGCGGCGTTTCCGGGCCGACCCGGGGCAGCAGCCTCCGTCCCAACCTCAGTGCAAGGGTCATCGCTCCCATGGCCCCCACACCACGCGAAACGCCACCGCAAGTGTGTGCTCCGTCCAGGCTGTCCCCGAGCCGGAGGGGAGCAGAGCCCTGAGCCCAGCACCCGCACCCAGAGCAGGCGCCCTGGAGGCGAGAGGCCCTCATCCGGGCGGGGGGCACGTCATTCCTCTGCCTCCCCCACTGTGTCTCCTATGAGGACACCCGCCATGGGATTTAGGGCGGCCCTGATCCACGATGACGTCGACTCCAGACCCTGACCTTAATTACAGCTGCAGAGACCCTGTCCCTCCGTGAGGCTGCATCTGTAGGCTTCGCTCCCCCCCCCGCCCAAGCACAGAGCCTTGCCTGCATAGAGCAGATGCTGGATGTGTGCTCCAGACAGGTCTCTGCAAGCTGTCCTGGAGGCAACGGGTCTTGGGAGCAGGGTGCCATGTAGGTGCCCCGGCCTCGGAAGGCTGACGGCAGGGGTGAGGGCTCCAGAGCGGGGTTCTCTGTGAGCAGGGCCTGGCGCGCCGTGTCCACAGCTGGACAAGACGGGTAACGAGTTAATAAAACCCGTCTGCTGCGGGCAGAAAAGACCCTGCTTTCCTTCCTTCCTTCCTTCCTTTCCAGTAAGCTCCATGCCCAACGAGGAACCCAATTCAGGGCTTGAATTCACGACCCTGAGACCCAGACATGAGCTGAGACCAAGCGTCGGATGCTTAACCCACTGAGGCACCCAGGCACCCCAAAGAGCGTGCGTTTCAAAGGCAGAACAGCGTCCTCTAATCCATGGGGCTGGACCCCGAGGGGCCGAGGCTGGTGCGGGCGGTCCAGGGACCGTGTCCTGGCAGGGTCCTTGCACGGCCTCCCAGAGGGCAACTCACTTGAACCTTATGGTCCTGAGCGGGTGAGGGCACTTGGAAGCAAGGGGCAGGGCAGAGGGAGCCCCCTCGGCACAGCTCCAGGACCCCGCCGTCGGACCAGGAGACCAAGGCCCGGGACAGCTCCCTCCCGGTGGCCTCACCTGAGTGTGCCGCCAAGCGGGGGGCTCGTGGGCAGGCGGCTATGAGGACAACGCCACCCTGAGACCGCCCGTGGGCACCCCTGCTGCCGAGACCCGGCCACACCTCGGCTCGGCTTTCCGGGATGGACACCTGCGTTCCCGTGCAGGAAGGGAAACTGAAGCGCCCAAGGTGAGCTCTGGGCCCTACCAGGCCTCATCCCACGCACCGGGGGTCGGCGCACACAGGGCAGGTGAAGGCCGGCAGCCACGGCCACCCTCCCTGTGCCCGAGGCCTGCACTTGCCCCCGCAGGGACAGCGGCTGCTCCAGACGCATGGCCTGGCCTTCTGCCACGATTCATCGGCTTTGGGAGGGATGAGCCCTGACGGCCTGGGGCCCCACCGCTGGGAAGGCCAGAGAGACAAGTCCAAGGGCGTGTCTGTCTCTCCCGCCCAGAGAGCCGGCGTGCCCACCGCGCTCAGCGCCTCCCACCCACAGCTGCCCTCCACGGTCACGGAGAATCCGACAGAGAGAACCGGAAGTAACTCGACACCTGCCGGGCAAAAGGGGAAACACACACACACACACACACACACACACACCCTCCCGCAGCCCAGGTGAAACGGCCCGGGAGCCTACGACCGCTCCCGTGAAGCCCCATCCACACACACACACACACACACACACACACACCCCGCAGCCCAGGTCAAACGGCCCGGGAGCCTACGACCTCTCCTGTGAAGCCCCATCCACACACACACACACACACACACACACACACCCCGCAGCCCAGGTGAAACGGCCCGGGAGCCTACGACCGCTCCCGTGCAGTCCCATCCCATGGGAGGCGAGCCACTGACGGCCCCCACCCCCGCTGCCCCGCGCACACAGCCCAGGCCGGACGTGTGGCTCATGTGCCTGCCGCCCGAGTCACAGGGGTCACTTGGCCAAGACCAGGCTATGGCATCACCGCAATGTCCCACTCGGGTCAAGCCCAGGCGGCGGTCCGAGTCTCTGACGGCTGGAGAGGAGCTTCCGGTGAGGTGTTCTCAGACCTCTCAGCCAGGCCTGGAGGGGCCGGGACACGAGGCGTGGACCTCCACTCCCATTTCCTACAAAACCGTTTGCACCATGGGGTCCCGTGCTCTCAGGGATCGCCGGGAAGAGGCTGTAGGCACCGTCAGGGTCACGCACCTGAGCAGAGCGGATGCAGACCGGGCACCGTGGCCTCAAAGACACCCCGCACCAGGGAAAACAATCCACGTACCCCAATGTCTTCCCCGGGCTCAGCCAGGAACGACCCTGCAGGCAGTGCGGACGCAGGAGAGCAGAATGACCCAGCGAAGCCAGGACTGCCGGGGGAGATGCTGACACTTGTCCCCACCTCCCCTTCCACAGAGGTGACGCCCAGCACCAGGAAGGGAGGGACTGGCTCCTGGACTTCTCGCCAGGTCACCGTCGGGGACCGGAATGTGTCGACAGCGGGGGCCTCGCAGCTCTCGGCTCAGGCCGCGACGACACCCGTGAACGTCCCCACCTGCAGCCGTGGGCCGCCCCTGTCGCATCTGCCGGAGGGACGTCAGCAGGGTCCCCCAGCACTCAGTAACTGAGTAAGTAACGGCCAGAAAAAGCAGGTGGGCTCGGCATTCCCGGACCTGACTCGCCAGGTCTACTTAGAGATGGCGGCCCCCGCCGGGGAGAGCAGGCCATCGGCCCAGACCGTAAACAGGCCCGCGCTCAGCCCAAGTCCACGGCCATCCCTGCCGCCAGGCTCTCGGGGCTGGGCCCCTTTCTCAGGGCCCTGGCTGGGTCCCACAGTGGACCTGTGTGGACGGGTCTTGTCCCCACCCTCGGCCACCGCCCCCCCTTCTGCGGGTCCTGATGCTCCCTTCTTGTTGGGAAGCGCCCTCTGGAGAGCCGGTCCTGGTGGGCACAGACACCGCCGCAGTCAGCGTCCCCAGGAGGGAGGGGAGGCCTTGCCCTTTCCCAGGGGACTCCCAGGAGCCGGGACCCGGAGTCCCGGCAATGCTGGTGACCACGGCTGAGGCCTCCTCCGCTGTGAGCGGCCGGAAGAGCTGCTCAGAGGAGCGTGGGGTGGGGGTGGACCGAGCAGAGACAGGTGTAAACACCTGGAGGGCCGCCGACGAGGTCGGGGGCCTCCCCTTCCGCTACGAGAGTCTGGGCCTGGCGTCTGCCCCCCGCATGCGGAGCCCCCCCGAGCACACCGGGTCGGGCTGACAGAACAGGGGATCGTCTGCCCACGTGTGCCGGCGAATCAAGCGCGGCCCAGCGGAAACCGCACGGCTACCCGGAGCGCGGCGTGGGGTTAGAGCCCCCGCGGTCGGGCACCCCCACGGCCACCCCAAGCTTCAGCTTCTCGGACGGCTCCCCTCCTGCCCAGGAGAGGACGTGGGGGGACGCTGTCCAGCGACCGGCCTCCTGCCGTCACCTTGCCATCGGGTCCCCTAACCCCAAAGGTCAGGTGCACAAGCGTGAGTGAACCAGGGCTCGGGCGTGGCGTCGGCACGGATGTCAGCCAGGCTGCGTGAGGAGCGTGAGTGTGAGCGTGTGCGTGTGCGAGGAGCCCGGGCCGCTCCTGGGCGGGGCCCATACAGAGAAAGGAAACGTGAGTGCTCACGCTGGTGGCTGTCCTGCTGACCTCTGACCTAGCCGGGCCCCCCCTCTGTGAAAACACCTCTTCCGCAGGTGGGATGCAGCCACGCGAGGTGCGGAACCTTCCAGAGCCTCAGCATCGCACCGTGTCGGATGTCAGGGACGGGGTGGCAGAGACCTCCCCTTCCACCACCCCTCGTCGGGCGGAGGCTACAGGCCCACAGGGCGTGTGCACGTGCGTGTCTGCGTGTGTACGTGTGTGTCCGCGTCACGGGGCAGAACGCACGCATGAGCGGGGCGAGGCTGTGCCGTCCCTCCAGAGAGGCTGTGTCCAGGGACGGATCGCGTGTACGTGGGAGGAAGCCCTCCCAGGAGGGCCGGCTGGTCAGGGCAGTCACAGGGTCACCAGTGTTCCTGCGAGACACGCCCGGACCCATGCACGAGAACGCGCGAGGGAAGAGCAGCCACGTGAGGGGCAGACGCACGAGCGGCGGCTGCTCTCCCGTACGTGTTTGTCTCCCGACTCACCTCACACCTGTCACGTCCGTGCAGACACTTGTCAGCTCTCCTCAAAGAAAGAAAGGGGTGGCTTCCCTGGGCCCCGGCCCCGGGCCCCTCGCAGAAGCGCTTTGCCCCCCGAGCACACAGCTGGACCGTAAACCGGGTTCACGGCGACCGTCGCAGACTCCAGACGCCGCAGGACCTCACGCATCCCCCCAGGCACACAGGGGAACGTTGCGGCGATCCAACTGCGTGTTACTTACTAGTCACGCACACAACCGGCCATCAGGGACATGGCCGCCCCGCCCCCGCACACCCGCGGCCCCCAGAGACGGGCACACACCCCGATGTGGGGACCCCGAAGTGAGGCGGCAGACGGGCCGGCTGGGCTCTCCCACATGTGCTCGGAACGGAGGGAGCAGGGGGCCGTGTGTCCAGAGCTGCCGTAGGAAGTTCAGCCTGTGCTCAGCCGCTCCGCATGTGACCGCATGTGGCCCAGTACGGGCTGCGCGGCCCCCGGCGGCCACCACCCAAGGTGTGCTGCATGACATCCCGCCGGAAACCTCGGTTGTCTGTCTTCTGCATTGTAGCTTCCAGCTGCCAGACGCTCAGCCCCGAGGCCCCATTAAGGTGACTGTGGGTTTTATTTAAATCCTTTGTCACCAAGAAATGATAGTAAATGATAAAGGAGCAGGTTCCCTTCCACGCCTTCCGATCCCGCCTGTCCTGCAGCCACGTGCACTCGCCGGGCCCTCCAGGAGTCTGCTGGAGCGTGGGGAGAAGTCGCCAGGCCACGGGTGAGGTCAGGGTTATGGGGACCCAGGGAGAGCGCTCGGTGCTCCAGCTGCAGTCCTCTCGTGCCCGGACACGCACCTGTGCCGTTGGCTCCAACGGCCCCGGGCACAGTCCCCGGCCCAGCACTGCCAGGAGCAGCAGCCCCACGTACGGGACCTTCGCTGAGGGCCTCCCAAGCCCTCGCCAAGGCACGGGGCCTCCCACCAGCCCCCAGCCCACTCGTGCCTCGGGGATAGGCACTGGATTAGGACGTGGAGGACTGTTCTTGGTTCAACAAATATTTCCGACGGAACCCTAGGTTCAGAAATGCGCTGTTCGTCCTAATTCTCTGTGCGTTGTTTAAAATGAGCTGACGGCTGTCGCAAACACGGGGACGCTCGGTGTTGGCGACTAATCCTGTGACCACGGCCGCAATCGGCGACCCGCACAGAGCCGCAGTCCTTAACGGGGAGCAGACGGGGTCGAGCACGCCCCTTCCCAGCCTCGGTCCGCGGTCACCCTTCCCTCTCAGAGTCACTGGCTCACACAATGTGCGGACGTCCAGGCGTGTTTACTCAGTCTCGCTGGGAGCCAGGAGCAGCTGCCGGGCCGGTCAGGCCGCAGGGAGTGCGGGAACCGAGGCCACCCAGCCGGTGCCTGTGTCCTCCGGGGAGCACTCAGCCAGAGCCGAAGGACAGGCCAGGACACCGTGCTCACCCGTCTCACACTCCCCTGCCAGCAGAAGGATTTATGGAGACGGACTTCAACCTCCCGTCCGCGTTCCGGAAATAAACCCGCCCCACTCCTGCCCCCTGCGCGTCCCGAAGCCCCTGAAGCCTGCCGTCCAAGCGGCCTGGGCTGGCTGTGCGTCCCGGCTCACGCCTCACTGCTTCTCTTTACCACTTCTGTCCCTCCTGCTGTGGCACAAAGCACCAGCACAAAAGCCGCTCTTCTGCGGGCAGGGCCGTGATCTGTCGAGTGAATGAGTCGTGGGAGAGAGCTCCAAGCAAGCCTCCGGGAGATGGAGGTGGGAAACCCGGCTCGGATTCCCGGGCTTCCTTACCCCCCGTGGTCAGAGAGCAAACATGACCGAGGGGCTAAAGGCAGGGCTTCCGCCTGCCCGGACCCCGGCTCACCATCAGAGAGGCACTCTGCCCCCCAGCCGGCCGGCTGCAGTTCAAACCAGGTCCCGAGATCCCCCGACACCCATGTGCACGCGGCATTCAGAAGCAAAACACGGCCTCCTGCGTCGCAGGGGAGGGTCAGGGTGTCCCGAGGAGCAAGCACAGAAAGAGCCATCCTGGCCCCGGCGCAGCTCCGCACCCGGCCCACGCCACGGCCACGTCCGGAGGCGCTCTCTTCGGCCCTCGGCTGCCGGAGCCAGGCAGGGCACGGGGACCAGGCCCGCTCCGACTGAGGCTGGACCGGCCGGGGCTGCAGGGAGGGGACCACAAGGCGCCTCCCTCTGCGCCTCCGGTCACAGCCTTATTCATCTTTCCAAACACTGGGAGGCCGACTGGCCAGAGGGGTGCCGATAGGCCACACGGTGGTGACCTGCGTCTCCACACAAAAGGTTAAGTGTGGAGAAACGGCTCCCTGGGGTCCCCGTTCTTCATCCCGGAAGCCCCAGGCTCGTGGAAACGGCTCCTGAAACAACTCTACCCCTCATCCGCAGACGGCGAGTCTCAACTGCCTGCCGGCCCGCCTCGCCGCCTCCCTCCCTGGCCGGCCCGCCGCTGGAGCACAGTGAGCCGGCGCCGCGGCTTGCCGGCCCAGAACAGCCCCGTGTCTCCTGCGCGAGGAGGGGCGGCCCCTCCAAGGGGCCACGAGGGGCAGGTCACAGGACAGGGAGGCTTCTGCCCATCCCCAGACAGCTGGGGCCACCGTTTCAAGACCCGCTAACCAGACTTCCACGAGTCTTGGGACTCCCGCAGTCTGTCTGGAGGATACGGGGCTCCTGAGGACACACCTGCTCCACGGCCCCCCGGCCTACCTCCCCGCTCCTCTACTGCCTGCCAGAGCCCCGGCACGTCCGTATCTGCTTCAAAGTCAGCGCCCAGATCGTCTGTGAAGGGCTCTCAAGAACCCGTCCACGCAAATACTTCCCTCCGTGAGCCCGAGGATTCGCTTCCACGCTGGCCTGCCCCACACCCAGCCTCTGCACCCAGGGACAGCGGCTCTTGCCTCTTGACCAAACGAAAGTGTCCTTACGACTAGAGGCCCCAGGAGGATGGCCGTGTCCCCCAGAGAGACCAGGACCAGTCAGCTCGCACACGGCGAGCGTGAAGCACCCAGAGGGAAGCACCCAGCCTCTCGTAACCAGAGCAGGCCGCAGCTTTCGTCGCATGGCAAATCACACCTTCGAAATCAGGGACGCTCCCCTGCATCACAGAAACTCCCCACATAGACGGGCACTTTCGACCTTGGGGAGAGGCAGTAAAACTTTAACATGCGTTCCTTTCCCACAACGAATGCCTCCCCACAAGAGGAGAGATCCGTGGCAAGGGTGAGGAATGGAGCACCGGAACGAGGCCCAGCTGCCCAGGGACCCTTGGCGGGTCCTCGGATCGCCCCCGCAGAGGACACGCATGACAACAGCCCTCTGGAGGCTCGCCAGACCTCTGGGACCAACCCAAGGCAGAACCACCCACTCCCGAAGCAGGTCAGGGAGCCGGTGTTGCGGGGAGCTGGCCTCCAAGTTCGGGGGGGGGGTCTCAGCGGGCCCTTGCAGGGCAGGGCCACACCTGCAGCCAAGCCCCGGGACAGCCACCTCTTCCCTAAGGACCTGGATCCAAATTAAAGGGAGGGAAACGGACACTAGGCCAGTGGAGGTCACCCGGCCTGGGGCCGGCCTCCCTCCCCTCCCTGCTTCCCCGGGAAGCCGGCAGCCGCTCGCTCATTAGGCAGGGAAGCAGCTGAATGTTGCAAACCCTTCCCTTGTAGGAACCCAGAGCTAATGGGGATCTGCTGCCATTACCCAGCCGCACCGGCTCCCGCCTGAGCTTCCCGTTCACTGCCGGCCAGGGGAGCGCCAGGCAGCACTGGTGGCAAGGTGCCTGAGGGCAAGGGCACCCGACAGGCGTGGGCACTGGGTGCAACTGGGGGGCGGGAGTGCCTGGGTCTGCCGTTCTGCCAGGCCGGCAAGACCGAGCCCGGGCTGTCCCAGGACAGCTGCAGGACAGCCCTGCTCCTGGCCCAGGAAGTTTCCAGGAGTGCCCACCCAACCCTATTAGGACGCGGGATGAAAGGCTCCCCCATCCCAAAGAACCCCCCAGGCACAAAGGGTCCAACCACCAAGTCGCGCCTAAACCAAGTCCCAAGAACCGGATCCAGGAGCTGCGCGCTCCAGCACACTCCCGCAAGGCAAGGGGCCGCGCACTCTGCCGGCCACGTCCCCGCTCCCCCAGCCCGCAGGTCGCCGGTTCCGCCCAGGAAGGCAGCCCGGGAAGCGGTGCGCTGCGCTCAGGCCTCCCGCCCCGGCCCTCGCCGGTCCCCCGGCCCCGCGCCCGCCCGGCGCGCCAGCGTGGAGCGCGGGTGCCATCTACCGAGGGCCCGCGGAGAGCGGGCGAGCGCCGCTGCCAGCGGGGCCGTGTGGGGCAGGGGCCGGCGCCGCAGCCTCGGCGAGGGCTGGGGCTCCCGGCGGCGCGAGGGCACCGAGGTTCCCGTGCCCGCCCCGCGCGGCGGGTGAGCCCCGAAGGGCCGCGCGCGGGAAGGTCCGCGCCGGGGTTCCCGGCCCGCAGTGGCGCTCGGCGAGCCCGGCGCGGGCGGCGGAGGAACGTGCCGCGGGGACAGCGCCCGGGGACCGGTCCGCGCCGGGGACAATTACCTTCTTTGAGGAACTGCGCGTGGATCACCAGGACCAGGAAGCAGCAGAGCGCGGCCCCCGCGAGTGCCCAGAGCGCCTTCAGGAGCTGCATCGCGGAGTGCCCACTCGGCCGACGCCCCCGAAGTCGCGCAGCGAAGGTCCAGGCGCCGCATCAGCGCCCCGCCGGGTGCAGCCGCCGCGGCCGCCCGCTCGCGCCCCCCATCCGCCGCCACCGCCGCGGCCGCCGCGACTGGAGGCGCCACTCCGGGCGGCGATGCGCGTCTTTCGGGCAGGGGGAGGGGAGGGGCGGGGGGCGCCGGGGAGGGGCGGCGGGGCGGGGAGGTTAGCAGAAAGTCTCCGGCCGCGGCGGCCGCCGCTCCGGCCACTCGGCCACCATCGCGGGCTGCGGGGCGCCGGGGGCCCGGGCGCGGGGGGGCGGCCGCCGCGGCCCCATGAATCAGCCCCGCCGCCGCCCCCGGAGCCGCGCCGCCCGCAGGGCCCGGACGGCGGGCCGCGGATTGCGCAACGGCCGGCGGCGCGGGGGGGTCCTGCGCGCCCCGGGCCCTCCGCCGCCGCTCGGCGCCTCCTGCCTCCCCTCCTCCTCCTCCTCCTCCTCCTCCTCTTCCTCCTCCTCCTCCTCTTCCTCCTCCTCCGCCTCCTCCTCCGCCTCCGCCTCCGCCGCCGCGCTCGCTCCGGCCGGGGCTCAGGGGGCCGCGCCGCCGCCGCGGAGAGCCGGACTCGGGGCCGGGGCTGCGCGCAGGGCGCGGGGCTGCCGCACCATCGCCGCCGCCGGGGCCCGGCCGAGCCCGCCGAGATCCAACTTGCGCGGCCCGGGGCTGGCGGGCCGGTCGCCCCCGGACGGGGCCGGCCTCCGCGCTCCCCGGAGCCCGCGCCTCCGCCGCTGCGGTCGGACGAGGCCCGGGCCGCCCGCGCTGGTCGGCGCTGCCGCGGCCGGGGCCGGGGCCGGGGCCGGGAGCAGGGCCGGTGGCGGGGCCGGCGCCGGTGCCGGTGGCGGCGGCGGCCGCGCCGACAGGTGGGGCCCGCGACGCTGCGCGCCTCGCCGCCCGCGGGAAGCCGCTGCTCCGGCCCGGCGGCGCGCGCCCGCTCGCTCGCTCGCTCGCTCGGCCCCTTTTGGGGAGGCGGCCCGCGCGGCGCTCGGACTCCGGCCCGCGCCCGCCGCCGTCTGCGCTCCGCCCGGTCCGCGGAGCCGCCGATGCGCACTGGGCCGCGCAGGGGACCCGGGGGACCCCCCGCCGCCCTGCAGCGCCCCCGCCTGGCGCGCCGGCGGGTCAGGCGGGGCCTGTCCAGCCGAAAACCGCGGGTCGGGCTCCACCTAGGTGCGCAGGGGCCTCACTGCAGAGCCTCCGCGGCGGGCGCCGGAGCGGGGCGGGCGGCCTCCAGCGCGCCCAGCCCCCTCGCACCGCGCGGCCCGCGGCGGGGCGGGGAGGACCGGGGCCGAGGCCTCAGGGCTGCCCAGGGATGACCCTCGGCGGCTTCTGAAAAACGGTACCTCTGCCCGGAGACACACACGCGCACAAACACACCACGGTCGGGGCCTGGAACTGGAGAGCCTCCAGGCCAGCCGCGAGGCGCTGGAGCGCGTGGGCGCACGGTAGATGCCCGGGGACCGCTGTGGATGGAACAGCGGGCACCGTCCTCCCGCCTCTAGGCAGGGCCAGTATTTCTCTCTGGCCGATTTTCCTCACCTCCCCGTGCCCTAGGCCAGCAGCATCCGTGTCCCGTTCAGAGTGGCGCTAGGGGGCCAGTGGGGTGGGCCTCCAGGCAATTTTGCCTGAACTGAATTGAAGTGCCCAGCAAAGAGCTTTGGATGTGGATCCGGTGCCCTGTTGGAGGTGGGTGGGGGGCAAGGACCTCCCCGGGGCAGAGGGTCCTTTTGAGTATGAGGTAGGCCTGGAGACACACAGTGCAGGGCTCCCATGAAGGCTGTTTTCTTCCTGCTCAGACATCTGTGTACCGGGAAGGGAAAGGCCAGACCCGGAAGGGGCTCCTAGAGGTCAGCTAGGTCTAGCCCCTGAGTGTCCACGTGGGGAAGCTGGAGTCCACGGAGGCAGGGGGCACTGATGGCAGGTATGCTGTTGTGACATAGAGCAGGCCAGAATGTGAGCCTGACTTGCTTCTGTCTGCCTCCCTCGAGGCCACTGGGCCGGCCTGATCAGAGAAGCTGCCTGACAGTCAATCGCACGCCCGCGGGGCTGTCATTCCTCAAGCCCTCCCCTCCTTGCCGGAAGCCGTCGGAGAAACAACGCCAGTCCAGACCCTCCCCTGGGGAGAAGTGGCTCTATCTCACCCCAGCCAAGGACTCGGGACCTCAGAAAGGGCTGGTGTTCTCCAGCCCCGGCTCAGAGCCCTATCTCCTGCCCAGCACCTCTGCCTTTACCCCCGAGACACTGTCCCATGATGCCCTACCTGTAGCAATCACGTGGGGAACCGCCCTGCCTAGTGTGCACAGCCTGACCTCCACCAAGGTCATTGCCTTCATCCCTCACGCGGAGCAGAGCAGTCCACTCCAGAAGGCGTGAGGGTCACTGGGATGCTCATTTTACACGCACACCTGGGACCCCAAAGGGACCTCCATTGGGAAGCAGAGCCCACCTCTCACATCCTCTGTGTTCCCGACCAGGTGTGTATTATTTGAAATTTTGGAAATTGAAAAATATTTTAAATTCACCAGGGGAACTTTAAAAACCTAACCATTTGGAGGCTCCTTCTGTAAAGGGAATTAAAGAAAAGAGAGTTCATAAAGAGAAGCACGCAGGCATTTATGTCCAATGGGTAGAACAGAAAGATCTATGTGTCCAGCTGTGGGGACCCTCAGAGCACCGTCTTCCTCTGGGCACCGAGAACTTCCACCAGTGAATGGACGTGGCATTGCTTGTACCCTTAGAGGAGGCAAGGAGGATCCTGCGGCCGGTGCCCATCAGGGCTGGTTAACAGTGCGTGTTCAGAAGGGCAGCTTGAGCACCCACACAGACCGTGGAAGGAGACGTCCAGTTCTGACCACAAAGACATTTTCAGAAACAGTAAAACCGTAATGGTGTTGGGAATCAAGAACGAGAACGATCTGTAGGCCGGAAAGGCTGAGAAATTCTGGAACCAGTGGCTGCGGGAAAGGGGCTGCGGTTGGAGCTGCCGGAAGGGTGCTCAGGGCCTCCCCACCAGCCCCCGTGTTGACAAAGGAGGAAGCAGTGCGTCCAAAGGACAGGGCATGTGCTCATCAAGCGGACACTCGCCGGGAAGGGCTGCATTTCCAAAGCATGGGGCTGGTTTGTCACCTGCTGCCCCATCACACACAGCTGGTGTCAGACAAATTTAGTTCAGGCCCGTGAGAGGGGAGTGCTGTCCAAACAGAGAGCTGGCCTCCACCTGGGGAGGGTCTCCCGGAGTGCCAAAGACATAAGACCTGGATGGATAAAGTGTGTATTTTGTTGACTGTGTCTCTAACTTACAACTGGCATTACCTTCCATTGGGCACGTAGGCAGGAAACACAATAGTTTAGGTAAAACTGTCATTCTGCCACTAACAGAAATCATAGTGATCTTCATATCGCATTACAGCTCTCGAAATATTGCAAAATAGCGTTTATGTTCACCCTGACTTCAAATTACAGTTGTCCCACTGCCAGACATTTGTACGTAAAGTTTTAATAAAACAAACGTACGACTATATCAAAATCCACCTTCCTACATTTGGTAAAACTCGTGTCGATATAATTGGTTTTCTGGGTATTCTTACTTATTTCTATGTTATTCTGAGAAGGGTCCCAGTGACTGCCCCAGATTACACAAGCAGGACTGGGAAACACCCTCCACCGCAGAATATCCCAGTCAAGCAAGAAGCCTGCTGGGTTCCACCAGGCAGAGGTGACCCGTCACTGCACACACCTCAGCCTTTATTTCTAGACAGAGGGGACCTGGCGGGCAGGCAGGACCAGGACCGTAGCTGCAGAAAGGCAGTGGCATGAACAGAAAGGAAGGCTGAGGACGCGGACACTCCACATCAGATGATGAGGTGGCAGAGATCAGAAGTGGTTCGGGGAAAAGTGAAATCGTAATGATCATTCTGAGTAGCGTCATTCAGGCTACGGCGCAGAACAGGAAACGGAGAGCAGGAGGGAAGTCTGCAAATGCATGTGCTAACCACCTTTAGGCTGTGGGGCACTGCCGAAGACCAGGGTGCAGAAAACATGTCAAAGCTGTGTCCCAGAACAACGCGCAAGGGTAAAGAGCCAGGAGAAGGTAAGTGAAAGTCAACGCACGCGGGGTCTGTCCTGGGTGCCAACCTTCCCCTCACTAGAGATTCTACAGGAGCAAACTAAAGGCAACAGAGAGGAGAAAGAGTCAAAGAATGAGCACGTATCTTCACATGGCAGGGCCCCCAAATTCTGAACAGATCCAAACGGGGGGGCAGACCCAAGAAATGCAAGAAACCCTCAAAATCAGGCAGAATGAAAAGAACACCGACAGCAAGCAATGACTTCTCACTGCTAGCCCTGGCTTCTGGGCACCACGGGAGCAGGCTCTTTAAGTTCCTGCGGGAAAAGAGAACCTCGGCTGGGATTTTTATACCCAGCTGAACTGTCCACACAGCAAACCACGGACGGGCATTTGGAAGTTCAGCTTCCCGGTGTTGGACCCCAAACGAAAAGCTGGCCCAGGATGACACTCCAGCGGCCAAGGGAATCCAGAAACGGGACCTGGGAATATGGGATCGAGGAGAAGGCAGCCTCTGGGACTCTTCGGAAGTACAATAAACTGTAAAGAATATGTGTACAGACCCACTCCGCCCTCGCACGGGGAAGAGCCTCCTTCTGCTGGTAAGAGCCTTCACAATGAACCCTTTCTCCAAGAGCGAGCCACAAGTCTGGGCTCTGCATAAAATTTGGGGAGCAGTGCTGCAACTGCCATGTTTTCATTTCCAAGTTTTAAAATCAAGGTGCAGATAAAGCTCAGGAAATTACGTAGAGTAGAAAGAGAAGTAGAAATTCTTAAGTCTTCTTTCTTTACAACTATGTGGAAAAGTTAGCTGGAAAGTTAAAATGGAGAGTGGGCTTTGCGCCTCCTTCCCTGCTCAGGACGCGGAGGGCAAGTGTCGGTCAGTGGTGATGTGTCACCAGGCATCAGTATGAACCTGAAATCAGAAGGTCAGGTAAAAAGAAGTAAGTAAAAATTACAGTGGAAAGACCTGAATGGAGAAAGAGTACGCTACGAGCAGTTTTATTCCTGGGGAGAGGGTCAGGGAGGTAGAACCTTGTTTTTCATTTTGAACCGTCATCTGTTAACTTGAATATTTTTTTAACTTGCAGATTATGCGATGTTCTGTGATTTGAGGAAACCTAGTGTCCCAAAGATAACACGGAGTGTGTTCTAGCCACAAAATGTAGCAGTCGGCACGCGTCAAAGAGAGTCAGGTAACGGTACCCACGACCCTGGGTAGGCGTGTGCCCGTATCCATCTGCGGGCCCGGTTCAATGATGCAAATGCACACGCTTTCTAATAGCAAAGGCATGAGAGTAGACGGGGTGGGACCTTGGCCTTGGTTAATGGGGAGAAGTCATCTCAGCAGAGGAGAGTCAAGATGGCATCATCGGAGGAAGGAAGACGGCAGATGCAGGATGTAGAGAGCTACCTGGTAGACTTAAGGGGCGGACAGCTTGAGTCCAGGATTTGGGGACAGGAGCAGCGGTGGGGTCAACATGCCGACGTGGAAGGCCACAGCCTCTTGAGGCTTTGGGCACAAGAAGCCATGTCGGGGGTGGGGGGAGCTGGGGATCAGGACATTGAGGCAAACCCAGCATAGCCTCGAGGGCCTACAGATGCCCCTGGAAGGCCCAGAACAAGACGGAGAGTAGAACGGGTACAGGATGGGGAGGGGAGAGGGGCCGGGTCCTTGGGCACACCTGGAAGGGAGCCTCGAGCCCCTGTGCTGCTCCCCCTACGCCCGGGTCGGAGCAAGGGCTTGTGGACATGGCTGGAAGCCACCACCACAGCTCCTGTGTGGGTGGGTGTGCATCTGCGTATCCCTCTGTGAGACCCAACCCCGTCAACAAGACGAGCGAATGCAACAGACAGTCAGGACCTGACCCCGGGAGGCCCAGAGCAGAGTTTCCATGGACACCTCAGGCCCACCGGCCAGAAGAACAAGGCTTGTCCGCCGAGGCAGGGCCGTCCTGCCCTCCAAGGTCACCTCGATACCTTGATTCCAACCACACTCCCAGTGTCCTTGGGAGGCTCCATCCAAGGACAGACACGCCATCCCAGAGGCCACAAAAGAGAAAGCCTCCCAGACCACACGGCGACATCCAAATCACATGGCAGCGTGTGTTCATGCAGAGCGTACCCGAGAGGGGTAGGGAGTCAGCAAGGGTTAGCAGGGACGGGACAGGCAGGGAGGACAGGCCACCGTCCAGGAATGCCGGGCTCCGCCGCATCGCCTGGGCCACAACCAGGCTCACCACCATGAGACACTCGGGAAAGACGCCTCGGCCCGTGGCTGACCACCACGGGCGACACCTGCAGCTCTGGCCACGAGTGGGGCCACAGCAGGTGTTCCCGAGAGAATAGGGTGCTGCCTGGGGCACTAATGAGGGAGTAGCGAGGCCGTGCGTGCTGCATGTAACCCAGAGCAGTGGGAGGCAGTGGGACAGGAGAACTGGGCCATGACTTAGGGCCGGTCAGCAAGATCTGTGGGCGGCCTGGCTGCGGGAGGTAGAGTGGACATGCCTGAGGCCTGCTGTGGCGCCAGGAGTGCCGACGGGGGTTGGGTTTCCAACAAGCCAAGTGTGTGCCATCTAGAAGGTCAGGCAAGGTGGGAGCGGACAGCTCGTGCCAAGAGTCTGGGGCTGAGAGTGAAGGTCTGGGTGCACAGAAAGGAAACACAGGCCCTGAGAGGTCCTTGAGCACCTAGAAGGAGCCCCACTGCCAGCACCCCATGCCAGGAGTCCCGTGGCGGGGCCTGTGGCTGGCTCCCGCACACCCAGCAGACCCAGCGAGAGGCACCTGGCAGGTACCACGTGAGCCCATGGGTCACTGTTGCTTGGTGTGGACAAACCGCGTGCTCGTCCAGCTTGCGGGTACAGGGAGCACGCGTGGAGCTACGCCGGGGTCACGTGCGTCCTGCACGGCTGTCCACACAGGGCATGGGTGCAGAGACCAGCTATGGGAGGATGTGTGCGACACGCACAGCAGTGGCACATGTGATAGTCACATGGCATGCGTGACAGGCGCAGGCACCACACGCAGGGGATGGACACAAAGTGCACATGAGAAAGGCACGTGACGCACATACAGGGCCCCTATGGCACCCATGCCATTGGCACGAACACGCACACTGGCACGTGCAATGACATGCTCGGGCGCCATGCTGAACACGTGCAGCAGGTGCACATGACCCACACGGCAGGAAGCACACGTGTCACTGGGACAGAGGGGACATGTGACACGTGTGACCCCATTGTCGGGAAAAAGTGAGGACAGGTACACAGGAACCACCATATAACCACAGACATAAGGGACGCTGTTGGCTCCGCGTGCCAATGTGCGTGTGCGTGCTTACACGTGTGTGTGAGGGTGTGCCCGTGTTTGTATCATGTTTGCGGGCTTGTGCTGTGTGAGCACGTGGGGGTCTGTGTGCATGTGGGCATGTGTCTGTGTGTGCACATATTGTTTGCACCTGTGCCCGTGTGCATGCATGTGTGTGGGTGGGCGTGTGCGCACACGCATGCGTGTGTGGATACGTGTGCATGTGTGCACACACCTGTATGGGCATGCACGCATGTGTGTGCGGTCTGTGGACACGTGTGTGCGTGTGTGCACGCGTGTGTGCATGGGTGTGCGTGTGCACGCGTGTGTGCAGGTGCACGCACGACCTCTGGAGACCCACAGTGCAGCGGGTTCCGAAGGAAGGAAGGTCCCGCGTGTCCCCGGGACCGACCCTCTGGTTTCCAAGGCAGGACCGTCGCCGTCAGTGACACATACCGTCACGCAGACCCCCGCTTCCTTAGCACACACACACCGCATGTGTGTGCCAGGCCTTACACCCTCAGGCTGCCGGTGCAGTGTGGGCTTCGTGGGGGAGGGGGTCCAGCTTTTTTACTTTAAATTCTGTTTCACCATCTGGAAAGTCTTCGCAGCTGGGCTGGACTCGGGAAGCCAGTGGTTGTTGTCATTCTTTTCCGTACTGGAAGGACAAGACACTCCCTCTAAAGCCGCTGTTTCTGGAGAACCAGGGCTGGAATCTCGCACGGGGTCCCAGCCGGAGTGCTGCCTCCCGGGCCCGTGGTCAGGGTGGGGTCGCTGACCGGGAGGCCGAGGGATTCTTCAGACCCGGAATCGTGCTGGTGGCCCTGCCCCGGCTGGACGGGAGCGGACCCGGGCCTCACACCCGTCCCGCCCGCAGGAGTGGGGGCGGGGCCAGCCCCACAGGTACCACGAACTTGGCAGCCACAGCCCCCACGCTCCTCCGAAGCAGGGGTCGGTGCCCCCACCGAGCACAGCCACAGGCCCACTGGTGCCTCCGGACCACGGCTCCTCTGGTGGCTGTGACCTCGTCCCGGAACCAAGCACACTGGGTCCTTCCCAAACTGGCCCGTCCCACGGAGACACAGAGCAGCGGAGGGCACAGCTGCCTGTTTGAGTGCTCACGTGCCCTGGGGGACAGGCGGGAGGGGCCCCCACCCCAGGCAGGAGGGGAGCGCTCGCTGCAGCACAGTGAGGACAGAAGAGGGCGATGGGGACGGGAGGAGTCGGTGGGCAGCCGGGGGCAGCGAGGGCTAGAGAGGAGGGTGAGGACTCCGGGTGGCAGGACCCCGTCCAGGGCCCACCCTGTGCCGCCGACTCTGGAACCACGGCCTGTTCTCACTGTCTCGGCAGCCCCCACCCCTCATTTGTGCCCAGGGCAGGGGTTAGAGCTAATCGGGCAGAGCGCACTGCTGCCGCTGGCCTCCAGCCGACACCGTCTTCGTTCCTCTCCCTGGTGTGCGCAGAAGACGCCGCGTCTCCCTCCAGGGCGATCTCTGGGACACACTGTTTTAGGGACACTCCCACCAGCCTTCATCTGGAATCACCCCGAAATGGCATCTCTGTCTGTGCTCAAGGCTCGGATCGTCACAAACGGCAAATTTCCGGGCAGGCCTCGCTCTGAGAGGTCGTCAGTCCTTTATACCCAGGGTGAATGCGTTTGGGTGCTTTCTCTGGAGCAGAAGGAGGGAGGGAGGGAGGGAACAGAACGCCGGGGTGGGGGGAGTGGAGACCCAGAGAATATGGAGGGGAAAGGTCACTGGCCGAGAGCCAGTGGGGGGGGAACAGAGGCTCGGGGCGGCGGGGCGTGCCGGGAGGGTGAGCCCAGATCTCCTGCAGGACAGCAGAGACCAGCCGGGACCCGAGGGCTCGGCCACACCTTGAGCACACACCGGCTGGCCTAGAGTTTTCACCCTTTTACTGTCACCCCCTGTGCGCCGCCCCCACACCCACAGAATGTCCAGGCCAGACTTCTGGTTGGCCACCAGCTCAGGCTGAATCTCCTCCCTCTGGCACTCACGGCCGCCCGGGACGGGCCCTCGGCCCTCACCAGCCTCGTCTCCCTGCCCTGCGGCACGGGATCTCTCAACTCATACCCAGGTCTGTCGGTTCCCGGCGGGCTCAGCCAGGAATCCCCGGCTAAACCCTCATCCTGCTGGGCCACATCATCCACGACAGCATCCCCCCACCTGGCGTCCTCACGGCTGCCCGGGCCTGGGGTTCTGCACCCGCGGGGCTAGGTCTCAGTGCCGCTCGAAGCACCTGCCAGAGCCAGACCAGAAGGCCAGGAGGAAGAGGAGGGGAGAAGGGGGGGAGGGGAGGAGGGGAGGAGGGGGCCTGCACACCTCCAGGAGGAGCAGCCACGCCCCCCAGGCCGGCCTCCCAGGGCTCCACCCCTGGGGCGCCACCACCAGCCCCACCTACCAATGCAGCAGCATCTGGCGCGTATAGCTCCCCACACTCCCCACGGTCACCGTGCGCCCCTTCTGCAAATTCTTATCTTGTCCCCACGCACCTCAGCTCCCACAGTCCTGGGCTTGCACCGCGTGTGCTCAGAGCGGGGGTTGTCTACGGAAGGCACGTCCTGGTGAGCCTAGGAGTGGCCCCCGATTCTCTGAGACAGACGTGCACCTGCCGTGCCTCCTGTGGGCCTCGGGGGCCTGTGGAGCCCTCGGGGGGCAGGACGCAGCCCCACTGCCCCGAGCCCGCGTGGAGGAGAAGGACGCCGCTCCCGGCATCCCCCGCCCCGCCGGGCCGGCACCGGCTGGGATCGGGCCAGCACGGGTTGCTGAGAGCTGAGCGTGGGGTTGAGGGTGCGGGTGGCGAGACGGGGTTCTAACGTGGCAGGGGGTTTCCGGAAGGGAAGGCCTGGAAATGACAAAACACAGGAAGGCCTCCGTCCGAGGGAGGAGACGCCAGCTTCTGCGGAAAGCGGGCACCGCCAGTCGGGTGGAGCTGGGCAGTCCGGACGCAGTGAAAGATCGGGGGCTGCGGTCCCCTGAACAGTTCTTTAGAGTCGCTGGATGGACAGACACGTGCCTTTGATGCTGGAACGGGAAGTGTCCCCACGCCCCTGTGGCGACTGGAACATGCTCCGTCCACCCAGCCCCAGGGCTGGATCCGGGGACGTCTGTGTCCCCGCTGTTCTATCCAGCGTCCAAGGAGGGCCCCCCAGCTGTGCACTCCAGGGGCCCACGATAGCAGGTGCTCGCATGTTCCCGGAGCCCACCCCATGCCTGAGCCTGGTGCCCGTGCAGGGCCTCGGGGGTCTCTCCCACCTGCCCTGGCCATGGCTGTGGCCTCCGGGGAAGCTCCAGCCGGCCGGATCTGGTTCCTACTCCAAGCCCACCCCACCACCCCAAGGCTCCCACCCCCGCCATCCGTCCCACCACGGCCACTGGGGAGGTAGCGTGGCAGGTGGAAGAGATGCTCTGTCTCCGAGGTTTCCGCTCTTTGCCCCTAACTCCCCTCATAGTTGCGGACACAAGCTTGAAGCTCTTTGAGACTCAGTTTCCCCTCTACAGAGCCGCCGGAAGGATTCACTGCAGCTGGGGGCTGTGGGCGGGGCGGGGGCGTGGCTCGGGTGCTGACGCAGCGGCTGCTGCTGATGGCTCTTATGGGCAGGAACCGGTCCCAGGACATTCCCTCCTGGACCGTGACCTTCCCTTCCGACATGACTTCCGAGGCCAGTCCCCCGCAAGGCTGGCCTCTTGGCTTTCTGCAGCCACTGGCGAGGGAGGGGAGTCCTGGGGTGCCCGCGCCCTGCATGGCCACAACCTGCTCCCGCACAGCTCAGTGACGCCTGCCCACAGCCTCACCGTGGCCCGTGGCTGGGACCTCCCCGGGTCCACATCAGGGAGGATCTAACCGCACAGACAGTGGACAGTGGTCAGGCTGCACGTGGCCGTGGCCATCGGACCTGGACCCTCAGCTCTGTGCTGGCCACCGGGAAGCCCATTCACCCCGCCAGCAGCCAGACGGCTCGGGGCTCGGTTGGAGGCCAGCAGTGTCCCCAGTGTTGCCCCACCTCCAGCTCGGGACACACAAGAGAGTCAAACATGTGCCTGCCGGGGACGGGGATGCCCCTGCACAGCTCGGCCGCCCCGGCATCCCCCCACGGCAGCACTGTGGGCACTGGAGCCTCCGTCCTCCCTGTGCGGCCGCACCCACTGGCAACTAAGTCTCTCTTCGTTCTCCTCCCAGCGACCTTCGTTTGCCCCTGGGTGGGGGAGGGCAGCTGCCCAGCTCCATGACTTGGCGGCCACCACCCTCCCAGGAGACTCATGTCCTCACAGCGGTTCCCTTAGGTCTCCTCAGGGCCCTGTGTGCCCACATGTCCTTGTCTCGGGTATGCTCTGGGGACGCCGGACTAAGCCACCTCCCTGGACGAGAGCAGCCTGGGGGTGCGTCCTGTGCTCCCCCAACGGCCCGGTCGAGGGCAGGAAACACAGAACACCTGAGAACGCGGTGGAACGTGGTCCCGGCAAGGACGGAGCCAGGACAGGGCACTCGCGGCAAGGACACAGTCAGGAAGTTCCCGAGCATCTCTGTTGGGCTCTCTGTCCCGGACCTCTCGGCCCCACTCGCCCCCGCTAGCTAACCAGACTCACGCGGGCCTTTGGGGTCCTGACTTGGCCCTTAGGATCCGGGGCTGGGGTCCAGGCCATCCCCCCATCCCCAGATGAGACTCTGGCCCCAGGCAGGGGAGGCTTGGCTTTCCGCCTGACGCGGCCGGCCCCTCTGAGTCACAGGCCACCCGCCACTGCTCGTGAGCCTCCCTGGGCCGGGAAGCAAGGCTCTGGAGTGTCAGTGACAACACCGGGAGTGACAGCTGACGTCCCACACTTGCTGGCAGGGGGCACACCACAGCGCTAATCCCCGTGCCAGGGAAACTGAGGCACGGGGCCCCAGAAACCATGGCAGGGTGGGGGCACCGAGGCCGTTCCCCGAAGCCCACCCCACGGCCTCCCACCCCGGCCCTGTGGCAGCAGGTGAGGAATGACTCCGGTCACCCGCCACCTTTTCCAGAGGATTGGAGGCCGAGGGCGCGACCTGAGCAGGGACACGGGGAGCTAGGAACCCTCTTTCCCATGAGCCGAAGCCTGTGTCAGAACATCAGGAAACAGCGATTTGATTTTAAGAAATGTGTGGGGGTCCCTGTCTGTGCGTGTGCTGTGGGATCCCGGCCGGCATCGGGAACTTCCTTAGCTGCGTCACCTCAGTAAGAGCAAACGTCCACCATCTGGGCCCCGGAGAACGGAGGTCCCTGCAGGGGTGGCCAGGAGAGGGAGAGGCCGCACGTTCTCTGTGCTGACCAACGCCCCCCGGGAGGGCCTGCAGGAGCCACGAGGCCCCCAGAGCCTATGGGCAGTTTCCTCTGCTGACGTGGCTGGACACCGAGCCACTGCCCACTGGGTGTCGAGCCCCACGGCCCCCGCACCTCCCGCGGGTGGCCACTTGGTCCACAGAGCAGCCACGGGCTCGCGGTACCCTGCACTGCGCCATGGTCGGAAACTCGCAGCCACGGCGGGAGAGGCTCTGCTTCCCGTGGGCCCCACGCACCCCAGGCTCTGCGTCTCTGCCCTTGAAACGGGACGGAGACGTGCCAGTGGCGGGCGTGCCAGGCCCCGAGCCCCCTGAACACCCCGCGGAAGCCCGGGGCGCAGAGGGGCTGTGAGGCACATGACCCAACGAGGCTGGCCACGGCCAGCCCAGGTCACCCAGGTGGCTCTCCCGACGACACGGGCGGGTGAGGCATTATCTGTCATTGCTGCCACGTGTGTGCCACGCTGCTGCTCGGACAGGCTTCCATCTCACCAATGGGGCGGGAGGCAGGGACAGCAAGCATCGGGAAAGGCCAGTGGAGGTCGGCTGGGGCAGGCCCACCGGGATGCAAGTGGGCCGCGCTGTGCCCGGCGGGATCCCTGTGTGGGACGGCCGCTCGCGAGGCCCCCAGCTGTGCCCCGCGTCCCGCACACCCCTGCCCACACCAAGGATGCACAGCTGGGGGGACGTGAGGCCCACGGCCCCCGTGTGCGCTGGTCACTGGAACAGACGCTGTGGCCCGGAAGGCCCTGCGACACGCTTAGTTTCCCACAGTCCCAGAGGCTGGAAGGCCGGGGTCCCAGTGTCAGTGGACCCAGGTGCCCTGCCCGGCCTCCTGGGTATAGACGCAGTCTTCGGAGGCACGGATCAGCACCGTCACGTCTTCTCAGAAGGGCACGGATCCCACCACGGGGGCCGCTCGCTGCCCAACCACCCCTGGGGCCTCACACGCATACTTCAGGGTGAGCGTTTGTCTGTACCGTGTGCACGACGGGACGCCGGCCACAGCGCTCACCCCGGTTCACGTCCCGCCACGCACCTGTCCCCAGGCCGTCTCCAGCAGCCTGCGGGCCAGGAGAGGATGCCCAGAAGCAACCCGTGGGGCCCCCATCTGTCCTGTCCACACCCACCCTCGTGTCCTCCTGGACCCCACGGATGCTCAACCCTCCCACGGCGCATCCCACACCTCCCTTCCCGCAACCGGCTCCACGCGCCCGTGGGATCCTGGATCTCTGGCCGCCCCTGCACGGCGTCGCCACGTTCACATCGCCTGTGGCCGCACGGGGGATGCTCGGGACGCGCCTCCCGGGTGCCCCAGGAGTAAAGAGATGCAGGAACAAAGAGGGACTCCCCAAACCCGCGCTGCTCCTCACGGCGGCCCGCAAAGCGCCCACGGTGGGACCGAGATCGGGAGGGCCCGGAGGGGTCCGACTCTGTTTAAGTTCATTACTGGCTTTGAGGACACGTCCCTACCAGTAACCTGCAGCTGGAAAACGCAGATGATTACCGGCTGGAGACGCGGAGCGGCGTGACGACGAGTACAACACGTTATGTCCGCTCCGGAGAGGGGCACATTCAGACCGAGATTTAATTTGTCCGTGTGTGAAACGCGAGACTTTAAGAAACACCCAGGGCAAGTAGCAAATGAGTGTGTGCCGCGGAAAAGCAGACGACGATTTGCCGGCGCCCAGCAAATTGAACATAAGCTCTCATTACAATGCAGCCACGGCGAGCGAGCACGCGGTAATGAGTACATCGGGACGGTGGGGGCCTGGCCCGGAATGAGAATGAACGGCTCAGCCCGGCTCTCTACCCACCCGGGGGCTCCTGACACCCGGCTGGCCCTGGGAGCTTGCGCTGGTCCTCAGTGTGCGGAAACTGGGGGGTGCGGGGGTGGTGGACGTGGGGGACGTGCACACTGCACTCCCTCATTCCACATCCCTCCATCCCTCCACCAATAAGCCCCTGGTGCCGAGGGCAGCCACATCTCCCCCACCTCCTTCCCCCAAACGCAGGCAGTGGTCCCAACAGGAGTGAGCCCTGGGACTCCGGTGTGGGCAGAACCTGGGGGGGGGGTCTCTAGCAGGGGCCCCACAGGGGGCTTCGATGCAGGAAGGCGACAGCTTCCTCTGAGCCCCTGGGGACCCCCTCACTGTTTGCTGGTCCCCGTGGCCTCTCCCACAGGAAGCCCCTCAATCCCCAGGACCTGCTCCTGGAAGGCGCTGGCCACGCTTGGAGCAGCCCCGGAGTACCCGCCGGAGGGAAGGGCCAGTCTGCAAGGTCACGGCGAGGACTCAGCGGCAAGATGTGCGTCCGGGACTTCCCTGCGGTGAGGCAGCCGTGCGGGAGAGACAGGGCTCAGGGCGGCCCAGGCAGGGCCAGGCTGAGCCCAGTGGAAAGGCGCTCACCACGGAGTCAGGAGGCCGCGGCCCCGCTCTGGCCTCCACAGGTGCAAGCCCTGGAGGTCAAGGCTAGGGAAGGGGGGGTTCCTGGGAGCCCCGCGGACCCCACTGGGGTGACGGCACAGTGATGGCCGCCCATGGCCAGGGCCACACCAACACTGCACTCACAGACGCTTGTGTCTCCCTCGCGGCAACCTTCAGGGGGGAGTGGCTGCGGTTTGGGCCATTTGCTGAAATCTTAAATCGGAACTGGAGTCTGGAGCCCCCCGATTCCGCCAGAGGTGCTCTCGGCCTGCATCAACAGACATGACCATCAGCTTCACAGCCAAGACCCCCCGCAACTGCAGTCAGGATCCTGACTCCAGCAGCCCCCCTGGGCCAGGCCGGTCCTCTGGGAGCACGTCCTGAGGCTTCTCTCCTCGCCAGCCGCATGGTCCGGAGAAGGCGCTGAGGCTGTGCTCCCGGTTGGCACCGTGGGCCCTGGGGATGTCCAGAGGGCCTGGGGTCTGGCCCACAGGGAGCTGGGTGAGTGCTGCTCCTCCTGGACAGCCTTCGGCGACAGGGATGCCCCTCTCCCGGCACAAAGCAGGTGGGCTGACCCTGGCAGATGGAGGCTGAGAACCCGCAGCCTGGAAGGTCTCCAGTCAAATCCTAGAAAGAGGCCCCTGCAGGCAGCGGGCCCAGCAGGCGGAGAGCCCGGCCACGGCCGTGGGAAGAGGAGGGACGGGCGCTCCCGGGTCCCCGAGGTGCCCCTCGATGCATCGGTCCTGGGAGCATCAGGGGGACCCCACAGCCCGTCCACCTCACCCAGTCCAGCTGTCTGCGGGGACAGCCTGGCCTTGTCCATGGTCTCGGCCCGTCATACCCGCTGGGAGTCCAGGACCCGGCAGGCCCCGTGTCTGTCCCCTGCACCACCAGCCCCCCCAGGAGTCCCAGCTTCCCTTGACACAGCAAAGGTGTTCTGGCGTGGGCCTGCCGGGGGAGCGTCTCCCCTGGGTGAGTACAGATGGCAGAGGCTGATTTAAATAAATCTATAAATTATCCCCGGCTTAGCACGCGTGTGTATGTGTGTAAGCCAGAGATCCCAAATAATGTAATTTCAAAAACCGCAGCATCTATTACATTTAATTACTTCTCCCTGCGGTGTGCGGGATTGAGGCGCCGCCATCACCGCGTAGGCCCCCCGAGCCTGTGAGCCCCCTGGGGGCCGCTCCACGGGAGGGGCTGGCGGCCACGCTCCCCTCTGCCTCCAGGGGTGCGGTGTGCTGGGGGCCTGGGAACCCGCCTTCCCCAGGCCCCTTGGAAACCTCTTCTCCTCCGCCCTCTGCCCGAGAACCCCTCCCTGCCACCCCCAGGCTCACAGCAACATCACCTCCCACGGGGGGGGGGTCCTACGGGCGGCCCTTGCCAAACCCCAATGTGCCTTATCCCCGACCCAGGGTTCAGACTCATCCCCCACCCAGCTTACCTGTGGACACCGCCCCTGGGGGGTGGAGTGGGCCGTCCCAACCCAGCCCCGCCCCTTGTCCCAGGACCTTGGCCTTGGAGGACACTGCTCCGGGAGCAGAGATTTCCAGGTGGGACGCGACCCTGCAACCCTGGGCCTTCAGCCCCAACCCCACCTCCTGGGGGCTGATGCCCTGGTGCAGGGGAGGGCCTGCAGCCCGGCTTCCTCTGTCCTGACAGAGGGGCTTGGGCAGGTGGTCCCGGCAAAGGTCAGCCCCTTCTCAGAAGCCCTTTGGTGATGGGGTGCAGGAGACCTCAGATGCGGGCTGTCCACAGCCCCAGCACTTTCAGGGTTAACTACTGGCGTTTCACCGTGTCTCCCTTGCACTCTCGCTCTGTCTCCAGGAAGGGTTGGAACTTCTGAAGACACAGATGTGCTCGAACATCCGCCGTGTGAGAGGGAAGGGTTCCAGACAAAGGCCACAGCGGGGCTGGAGGGGGACGCCGCCTCCCTCGGCCCCGGCCCGGAAGGAGCAGGTGCGGGCCCAGCGGCGGAGAAGGCGGAGAGGCCGGGAGCCACGGGGGCCGCGGGGGTTGAGGGGGCAGGCTCTGAACATGTGCGAAGGAGGCCTGGAGCCGGTCGTGTCCCCGGGAGCGTGGAGCCCAGTCCCGCCACGCCCCACCCCTGCACCGCTCATCCCCCTCCTTCCCTTCCCGCCCCGCCCCGCCCCAGGGACAGTGACAGGCCACCCAGGGTTCTGCGGCGACAGAACCCTCTTCCTCCTGCTCCTGCCCACGCTGGCGACCGCTCCCATCCCGGTCCTGTCACCGACCCCCTGGACCTTGGGATCCCGGCCCTGCCCGCCTCACACCACCTCGGGCCCTTTCCTCGGCGGCACCGTCCAGTGAGCTCTGCAGGAGCAGTAGAGCTGCCCCGGGGGCTCTCGGGGACCCCCACCCGCCGTGGGTGAGACACCCGACCGCGGGGACCTCCGCAGAGACCGTCCCGGACACCGACGTCCAGGGATCCGCGTGCCTGCAGATTCGGGAGTCCTGGCACCTGCAGGAGACAGTTCTAGGTGTGAAGGGGACCTCGGCACCTAGCAACTCTGAAATCCTACCCCGGACACCTGGGAACTTATGAAATAATAATAATTTGGAGGTCTAATCTGTTAAAACAATAGCTTTTAATATTCATTTGTTACTCTCCATAAATGGCTGCAATAATTTGCTGATTAAGCCGCCGTGACCTTCACTGGGCCTCAGTGGCCCTCATTTGCATTCTCATTAAATGACAGGCTCCCACTCATTCTCTGAAATCCGAAATACTCTCCTTCCCAGAATTTCCACAGCCTCCCTAAAGAGTAATTAACTCGTGTGATTAAAAATGTAATATGTTGGGAACATTTTTTACTTTACGAAGGTACCAGGTTAAAAGTTTTAATATGCACTGTATTAATCATAAATCATTTTGATTAAAAAAACCTCACAGAAAGAGAAGTAAATGGGAAAGCTTCATTGTCAATGTTGGATTATGATAATTTCCTTCCTATCCTAATTTTTATTAACGAAAAAGAATGATGAACTGGAAACCAGCCGTCCACCTCCTGCACCTTCAGAGCCGGGGGCCCGGGGAGTCCTTCCACAATGTCCTGCAAACACCCCTGGCCCTGGGCCCAGGGGACTCAGGGGTGGGGACACCTGATGAAAAGTGGGGGTGGGGCTCTGCCCTGTGGTGTCCGCTCTGGGAGACTCCCACAACCCCTTCACATTCGGAGCTGGGCACCCTGCATCCTCACGGCTGTCCCCACTCCCCAGGGAAGGTCCGACAGCTGGGCCAGGTGCACCTGCTCGGTGCCCTGTTCCCGGCCATTCGGGGCACTGAGGCCCCCTCCCAGAGAGGAAAGGCCTGGCCGGAGAAGGGCACGGCCCCACGTATCAGGAGATCAGGGGATCTGGCAGACGGGGGAGGACAGAGCCGTCCTCCAGGGACAGAGAGCCCAAGGGCATTGGGCCTTGACGGAGGGGCCATGAGCCGTGAGCTGCAGGAACATTCCGGAAGGCTCGCTGCACCCTGGAACAGAGCAGGGCCCCCAGGCAGAGGAAGTCTCAGGGACAGGGGTGGGCTGGTGTGTTGCAGGACCCCGAGGTGGCTCCCACTGCCGCCCTGCCCACGTCTCACGCCCGGCACCGGAGAGCCCGAGTCCCCCAGTCCCTCCCGCGTCTGCTGCCAACCTGCCGGAAGCCCGTAATCCACACCTGTCACCAAGGTCCCCTGCCCCGATCTTGTCGGCTCGCACCTGTCCCCCTGCACCATGTGGCTCCCCTCTGCCCTGCAGCCCCCCTGCTTCTCACCTTTCACACGGCACCGCGAGGCTCCCAAGGTCATCCTAGGACCCTCGATCTCCTCTTCCACCATCACGCCCCGAGCATGGCCGGTCGCCCACCCAGACACAGGGTGATGGGGAGGTGGGGACCCGACTGTCTGTGCACCAGTTGCCCTCCCACCTCCCCCCGCCCTGCGTGCTGTAGGCCCCGCATGGCCAATGGTCTCCAGGCCGGGCACTGGGGGGCTGCCCTGAGCGCAGCCGAGCCCTGACCCACCTTGGCTGGGGCCGCCCATCCCGGTGCTCCGTCAGGGTCTGGAACACCTGCTGGGTGTGAGTGACATTGCCATGGAGACACACTAAGCAGGGCAGGGACAGCACGGGGGGGGGGGGGATCCAAGTCACACTAGTCCTGGGCCGTTGCCCCCAGGAGGTGACACTGGGCAGTGACCAGGACTTGCTGATGTGTGGAGGGCACACTCCAGGGGAGACACAGAGGGCCAGGTCTGAGGAATGCACACAAACCCCCAGGCTCTTGGGCACGGTGCAGACCTCGGGAGGGCCCGCTGGGAGACAGAGCAGGGCCGGCATCAGGGGCGACGGGGCCGGACAGCTCTGCAGGCTGGTGGGGGAGCTCCTGAGGCCTTGCCCGTGTGGGCCTCTCCAGCGTGTGGGTCAGGCTGAAGCCAGGGGGCCCATCGGGTGTCTCTCCCTGACCTCGGTCTCCGCACCGCGCTGTGATTCCCCTCCCACCGCAGGGACTAGGGAACGGCCAGGGAGTGCAGGAGGGAGCACGGCTGCCCAGAGAAGCTCTGTCAGGTGCACAGCGAGGGGCCAAGCGCCCCCCCCATCAGCTGCGGGGAGCCCGGCCGGGGACGCGGCCCACCGTGGCCCCAGTGCGTGGCTCCTTCCCTCAGCGGGAGCCCGGGAAAGCCCAGCGGATGCCAGCAGGCTACTCCTTCGCTTCCTGGGAGCCCAGGCAGACCCCTCTGCACACGATAAATATTTATTTAAGGTTTTTCCAGTTGTCGGTGTGATAAATGGACCCTTGATGCAATCAACGAATCCAGTAAGCCGAGTTGATCTGCAGGAGGCCCTCCTGACGGCACAGCCCGCTTGGCCCACCGCTCAGAACGTGGGGGGCGGTGGAGGTAGCGGTGGATGGGGAGGCCCCCCGTGACACGCAGGACTGGGACCCGTGGGCTCCGGGACAAGGACAGAGTGAGGGACAGGACCTGAGCCGGGGTCTGAGGAAGGCAGAGACCCAGGTCACCGAGGACAAACAGGAACACGTCACTGGCAGATCAGCCAGCCTCGTCCCACCTGCTACAGCAGCAGCCTGCAGGGGGGGACCCTGTGCCAGGGCCTGCCCAGGCCATCAGAGCTGCGGTGACGCCCACATGCGGAGCCGGGAAGCCCCGAGGGACGTTGCCCCTGAAGATGTCCCTGGCGTGGACCAAGTCTCAAGCCCAAACCCACCCATGTGAGCTTGAGGTCGTGAGGCAGGATGGGATACACCAGCCTGTTCCGAGACCACGCCAAAGCCTTCCACCTGTGGTCTCCCACCCGCAGGGCCCACGTCCGACCCAGGCCTCTGCCGTGTTGGCCAGGGTCACTCATTGTGCTGGGGGGAACCCGTCCTGGACACCGAGACAGCCATATGAACGCAGGCCTGACCTGGCCGCACCGGGCCCTCAGGCCAGCTGGTGTCCCTCCAGGCCCACTCCAGCCAAGGCCAACCTCACAGGGGCAGAGCCGGGGGCCCTGGGCAACCACGGCCACACACCATGACCCGAGAGGCTCCTTCTGATGGACGGAGCGGAGCTGCTTACCCGCAGGACCTCACACGCTTGGCCCCGCACCCGCACGTGGCCCCAGGACCCACGGCCCACATGTGCTTCAGCCACGGGAGGGCTGGGACGGTGGGGGTGGCTCCGGCCACGGGAGTGGGTGAGGAGCGGCCTGGCTGTCTGGGACGGGGGGCTCCCAGGAAAGATCCTGCCCGTGGTTCCCCTGACCTCCTGCGTCCTCCTGCCCACGCCTCTTCTAAAGCCTCAGAAGGTAAGACAGATGACGAAACCCCGGCCGCCCCGGGCCTCCACGCGCACCTAAGCACACAGGCACCTGAGACAACACTTTGTGACATCCCAACGGGTCTATATTTAGAGCTGAACTTTAAGTCAAATATCAAGGAGTTCTGGAACGGAATCCTTGATGGGCTCGTCCCCTCAGCGTGTGCTCAGAAAGCGAGTGAGCCCCCCGTCGCCCGCCCTCACTCTGGGTGGGACGCGTGTGGCCAGTCCCTCCTAGAGAGACTTGCTGCGAACCCCGTGTCCTTCCACGGGGATTCCCAGGGCTGCACTCCTGCTCGAGCAGACCTCACCCCTGCACTCTGGCTGTGGGGGGCTTGGATGGCGCTGACCCGGGGGACCCGGAGCACCCCCGACGGGCCGCAGGGGGACGGTGCGCCAGTACGCGAGCACGCACGCCCCACCAGCACCCAAGGCGGGAGCAGCAGCCGAGGCTCAGCAAACCCTCTTCCAGCCGCCGGACATCTGCACAGCGAGGGGTTCCGGGTTCAGGGCACACACGTCCGTCCAGACACACCCTGTCGCTCCGGGGGCAGGAGGAGGTCAGAGAAGGTGTTTCTATCAAGGAGCGTGTCCCGGACCGGGCTCCCCGGGCATGCGGGCCGTGTGGCTCCTGCGATGCCTCCGTCCGCACGCGGGAGCACCAGATTCCAGTCTGGACGACCTGGGGCCTATGAAGACTTGTCGGAGGGTGGCTCTGCCGGGGCGAGACGCCCCTCCGGGGCCGGGGCCGCGCACCCGGAACGGAAGTCCCCACAGTGGGTCCTTCAAGCGTGAGGCACCCGCCATCCAGTGAAGTTGGGACGGAGGGTGTGGGCGTCCCGGCCTCCAGCCCCGTCCTCGCAGCCTGGGGGGGGCAGAAGGCACCATCTCCGCTCTCCTGGCAGCACCTGCTGGGCCGCCTCCCCCAGCCCAGGGAGACCGGCTCCGGCCGCAGGTCGACAGCGCTCCTGGCCTGTGCAGGGCGGGTACGGACGGAAGCACCCCAGCCACTCTGCCCACAGCCCTGTGGACGGAAGGGGAAGCACCAGGCAGACACCCGACCTTCCTGTGACCTTCACACTCTGCGCCGGATGAGGCCGGAGACCGGGAGGGGAGCGGGACCTTCATCGGCTCCCAGCGGCCCGGACCCCCGTTCCAGAACCAGAAGCAGCCACTTCGGACACGTCAGAGGGAGTGAGGAGACGCCCAGGCCCTGACAGTACGTGTCCATCTTCAAAGAACCCACTCCCAGCCCATGGCTCGCATCCCCGGAGAAAGTCCAGCCCCGGGGCCAACGCCACGAGACCAGCGGGTTCCGCACGTCGGTTCTGAGCAAGTCACTCGGCTCACTCCCTCGCCCGGGGTGTGCGTAGGTATCCTGTGCCCTCGGCGTGGCCTGGCCAGTCATCCTCCTGCTCGCACAGCGGGCTGGCCGTCGGCTGGTCCCCAGGACACAGTTCAGGCTGCTCTGGTCCCAGGTCACAGTCCCGGGGGCTCACATGCACAAGGCTCCGCCGTCACCCTGTGCTCTGACAGCCTGGGCCGGAGCGTCCGCAGGCATCATTCTGGGGCTCCCGGATCAGAGGCCGAGGGTCCCACTGCCCGCGCTCTGTCTCCGGCTGGGCCCAGCGCCCTTCTGAAGGGAATGGACACTCGGGCAGTCATCTTAGGTCGAGGGCGCTCTCCCCTCAAAGGCCACTTCACTTAGAACGTCCTCTGCGACCGTCCCTTGGACAGCACCCCCTCCCGGGGCATCCGGCTCTGACTTGGAGAAGAGTTCCTGTCACTCCTTCACCCCGTGCCAGGCGGGCGCTGCTGAGTGCCGGGTCCTGAGCTGGACCCAGGGGACATGGGGCCAGTGACACAAAGCTGCCCTGCCCTCGGGGGGCTGACGGTCGCTGGCCCAGGCCATGCAGGAAACCTGAATGTAGCTTGGGGAGGGGCCCGAGCCGCTCGCGAGGAGACCTACGGGCCGGCAGGGGACTCAGCAAGCGGTTCCCAGCAGGTGTGCGCGTGGAGAACGGGCAGGGCTGTGTGTGCGACCATGGCGGGTGTGCAGAAGGAGAGCAGCGGGCCCCCGGCGGGCAGTGTGCCCAGCGAGTGTCTGCTCGGTGCTGGCACACACGCGTCCTACCTCTGCACCCCATCGGGGCCACGTTCGGGTTACTGAGCGTTCCGTGACTCAGTTCCTCCTTGCAGACGGGGGGCCTTGCTGGTAACTCCCAGGGGCTGTGGCGACGAGTCAGCCCGTGTTAGCTGCTGGGATCCCCGCCAGCGCGTAGCCCGCCGCCGGGAAGCAACAACGCTGAGAACCAGTGTTGTTCAAGGTGCGGTGCGTGGCCCCGGGAGCCGGCTGGCCCGGTGAGTCCCTAATTTAGTCCTTACGCCCGGGCAGGGGTGGGTGCTGCTGTCCCCAGCGTGTGTGGAGACCTACGGCTCTGTCCACTGCCCCAGGGCTCGTGACTCGGTTGGCCAGACGTGGATCCCACCCCGATGCAGCCAGCCCCAAAGCTGCCCATGGCCTGGGCCAGGCCTGCCACGGCCCTCGCCGGGAACACGCCATCCGGGGTGGTCCTGTCCCGAAGATTGGACTGGACAGCCGCCCGCCGGCCCCTCGGCGACACCCGTGCTGTTCCGAGGAGTTCCCGGGCCTGCTGCTGCCTGGTAAGCCTCGGTCCCCTTCTCCAAATGCCACCGCATGAATTCGATGAATAATATTTAAATTCCAATGAGGGCTCCGTTCTGAGATGTGGGCAGAATCATTTGCTGCAGCAAAGTTCAGGATTAGCAAGGATCTGGAGCCAGTAATCCACCTCCAGCTCCGCGCCAGCCGCCTCCGCCCAGGTGAGGCGGTGGGCGCAGGGGGGAGGCGGCCCCACACGGTGCCCGGCACTGCCGGCGTCCACGGACGGCCCACGGACGGCCCTTGGGCGGACACGCCGCTGTGCGGAGCGAGTGCGGACCACGTGGCCGTTCATCCTCGTCGATCGGGAAGGACGGTGGCAGAGGGACGGGGCGACGATCACGTCGGGCTGACGCCCGGTTCTGAGCAAGAAAGGGGTAACGTGGGTTTACCTTCCATGTTTCCAACTCGGAGACGATTTACGGGGGGACGGGTGGCGTCGTTTCATGCCAGCAAATTCACGTTTTCGGTCTGAGAACTCCTCTTTAGGGCAATTTGATTTCTGTGAGGAATTTCTCTTGGGCCGAGGCCTCTGCGTGGGTGTGATGGCATCCCATGATCTCATTCCCAGAAAGACAATGAATTCAGGGAACAAGCCACTCTTGTCCAGCTGCGAGCCGCGCCCGTGTTGAGCTCCTGCTGGACGACAGGTAGCACAGGGAACGGGGTGGGGGTGGAGCTCGGGGAGGCCGGTGGGCAGCCCAGTAAATACCCTCCCTGCCCCCACCCCGCCCGCGGACTTGGCGGTATGGCCTGCTCCAGCCGGCGGGACGAGAGACTCGCAGGGGCGGGAAGTGACCGTGAGCTTGGCACGTGCTTCTGAGGTTGGGCCCTCGGGCTTCACGCACAGAGCAGCCCAACCCCCAGCCTGGAGTCCTCCTCCCCAGAGGAGCCGAACCCCAGGGAGTCCACAGCCCTGACCTGGAGCAGGGGACCCAGTCCGCCAGCCCCACCGTCGCAGACCCACAGACACGAGCACCGTGCCACGCGACCGTGTTTCCGGCTGGCTCTGCGGCACAGCGGCGGCGACACTACCCGCGCCAGTCCTTGGCTTCCCACATGGGCAGGCTGGGGACTCGAGCTCTCACCGCCCCTGGCGGAGGACGGGAGCACGGGGATCTCTTGGGGATGTGGCGGACCCAGTCACCTCCGGAAACTGCACAGTCCCCAGCATCTCCCAGTTACATTCACTAGTGAGAAGGGACGCCCCCACCGGGGTCCTTCTCCCACGAGTGCTGGTTCCGGAAACTTCCAGGGCCGGCTCCCCGTCCGGCCGCACCGGGGGCTCCTCTGCCTTGGAGCCGCAGCAGGAGCGGCCACGGCCCCCGGTATTGGGGGTTTCAGTGTCCGGGAGCCCCAGGATGTCAGGGGCTCACAGAGGGTGGGGGGCGTGAACACGTGTGAGGTGGGAGGCGTGAGGCTCGGGCTCCGGACGAGTACCGCCCTGCCCCCGCCGCGTCCCCCTTATTGCTGAGCCACTGGATGCCGGACAACGGAGTCAAGGTCGACTTCTCCGTTTCCCTGGCTTGTCAGACGGGGCGGGTATGTGACTCCTCGGAGCCGCGGCGTCCCACATGTGCCCGCGCCAGACCCCAGGAAACGGGTGGGAGAAACCAGCCCCGCAGGGAGAACCCGATTCAGGAGGTCTAGAAGGGGTCGAGGCGCTCCCCGCCACGGCGACGCTGCAGTCCTGAAACCCACCCAGAGACACCCCCACCCGGCCCAGGAGCTTGGCGGGGGCAGAGCATCTCCGGTACCTGGTGCCTGCAGAGTGGCGGCGGGGAGGGGTGAGCACGGGACCCAGAGGCTCTGATGGGGAGTCCTTGACCCATTCGCTACTGATGGTGCTTAATTCCAGTCGTCCTGGCCGCCCGAACACTGGCCACGCGACCAGCCACAGCCAAGGACCCTCTGCCTCTCCCCGGCACACGGGCGCGGACCTCACAGGCCAAGAGACGGAAGCCCTGGGGTGGGTGAACTGTGGGGGACCCGCAGCCTCCCCCGGGGGCAGCTCGGGGCGCCCTCCGTCCCACACACCGAGGGGCTCGTGGGCTCAGGACAGCCTGCGTGTCCCTCCTGGCAGAGGGGGACGGCCCCAAGCGCTCAGGGCACAGAGCAGGGACACAGGGCTGCGGCCGGCGACCCTCCCGTAAGCGGCCAGGCTGGAGGCGGCGCTGCCTTTCCAGGCGAAGACAGAGATGCCATCAGACGTTCTGATCGTTTCTATTTTAGCTTCCATGCTTCGATTTTGGCAGCGCTCTCGCGGGAGCCGGGGGGTGGGGGGACACCTTTTTCTCTACCACTTTTAATCTTCTTTTATTTACCAAACTAAGCTCTTCTTTGGGTGGATTAAAACAGACTGGGATGGAATCTGGAAAAACAAACGCTTTTAAAACAAGACAAAGATCGAGTGGAGACAACGGGCTGTTTTCAATCCTCATCCCACGGGGTGAAGGTAGCCGGTGGGTGGGAGCGGCTGCCCGCCGCCGTCCGCCGCCCCTTCCCACACGGTGGCCGGGCGTCCCGGGAGCCAGCGGAGCGCGACCCGTGCTCCCCGCACACCACCCCCCGCACACCTGCTCGCGTCACCACGACCCGGGACAGGTGAGCGCACCCTGAGGTGAGAGGCTGCTCCGGGAGTGCGGGGGCGGGGTTTCCCTGGGGAGCAGCCTCGCAGGCAGGGGAGCAGCTGAGAGACGAGACGCCTCTGGGGCTGGCAGGGTGAGTCCTCCTCCAGGCTGCCTGCCAGGGCTGCTTCAGTGACTGAGGGGGGGAAGCCCCGGCCCGGACCTCTGGTGCCCGCCCCACAGACCCCCGGGGCACGCCGACCCCAAGCCGGCGCATCACACAAGGAATTCACTCACTCACTCATTCCTTCCTCCCCTCCTTCCTTCACTCAGCAGACACTGAGGGCATCTGCCCTGCCAGACCCCGGGGCAGACCCTGCTACTTCCAACAGGGTGGGCCGCAGGGACTGGGCTCTGAGCCCCACCAGCCAAGACTGCCGTCCGTGGGGCTCGGAGCCCCTGTGACAAATCCCCACCCCCTGCCGGCTCTGGGGGCCCCCGACCCGCAGAGGTCCCACCCCGTACCCACCCAGGGCCTGGTCCTGAATCGGTTCTGGGGTCCGCCCCGTCCCTCTGGGAGACAGAGCCCTGGGGAGCGGGACAGCCTTCTCAGCCCCCTCCCAGCCCTCACCATCTGCTGCCCCGCCTGTCTCCACGAGCCTTGCTCACCCCCACGGACACGCAGTGAGCACCTACTGTGTACCGGGCTGCCTGCTGGGTGACTGGGTTTGCTGCCGTCTGGGGGCCCCTTTCCAGCCAAGGAGCCAAGTCGCCACAGTTCCGGGAAATTACAGTAAGTGACTAGGGGCAGGCGGGGGCCACCCCCGATCCAGGGGCTACCGGGACATCTGCACGAAGAGGGTGGGTGCTGACCAGAGACACTGATCCCCGGAGTTTTGGAACCGAGTGGCAGCAGGCAGAGTGGTGGCCGTGGCCGTGGCTGGGGGCTGTTTCTCACGGGGCTGATGGAAAGGCGCTGGAGAGGGTGGGGAGAGAGAACGGAACGTTCCAAAACTCTTTTTCCTCAATCTGAACACTGGCTTAGAACCTAGAAGCTGGCGACCGATTTCGGAGGTGGCCGACGTGTCACACCTCAGAGGACTCTTCTAGCCGCTGAAGGACAGGGGCCGGCCCGGCTGCGGCTCCCACCCGGACGGAAGGTCACTCCGGGGCCAGCTGCTGCCCTGATGGACAACACGCCGTGGCAGCTTCAGTCCACACCTGACCTTGAGGGGCTGGGAGTCCGGATCCCAGCACTGCGCCCGGCCTCTCCCGGATGCTCCCCGAGGCTGCTCGTGATACCCCCCAAAACACACCCTTCCCGATGGCCGTCATACCCCCCAAAACACACCCTTCCCAGTGGCCGTCATACCCCCCAAAACACACCCTTCCCAGTGGCCGTCAAACCTTGACCAGCCGCTCCCCTCCAAGGCCCAGATGAGCGACGGAGACCCTCAGGCCCTACCTTGGCCTCACAGGAACGAAAGAAACCCTCAAAGCTCGTATTTGTGAGAGCGTCGGGGACAGAAACGCAGCCTCCTGAGCCCAGCCGGCACCTGCTCGCCAGGAAGCCTGGGATGTCAGCCCACATCCGGCCGCGTGCTCACCCCGCCCTGCGCCGAAGCCCAAGCTGGCGTCCTGTGCAGAGGTCCTCACGCCTGCGAGAGCTGCCTCCCCACACGTCCCTTGACGGGGGTCCGATGCGGCCGCCGGAGAACAGGACCAGCCTCGCGGTGAGGGCGGTGGTTGGGACTGTCCCGCTGCCCCCGCTCCAGCCGCCCCCAGGTCCACAGCGGTGATGGGGCCCAGTACCCCCTCTGTCTGCTGGGGGGCTGCTCCCATCGGGTGACGTATGCAGGGAGCCGTCAGGCCGGGGCCGGGATCTGGGGGAAGTCAAGGTCCCCCCGCAGCTCTTCCTGCAGGAGAAGCGCACCCCGCCCCGCCCGGCCGAAAGACATCATCGTCACCGGCCGGGGCCATCCTGCCGGCACGAGCGGGGCTCAGCCGTGAGGGTCTGCGGAGCCCGGTCTGCAGTCCCGCTGAGGACCCGGCATCCGGCACGGGCTGGGCCGGCCCGGCTGCCGCCATCCGATGCCTGCGGAGGAGGTCACCTGGGGCAGGACCTCCGCAGCCCGCGAGCCGCCCCTGAGCAGAGCCCAGAGTCTCTGCAGGCTGTAGGGACCCCCATTTCCCAGCCGCCCGGGTCTGTTGCAGTCCTGGTGGGGGCAAGTCCAGGTGCACAGGTGGAACGGAGGGCTCCTCTGTGGCTCGGGCCAACCCTCAGCAGGACACACCTGCCCAAGGGAAGCTGCCCCCACGGCCCGGACGCCGGCTGGTCCAGGACTCCGCCATGGATGGCTCTCAGGGAACCGTCGCCTGGCCTGGGCTCTGGGCTGACCCGCCGCCGGCCGCGGCTGCGTCTTCCCGTCCGTGGCAGCCGCTCTGTCTCCTCTCCAGATCGTGCTCGGCCGCCGGGCAGCTTCTGAGCCAGCCCCAGCGGAGGGCGGGCCCGTCTGGGCCTGCCTCCGGGAGCGTGATCTCTGGACGTGACACCCCAAGTGCCCTTCCGGGTGACATTTCCTCCAGAGTGGCCGGAAAGGTCACCTCCCCTCCACTCGGCCGGCTTCATAGCCGTGATTATACATTTTATGATCCTTTTATGAAGATTTTTGTCTCTAAGTTCCACAAATGTTATTGCAAAAAATGACTCAGGTCAGGCCTCCCACCCGAGGGGGGTGACTGTCTTGACCGATGGGTGTTTAGCGAGAAGAGCGAATGCCGCTCGGAGTCCTGACTCTGGTACAACGACAGGAGAGGTCAGAACTGAGTGGACCGGACACCTCTGGCTTCTCTAGAAGTTCTCCGTGGACACAGGTGGTGCCAGGGGCCAGAATGGGGCCGGGGAGGGTGTGAGGGGCACAGACGCGCCTCTCCGCCTCCCCCCCCAGGAACTGCGGGCCATCTGTGTGACCCCTGAAGGCCCTGGGGAAGGTCAGCGTGGGGCTGGGTCTCCTCGGACCCTCCTACGGGTGCCCTCCCCACGAACCCAACACACCCCCCTGCCCCGGGGCCCCATATGGAGCTCTGCTGCCTGTCCCCTCCCACCGCGTGGCTGCAGGACGTGGGCGGGGCACTGGCCGTCCATCTGGTCCTTGCTCGCGCGTGCCCGGCAGGTTCACTGGAAGCCGGGGAACATTTGCGTCGTGCGCGTGGGCGGGCACGCTCCTCTCCTGGGGACAGGGGAAGGGTATTCCCAACCTCTCTAGTGCGAGACCAGCGTCCCCAGCGCGGCCCTCCTGGAAGTGGGGCCAGGGCAGGCTGTTGCTGACCGCTGTCCTCCTGTCCGGAGCCAGGGCAGATCCACACAGACCACCGCCCACCTCCACCCCTGCAGAGGGCGTCCCACCTGTGCCCTGACAGCGGGCATGCTGAGAAAGGGTCTGCTCCCCTGGTCTGTGTCCGGGGCACCCCACACTCCTGCGATGGGACGATGGACCCAACCTCAATCCCCTCACACGGGTGTTTACTCGCCAGGAGGGCGGCCCAGCTTGGTCTGAAATAATTCCTGGCACCTTCCACCAAATGCACGCCAGTCCCATGCTAAGCATTTTTTTTTTTTAAAGATTTATTCATTTATTTGAAAGACAGAGCGTGAGTACAGCAGGCGCTGAGGTGGAGGGAGAGAGAATCTTAAGGAAATTCCCCGCTGAGCACAGAGCCCACATGGGGCTCGATCCTGTGACCCCAAGATCGCGACCTGAGCCGAAACCAGGAGTCGGATGCTTAACTGACTGCGCCCCCCAGGCCCCCCACCTGTGCTATGTATTTGCATCCCACCCCCCTACAAGCTGGAAAAGGTGGCGCTGGATGGGGACACAGGACAGAGAGATCGACTTGCCTCTCCGAGGGTGAATTTGCCCCGTTCGGAGGGATGTTTGAGCCCCAGCCCTCGGAAGCCGCTGGCTGGGAAACGGGGTTGCTGCAGGCGTAGTGAGTAGAAAGGAGGTCCTACTGGAGGGTGTGGGCTCTGATCCCACCAGAGAGGCAGGTCCCCACTGGAAGAGGAAAGGGGACAGAGAACACACCGTGAAGCCTAGCGGAGGGTGGGGGTACGGCCACACGGCCAGGCTCGCTGCCCACAGCCCCCAAGCTGATTCTCCCTCAGCAGGAAGCCCCCTGCCCCTCAGGCGTCAGGACTCCAGAACGAGAGACGACAAATGTCCTCGGCATGAAGCTCTCTGGTGGGTGACGCTTTGTCACAAGAGCCCAGGGAGCCCGTGGAGAGCCCAAGGGCACACGGCTGGGACACGGCCGGTTTATCCAAGCAGGCGGGTCTCAGAGGACGTCTCTCCGCGGCCCACCCGCGGAATCCAGAGCCTCCCGGGCCCGTGTGGATGCCAGAGGCCAGGCAGAAGCGCCTGAGCGCAGAGCCCGGCACCAGGCCCTGCTAGGTTGGGAGCACAGTCTTAAAGCGGAGGGCTTGAGCCCAGAGCCCCGCAGAGAGCGAGCGGAGCCCTCACCGGGCAGGGACTCCCCTCGCTGCCTCCTCCAGCCGCCCTGCGATGGAGATGCCACCCGCACACCGCCCGATGTGGAGAAGAAAATGGGACAGCGTGAACCGTAGAACTGGCCCGACGCTTCGCCAGAGCTGAGGGCAGCCGGAAATGTAGGTCTGAGATCAAACCTGGAATCTGGGAGCCGATCCTGGAGCCTTGGCCAGAAAGACAAGGACCTTCAGCAAAACTGAGTCCCTGCACACAGCCCAGACACATGAGCAATGAGAGGGTCGCTGGTCCTGGAGGACACCCCAGGACGCAGGGGGCAGTGAGGTCCTGGGTCCCCGTGCACATGGCTGGGAGGCCTGGAGAGTGGGGTCCTGGTCCCCAAAGGCATAGCTGGGAGGCAGGAGCAGTGAGGTCCTGGGTCCCCGTGGCTGGGAGACACGGGATCATGGGAAGGGCCACAGCTGGGCCTCTGACACACCAGGGCCTGGGTGTGGGCACTGCCTCTCGGCCAGGTGGCCTTAGGCGCAGCCCTAAGCCATGTCCCCATTTCCCTGTGTGACCGTTCTTAGGGTCCTCGCACACACAAGAGCTACATACCCGCACATAAATCACCTGTCAGGCCTGACCCCACCTGGCCAGGTTTTACCAAGCGGCTGCCGTTGAGATCGGCGATGATGCCTAGTCCAACGGGCAAACTCAGAACTCACCCGTCCCGCCGCACCCCACCGAGCTTCCCCCGAGCCTCGGAAGCTGAAAACGACACTGCGTCTTTCTCTGCACATTAGTGACTAAATTCTAAATAATATCATTTGTAAGGAAGGCATAATTGGCAAATTATGAAGTTATTTTAGTGCAGTAACTTGAAAAAGAAAAAGAAGGGGACCGAGGCTTGGATCTGTGGAGAGAACAAAGACGGTTGGAGAGACAGAGGTGAGCCTGCTCGAGTCTGCTCTGCCTTTCCAGCTGGAGGCGGAGGAGACCCCAGAGGTCAGTGGTGCGCACGCCCCAGCGGACGCCGGGACCCAGGAACGCAGAGGCCGAAGGACCTGGTCACCCCTTCCTGAGGCACGGGACCCCTCGGCTTCAGGACACCTACACAAGTGGCCTTTGAAAGGGGCTCTGCTGGGGTCTGGCAGCCTCTGCCCGCTCAGCCCTCCTAGTGTCCTCGAAGCCTCCTCTCGGGGACCAGCAGCTCGGGGCAGCCACGGTCCGGGGCCGTCGGTCCATCCCCACTCGCTCTGGCCCATCGGCACTTTCCACTTCTCCCCAGCCGCAGCGCGAGGGGCAAGAGTGGAATTTGACTCAGGCTGGTCCTGCCCGGACCGTCCTCCACCTGCCGGGAAGGCGGGGGTCAAGTCTGTGCCCGGCGCAGGGGGGAGGAGGGCCCAGCCCCGGGTGCTACTGGAAGGCTCTGTGGGGCCCTGAGCGACCCAGCCGAGCAGGCCCCGGGCCCAGGCGCGCAAGCCCAGGAGCCCCTTGGCGGTTTAAGCCGCTGGGCTGAGCTGTCTCGTCCCTGGCAAACAGAAGCATCTCAGCGGCTCTGGCTGCCCAGGGGCTGCTCCAGCAGCTGCCCCCGGCTGTGGGCACCCCGTTCCCACCACGCAGCACTGCCACTGTGTACCTGACGCTCCCCCAGCTCCCGGACCCCCTCCTGTGACCCCCCAGCAGCCACGAGGCCCTCGAGAGCCTCTCTCAGACCACAGCTTCCTTCCTTCCGCCTTCCGGAGACTTCCGTCACACACGGCATCAGACCAAACGCTCTCCCCCACTTCCCACGGCCCAAGACCGCACACCTGCACCCCGTCCCCCAGCTCCGCCCAGGGGGAGGCCCGTCGAGGACCGCCGAGGGGATGTGGAGTGTGCCACGGAGAGCTCGTCGACTTCCTGCTGCCCCGCGCGCAGCTAAAACGTCACCTGCTGGGAGCGATCCCCGCCCGCGGGCTCTCCGTGGACGGCGACCTCCCCGTCACAAGGACCGCCCAGCTCCGGGTGTCCCTGCTGCATTCGGGTGCATGAGATCACGGTCCCCTCTCCCCCGAGCGGGGGCTCCCGCCGCAGGCTGGGCGGGCCGCAGGGGCAGGCGTCCGGGCTCCGAGGAGCGCAGGCACAGACCTAACCCTGGCCCATCTCACGGTGCACACGATGGAGCACAGGGACACTGAGAGCCCTGGCGGCCTCGAGGACCTCCGCAAGCTGCGCCCGGCCCCCACCCGGGTGCTTCCTGCCCACTAATGCGCCCCCTCTCCCAAGTGGGCCACGCTCGCTGGAAGCACACACACGCCCCGCACGGAAGGAGACGAAGGGGAAGCCTGACGGCAGAGTCCACCGTCTCGAGGCAACTTTTGTTTTTCAGGAAAGTCAACCTAGTGATTCTCTTTGTTGCGCACCAGGTGCCCAAAGGGAAATCAAACAGCTTTTCCTGCCCGGGAAACCGTCAGGGCCCCTCCAGAGTGACGGCCGCCCCCGTCCCCGCGCATCCCACGGCAGCTGGGCCACGCGCCCGCGAGCCCAGGAGACCGTGTCCTATTACGGCACCTTCGATGCCTCTGATTATCTGGCAAATAAACCAATTTGAGGGCCCACCGGGGTCTCTCCGTCCGCCTCTCTGGGGCCCTGGCTGAGCCGGCCTTGTCTTCACCTCCGTGAGATGGAGAAATGTCATTATTGACCGAGAAAGTGAGGTCTGAAAGTAGCAATTGTGCGGGAGGTCAGCAGAGGCCCTGAGGCAGCCGCTCCAGAGAAGCCGGCCAGGCCTCGTCTGAGCTGGAAGGCGCGGCGACACTCTGAGCCCGAGGTCGGCAAAGCTCGGTGCTCCAGCATCAGATCGGTTTACCTTGACGTCCAGCTGTCACAATCCAGAGGCCACGCTGGCCCAGGGCCACGCCGCCGGAACGTGGCTGGACCAGGGTGTGAGCCCCAGCCCCTTCTCCCAGCCCCCGAAGCGCCTCCTAGCATGCACAGCCGACGGCCCGGGCTTCCGCACAGCCACCCGGCAAGACCCGTAGCCGTGAAGAGTGGACGGAGGCAGAGGAGAGGACCTCACCCAGGACCCCCCTCTTCTCCCCTGCAGTGTGCCATTCTGGGAAACACTGAGGGCTATGGGCCAGGGATAGAGCAGGGATGCTTGTCCTCAGGTCTCTGGGGACCAACCACATGGCAGACAGAGGACACGGGGGGCACAGCAGCCACAGAATGTCCCGTCCCCGTCCACTGCTGCTGCTCAGCCTCTGCCCAGGTAAGCAGGGGTCTCTCCGCTCTCCCTAAGCCCAGCCCGCTCCGAGCCCCTCTGGGACAGGCCCTGACGCTGAGAGGTCCCAAGGGTCCAGATCCCTGACTTCCCCTGAGGAACTGGGCCAAGCCAGGCCCCACTGGCCACCTCTCCTCTCTGGCTGGCTTCACCCCCTCCAGAGCCCGGCCATGCGCCCAGCACAGGTGAGCACCCCATCTGTGGGAGCTCCACTGTCCTGTGCCACAGACACATAGCCGTGTCCCCATGTGGCCGCCGAGGAAGGAGGACAGCCTGTCCCCTGTGTGCTGGGCCCACGGACACGCCAGAGTCAACCGTTCCCCCGGCGGCTTCGGAATGTCGGATTTTGATAAGCAGGCGGGGCTCCCTGTCCCTGCACGGTGAGTGTCGGCATGACAAGCCCCACGCGGGCTCCTGCCAGCGCGTGTCCGGCCCTGCGCCCCCCTCGCCGGCGGGCGTGCTCGTTGCCAGACAGGCTCCCCGTGCTGATGCGCCGTCAGGAACCCGCGTGGCTGCTGCGGCGCGGACATAGACCACGTGGCGAACAGAGGAAACCAGCTTGTCTCCTGGCTTGAGGAAGGGCAGCCCGGGCACCGACGGCTCTCCTCTTGCTTCTCCGCAAAGCTGGGGCGGCCGGCCCTGGCTGGAACCTGGAGGGAGGCCGCGATCCACACCGACTGCCCGACACGCGTGTGCATGTGGTGGACACGCGTCTGTGAGTCACACGCACGCAGCACAACTGCTTCTTCCCAGAGCCCACATCCCATCCTGCAGGAGGTCCCCCCACTCGGAGCCAGAGCGTCCCCGTCCACCTGAAGCCCAGCCGGGGTGGGGGAGGGCAGGCGGAGGGGCGCACGTGGCAGGTCACGGCCTGGGAGATGTGAGTGGCCAGGGCGCCGGCCTCGGGCAATAGAGCAGGAAGCCCTGGAGGCCGAGGTCTCTGCCGAGGCCCAGTGGCCAGCACCTTGGCCCATCCCCTTACCCTCCACGGCCCAAGGGCCCTGCCGCTGCCACCTGAACCCGCCATCACCTCACCCCACCTCTCCCAGCCACACACGGCCTGGAGTGGGGCCCAGGCTGACCTCCTGCAGGGCCCCCGGGGGTCCCTGCCCGGCCGTCTGCCCTGAGTGGACGCAGGCCCGCCTTGTCACCTGACCATGTGGTCAGCGGATCTGAGCCTATCCCCGACCCCATGACCCCCGGGAAGGCCGCACACGGTCTGCACCTCCTCCAGCCTCCTCCAAGCGTCCACAAAGGAAGCGACGCTTGGCCAGGGGACTGGGGGGGTCCCGAGTCCCCACGTGCACTGACTACGGCCTTCCCCTCACCCGGGAGCCCCGTCCCTGCCCACCTGAACCTCGCCCCCCCCCCGTACATCCCACCGGGTGGACACGGCCGCTCTTCTCCCGTCAGCCCTGAGGCAGACCACGCAGGGTCCCCAGGCAGACCGGGGAGGAAGGCCTGGCTGCCCACCTGTGCCCCCGTCCCCGAGGGAATGGGGGACACTGGCCTGCCAGCGCTGCCTGCCCCCTCCAGGTTGTGCTCCGCGTGGGGTGCTGCCCCGCGCCCACACACACGGCCGCATCCTCGGCACCGTCCCCGTCTCCTGCCTCCGCCAAGTAATGACGAGCACAGGTGTGCTCGGGTCACAAGCCCTGCTCTGGCCGATCTTCTCACCGCATTTCCAGGCTGACTCAGGGTACCGCCCCTTCCTGGCATCTGGGACGACACCGGAGCCTCCGCTCTGGCCGGTCCCCACCACGTGGGGGCAGCATCTGGGCACGTGGGGTCCGGCGCTGGCTGGGTCGGCTGTCTTCTCCAGGCCGTGGTCCCTCAGGGGATACTGGCCTCCCTCCACACTCCTAGCCTTCCCCAGCACCACCCCCTCAGCGATGTGTCCCCGACACCGGCGTGCCCTCAGCCCGAGGAGTCAGCTCCTGCCTGTGCTCGCACCTGTCCGTTAGCCCCTCATCCCTGGACAGGCCCGGGAGGCAGCCTCATGCTCCCGGCTGGGGGTGGGGGACAGCACAAGGACCACAGCCCCCAGGAGCCCCACGTACAGCTGGGCCTGGAGCAACGCTGCCTAGTGGGTCATGGGCAGAGCGGCTCACACCTTTGCCAGCCCAACCCCTCGCTCAGTCCTCGCCCCTCCTGTGCGGGGACCTTGGAGGCCCCAGATGGCGGGGGCACCCCAGAAGGCCCCACAACAGGGTCACTGGGGACGGCCACGGCCACGGGCCCTACGGCATCCTGGGCGCTGAGACCCACGTGGATGAGGCCGGGCCTCTGGGATGGGGCATCCACCGCCAGCCAACGGGTTCACCGTCTGCCACCTCGGTCCCCTAAAGGCCGAGGACGTCCCCTGGTTGCACAGAGCTCTGAAGCAGCCACTTACACTTAACACGTAATTGCTGACGGACCCCAAATTCGTTCGTTAAGACCCTGACACCCAAACCCTGGAAACACCCAAACCTTGGGAAACACCCAAGTCCCGGAAACATGACGGATGTCTGGTGAGCACGTGAACGGCTGTGGGACTGGGGGTAGGGGGCTGGTCTCTGAGGGAAGATGTCACCTGCTTCCAGAATGAAGCTTCCCCAGGGCCTGGGCAAGGCGGGACCCTAGCAGGAGCTGGCAGGGGCGCCCATAGCCCGGGAGGAAGGCGGCAAATGCCCAGAGGTAGTCTTTGGGCCCCGTAATCACTCCCAGAGCCCTGACCACGCAGACGCGCTGGCGGGGACAGCGTCAGTTTGATCTCTGTGGATCAGCCGAGCTGATTGCCTTTTTGACAGGAAAGGAAAGGGGGAGACCTCCGCTCTGTTGGAGAATGGCGGGCACAGTGGGATCCAGAGACAGGAGAAAGCCACCGGCCACCAGCTCAGGGACCATGACTGCTCTGGGGCTCAGCCTGGGGAATCCCACACATCCAGGGACCACCCAGCCCCTCGACGACACGGGGCCTCGTCTCCCACCTGCCCTGTGAGCCCAAGGGGGTTGGGGGCACCGGTCCTGGGGCCGTCCTGGACAGCTCCTCTGCACACACTGTTTTCTGTTCCCCGGTGTCCCTGGTGGCCTCGTGGCTTCCAGGGCAAGGCCGAGGGCCTGCGGAGTGCTTCTGGGGAGCACCCGCTGTGACCCCCGGGAACAGGGTTGAAAGTCGAGGTCCGGGGCGGGAGCACACTGCACGGAGACGGCTGTTGTGGGGACGTGGACCTGCCCGCCGCCACCACGCCCCGATGAACTCATCAGTAGCCGACCTGCACACGCACCTGCTCCAAGACAGCCGCCTCGGGGACTCCGATGTCACCCAGCCCGGGCACACGGCAGGCACTTGCGCAAGACAAACACGGCCCGCTGTCCACTCGCTCTAGGGAGGGCGGTACGGCCAACACCCTCAGGGCCTGCCCACCCCCCAGGACAGAGGGCAACTGGCGGGGGCTTCGCTCCCGGGGCTGCACGTCCCGTGGAAAGGCCACAAAGGGCCGGCCGACACCTCCCAGGGGAGGACACATTGTGTGCAGCTCCGGGCTCACCCGGGCCACACTCTGGCTGTCCCCTGCAGTCACCCATAAGCTGAGACCACCATGCACGTGGCCTGACTCCCGGCGGGACTGACGAGGAGTCTGCAGGAGTCAAAGGTCAAAGGCGTCCCGGTGCACAAAGCGCAGCGACGCCAGGCATCACAGTTCACAGCCATCGTCACTGGGAGCCCGGACAGATTTTCTGTCCTGTCATCTGCACCTGTTGAGTAACCCCCCTCCCCACAGCCCCCTTTCTGGAACTGCCTCCACCATGACCACTGCTGGAGGGTCAGGCTGGGATGGGGCGACTCTGGACCAGACCTCACGGGGGACAGCGGGCCCCATGGCATGAGGACTCAGGAGGGAGTCGGCAGCTGCTGGAGGCGGGCCCCACGTGGAAAGGGGTGGGCCCGGGGAGCAGCCAGGGGGGCCTCCGGATTTCCCGTCCCACCCAGGAGCAGAGGAAGGAGACGGAAGACACCTGCCGGCCCTGGGGCCGACTCTGGGCCGTGGTTTCTCTCCGTAAACAGCAGCAGTTTGGACGAGATGATCCGAAGGTCCCGGCAGGACTTCTCGGAGGAGCAGAGCCTGGTGTTGACCCCAGGAGAAGGCTGTCTGGCGCCAGGCCCAGGCGGACCCTTGGGGTCCAAGCTCTGATGCTGGGATCGTGAATTTGGGAGGTTTCCTTGGCCTGCGTCCTCCCGGGGAGACACGCGAGGGCAGGGAACGCCAAGGCTCGAGAGCGTCCATTTGTCAGACGTCCTGCTTGGTCACTCAGGGCAGGAAACACAAGCAGGAGAAGCGCTGAATTCCTCCTGCTGCAAAAATGCAGATGCGGCCCCGCCCCTCCTCCGTTGCCATGGCGACCGCGAGGCTGTGGGGTCAGCAGCAGCCAGAGGAGCCAGGGCTCCCGAAAGCCCCTTCCACAGTGGGTGTCAGGGCCAGGAATGCCCCCCAGGGGCGCGGGAGGAGAAGCCAGGCCCCAGCTGTCCTGGACGCCGTCTCATCCCAAAGGCCCTCGTTCAAGAGAAGACTCCTGTCTCGCCCATCGTCTCTGCGTTCATGCAAGCCTCGCCCACGGGGGGCCTGACGCCCACCCTGCCTCGTGCCTGCCCGCACACTCGCCCCATCGCCTGACTCGGCCGCGGGCTTGGGTGGGGGACCCCCCGCTCCTGCCTGGACGTCCTCGTTCTCCTTCCCACGGGCCTCAGACACGCGGGCGCCAGCGAGCGCCCTAAGAACAAGCAGGGGCTGACTGACCTGCTCACTGCCCTGCTGTGACCCACACGCAGTGGACACGGGCCTCAGTGCTCCCGGCCCCTCAGCGCTCCCGGTCCCTCCAGTGTCATGAGGAGCCGCTCCCCCCTCGTGCGGGTGTCCGCTGGCCCGTTGGGGCCACTGCGCTGGCTGAAGACCCGCGTCCCCCAGGGAGGGCAGGAGCTTTCCCTGTCGGGAGTGTGTCGGCGCCGCCGGAGGCTGGGAGACCCGGGCCCGCGGCAAAGGGCACGACGTCACTGCTCAGAGGGGCGCGGGCAGTGCCGGGGGCCACGGGAGACCACAGAGAAGCCGCCTTTGTCGGGGCCCCTCGTGCATGCTGGGCTGGACCTTGGGTCTGCACGGCCGCCGTGGAGAGGGAAGAGCGGCCCACGTTCTCCTGGAGGCCTGCACACCAGTGACCGCAGCCACGGGCCTGAAGGGCACGGCTGAAGGCAACCAGCCAGGGCTGCGGGCAGGGAAGGGGTGCGGGTGGAGGGACGAGCTCTGACGGAGCCTTGGAGCCTCGGGCTGAGTCACAGCCAGCAACCCGGGCGGCCTCCTCCAGGCTCCTCCTCACACACATGCACGTGTGTGTGCACTCACGCAGGCACGCCCACACACATTAAACTCACGGATCCACACAGACCCACACCCGCACACTCGCGCGGGGGCACACTCATGTATGCACACGTGTGTCCACAGCCACACTTGCACACACACGGCCACATGCACACTCACGCACAGACACACGCAGGCACACATGCACACATGCACACACACATCTCACACGTGCACACACCAGGTCGCTCGCTCACACATGAACACTCACCCTCACGTGCACGTGTGTGCTCACACCCGAGCACATGTGCACACACTCAGACATGCACACGCAATGCTCTCACACACACGCACGTGCACACTCACACACACGGTCACGCAAACAGGCACGCCCTGGGGGTCAGCTTCCCGAGGGGGCAGCCCTGTCTCCCGGCGGCGCCCGGGCGCTCGGCAAGCACGTGTGGACTTACGCACACGTGGGCCGGGGCACCCGAGGGGGGCGTCTGGGCTCCGAGAGACGAGAGCCACGCGCCCACGAGAGGGAAGCCTGCTCTGGCCCCCGGGGCCTCCTGACAGCCCCGACAGCCCGCGTCCCTGCAGGGGGACGCCCAGCCTGGAGGACACAGCGCCCGAAGCGGCGGCCAGCAGAGCCCGGCCGAGCGCGGCGGCATCAGGGACCCCGTCTGGCCGGGATTCGGCCGCAAGGGCAGCGTGGGAAGGGGTGGGGTCTCCTCCACTCACGGCCCGGGCTCTCCCTGGGAGGCCCCAGTCCTGAAGGACACACCGAGGAGGAGGGACGCCACCCTGCAGTGCTCTGGTGCAGGTCCCCGGAGATGCAGGAGGGAACACGCGCCCGGGCCTGACCTCTGGCCCGCCCTCCCGCGCGGGGTCGCCGGGACTCCCGTGTGGCTGGAGTGGACACGTCCTTGTGAGGCAGGGGGCACCCAAGCCCCTTCCGGAGAGTCCGCGGTTCTCAGCCGTTGCACAACGATGCACGTCCCCTCCCCAGTGCGGAGAGGGTTACGGAAAGGTACGTCCTCCCTCTGCCCCTCGAGCTTCTCTGGGTTCCCTGAGGTCCCAGGCTGTGGCCACCTTCCCAGGCTCCCCTGGGCCCGGCCAGCGGGAAGTCCGCTGCTCATCTTGGGCACACGGTGGGGGAGGGCGGGGTCCCCCGCACACCCTCTATGCCTGTGCCCCCTTCCCTCAGCCATATCCCAGTCTGTTTTCCAGAAGGTTCCAGGGCCCAGTCACAGGATGATCTATCCTCCAGGAGGGAGGGAGGAGGAGGGTGAGAGGGAGGGCAGCTGGGAGCCGCCACCACCCGGCCCTGGGGAGTTCCAGGGTCCACACACCGCCCTCCCCTCCTGCCAGGCCTCAGGGCCTCCCTGGGCTCCCGGACGCCGCAGCCCTGCTGCCCCCCTCAGCACGCCGGCATCATTCATTCACCCGCTGACGCAGGCACATCTGCCTTCTTGGGACGTCATACCATCCGTTCCCGGCCGTGTTTCTAAGTGTCCTCTGAGGACAGGACTGTGCCGAGCTCCAAGAGGCACTACCTCCTCGGAGAGACCCCAGGGCATGCTGCTGCCACCACAGCCCCCCTCCATGGGCTCAGATCCCAGGTAAGGAAGACCCCCACCTCCTGCCCCCAGGACCCCCCGGGGCTGGACTGGGTTTCCACTTTACAGGTAGGAGGTGGTACTGACCTGGGGGCTCCCTGGGGAGGGGAGAAGTGGCACTGACGGGGGGGGGGTGGTCACCGTGGCTGGACTGGGCCCCCGCAGGGATGCGGGAGGCAGGGCTGACCAGGGGGGCACCGGGACCCCAGTTTATGGTATCTCAGCTCTGATTTCTCCAAATCCACAGATTTGACTTTCAGAAAATGAAAAAAAAAAGTTCTGATGAGCCTCCTTAATGAGAAATACAATATTTAAAGGCAAAGAAATCATTTTTCAAAATTACAAGGACAACTCCACACCCCTTCCCGGGGAGCGGCTGCCCGTCCCACGGTTGATGCCATTGTTAATTTTTCCTAATGACACATTCAAGAAACAAAGCAAAACAAAAGAACCATCAACTCAGCATTTAGAACAACATATTTTGACAGCATATTTTTAAACTAATTCCCCTCTTCCAATGGAAGTGCCATCCTGCAATCTTTTTAAGTCTATTCAGTATATACACCAACATGATTATCTCATTCTTCTCCCGATAAAAACTCCGAGATACATAATGACAGCGTGATCAACATGCAAATGCACTCGCGGGACATTGTCTCTTCTTGCAAGGACCAGGAAGGAGGAAACAATGCGCCATGTCCCCAGGGAGCTCCCGTGCAGCATGTGGTCAGCTGTGCAAAGCCGTTCGCACTGGGTTGGGGTGTGAGTGGCCCTCAGACGCCCATCCTGTCCCCTCCCGGGACAAAGCCTCCAAGGACAGGGGCTCCGTGGGTGAGCGGCCCACAAGGACCCCAATAAACTTGCACAAGTGCCCTGCCTCGCGGGATCGTCCAGCCTCCGGCGAGAGTGGAGGGGACCTCCCTATGGGGGCGCACAGCACGGTCACGGTGTCCCCCTGACCTGGGAGGCCGGGGGCTGGGCCCTCACGTGGTGCCCTCTTTCCCGGACAATCCTGCAAGGCCGGCGGCCTCCAGCCTCCCACCCGCTGGGGACCGTGAGCAGCGCAGTATGGGGGGCCTAAACCCGCAAAGTGTGGCACCGGGACTGCATCCCCACATCTTTGTCGGGGGCCCCCTGTTGCCCCAGCCCCGATCTGCTGCGTCAGGAGCCAAATGGGGACAAGCTCGCTCTCCCGAGCCCGCCGGGGACCTGACCCACACGAGGTTGAGCACCGCCCAGAGAGCAAGATGGGACGTGCCCCACAGCGCAGTGTCCAGACAAAGCCGGAAGGGATCCAGGAGGCTCCCCGACCCCAAGGGACCGGCCAAGGTAGGACCTCACCCCTCAGAGGGTGTGCAGGCTGCGTAACACCCCCAAACACGGGCAGGGCTGCATCCCCGGCCTTTGCGGACGTGATGATGAAGTTACGGGTCTTGACATGAACAACGCTGGGTTTCTGGAGGCCCGGTGTCCTCACAGGGGTCCCCACAAGAGGGCGGCAGGGATATGGAGGCAGAGAAGACAGGGGGACGAAAGCAGAGGTTGAGGCGAGAGCAGGTGCTCCTGGACGGGTTGGGAGGTAGAGGAGGGCGACGAGCCGGGGGACGCGGCTCAGAGGTGGACGGTGAGGAAGCAGCTTCTCCCTGGAGCCTCCAGAAGGAACAGATCCTGTGGGCACCCTGACCTCGGCGCCAGGCCCGGGGATCTCACTGGAGCCCCCTTGCTCACGTGGACAGCGGTCTGGGCTCCAGCACCCGGCAGGAACTGTGCCCCTGAGACCCGTGTCCCTGGAGAGAAAGGGTGGCATCCCCCACCCCTGCCCTGAGAAGGAGGCTGACCTACGCTCCTGCAGGGCAGGACGGACCCCGACTCCCGGGCAGGGATCCCGACCCACGAGGGAGAGAAAGAGCCATATCCAAATGTCTGCGTCCCCCGAAGGAACCACGTCTGCTTCTTGTGCCGCGTCACCCGCTGGGACCCTGGAGGGTGAGGCACCAGGGGGCCGCGGGGCGATTTGGAGGTCATGGGGACACAGTCTTCAGGGGGCAGCGGGTCGCTCACACCTCCGGCAAAGCTGTCAGGTGCTCGGGCTTCACGGCGACGTTCACCCCACAACGTCCACACGGGGAGACCACGGGCGGGAGCGTGCACACGTGGTTTGTGATTGCGTGTGCACGTGTGCTGTGTGTGTTCACGTATGCTGTGTGTGCACGTGTATGTGAGCACCGTGTGTTGTGTGCACGTACAGTGTCCACGTGCATGTCTGTGCTTGTGCGTGCATGTGTGCGCACCGCGTGTTGTGTCTGTGTACACACGTGTGCACGGCCCACATGTGTCTGCACCATTCACGCATGCACGCATGGACACCGTGTGTGTACTCTGTGTAACGTGTGAGCTGCGGGTGTGAAGGTCCCTCCTGTCTTTCAGGGCTGTGACTCCTGGCTGGTCACAGTGCTCCTCCCTGCGCCCGCCCTCCCCGCGGCAGGCCACCCCGCTCTGCACGGACCCTCAGCCAGCCCCCAGCCCACCGTGGCTCCCCTCTGTGTGGACCCCACTGCCCTGTCACCACCCCTCAGCCTGCACCCCAGCGCCTGGAGCTCCCCGACCCCCAGGGTCTGCCGCTCTAGTGACACTGTGCCTGAGGACACCGGGTGCTCTGTGGGCTCCGTGGAAAGGCCCAGGTCTGGCCCTTCCTCCTGGCGGGGAGACGGGGCAGGGCAGGGGAAAGTTACCTGCTAGACATGGCCAGTGGCAGTGTGAGGGCATGTGGTGCTTCCCCGGGGTGCTGGACGGACAAGTGACAGATACCCGGGGGGACAGAGGCTGCGGAAGGCCGCTGGCTCAGGACCACGCTCAGGCAGTGGACAGTCTGCCCGCAAATCAGAGGCTGAGGTAGCTGACCTTCCCCGCAGGAAGCCTTCATTTTCCTGGACCCCCGCCACAAAGTCCGGCTGATGGGCGGCTCTCTCCCAGCTCTTGGGTCCAGATCAAGGTTTTGGCACGGCTGGTCCTTCCGAGGCCTCGAGGGAGACTCTGTGCCCTGCCTACCCGTCCCAGTTCCTGGGGTTTTGCGGGCATCCTGGCGTGCCCTGGCCAACCCCTGCCTGCCGGGTCCACGGCCGGTCTCCGCATGGTGGCCATCCCTCTCTGCATGGTCCTGTTCTTGGAGGATCACCCGTCACGCGGGGACACAGCCTCATCTCGGCTGGTTAGATCCGCAATGCCGCTCTTCCCAATGAGGTCACACGCCCAGGTTCTGAGGGTCATGACCTCCACATACTGGTTTTGGGGGGCACAAGCCAGCCCAGAGTAGTGGCCTCTCAGTCTGCAGGGGGACCGTCAGTGACAGTCGGAGCAGAGCAGCTGTGTAGGCCCCCTGGAGAAACGGTGTGCAGCCGCCGACCCTGGGAGATTCCGAGGAGGTGGAGGGCAGGCCAGGGTGGGGACCCTGGGAAGCCGAGACCTGGGTGGTCACTGGGGGCACTGGGCACTCTGGAAGGAGGGTGCTGGGCTAGGGGTCACAGGTGGGCGGCCCCGAGCACAGGGGACGGGGGCGGGGGAGCGGGAAGAGGAGGCGGTTCAGCGACAGGAGGGGTGCACGCAGCCCCCGGTGACAGCTGCCCGTGACCCTGGACCTCGGGCACAGCTGCCTGTGACCCTGGACCTCGGGCGCTGCTCACATCCTTCCGAGCACTTCCCGTCCCAGACCGGGACGGTGTTGGGGTTCAAGGCTCTAGTTTTCCATGGTTGGGGCACTCAGAAAGGGCTCGAGGCCCCACGACCCAGTGGCCAGCCTGAGGCCACGGGGACATGGTCACTGTTCAGTGTCCCCGTGTGCCTTTGCTTCTTCACGAACGGTGGCCTGACTCGGCCGCTCAGGACGCCATCAGTCAAGCTCGGCACCTCCATTCCCAGGCAGACCCCGCAGCCCTCGTCTCCGGTGCCACCGGGCCGGAAGGGCTCAGTGGCTTACACGTGGACGGGGCAGCGGCCCGGGGTGCCCGGGGAGCCCTCAGAGTCCCGTGCCCCCGGGCTCCCCCTCCGCGCTGACCCGCACAGAACACGCACGGCTACTTCACGTTTCACCAAAGCGCAGGATCCCCGGAGAAACGACGGTGCGGGTGCAGGCCGCTCCCGCACACGCACACGGGGGCTCGCAGCAGCCTCCCTCCCGGCGCCCGACCAGACACCGCCTGGGGGCCCGCCAAAGGGAGCGGGCGAGCACGGCCGCACTCCCGGGACCACAACTCCGCGGCACAAAGGCGCGGACTCCTGGAGCAGCCGCCGCACGGGGAGACCTCAAGTGCTCTAGACGGCGCCGGAAGCCCGTCTCCGACGCACCGAGCAGACTCCGAGCTCGGACCTTCCGGAAAAGCAAGAGGAGAGCAGTGGAGGCCGGGGTGGGGGGGAGGACGCACGGCAGAGTGTCCGGGGGCCTGGGGCGAACTCCGCGGCCTGACTGCGACGCTCACGGGACCCTCGGCTCGCATCCCGCCTTGTAGGTAGAGCTGCACCCTACACAAAAGGGAATTTCGTGTGGGTAAATATTTTTACATTATTAAAAATGATCCTGACCCATCAGATTGATTTTACATCGACGGGGTCATAAGCCACAGTCTGAGAAACGCTGGGCTGGGCGGATGCCTGGAGGAGCAACCCAGGGAGACACGGGGTCCTGGGTCCAGGACGCCTGGATGCAAAGCCTTGGGGGACCCAGGACGCCACTACTGGGGTTGACGCCAGAGATGGTGGTGAAATGAGACACAGAGACAGAGAGGTAGAGGTGAAGGGAGACAGAGACAGACAGAGAGACACAGAGACAAAGAGAGATAGACATAAAGGAAGACAGAGATAGAGAGACAGACAGAGAGAGACAGAGACACAGAGACAGAGAGAGAGAGAGACGAAGGGAGACAGAGATAGACAGACACAGAGAGAGAAAGAGACACAGAGACGGAGAGAGGTAGAGATGAAGGGAGACAGAGATAGAGTCAGAGACAAAGAGGGGCCGGGGGGGAAGCTTGTCTGTCTGTGGAAAGGTCACGAGAGTGAAGACCCGTCCAGGCTCGCAGCCCCGGCCAGAGTTGGGCCCTGAGGGTCCCGAGCGCCGTCACAGATGGCCAGTCTGGCACGAAAGCCCCCAAACCCGCGGTGAATTTAGAGCCCCAGAGTAGTCTCCGGAGGAAGGCGGAGGCAGACCTGCGGGGGTGCGGAGGGCGTCCGGGGCTGTCCAGACAGGGCCCCACTGCCGCTGGGGCTGCCAGACACCAAGAAATAACGAATCCGCCCCATGCCCCAGCCTCGCACCACAAGCGTCTGTGCAGGACCGGCCGTGGTCTACAGACCCAATCCCGTCCCGTGCGGTCCCCTGGATGGGGACGTGTGCCACTGCCTCCCCCGAGCCCTACTATCCAGCTGCATCCCTAGGCCGCTCCTGACCCTGTGTCAGGTTGGGGGGATGGGTCCGGGGTGAAGCAGGCCCCAGAGAGCTCCGGCACACAACTGTCAGAGAACGAGACAGACACTGTGACCGTACACCTCTCCACCAGGACCAAGTGCGGCGGCGAGGGGCTGATGCCGTCCCCAGGCTGTCCTACCCGGCCAGCCTCCGTGACACTTGCTGGCTCAGGGCATCTTCCTGGTCGGCCCTGGGGGCTCTGGCCCTCTGAGGCCCCTCGGGCTCCTCCTGGTTTCCTGGGGCAGCCACACCCTCCATCCCCTGGTGCCCAGGACAGGCCAGACACCAGGCAGGTCCCAGCAGACCCACAGTGTCTCGGAGCCGCAGAGAGGCCTGTCCTGCTTCCTAGGCCCCCTGCATGCTCTGGCCTCACTGCCACACGGTGCTTCCTGAGGGTGAAGGGCAGACGGCCCGTGAACTCCCAGGTCTCCCATGCAGAGTGGACACGGAACCCAGGGCAGGAAGCCACGCGGGAAAGACCCCGGACACCTCTGACCTCCAGGGTTCAGCTCGAAGTGGCCACCACCAGCCGTCTTCTCAGGAGAGACGGAACTCCAGCTCGATACCCCAGGGCTCATCAGCGCTGTTCCTCGTGGACAGACAGACGCATTCCCAGCGATCACGGCCTCGACTGTAGGAGCGGCGACGGGTGGCGAGCCAGAGGGGCTCTGTCCTGCCCTCCCTCCCGGCACCATCAACGCCCCCTGCAGCTGGGGTTCCATTTCTGCAGCAAAGTCCCCTCCAGATGGGGGTGTCCCTCGGTCCTCCCATGGAGCCCGCGGCCCTGGTTCGCTCTGGCTCCCCTCCTCCCCATGAGGGTGGACGGATGGTGCCCACGGCCCCGACCGCCAGAAATCAACCGGCTGCATTCCCCGCAGACGCAGCACAGACCAGCGCCGGCCAGCTGCAGCCCTACCATCCCGCCTGACCCACCTTCACTCCCTTCAGGCCGGGAGCCGCTGCAGCCACGCGTCCTCAACCATCTCGGTGTGCCGGTGACGGGTCCCAGAAGCCCCACCGCTGTAACAAGCACCGTCCACCACGGACACTACGTCCGTCCTGCGAACAGTGTTTCGGGATTTCCTGGTGTTGATCCCCAGCTCGATGACGACTAACCCTGGGTGAGCATCTTGGGCTTTTTGTGTGCGGCGCCGGGCACAAACCACACGGTCAGAGCCGCGGGCCGGGATAGGAAGCGTGAGACAGAGGTCGGCGGACGCAGAGCCCGGGGTCAGGCGGGAGCAAGCTCGGGGCCGGGGCCTCCGCCCGCGGTGTCCAGGCCGTGACCTGCGGCCTTCCACCCTCGCGATCCGATGCTGCAAAATCCACCGAACCCAGATCGGGGAGGAGAGCCCCCCAGATGCACTAACGTTACTTTTTTTAAAGCGCCCAGATGTGCCGTTCAGAGCAACCCGTGCCGGTAGATAAAGCCAGAGGACGAGGATAAGGTGATAATTGGCAAAATGGGCCCCGGGAAACCCATCTAGGCTCTGCCCTCCACGCCCTGTTCCCGCGCTATCCAGCCGCGGCAGGAGGAGCTCACCAGGCGGCTGATTTCCAAAGAAAATTCCTTCCAAGGGGCGCCTGGGTGGCTCAGCGGGTGAAGCCTCTGCCTTCAGCTCAGGTCATGATCCCGGGGTCCTGGGATCGAGCCCCGCATCAGGGTCTCTGCTCGGCGGAGAGCCTGCTTCCCCCTCTCTCTCTACCTGCCTGTCTGCCTACTCGTGATCTCTGTCAAATAAATAAATAAAAAATCTTAAAAAGAAAAGAAAATCCCTTCCCAGCGCACAATTCCCCCACAAATAGACACGTTTCGACACAGTCGTGCCGCAACCCACCCACTGGGCTTTCCAGCAGTTGGCAAGGGAGCCGGGGGCTCGTAGCATGGGCAGGGTGCTGACCTGCCACACCCTGGCCCTCCCCACGCTCCCCTGCACCCACCACCGGCCCAGCCAAGCCCCTGGCTCGGGACCCTCTCTGGCCCCGGCCTCAGGGACATTCTGGAGCCCAGAGTCTGCAAGCAATGGCAGGCTTGTCCTGATGGAAAATTCTAGATTGTAGTCTGTATACTGTCCTCCGAGATGTGTCCTGTCCACCTGTCGCTGGCTCTCCAAAGAGCTCTGTCCACCTTCTCTGGCTTGGCCTCCACACCTGCAGCCACTCCACAGCCCAGGGTAAGCCATGAGACAACCAAAAGGGACATTCCCTGTTCTCACTCCCCAAACCAAGTGAGGGGGTGCACGGCCTGGGAGAGGGTGGGGGGGTCCGAGGGCCCAGGGCAGGGGTACGGCCCTCCCTGAGGAGGAACCCCAGAAGAAGCCCAGTGGCCTCAGCAAGCCCGGGTTCTGGAGCCCCCGCAGACGGAAGGACACATCAGCCCGTCCAGGGGGCGGTCAGGGAATTCTGCCACAGCCCTGTCTGAGCCCGCCTGACTCTGTCCGTCCCTGTGTTCTGGTCCAGACATGCTGCTGGTCTCTCCATTCGTCGACGCCCTGCAGGTCACCCACCGGTCACTGTCCAGTCCCAGTACTGTGCCCAGGGTAAGCCCTCAGCCCCGGCGGTGGGTGCTCTGGCTCCAACGGCCCCTCCTTCTGGCGGGGTTTCCTGCACGACCGGCAGAGCAGGGATGCGGCCCAGAACACCCGCGGGGCTGCCGAGATGACCCTTCCCAGGTCTGGCCGCACGGGGCTCAGTGGTGGATGGGGGCTCGCGGCACAGAGGTCTGCGGGCCACGGGGATGCTGGCTCAGGTCTCCCCCACACCGACCCCAAGGGCGGCGTGACTGCAGCCCAGAGCGGCCGTCCAAAGTGCCACAGACTCCGCCGTCTGCGAAACAGTTTCGTCCTCTCTCTTTGGAGGCCGGATGTCCGACGTCTAGGGGCAGGGCTGGTGCCTTTGGAGGCGGTGGGAGAATCTGCTCCCGGCCTCCCCCCAGCCTCTAGCGTCTGTCCAAGACCCTTGGCGCCCGCCGGCTTGCAGGCACACCCCTGCGCTCTCTGCCCTGCTTGTCGCCTGCCTCCTCCCTGCGTGTCTGAGGCTCTGCGTCCCCTCCTCTCCTCACACGGAACCCAGACACAGAGCTTGGGTCCGCCTGCTCCCCTGTGACGGCACCTCCGCTCATGACATCTGCAAGGACCCGCTTTCAAATGGGGCACGTTCTGAGGCCCGGCTGGACGTGGATTTTGAGGGGACACGGTGAGGTCCCGCAGAGTGAGGCTGCCTGCCCCGGTCCCCCTTCCAGCGAGGAGCCCGCGCACGCAAAGAGCCCAAGGACGGCTCCGCGGCCGCACCATGGCTCCCAGACTGGAAGCGGGTCAGGCCGTCCACGCCGTGGATGGGGACCCCGAGGCCGCAGAGCCTCTGCTCTCACCGTGCGTGGGCCAAGCTGCTCCCCGGGACCGCGTCTGCAGCCTGACTCTCCCAGGACAGTCGGGCTGCGCTCGGCCCCCGGAACAGCCGCCCCCGGAGACGCAGGCCCGACTCAGGCATTCCGCGCGGGTTTCTGGGGAGCAAGAAGAGCACGGCCCCTGCTTCACGGTTGCATAATAAATAGATTAGGGCGTTAGGCACCAGAGTTATTAAAAGTGAAAGATCCTCCAAGAGAAGGCGAGGGATTCTTGGAGCCTCTCTCTCCTACAAATATGTAATGAAATTTAAATTGAATCTGGTTTAAAATCATTTACCTTTTGACATCGTGTATCAGTACACTAAGCATCAGCTGAGAAAGCAAATAACCTTTCAAGCAGAATGAAAAATTACTCTGTCTCTTTTGATTTCATGTTAATTTTCAAATTTAAACTACCCCAGAGCTCTCTGCTTGGGGTCAGCCCCTAGGAGCCTGTTGATTGCGCAAGGTCCGTGCTGTCCCCCAGACACCTCCTGGCCCACACCGCCGTCCCAGGCCCGCCCTCCCGAGCTCCTCCATGACTCCCGGGGGAACAGGCCGGTGCGGGTAACGCGGGGACGCGGGCCGCCACGTGTCGCCGGGGAGGACGGCGGAGCTTCTGTCCCTCCTGTCGGGCCCCGTCCCTCCTCTGGGCACAGACCTGCCTTCCCCGCAGGTGAGAGCAGCTCCCGGGGCAGGAGGTGAGAGCGTCCGCCCGTCTCGGAGTCAGTGTCCGCAGAGCGCTGTGGGGGTCACGGACACGGAGCGTGGCCCCGCAGTGTTATAGTGTCCCTGGGGGATGGTTCCCTTCTGAGAGCGTACCAACCGGCCGCGACCACCGGGCCCGCCCACCTCGGAGGACACCGGGGCTCTAAGGGTCCCTTGCGGCACATGGAAGGTGTGGCAGACGGGGAGGCTCCCTGGGCCCCTGCGGGATGAGGTCCCGGCGGTGAGAATGCAGTGGGGATGGGGGTTCTGGGCTCACTCCCTGTGTACAGCCCACTGAGGCCTCACACCCAGCCTTGGGGCTCAGCCTTCCTCTGCTCCCACCCCCATGACACAGACCAGCAGACTGAGGCCCCAAGGGGCTGAGCAGCTCATCTGGGCCTCAGTCTCTCCGCACCCGGCCAGGAACAGGACCGACTTTAGGAAATCTGTAAGAGTCGGCAGCCGGTGTTGTCGTCCAGGTGGCTCCTGTCCGATGCTCAGAGGTCAGAACGCTTTTATCCCGGAGCAAATCAGACCTGCATCCTCCAGCCTTGGCCATGAAGGGCGGGGGCAACCACGGGGAAGGGGGAGGCCCTCTGCTGGTCCTCCGTGCTGGGCCAGCCCCGCGGCTCCGATGTCATGAGCAGGAGGTGCCGGACCCCCAGCCCGGGACAGTCCCTGAGCGAGAGCCTTGCGTGAGAATTCCTGTGTCCCCGGGCGTGCACGCAGCTGGGCAGACGGGACCTTGGAGGAACACAGCCAGGGTCGGGCAGAGGGGTGGACTCCAGGTGCCCTCTGTCAGTCCCCTGCTGGTGCAGACTCCGGGCACGGACACACAGCGAGAGCCCCGAAGCGTCCTCAGCTTCCGGAGCCCTGTGCCCAGCAGGATCCGCACTGCCGCTGCCCCAACTCACAGATTCAGAAAGCCGAGGCCTCTCGCCTGCCTCAGATCTCCCAGTGCAGAGGGAGAACCAGGGCTCCCCTTTGAGTCCCCGGTACCCAGACATCGCACCCACTCCCAGGATCATCTCCGCTTCTCCGACTCTGCGGGACAGCAAGGCGACGGTGTGCTGACCCCGGACTAGCGGCCCCCAGAAAGAAGCAGGACGCTCTGCGGGGCCCGGGAGGTCTCCCCGGAATCCTACTCAACTGCTGGATAAGCTTGTCCGGCCCCTTATGACCATGGCCGACTTCCAGAGAGGACGTGGAGCCTGGGCCCCTTTGGAGGCCTGCTGCTATTTCTTAATTAGCCAGAATACACAAAGGGCCTTTTCATGAGGACTGTCCCCTGTCCTGTCACATGTGAGCGTCACTGGGCTGGAGAACAGAGTGGGCTTTGCCAGGACTGCACCCCCACCGAGGCCGCCCAGAGATGCTGGGCGGGGGAAGGAGGAAGGAAGGCGAGAGAGAAGGGGAGGGGAGGGAAGGAGGGAGGCCTGGCTCCAGCGAGCCACAGAGGCCTGGTCCTGGGGGCTCACGCCCTCCGGCCTCCCTGCTGCTGCCGGGTGAAGGGGTCGGGTGTCCAGCCGGCAGACGGGGGCAGGTCGAGAGCTCCCACTAGGGTCTGCTGCTCTCTAGCCCGGGCTGCTTTTCACCAGGACACAATTTGAGGCCTCCAGTGGCCCAGAGCCAAGTCCTCGGGCACAAACCCCGGATGTCTGCGCGCTGGACACACCGGCCTCTGGCGTTCTGGGCGGAGTCCGGAGTTCACTCCCGCGCCGGCCGCCCCTCGAGCCCAGGTCCACGCACAGTCACACAGTAGGCCCTGACACAGCCAGGGAGGGGGCAGGAAGCAGGGCCTCCTGCTGACAGGTCAGAGGAGAGGATCGAGATGCCCAGCTTCCATCCTCGGAACCCCAGGCCTGAGCGCAGCCTCCCTGAGCCCAAGCTGCGGGCCAGAGCGGACGGACAGCAGCCTGTGGCGTGTCCCCGGCAGAACTATGTCCCAGGCTCTCTCCCGAGGTCAAGCACGCCTAGAAGCCGGACAGTGGGGCCCCAGCCCAGCCTGGAATAGAGCCGCTCGCTGTTTCCCTGCTCAGGTGAGGAGGGAAGAGCTCAAGTCCGCCCAAGAGCCCAGACCTCCTGCTGGACGTCCCTCTGCCCCGTCCAGGGGGACCCTCGGCCTTTGCCACAAGGACGGTGAAGCTGGGGGTTTCAGGGCAGCTGGAGGGGGAATGGGCAAGGACTGCTTCATGGGTCCGGGGCCTCCTGGGGGAGACGGAGACGGCTTTGAACTTGGCAGACAGCGGCTGCCCCACACCGCGGACGTGCCGAATGCCGACGGAGCGCATGTTGCAGAAACGGTTGATTTTGTCACATGAACTTCCACAAAGACGGAAGCGAGCACTCTTTGCTAAAGGCGGCCAGAGCGGTCAGAGCGGGGGAAGGAGCAGGAGCCAGCGTGCCGGCTCAGAAAGCGGGCGCAGGAGCCGGCGGCCTGCGCTTCCCACGGCCCCTGGCACCCTGCCCGCTCCCCACACAGGGTGCCCCGGGGAGCGGGGTCCAGTTCGGCTGGCCGGGGCTGCACCCCGCAGCCCCCAGAAAGCGAAGCGGGTGGGGCGTCCTTGAAGGACCTGTGCTGCCTCTGAGCCCAGTGTCCCCAGCCAGGGGCGCTGTGACACGGGACAAGGGAGGCGGGCTGACCCTGCAGAGCCACAGTCACGCACGCCACGGGCTGCGTGGAGATGGCCCTGCGACAGCGCCCACCCCGGCCTGGGAGAGGTCCCCGGCTCCCGATGCCAGCCGGGGGTCCGTCCCCGCTCGACGGCGCTGAGATCAGCCTCAGAGAGGGAACTCGCCTGAATCACGCCTAAACCCGGGGCCCAAAGCCCCCGTGCCAGAGAGGGGACTGCGGGGGGCAGGGCTGTGCTGACACCACCAGGAAGGGGACGGGGAGAAGCCGTTAATATGTAGTTAAACGTTCTTAATCTCCACCAGCATATGCTGTTGCACCTAATTTTGATCAACTTAAATGTAAAAACGTCTCTGTGCCCCCACTCAGGTTTTACCGCCATCTGGTTTAATTAGTCCTCGGGTAGCATGCCGCCAAGTTAATGGCGGAGTGTTGCGGGGCCAATCAGAGAGCCGGCTGCCGCGTCCCAGCCCCTGGGTCTCCGTAATCCCCTGACGGGGCAGGTCAAGGCCAAGGGGACGTTGGGGGTGATGGTGCACACGGCGGGGTGGGTCGGGGGGCTGGCGGGCACGGGCAGGCGGGGTCGGGGATTGGCAGGACGGCTGCCTGGACTGTTCCGGGCACGACGGGGTCTGGGCTCGGACCCTGGACCACAGGCGCCCGCCCGCAAAGCCTGAGGGAGATCTCCGGTGGCCCCGGCTGGGGGGTGCTGCTGGGTAGACCCACAGAACCTCCTGTCTGAACCCGGTCTCTCCGGGAAAACTCGGGACGACCCCCATGGAGCCCGGGCCTCTGCTCACCGCTCCTTCAGGTTCCAGATGCGAGGGTTCTGCACGGGGATGGCGCCGTGGAAACGGGGAACAGAAGTCCCCCCGGGAGGAGGAGGACCAGCGGGCCTGGGGAGGGCGAGCTGCAGCCAGGCCCCCGGCACGGGAGGGGTTCGGGGTGGGCGACTGGGACGGGGACCCCGACAAGCCCAACGCCGGGAAAAGAGGAACGACCAAGGGCAGCAGAGAGCCCGTGAGGACAGGCAGGGGGAGACGAGTGTCTGCGGAGAAGGCAGGGGGAGTCAGAGGCCCCAGGGCAGGGCGGAAGGGCTGGATCCTGGGGTCTCAGGCCAGGGTAGCGGGGGAGGGGGGGGTGACAGCCCGGGGCAGGAAGCGGTCCCATCCACGCAGGCGCCTGTCTGGATGTCCTGAATGGACAACGGGAGCCGCACGCCCGGGGGGTTCTCCCTTTTGTCTGGTCTGCCAGGAAGCTCGGTTTGGGGAGCTCCAGAGAGCCTAGGCTGGTGACTCTCGCCTGGGACAGCGGGGAGGGGGCCGGCCCGGAGGACTCCCAGGCTGCCCAGCACCGGAGCCATTGGGGAGACCCAGGGGGCCCTCTCCACGTTGCCATGTCCACGGGAGGGCAGCTGACCAGGACGGCAGCCACGGCACTGGGCCCTGCACTGTCCACGGGGAGAACGACGACCCCATGCAGACCCACGGAGACAGCCCACATTCAAAGGTCACCCGAAATTTATCCCCCAACTACCAAGATTAATTTATTAAGAGGTAATGGGTTTTCAGCGAATTTATTAATCAATTTGACAACGCCCGGGGATTGTAATATAAAAATAATCAGCTGGCCTCCTCACTGACGTGAGATGCCAAAAGGTGTCACTTAATTTCCAGTGCCTACTGCCACCTCTCCAGATGTATTGTTACGTTAATTGAGATGAAAATTTTGCAATTTGGAACCTCAGAGGAACGTGTGTTCATTGCGTCCAGAGCCGGGACATACGGGCAGTGCCTCCCCCCGATACCAGGGTCAGCTCCGGTGGCGCAGGGTTTCTAGGACGGAGATGTGCTCCCTGGAGATGGGCGGCCCCACACAAGTGCCGGGAAACGGAAGGCGGGGTCCTCAGAGGCGGCATCTTCCCTTGTCCCCTGCCCTGCTGGGCAGCCGTGGGTCCTCACCCACATGGACACCACTCAGGCCAGGCCCCCCTCCCATCTGCCCCAGCATCGCCAGGCAGGACGCCAGGGCACAACCCTGATGAATTTCAGGGGTTGTTAATGTCACCTTGAAGGATGTCTGACAAATCCGGAGAGCTCCCTGAACGCCGGAAGGGAGCTCTTTCAAGTCTGCAAGTAGACAGGCAGGACGGGGCACCCTCCACTTCCTCGGGGAAGCCCTCGGCACGGGAAGAAGCAGGCGGAGAGCAGTGTGCGGGGGCAGAACCCAGAGAGGTTCCTGGAGGAGAGGCCTTCCCCCGGATTTCACAGGGCACGGAGCAAGGGTATGCCTGATCTCTCCTCCCAAGTACAGCACTGATCCGAAAGTGGCTCACGGTAGAAGCCCACTCCTCCCCTCTCCGATCTGAGACCCGTCCTCGCTAAACGAAGGTTTGCTCTTAAATTCCGTCTTAAAGCTATCATCACGACTGGTAATTTTGTTCTCAAACACAGCAGTCACTGAACTCATACGAAAGATGCCTCTGGTGCCGGGGCTGTGGGAAGCCCAGGGCTCCGGGGGCCGCAGCGGGCTGTCCCAACTCAGGCAGCCTGTGCCTGGGGCGCAGCCGGGCCCTCCCTGGCTCCCTCGGGGGTCCGTCCGTGAAGCAAAGAGCTAACACCGCCCATGCTCCTCGGAGCTGCCCGTCCCACCCCAGACACAGGCCTCAGTACAAGGACCGAGCGAGGGCTCAGGGGCACCTCTGTGTGGCTCCCAGGGCACTGGCCCACCGCAGACGGCACAGACACCCGCGACCGGACAGGGGGCTGTGCCAGGGCAGCTGATAGTCCCTGTCCACATACAGGAACCGGCCAGCCCACCTCACAAAGCTGGGGGTGCATTACGGAGTGCCCAGCACTGACCCCCGGGCCTGTGCACCACACTCCACTCCTCTCTGGAGGCCTGGGTGTGGGCCTGGATCAGCCCTGATGGTCCCAGGAGGGGCTCCCGATACCCCAAATGCTTCCTGCAGGCCTCCCAGCTCTCCTCCCGGCTGCTGACTCCCCGGGGGCTCCCCTGCCTCTGCAGGGGTGACAGGACACCATCGAGGGTTCTCACGAAGCCCCTGACCAGGACAGAGCTCCTCCTGTGTTGGGAGCACCCCGCCCATCCCCTCCCCTGAGCAGACGGCACGACCAGACACGTGCCCTTGCTGAGGCCAGAGAAAACCCCAGAGAGTCCACCGGGAGCACCAAGGGGGAGTTACGAACTAGTGAACACATTCCAGAATGTTCCTCAGGGCCCCTCCTTCAAGGAACCAAGGGCCTGGTTGATGCCATCATGTTGGGAGCACTTTCCAGGGACTCCCCGGGCCTCGGGTCTCTCCTAGGCACTGGCCCCAGCTTGGCCCACACGGGTCTGGAGGACGGCCCAGGCCTTCCTCTCCCGCGTCCTTCTAGGAGCCCAACCGCCTGCCAAGCAAGCTGCCGGAGGGACGCGCAGGTTTCTCACCAAGCCGTCTGCCACCCGGAACCTCTCGGGGCCCAAAACGATGCTGAGGCATGTGGGCGAGTCTCCCCAAGCCCCCAGATTCCCTGAGGAATGAACGCTGGGCACATCGCCCAGCCCTGCAATGACCACTGAGTCTGGTCCTCCCCGGCCAGGCACATTGATGAGGTCACCCGTTGTCAACCTGTGCAGGGGGTTCACCCTGGCAGCCAACGGTCCTCACCCGCCCCCAGGTGCAGGAGGTCAGAGTCCTTTAGTTATGTTTACCTGGACAGAGGTGCTGTCCCTGGGGACAGTCTTCCTTCTCCTCACGGCCTAGGAGGGCAGCCCTGGGCCATGCTGGGTTTACAGGTGAGCAAGGGCTGGCTGGGGGACCTGGCTGGGGGCCCTGTTCCAGGTCACTGCTGCTGCCTGGTCCATCTTCACGACCACCCCTGGCCAGACATCTCAAAGGCGGGGAGCTCGGCTCCTGGAGTGTGTGCTCGGTCTGTGGGCAGACTGGCCGGTGGGGACAGTGACCGTCCTCAGCCTGCACAGCTCTGCACCTGGCAGGGGGGGGGGTTCAGAGGAGGCTCGGGCTGAGGCGTGGTGTGGGGGGGCAGCCCACCCTGGATCATTCCAGTGTAGACCCCTGGCCCCAGCCTGCAGGCGAGGGCTGGGAGGGGTCCCCCCATCACCCTGCAGCAGCTCCCGGGATTCTGGGGCCCTCGTTGCAGAGACACACGTGGGGACTCAGGGAAAGGCCAGTGCCCAGCAAAAGGCCCAGAAACAAACTCTGCGCATGCACTCTCCTCTCTGAGCCATGAGAGTACAAATGGTTTCTATTTTCCTGGGTATGATTTTTACCATTGTATGTGTCGTACAACAAATGCATATTTCGTCCTTAGAGGGGAAAAGAGGAGCCCTATGGCGTCACGTCTCAGAGAGCTCTGTCTATGCCATCTCCAGCCCAGGGGCTTGGGGGAGGGTGTCCACGAGTCTCCCTGTCCTTGCACGCCAGCTCAGGCCCCGGCGGCACCACCCCCGGCCGCCCTCCCCAAGGGCCCTCGCTGCCGCGGCCCCGACACCCTTGTGGGCTCTCCTCCAAGGCTCCCCTTGCGGCTCCCACAGGAGGTTAGGGATGGGGACCCGCTTTCCCAGGATGGACCCCTTCAAGACCCCACCTGCCCACGACCTCCTCACTCAGGCACTGATAGGACAGGTCAGTTTACTGTTACGGCCTTAAAACAGCAGTGCGGGGCCATTCTACCTCCCTGAGTTATCTGTAAAAGCCTCACGCGGAGCACCAGGTCCTGGGCAGGGGTCTGGATGCCAAGGGACCTCTGCCCCAGCCATGTCATCCCAGGGCTCTTGGTCTGATGGGGGAGGCAGGTGCCAGGGAAAACGGCCGCGGCGGCTCAGAAGCTTCCGCGAGAGCACAGGACCAGCCCGAGGTGAGCCCCACAGCTGGGCTCCAGGTGACAACAGCAGCCAGGCCCCACCAGCCCCTCTCACACCAGGAGCAGGTGCCAGGTGTCCCCTCCCCCCCCCACCCCATGCAAAGAGGGGGAAGTCGGGTGGGGTATCCAGGGCGGACCCTTCTCCCTCGCCACTGGGGGCTGTCAGACAGGGTTCCCGGCATGGTCTGAGGACACAGAGACCTTCCTTCTCCCTTCTGTCCGTTTTTCAAAAATCGTGATTCGATCTAAACTTGGAAACAGTAAAGATGGCATCTGGGGGGCATCTCCTCACCCAGGACCCAGGAGTCAGGGAGGCGCCCACCTCTCTCTCACAGGCTGGTCTGGTCCGTCTGCCGCAGTCCTGGGCACAGGTCTCCCTCACCTGACCAGGCTGGGGACCCTGAACGAGGGTCTGGGAGGAACCATGTGACCCAGAAGGCTAGTCAGAGGTCCCTGCTGCTGACTGAGGCGGGGGGAGACCAGCCCTGGGCCGGCCTGCCGCTCGCCACCACCCAGAGCCCAGCCCTGTCACAGAAAACCCCGCCTGGCAGAGCCGCAGCCGGCCGCCCAGAGTCCTCGAGCCAGAAACCCAGCCTGGGGGCTCACGCTCCTGCCCTCTGCCAACTGCCAGGGACCCTGGCCACATCCCTCCCCTTCGCCAAGCCCCATTCACCTCCAAAACAAAAAGGGCAGCATCGACCTCCGACGACTGTCACGAAGACTGTAGGACTTGGGTCGGGGAGGAGTCGTGGCGCTTGCTCGAGGCAAGGCCACATGGTGGGGGGTTAAGGGGCACACACCTTCCAACCCTGCCCCACGTGGATCCCGGGAGCCTGACTGCATGGACGAGCCTGGTGCCGGGGCTCCCACCGTCGGGCCTCAGGTCCAGCCTCTGTCACCACCGCCCCGCGCGTAGGAACCACCAGGAAGCTGAGCCGTGGGAGGACTGCAACCATGACCCCGGAACAGAGCCCTGGGAAGCAGGATTCTGAAACCAGTCGGGTCCCTGCGTGCGAAGGGCTCATGAGGAGTCCCGGAGGGGAGACTCTGGGGCAGTCGGTCTTCGTCTGTGCTGCTGCTGGAACCAAGAGACGTGGTGTTGACCACAAGGACCCCGTGGGCCTTACACGTTCTGTTTCCTGCTGTGCTTAGTGGCTCAGACGTTGCTAAAGGCCCCTCTACCCCACAGGCAGTGACACCGGCTGGAACTAGTCTTCCAAGCCAAGGTCAGACAGGGTGAGACCCTATCTCCACACTAGCCCCTGGTCAGCTTAATCAGCATCAGAGCCTCACTCATACTCAAGTGTAAAGGACTGACATCTGCAGTCCATGTATGCGAGCACGCTCTGACCTAGCAGGTAGAGAAAACACGACAACGGGAGAGACCTTGGGCCACACCTCTGTGAGGGTCACCGCCCAGTGTCAACCTACAACCCACAGTCCGTGGGCACGTGGGGTTTAAACCCCCTCCCGAGCGGAAATGAAAGGCTTTTCCTCGTGCACACACAGCAGGAAGGAGGCACAGCACCCCTCCCCCACCTCAGGTCCCAACGGGGGAGCCTTCGGGAGAGCTCGCAGGACCCCAGGCCAGCAGGAGCCCTCCCTGGACTCCCAGGTCAGCTCTGGAAGCTTCCACAACGCATCACCCGAGCCACAGGGAGAACAACGGAGCCAGCAGCCGCCCCAGCGGAAATCTGACCCGCAGAGGCTCTGGTGACCCCGAGTCCAGAGCCGCACCCCGCCTGGTGGCACCAGCTCCTCCAGCCCGGTGGCCTGTCCCATGTCCAGGAGCCCCAAGAACTCTACGGTCCGTGCAGCTGTCCCGGGGCGGGGCGGGGGGGGGGATGGGACCTGAGGCTGAGTACCATCTGCCCTGTCACTGCTTTGCAGCGGTAGGAACTCTAGGACTAACGTCATAGAAAGATCCTTCTGCAGCCCGCGGGTCCATTCACCCAGACCGAGGACATGATGGCACTTTCCACCTCTGACCCGCAGACACGCCGGGGCCCCGTCTCCTCCCCAGTCGCCCCGAGGCACATCAGGGGACTCCCGTCCCCGTGCGCATCACCCCTTCTCTGCCTGGGCCCTGGGAGGCCCCAGAGGCTCAGACGAGACACAGGAAGGGTGTTCGCTCGCAGCACCCCCGTAGCGCGTGCCGCGGCTGTCCCCGGCATGACCGTACTTCTGAGCCGGCCCGCGGTGGGGGCAGCGGGAACCCCCCACCAGGCACAGGTCCTTCCTGCCACAGGGAGCGGGAGCTGGGGCACCGCGACCTCAGAGCCCACGCCCCCCCACCCCGTAAGCTGGCCTCACAGGGCCCCAGCCCCACGGGACAGGCTGTGCCGAGCATCACCGCCCCAGGGGTGGCCGGGTCCACCCCATGGAACATCCCTCATCTGCGCAACGGGGCCGCGTCCTGGTCTGTTTCTCTGAGGCACCCCTGCCCCATCACTGGCTCCAGGAATGGAGAGAGCAAACTGGGGCTCAGATTTGGGGGCCCGCCCCCAGCTGTGAACAGGGTGAGGAGGGCTCCAGGCCTGGCCTGTGGAGGATGGGAAGCCTCTTCTCCGAGGGCTCCAGGTCCCCGCTCACTGCCCCGCGCCCTCCAGGCCACGCTGGGTGGTGCTGACGTGCTCAATGGACAGAGGCCCCTTGTTTCGGGGGGGTCCTGGCCACTTCCCGGGTTCAACAGAGGGAAACCTTCTGACCTCTGAGACCGAGACCGTGAGGAGCACCTGTGAACTTCCATGACCTCAGCCTCCATGAGGCGGTGTACACCGTCTCCGCGGCTCTCGGGGACCGGGCTGGAGGCGGCCCGCGGCCCCCTGCTGCTCAGTCAGTCCAGGTGTCGCGTGTCCACTGCCTTTAGAAAACACTTCCCCTTCCACACCGGAAACCCGAGATAAAGGTGGAAGCAAAGACCCAAACGCCGGCGGGAGCGACAAGTGTGTTTCTATTAAGAACAACAACAACAGGCTAATTTTGATGACAGCGACGTCCCAGGGGCTCGAGATCTGTAAGGTGGCAACGGCCAGTGTCTCCCAAAACCCATGAGGGGCTGAGACGGACTCGAGAGGCCGCCGGCCTCCCACCTCCACGGCCCCAGGCGCTTTCCAAGGCTGGCCCCGCTCTGACTCTGGGGAGCTCCCGTCCCGCACCGGGAGCTAGGAAACGGCCGGGCTCGCTAACAAGCCTGCTCCCGGGGCTGGGTCTGGAGGACGCTGCGTGGAGTCTGCGCGATGTGGCCGGACGGGACAGCGCAGTTCCCTGCACCCCCGTGCCAGGCTGTGTTTCCATGACGCCAACGACAGGTTCAACCAGACCCCGGCCGGTTCTCCAGCTGAGAGCTCAAGGTCGTGATGGGTGACCCCAGACACAGCATCGCTCCAGCCAGCAGATCCCCGCCCCCCCGAAAACAGCCACTGACGAAGGGAAACACGATGAGGGCACGGAAGCCCACGGAAGGTCCCACGTGGCTCCCGTGGCCAGCGTGCCTCCCCCACTACCATGCAGCAGCTGAGGAACATAAATTAGCACCAATTAATTAACACGAGTCCTATACAAGCCGTTAATGGTATTTAGCTCTATCTGGGGATGCGCTATCAGGTAATGGAGACTACAGGAGAAAAATAATTTAAAAACAGAGCCAAAGTGCTTTTCTGAAAGAGAGGCCACTCATGTGAGTCCAGCGGCATTTAGGCCGGCCTGCGAGGCATTAGCATTTTAACTGTGAAAAAAATCTCAGGCTCTACAGAGCTGCTCCTCTGCCCCCCAAAGTGGAACCCTAAAGCTTCGGGAAAGCGCAATCGACTTTGATCAGGCCAACCAAATCTGGTGCCGCGAAGACAGCAAACGCACTTCTCCCCAGCGTCGACAGGAGACCGTGGACCTCGGCACACGGCCCCAAGCCACGTCGTGTGCTGCCGGGGGGCCGAGCCAGGAGGAATCCCCACCCTCCATCATCCAGTGGACTCTCAGAGCATGTGAGAGCACTCGGCCACGGCCGCGGCCCAGCTGCTCCTGAAACGCAAGCAAACCCACAGGAGATGGAACGAGAGGCGAGAGGCCGGCCCTCCCGGTGGTCAGCGAGGGCACCGGAGAGCCCACATGCGGCACGGACTGGCCCCTCTCCTCTGAAGTTCAAGACAGGAAGACAAGGGAGGCGGGATTGGGTGGATCCCCTGGGGGAAGGACCATCCCTAGAATTCAGGCCTTGGCTACCCCGCCCCCATCTCTGCAGAGCCGAGGTGACCCGCGGTCGTCCTGTCCTGCAGAAGCCCACGAGGTGGCCAGCAGCACGGCTTCCACGGCCGAGCACGTGGACCTTGGACCCAGCGCAGGAGCCGAGGGACGATGGGCCAGGCTCCCCCTCCTGCTCGTGTCCGCTGCTCCAGGGCAGCGGAAGGAGGCTCCCCAGGCTCCCCCCGCTCTGGCTGGGTTCCCGATGCCCCAACCAGGGCCACGACGTCACCCCGCCCCAGGGCACCGCTCCCAGTGTGCAGGCCCAGGGACCGGTCAGGACCTGCTGGCCGCTGCTCGGATGTGCCGGGGCCCGCAAGGCCTCCCAGCTCGGCGTGCTCATGTGCGTGCTCATGTGCGCCTCCGATGAGAGAAAGGCATCGGCCTTGGCCCAGGAGAGCCCCTGCACCTGCCACGCAAGCTTCCTGCCCCCAGATGCCTTTGCACCCCAAGGTGCGGAGTTTGCTCTCTCAGGGGCAAAACCCGGGGATCCACAGAGCTCCGTCCTCTGTGAAGCTGCCGTGTCCACCCGTACCCCATATCGGCTGCCCCCCTCCTCGAGCATCCCAAGCACCCTTCCCTGGAGAAATGCGCCTGGACTGGAGGGCACTCAGGAGGCCGCAGAGCTGCCGGAGCCCTCCCCAAGCAGCGGCATCTCCCGGGCGCATGGAGCTGCAGGAGCTCAAGGGCGGTGCGTGTGAGCCCGAGTGTAGGAAGTGCTCGGAGAGCGGCCAGGTGACCGGGCCCGGCGTCTGCTCCCCGCTGCTGCAGGAGCCAGGCCCGGGCACAAGGGAGGCCACGCTGCCCCACAGCGCTGCTCCCACCTTAGGGGTGAGCCCAGTCCTGCGGGGCGGGGAGGGAGAGCACCGGGGTGAGGGGAAGAGCAGCCCAGGCGGGGGTCCTGCAGGCTCACAACCTGGGGTCGCCGTGGCAGGGACATCTGGCGGGTGGGGACAAGGACGGGGTGTGGCCTGGAGGGCCTGGCTGGCTGGTCTAGAGTCGGGGAGTTATAGGTGGAGGCCACGGAGGCAGAGTGACAGTGAGCCCTGGGGAAGGAGCTCTGGCCGCCAGTGGGACAGGATGGCGAATCCAGACCTCCTGCGCTGTGCCCCGCCCGGGACCCCAAGCACACGCCCCATTTCTCCTCCTCATTCTCCCCTCGCAGGGTGAACAGCAAACACGCCCGGTACCAGCCACCCCGTAGGCTGTCGTGCAGGGCCCAGACGCACCCTTTGGTCTCCGCTGCCTGGTCTGCAAGGTGGGGAGCCCCGAGGCGACTCTGGCAGGTGGCGCTCTGTGATACGGGGGGACGTCAGCCAGAGCAGGGACCGCAGGAAAGCAGGACCCAGCTCTGGAGGAGCGTTACTACAAGCCACATCCCAGATGACTCACTTCTCAATTAGCCACCTCGTTACGGGAAGAGCCTGGCGTGCCGGGTTCGTGTCAGGGAACGCTTTGACAAGGTTTACCCTCCAGCTCAGCCAGGGCGGAAGTGGGCCCAGCGCTGGTGCCGCGGGCTCCCCTCCGTGTGGACGGTCCCTGCACATCCTGCGTGCTCAGGGGCAGCGGGTCGTCGATGTGCGAGGAGCTCTCTCGGCACCAGGTGACCCGAGCGACCCAGCCCTTGCTTGAAAGCACACTAGAGCTGTTTGTCCAGCAGTGTTCTACTTCATTATGTGAACCGCAGGTGAAATCCCACGGGCCCTTCAGCCCACAGAGCTGAAGCAGAAAGCAAACAACTGTCCCCGTAACACGCTGATGGGGCTGAGGGGGGCCAGGGCCCAGGCGAGCCTGCCCTGCGGTCTTTGGCCTCCATGTCTGACTCCCCGGCCCACGGGACTCGCCTCTGCTGTCACTGTGATAAATTCCTGGCCCGGCACAGCCATGAGCAGCATCAGCTCTGGGAGGGAAACTGAGGCCCCGAAGGGAAGCTATGGAATGTGTCTGTGTTGTTCGTCGACACGTCCGTGCCACAGCTGTGTGTACAAACAAGGACACAGCACAGAGGGTTGGGGCAGGGGGAGGGGCCAGCACGGGGTGAGGGGGGCCTCGGGTCACGCCAGCTCTACTCCTGATGGGCCACACTGTGCGTCCCGTCCTGCAGGTTGAGAACATGCTTAGGAACAGCCACCTTTGACCTTTCCTTGTCTTACCAAATAGGAGTCTCCTAGATGGCTGACCGGGCAGGGGGCGGCCACAGGTTCAGCTCAGGACCACGAGGTCTGAGGGGAACACGGGATACGCACGCTGGGTCTAGGGGCTTCGGGGAAGCCCGCACAGGTGTGTGTGTGTGGGAGCTCGGGGACTCCTCTGTGCCCACCCCATGGACCGTGCAAGGATGAGGGAGGGGGGTTTGTTTTCACCCTGGAAAGAAGGGAGGAAGAGGGTCGGAGGACGGCGCTGGACGAACTGATGTCCTGAGTCTCACCGGGCATCCTGGGGGGTGGTGGGTCTGCCTGCTCCGCCGGACCTGACCTCGCCTGCGGACCGCGGGCGCCACTCTCCCTACAGAGGGCTCCTGGGGCCCAGCCCCGGCCCAGCGACAAGGCAACAGAAAGCGCATGCTGGTGCCCGGCCAGGGCAGCGACCTCCGGCTTCCCCCAGAAGGACTGAAATTAAGGCATTTCCAGGCAGCAGAGGTCCTGCCTGTGGCGGAGCTCTCTGGAGGGAAAGACACGGTAAGACTGGGCTCGGCCGCTCTGTCTCGGGGGGTCGGTGGGTGCCCGCCGCCTGACACGGTGCCATCCCCACCGGCAGCCCGGCTGCTGCGGAGAAGCCGCGAGGCACACAGGCTGTGAGCGGCCGAGAACGCGGCCTCCCGGATCGGGAAAACAGACGGGGTTGGGGGGGGGACGAGCGAGGCACCTCCTCTCCCGGCAGACGCCTCCGGGGCAGAGCGCGCTGGGCTGCGGGGGGCGGGAAGCGCTGCCCAGCAGAAGTCAGGCTGGTGCACCTGCCGGGGGCCTGGGGCCTGGATGCCCTCACAGCCGGCAGCGCGGAGCCCCAGGCCACAGTCTCCCAGCACAGACCCGGAGGTGCCCGCTGGGACCCAGGGCTGGAGCAGGGTCCGGCCTGCGGACGAGGGCTCAGGGACGCCCCCCGGCACCCCTCGCGCGCTGCGGGGACGCACCCGACCACAGGTGTCCGAGGAGCGTGAGGGTGCTGGGCGCTGCCCGTGGGAGCCCGGCAAAGGAGGGGGTCGGGGGGTCGGGGGGTCGGGGGGTCGGGGGGTCAGGGGGGTCGGGGGTCCGGGGGTCCGGGGGTCGGGGGTCCGGGGGGTCGGGGGTCCGGGGGTCCGGGGGTCCGGGGGTCGGGGGTCCGGGGGTCCGGGGGTCCGGGGGTCGGGGGTCCGGGGGGTCGGGGAAGCCTCCGGACGCCGGCGGCCTGCAACGGTGCTTCACAAGACGGAGCTCTTCGCCGGGGATCCACGGCCTCCCTCTCCCCCACCCCGTGGAAACCCTCCGATCACTTCTGACCCCCGAGCAACAGGTCCTGGGGATCCAGCCGGCCCTTTCTCAGACAGCTCAGCCCCGCCCCCAGCCCCCGGCCCCACCCCGGCCCCGCCCCCGGCCTTCCACTCCGCCCAGCACCTCGGCCCTGCCCTGGCATTTGGCCACGCCCCCACGGCTGCAGGCCTGCGGTCGCCCAGGCAGCCCACACAGTTCAGGGTGACTGGATCAATGAGTGTTTCCCCCCAGAATCAATCTCCTAGGGGCGCTGTCCTGGAGAGGGGGGTGAGGCAGTGTGTTCACGGGCGGCTTCCTGGAGGAGGAGGCTCTCTGCCACCAGGGCCAGCCCCAGCCCTGGTCCAGCTCCTGGCTGCTGCCTGCCTTCAGCACCACTGCAGGGTGTTACACTATGTGAAGGGACGCGGCAGGCAGTGAACTTGGCCGTGAACTGCACGGACCGGACTGTGCAGGCGAGAACAGGCACACACACCCCCTCCTAGGAGGGGAGGCCCCAGGGCAGAGGCCTTGCGGCTGGACTCTGCCAGGCCAGGACACGGGGATGGAGAGTCTCACCGTGCCGGGAAGGTCCAGCCTTGGGAGGCCCGGAGTGACCCGAGCAGGGGGCGAGTGCTCACGGAACGGCAGGGGAGGGGGTGCAGAGCTTAAGCGCAACGGGGAACCGCAGGTGGGGTCTCAGGGCGGCCAGGCAGCGCTGCGGACAATGCTGATGTGTCCGGGGCGGGGGTGCTGGGGCCACGGCAGTGAAGGCAGACCTGGAGGACAGCAAGATGCATTCGGAGAAAAACCGGACACATGGCCTGGGGTCGGGCACCGCCGACGCAGAGGCCTCCTCAAGGCCGGGCAGGGAAAGAAGGCTGCGGGGTAGAAAAGGGATTTGGGACCAGACCCTGGGCAGCCCCCACCACCCCTGACAGGCTCCTCCCATTCCGAGGCTGGGACTGGCCATGACCAGAGAGGGTGGCCGTCACACCACGACGGTGTGCTGGCTCAGGCTGCCTGTCCCCCGCTCCGCCGCCTCTGCCTTCTGCTGGCCGTCCAGCCCCCACCGGAATGCCAGCCCAGGGGGCCACCAGCACGGCTGCCTCTCCTTCCCAGGAGCCCTAATTCCTAGTTGCCTGAATCCCCTGCAGACCGAGTCTCCCGCCTTCCACAGATGCCGGGGGCCGGCCGTCGGCCGCTCCTGCTCACTCGGCAGACACAGACGGAGAGCCAGGTGCCGAGACAGGGACCCCCGGGGGCCGTCCCTCCGCGGGGGAGGCCGGCCCACAGCACGCCACCGGCGACGGCAGGCCGCAGCCCTGGGAGATGAGAGCTCTCTCCCAGGGAGACTCTCGCTATGCGGCCACTGTCCCACCAGGCCTAGGCCGCCATCCTCCAGGACGCCGCCGGCGTGGAGCGGGGCCAGGGCCTCCCCAGAGCCGTGGGGAGCAGGCGGCATTCCGGAGGAGTCCTGCTCGCCGAGCTGGAGACAGTAGTGCTTGCACACTCGATCCTGGCAGCCATTTTAGTAAGTGCTGGTTACAATGCCTCCCGAGCCCTCCGCCACACTCGCCGGGGTGGACACAACGGTCGCCCCCACCTGCTGCCAGCTGCTCGGCGTTTCTGGAAAGCCCGGCCGTCCAGCCAGCCTGAGCTGCCCGCCCCGAGTCTCAGTTCGCAGTCCCGGGCCTGCTCTGTAAAGCTGTGGACCGCAGTAGAGAAGGCAGCACCCCCCCACAGGAGCTGGGGCACTCCCTGGGGCCCTGGGGGGGCTCCCAGCCCCGAGGGATGCCCTGCAGAAGTCACCGGGCTCTGGGGCGCTCTGGAGCCCCAAACTCCAGCTCCCAGGGTCCACCAGCAGATTCTGTTAGCCTCGCGACAGCCAGGGGCACCCCCCACACCAAAAAATGGACAGCTGGCGGGTCCCCAGGCCCTCGGCCTCCCTGCAGCTCCCTCTCCCGTCTCTAGTCCCCCCACTAGCAGGAGACCCCAATCCCGGCCCTCCTTGTCAATCTCCTCCCCATCCCTCGGCCGTCACCCGCGGCACTCTGGGTGACAGGTGGCATTCTGTGGAGGTCATTAACTCCTGAGCACCACATTTTAATGCAGAAAGGAGCCCTTCTCATTCGGCGCAGCTGCGAAGCTATATAAAGAAATGGGGATTTTAATGTTTTGCTTTTCTTCCCTTTTCTAGTGCCACATTATCATAACATTTCCCTATAATTACGCCCATAAAAGTCACCTGAAAATACTTCATGCCACAAAAGTTGATCTACACACGTCATTCCCTGGATGTTGAGTGGCGAGTCCCGACCGAGATCTTCGAGGGTGGGATTTAGCCGGGAGCCCCGAGCCGAGCAGACCCGGCAAGCCCACGGCTGGACGCAGCCCCCTTTTTGGGATCCGCTGTCCTCTGTCCTCACGGGCAAGAGAGATGCTGGAGACACTCCTGGAAGGACTGAGCAGGGCTGCCTGCTCCCCGACAGTGTTCCCCGGCGGTCTGTGCTCAGGAGGGCACTTCCATGGGCAAAACCCCCTTCCCTCGCCGATGGCTGGGCATCCAGCTCAGCTCGTATAAATCCCACAAGCAGAGGGGACTTATCTTTAGGAAGCTGAAAGAAACCACCACCACAGCTTCTCCAGCCAGGAATTCATCAAATAAAAACACACGGGAGAAAAGAAAGGAAAAAAAAAAAAAAAACCAACAAAAACCAAAGAGCCCGAGATGAGAGAGAAACCTCTGAATGGCATCACTTCATTAAGCCCAGTATTTTCAAATTCACCTCTCCAAGAACTCCAGAAATAAAATTTGAACAGCGGGAAAGTAGCACATTCTAATCTCTCCTAACTACGCAATAAATTGTATTTATAAAGAAAATGCGACAGTGCAGAGCCCATGCTCGGTTAGTGTCCTAATGGATTAAAAACAATTCAGAAGTTGGTAACTTCTCATCGTCGCAGCCGAGGACATGAGATTTAACTCAAAGCTACGAGTCAATTTTGATGGGATCCGCTGGGGGAAAAAAAAAGAAAAAAAAAAAATTCCACGTCAGCAATATTTGCACGCCGGGACTGTCCGCCAAGCCGTTCCCAGCGGGGACAGCACAGAGCTTCCCACCTCGGACTAAATACCGCACACAAGTGTCCAAGTCAAGGCTTGGACACAACACCTCACTAGCTCGCCGTGTGCCCCATCCCCCTCGCTGGCCGGTGCTGTAAGGCAGCGCGGAAAGACGACCCCGTCCTCCACGACGGGCACCCCAACACAGTCACGCCTCCCCAGTAACCCGGCCGGCGGCGGCAGCTTCCGAGAACCACATCCGCCCAAGCCAAGCCCGCTGCTCCAGGTCGGCCAGGGGGCCAACGGCACACACCGCTCCTTCTAAGACACAAAGAAAGAGGAAGGACTTCCAACTTTCTCCCCCAAGCTCATCATCCCCGAGCCAGCCCTGCCGCCAACAGGACGTCCGCAGACCACCGGGTGTGCGACTTGGGGACAGCCGCCGAGGACCCCCTTCCTCTCTCCGCTCTTCCTGGCAATTGCTCCCCAAAGGGAGAAAAATGACAAGCCCGTGTCACTATAGCAACTAACCTAATTGGTGGGCTGCAGGTCTCTCTCCGGCCAGAGGGTGGAGCCCAGCTCCTTAACTAGGAGCCTCCGCCACCGGGGTCCCCGCACCACATCCCCGCACCGAAAACCAGGCCAGGAAATCATCCAGTTTCCCTCACGCCGCGCCTGAAAGTGCACACCTTGTGTGCTGCAGAGAAATTCTCAGATTCAATAGGGAGGATAATTGAATTCTATATGATGCTTATCAGTTTCCCTAATTAATATGATCCAAATATATCTGCTCCATAACACAGAAACATTTCGGGTAATAAAATTCCTGACTGATAACAAAAACAATTTACAAACATGGATGCTAACTGTTCTTATTCATCCCAGATATACTGGAGAAGAGAACGGAAATCATAAGAACTTGCATTTTACTTGCTTTACCGATTCTAAAAAAATGCTTTTTTTTTCCTGCAGGACTCCCGTTCCACGCTATAAATTATTATGTCTATTTTGTATTTTAGTAAAATGTTTTAATTTCTCCAAGTGCATTTCCGGTGAAATGGGGTGTGTCCGCACACGTCTTATCTTATTGTCAATTATTCCGTTACATGGAAACAGCAACAACCATGAAAATGTGGTTAACCCAAGCTTTCATTATTAATGATTTCTGCCCTTCCGAATAAGACATTTTACCAAATGTCCTTGTCCTGCTGGAAGATTTGTTTCCAGAACACCAGGGAGGCTGCTAAGGGCAGGCTGAGCGTGTGGGTGGGGATCTCGGGTCCCACGGTGTGTCTGGGCTGCGGGCCGCAGCCGGGCCGTTCTCTGACCCCGGCCTGGGGCGGGCAGCAGTCCTGGGACGGGAGGGGCGGGGTGACCTGCAGGTGCAGGCGGTGGGGAGTGCAGTGGGCAGAGGCCGGGGGCACTGACAAGGTGGGAGCCGGGAGGCCCAGGCTGGCAGTGGGGGTGTGGCGTGTGCAAACCACCGCCAAGGCGTCCTACACTTAACCGTCCGTGGTTGCTCTTTTTCTAACCTGAAGTGCAGCGCTTCCCCGCCCAGGTGCTGTCCTGAGTTCTCCCCTGGGACCCACGGACCCTGTCACCAGCGCCAGCCAAGGACAGCAGCCCCAGGGGAGGCCCAGGGAGCTAGTCCCCTTCCTAACACTGCTGGGTGCGCCCCCCCCCCCACGCCACCAGGAAGAGCGTTGGAAGGGCCCCAGGAGGTCCTGGGGCTTTCTCTCTCATCAGCTCTTTGCACATCACCAAGGAACCCTGTGAAGGCCGCTGGGGGGCCGAGATGGCCGCGGGGAGCCGGGGGACCCGCGCGACCATAGCTCCAAGCCCCAGCCCCCGGCCGCCGAGTGCTGGCGGTGCGCGCTGGGCAGCTCGGTCACGACCCCGCTGGGGGCCTTCCCGCCTGGAGTCCCCTCCCCGCGCCGGGCGCCAGCCGTTGCCTGCAATTGTGGACGATGCACAACGGGGTGGAAGAAGTAGGGCCGTGCCTGCTCGGGCACCGGTGCCCTCGCGGTTCCGGCGGGCTGGGCTGTCCCAGGACTCGGAGACCGCGCTGCCGCCCGGGGCTCCGTGGTCCGCTGTGGTCTCGTTCCGGGGGCAGCGGAGGGCTCGGACTGCCAGCGGGAGGCCGGGACTTGGAGGTGGTGGCGCGGGAGCCAGGCGCGGCGCTGGCCTCTTTTTTTTTTTTTTTTTTTTTTTTTTTTAAGAATCCATCTTTTTCCATCACCTCCCGCGCCCACGGCAGCTCTCCATGACAGGTGTTCCTCAGCGCCCGTCCTCTCTTCCCGCTACGATGGGAAGGGACCAGGAGCCTGTGCCAGGCGGCCGGCCGGGGAGCCGAGCAGCCCGCGCCATCCCGGCCCCCGAGCCCGTGCCCAGGACGCTGGCCACTCCCCGCCACCCTGGCGGGCTGCGAGCGAGCGCCCGGCGCACTGACCACCCGCCCCCACCGCAGCCCGGGGCTGCGCCCGGGACTCCGACCACCTCCCCCCCCACCCCGCCCACCCCCAGCCTCTAACCCCGGCCCCCCGAGCCTGTCCCCGTCCCCGGTCCCCCGCACCCACCCGGCCCTGAGCCCGCGGCCCCGCGCCAGACCAGCTGGGTCAGCGGCTCGGGGCCCCGGACCGACTCCAGAAACGCCCGCGGCGGCGGCGGCGGCGGGCCCCCTCCACGCACCCCACCCCTCACTTCTCTTTTTTAAGGACGCGCCTGGCGAGTCGGCTTCCCCGGCAGGCAAGGCTCCAGCCGCGCGCCCGAGCCCGAGCCCCGCTCCCGCCGGGGACACCCCGCTCCCGGCCCGGCCGCCGCGTCGCCCCCCGTCCCCGGAGGGAGTGTCGCGGGCCGAGGGCGCCGGGCAGGGCGCTCCGCCGACATCCCCCGCGGTGCGGCCCGCCGGCCCCGGACCCGCCGCCGCCTCCGGAGCGCGCGGCTCGGCTCGGCCCGCCGGCCTGGGCCGGGAGCGGCGGCCGCACACCGGGCAGCCCCGGGCATCGCCGCGCCACCCGGGGCCTGGCGCCCGGGCCCTGCCCCCGGAGTCGGGGCGGGAGGCTCGGCGGCGGCGCCCGCTTCCGAAGTGCCCGGGCGGCCCCTCTCCCTCCTGGCCCGGCGGCGAGCGGCGGGACCCGGGGACGGCGCGCCGCGAGCCCGGCAACTCCGCACCGACTCCTGGCGGCCGCCGGGGCCGGGGCCGGGGCCGGGGCCGGGGCCGGGCCGGGGCCGGGGTGGGGGAGGGCCCGGGGGCCGGGGCCGGAGGGCCGTGCGGGGCCCGGCCGCGCGGTACTCACTGCAGTAGGCGATGAGCAGGCTGGCCAGGATCATGAACGCCCAAAAAGTTGAGGACATGCTGGGCAGGGCGGTCGCATCTTGCCGGCTGCTGGTCCTGGGCGATGGCGCCATTGAAGCCGCGGCGCCCGCGCGGGGGGCAGCAGCGCGTCTCAGCAGCCGGCCCTGCCCGCGCCCCCGCGCCGGCCTCCACGTGCGGGCCCCGCGCGCGCCATCCTCCGCCGCCGCCGCCACCGCCGCCGCGCCCGGGCTCCGGCCCACTGCGCCCCGCGCCGGCCCGCCCCGCGCCGCGCCCGCGCCCGCGCCCGCGCCCGCGCCCGCGCCCGCGCCCGCGCCCGCGCCCGCGCCCGCCGAGCCCGGGGACGCCGGCCCCGCGGCTCTGGGCGTCGCTGCGCGCCCGGGCTCGGCGTGCCCGGCCACCAATGGGAGGGGCGCGCCCGGTGCGCGCGCCCGACGCCGCGGGGTCCCGGCGCGGTCCCCGGGACTGGCGGGGGAGGCAAGCAGAGGGGACGCCGCGCCCAAGCCGTGCCTCTGGATGGCGACAGAGACGGCCGGGCGCGCCCGCTGCCTGGGCACCACGCGGGGAGGACAGGCCTGGCCAGCGCGAAGTTTGTGGACTTGGGCTGTGTGGCCCGTGGGCCCCAGGAGCCCCGACTCCTTTCCGCAGAGGCCTGCGACACCGGGTCCCAGAGTTTACTGTGAGTACAGGGTGCTTTGGGCCCTTTTCCCAGATGCGCCCTTCATCGCTGTTCTGGGTCGTGCGTGCGCTGGTGTCCTCGAACCCACAAGGAGCACAGTCTCAGACCCCTGCAGAGTCAGCTGAGGTCGGTGCCCAAGGGCTCCTGGTCTCCCTAGCTCCAGCACTGCCAGGCAGGGACACAAGTCCCTCCCGAGCATCCTCCTGGTCCTCCAAGGGGCACCTTGCCCTTCGCGCACTGCCCCGGACCGTGGTGAGCTGTCTCCTTGCCCCTCCCCTATCAGGCCCCATTCTCGGGTCTCTGAACTCCCATCTAGGGGCTGGTCTCTTTAGGTTGGACTTTGCAAGCAGGATGACAATTAGTATAATTCATTTTATTTGCATAGTTAATTATCATCAGCAAAACTGACTCATTCCTATAAACAAGAGGAGACAGGATCAAGTATGTCCTTTGAGGTCAGAGTCTCCAACCTCACGCCTCCCTCTCAGGTCCCCGCAGCAAGACGAGCTCCCGAGACCAGACGCTCAGCAGATGGCCCTCCCCCCCAGGGAGACTCGGGCCCTGCGGTCCGCAGCCACACCACCCACCCCGAGCGCTGCCTTCCCGCGGGTCAGGGCCCCTTCCGATATGAGCTCATCCTCCCTGATTCAGGGGTCTTCGGGTCCTGCATGAGGACGGAGGGCTCCCACAACCCCATGAGGTCTTGCTGGAACTGGAGACCCTTTCCCAGGGGCCACTAGAGGGCCTGAAGCAAAAATGGTCCCAGCATCCCCCCTTCCCCTCCAGTCCTGGCCTGCTGGGCCTGTGAGGAGACCACGGAGCCTGCGATCACGGCTGCTCGGAGCCTGCTGTGGGCGCGAGGGACCCACCCGCACACACTCACTGCACACACACGAGACACACACACGCACCATACACACGTACCACACACACACCATATACACACGTGCACACACGCACACATGCACATGTGATACCTACATACCACCACATACATCCTTTCACTCACACACACTACATGCACGCCATACACACACAGGCAACATGCACGCAGCACACACATACACCACACACACACGACACACACACACACCACACGCACTGTATACACACACACCATACACATCGTATACACACACCATACACATGCACACACAACACACATGTACCACACACACCATATACACACGTGTGCACACACATGCACATGTGGTACCTACATACCACACACACATCCTTTCACTCACACACACTACATGCACGCCATATACACACAGGCAACATGCACGCAGCACACACACACACACACACACACACACACACCCCGTGCGGAGCAAACCGAAACAGGCAGGACGAGTCTAGGCCAAGCCACGTCTCCCAGTCCCGTGGGCGGCTCAGTGAGGAACCCTCACTAGAGGCTGTAATGTCATTGTGTCCAGGATGATTTTTTTTCGTAAATTTTCTATTCCTGTTTAATTCAAGCGGTCTGACTTCCTTCTTGGTATCTTCCCAATGCAGCACCCTGGTTCCCTTTGCTGGTGTGCAGGTGCTGCAGACCCGGGGCTCCTGAGAGCCTGAGGGAGGAGGGGTGGGAGCCCTGGTCTGGGTGCGTCGGGCTGGGGTCCGCCCCCGGGGCCGGGAGGGGCTCCCTTGCTCAGAGTCCGTGCAGTTCCCGCCCCGGGGGCCCTACCTCTCTAGCTCTACGTTCCCCCCTTTGATGGAAGCCTTTCATCCTGCTAAAAGGGACGCGACATTTCACAGCGTGACACGTTTGTCTCCTCCTGTCCATCCCGATCTCATCCGGTGTTGTGGGCGTCCCTGCATCCCGGTCTGTTTCTTGAGCACCTTCTAGATGCCGCTGCGGGAGGAGGCGAGCTCGACAACACACACACTTTCTGGCCCCTGGACGTGTGTGCTTGGTCGGGGAAACAGACGAGGAAACCAGCACCGGCACTGCGAGAGGCGGCGCCGCGAGGGGAGGGGCCGAAGGCTTGTCTGGCAGGTGCGCGGGGAGGGCGGCCCCGTGGGTTTGCAGGTTTGTCGCGCCGTCCTCAGGACAAGCGTGCACGCGCGCGCGCGCACACACGAAATGACAGCTTCACAAAACAATACTTACACTCTCGCTACACTGTGGTATTTTCCATTCTGTCCTAATTCATTTCTTACACACGGGCTGCTCACCGATGGTTGTGTTTACTGTAATTCTCTCCGCTTGGCACGGCTGCTCCGGGAGGGCAGTGTGGGAGGGCCAACGGGAGGGGTGACGCCAAGGTCGGAGGGCGATGCTGGGGGTGGGCAGTGGGGGAGCGCCCCGAGCGGAAGGAGGGCGCGGCGCGTGGCACGACCTGCTTCCTCCTGGAGCTCATGCCATGAGAGTCCCGTGGCTGTGACACGAGGGGCTGGACATGTTAAAGGAAAAGGTATTCAAAGACGCTTGTGAAAGCTGGTGAGGCAGGCCTGGCGCGGGGCCGTCTGCAAGGACAGGGGGCCCTTGTGACGGGCTCGTGCGGCTGGGGAGAGGCTGCGGGGTCAGGGCCTCTGGCTACGCCGGCCTGATGGGACCGTGGCTGAAGGCCGGCCCGGGGACTAGGCATCTCCAAGGAGGGACATTGGACGATGGGGAGCCCGGGCGGCTGTCGGGGGGCAGGGGGAGCTCTGGAGAACTGACGTTAGCAGGGTTCTTGCTAAAACCAGGTCGCACAAGGAGGTGCCCAGGTGGGCCTCGGAGAAGAATCAGGAGCCTGACCAGCTTTTGTTCAGGCAAAGAACGTTTGTCAGGCGGGAACAACTCATGAATCTGGAGCGTCTTGACCAAGTCTGTGCTGGGTCTGGACGACCCTTCTGGGAAGAGGAGAGAGAACAGAGCCCGTGGTACCCGCGGCTTGGAGCAGAGGGCGGCGGAGAGTCTGGGGGCCAGGGAGGCTGGACGGGTGAGAGAGCGACTGGTCAGTGCAGTGTCCTGGCAAGGGGAGGACGGGTCACCAGAAAGCACAGCTGGGAGGCCGGCCGGAGGCAAGGGCAGGCGCTGGCGGCTCCCGGGGGGGCTGGGGCCAGACCTCGATGGGAGCTGAGGACGGGGGATGAGCGGGGCGCCGAGTTCCGTTGCTAGGAAACAGCGCAGCTCCTGATCCCAAAGCGTGCTGCCAAGTGACAGTCTGTCGTCGTCGATTGGCTGGCTGCGGAGACTGGCGAGAACCCACAGCACTTTCAACTCTGAAAGCAAGTAAGTTTAGTGGACACTCAGTCCCCAGCCCCGCTCCACGCCTAGCTGACTGGGGGTCCTATCCTGCAGCCTCGAGCAGTTCCTGGGTCCCCCCCGTGCCCCAAGCTGTGTCGTGGCCCACAGAGGGGGCGTCCTGCATCCGGTGGCTCGGGGGCCACAGGAGCCCCAGACACGCAGAATGGCCCATGGAGGAGGAGGGGCGCATGAGGGTGGCTGGACGTGGCACTCCCTCCAGGTCTGGGCCGGGAACGCCAGTGTCCCCTCCACGGGACGTGTGTGCCCATCGTCACTGCTCTGCTGCAAAACTCAGGGGTGCCGTCTGTGGTTTTCTCATTCTCTGCCCTTCTGTACTGGGCATGGGACATTGGTCACTGAGGTCATGGGCTGCCAGGCTGACCGAGAGATTCCTAGCTGGATGTTAAATGGGGTAAGATTTAGGGGTGTCCGCCCGGGCAATGGGGGGCAGTGTACTTTATGGAAGGGCAGGCACGGTTTTGTGAAGGAGATACCGCAGTCTGTGTGGCAGGCAGCTCACGGGCGGACTGTCTTGGGCCTGTCTGTTCCTTCTCTAGAAACAGTTGCGGGTTTTCGTTTGTGGGCCCACTGCTGGCCACGATGTGTCCCGTGTGCAGTTTGCAGAGACGCCCCTGAGCGCCGAGAGATGCGGGAGGAGGGTGGGAGGGAGGGAGATAAGCAACCGTCCCCAGCAGGTGTAGAAGTCTGCGTGAGACAGGTACTGGCCAGGTGGGGATGACAGTGTCTGTGAGGCCACTTCTCCGCAGGCAAGTGGACTGATGGGGAGCCAGCCCTGCAGGCAAGAGGCACGAGGGGGCAGAAGGCTGGCAGGTGCAGACTGCCGACCACGAGCCCCGTGATGACAGAGGGCCCTGAAATTTCAGCCCTGGAAGAGGTTTTTCACAGAGTCGGTAGATGGAATGAGAGCGTTATTTTTAGGGGTAATTGCCCTTTCCACCCACTCAAGGTCAGTGACGAGAAGTTGCGTTTTTCTGTTCCTTGGTACGTTCCAGGCACCATCCCACGCCCTTTGTCTAGAGAGAGGGGGCACCGGACACCTGTGCTTGGGTGTGCACACCGTGACATGGGGGGGCCGAGGGGACGTGCCGGCGCCGCTCCACGGTGGCACAGGGAGGGGTGGCTGAGGCTGGGGTCGGCAGCCGTGCTCCAGGCAGCACGCTCCGAAGCCGTGGAATCATGTCCATTTAAAGACGGTTTTGTAAAATGGACGGACGAGACAGAGGAAGAAAACACCCCTCCGTGGTGCCCCCAGTCGGCCACACTGCACGTTTTGTTGGTAACGTTACTCGTTGTGTTTGCACACGGCCCTGTGGGTCTGTTGTGAACCGTGTTCTTCGGTCGGCGGTGAGCGCTGTGTCACGCCAGTCCAGCCTCTTCTGGGACCCCGTTTCCTGGCCCTGGGCGATACGGTCCTGCATAAATACCACCACTGCTTAATCAGTGTTCGGACCCTGGGACTGTTCCCGGCGCTCCGCTCCTCCCGACGTTTCAGCAGTGAACGCTTGTCCCCAAGTCCTTTCTTACAGATGCGCTTACTTATAGGACAAACAACCACAGAACTCAAATTCTTGGGTCCAAATAAGGACACAACTCGAAGGCCTTGCTATACAGTTGGCAAATAAATGTCCAGAAAATGTCATATTAAATGACATTCCTCCCAAGATCCCGTGAGGACACCACAGGCTGCCCACGCCAGCCCCATTATTGTCCCCGAGAAGAGAGCCAGGGACAGTGGCTCAGGTGACAAACACCTGTTAATGTCCTTCCCGTTTACGATTTTTGCACATCCGTCGCATTCACATCTTTTGAGAACCACCTGTCGACACCCCCTGCCGGGTTTTCTCCCCAGGGGTTTGTCTTCTTACCATTGATTATTCAGAACTTTTAATCTGGGGAATAAATTGCCTTTAAATTTTTGGGAAGTTTGAAAATACAGAAAAGTCTCAGAAAGACCACGGCAGGTGTCAACAACCTGTGTGTCTGCCATGCATCCTCTGCACACCATCTTTGTTGTAGGGATCGTGTGTAATACTTCCTCTTGGAGATTTGAATATGCTGTCGGTGGGGCATGGATGAGGGCTCTTCTCTCGCTTTGTACACCTTGTTGTTCCTTACAGCTTTACGGAGGTGCACTAGCCAGGGTTCTCCAGAGAAACAGACCCAATAGTTGTGTGTGTGTGTGTGTGTGTGTGAGAGAGAGAGAGACGGGGAGAGAGGGAGAGAGAGAAAAGTATTTTAAGGAATTGGCTCATGCAAATGTGGGGGTAGGCTAGAAATTCCAGAATTTTCCAGGCAGGCCAGCAAGCTGAAGACCCAGAAAAGAGTGTGTGTCTGAGCTCTGGAGGCAGAATTCATTCCTTCTTAGGGACCTCAGTCTGTTTTCTGTGAAGGCCTTCAACTGATTGGACAAGGCCCACCCACAGTATGGAGAGCAATCTGCTTTACTCCGAGCCGCCGATTCACATGTTAATCTCATCTAAAAATGTCTTCACAGCAGTATCTGGACGGATGTGTGGCCAAACAACCGGGTACCATAACCCAGCCAAGCTCACACACACAGGGAACCAACACAGAAGACATCACTGGCGTAGAATTAACCACACATATTTGAAAGGCAGCATTCAGTGTTTTGACACCTGTGTAGGCCCCTGAAAACATCACTCCGGGAACGAGAATGAATGTATCCACGCCCACCGTCCCAACAGGCTTCCACTGGTCCCTGCAACCCTTTCACCCCACGCCTCTCAGCCCCCTCCAGCCCCAGGCAACGCCTAGTCTCCGTCCGCCTCCCTTAATTGGCATTTCCTAGAAGTCTATAAACACGGAGTGATACAGAATAGTCTCCTTTTTTTCTGGCTTGTCTCACCCAGTTAAATTATTTTGAGGTTCATGCATGTTCCTGTAGGTATCAGCAAGCTGTTCATTTCTTTTTCCTGCTGAGTGCAGACCTACTGCTTGGACACTAGAGGCTTTCGTGAACTCCCCCGTCGATGCACTCCTCGGTTGTCTACAGGCTGGCCTCGTACGAACAAAGCCGCTGTGAACTTTCGTGTCCATGTCCGTGCATGAGCACACGTCTTCGTTTCTCGTGGGTGGGTATCAGGGAGGAACTCGCAGGATGGCTCCACACTTACTGGTCTGGGAGAGGGTCAGGCTGTTTTCCGGCATAATCTTCCCGGTCTGTGTCTGTGCCGGGTGCGTGAGCATTCTGCATGCTCCATATTCTCACCACGCCTCAGTGTTGTGTTTTGTTTTTTATCACTGCTGGGTTTTTAACTGAGATTCCCCGTAACATTGAGATCAGTGGAGACGATTCACGTCTTCAGATATGCCGTCTTCTGGCTTTGGGTCTCACTGAATATCTTTGACTGATATTTCACAATGTTCAGTGCATGCGCCATCCTCCTCTTCTGCCCTATTCATTGTATTTGTGGTGCTATTTTAAATGGCATTTAGGGTACTATTTTAAGTGCTTTTCTTTCGGTGCGGATTCTTCCCATGGTGCAGAACTCCACGTGGTTTTTACGTCGGTCTCGTATCCCGCACCCCGATGAACTCAGACATGATGACATCTAGGCACTTTTTTATTGATTCCATCAGATTTCCTGACACCTGTGAGTCAAGACGGATTTGCTTCTTCCTGGTACATCTGGATGACTTTCTGTCCTTGCGTGGCCTCCCGCGTCGGCCAGACCCTCCAGCACCAGGTCAAGTGGGAGTGAGGGAGCAGGGGCCACCGCCTCACGTCTGATCTGGAAGAAAGATGGTCCATCCTCCAGTTCGATGACGCGTGGTGTCAGCTGGAGGTTTTGCAGATGTCCTTCCCGCTTGCGGAATGCCCTTCCATGCCTGGCTTTGGGGGTTCATTAGAAACCAGGTCCTAACTGTTCTGAATGCTTTTTCTGCATCTCCTGAGGTAATTGTGCCCCATGACTCCTCAGTGTCTCCTTCCCCTTTAGTTTCTCCTTGGACCCCCGGGCTCTCTAGAAGCCTGTTCCTTAGTCCCTCACATCGGGAGGCTCTTCCAGAAACTTCCGGCGCCTGATTCCTGTTATAATCCCACGTCGACAAACGGCATCCTCTAAGCGGAGCTCTTCCGTCTGAGACGGGAGTCCCGCCTGGAATGGGGCCTCACGGGCACGTTCGCTGGGAGCCGTGCGACTGCGTCACCTTCGGGCGGGCGCTCTGCAAACGTCCACTCCGCGGCTGGTCCACGGCGTCCCATCACCGGTCCCGCGGGGCGTGCGTCTGCCTCTGTGAATTCCCGAGACCAGTCATCGCGTGCCCCGGCCGCCCGGTGCATTCGTCTATGTATCCTGCGGTTCTGTCCCGTTTGGCTTCAAGTGTGTCGGAATTCTGTCATCAAGGTCAGGAGCACTTAGGATCGTTGCCTCGCTTGGATCCGTCCATCCTTCCGTTACCGCATCTGCCCCTGGCAATAGTTGGCTGCGGAATGCACTTTGCCTGAGATGGGCGGACGCGTTCCCTTTACCGTGACCGTGTATCTTTTCCCACCTTTGTACTTCTAACCTACTCGTGTCCTTGTGTTGGGGGTGAGCTCCTTCCAAACGGCCGTCAGGCCTCGTCCTCGTACCCGACCTGGCAGCCTGTTCTGTTTCCGCAGACCATTGAGACAATTTCCCCGTCCAGGTGCGGGCAGGAGGGCAAGGCCCAGCCCATCGTGGAGCCCCTGCTCGGCGTGGTTCCTCCAGCCTCCCCTAGGATCCTTCTAGCAATTTCCGGAAATGTCCCTAATAGAGGGGAGGCCCTGCGGGGCTGTGGATGGGGCCGCTCGGGCGCCCTGGGCTCCCCCCGGTCCCGAGGTGAGCACACGTGCTAGAAGCTGCCGGGCCAGCAGACCCGCCTCTGCGGGTGGTCACTTCTGCAGGCAGATTCGCCCCCAAGTCACGCTTATTAGTACTTTTTTAAAACCAGCTTTTTATTTCAGAGCAGTTCTAGATTTACGGGAAGACCCTGCGGATTCGGCAGAGTCCCTGTACACCCGACACTCAGCTCCCCTTGGTTAACACGTCAAATCTGTACAGTCTATTTTTTACTGTTGTATTTTTTACTATTCGTTATTTTTAATTTCAAAACCCAATCCATGCTTCCTTCAGATCTCCCTGGTTCTCCCCTGGCGCCGCCTCCTTTCTGTTTTCCTCTCCCGTCCCAGGACCCCACCCGGGGCAGCAAGTCCGGTCCCCGTGGCCTTAGGCTCCTCTTGCCCGTGTTCATCCCGCAGATGTCCTGTGCCTCTGACGACCTCGGCAGCTTCAGGGAGGCCTGGGCGCGACCCTGGCAGGGCTCTGTGGGGATTTGTGGGAAGCTCTTCTCGTGATCAGAACGAAGCTGTGGGTTTCAGGGCACAGTATCCCCATCATGTCCTGTCAAGAGCACGTGCCTCAACACGACCCGCCGCTCTCAGCGTTGACCTCGATCTCCAGGCCGGTGTGTGTGCAGCAATTTCTCCACGGTGATGCCCTCCTGTCCACGCCGTCCTCCTTGGAAGGAGGTCGCTCTGCACAGCCCGTGTTAAGGGGCTACAAATTATTTGGACTGTTTCCACTTGAGAGATTTGTCTGTTCTCCCTGTATATCGATCGGTTCAATCATATAATTATGTTAGTATGGATTCACGGGTATTTATTTACACTCAGGGTTGTAATGCAATGCCCTGTGATTTGTTCTACTGCCCCCGCCGTCCCCGCTGTGGCCGGCCGTCGGGAGCCCCATCAGCTGGCCCCTGCCTCCCTTGGGCCTACTCTCCCCAGCGCAGGGTGTATCTTCTTTACGTCTCTTATTCCATATTTTTAGATTATGTTTTTATCCGTCTGTTGTCCTGTCCGTAGATGAAGTAGTTCTGGGGCGGACGTTCAGAGAGGCAGGACGGCCTTCCCGTGGAGGACGTTCTGTCCCCTGCTGGTCTTTCTCCTGCGTGATGAGACGTAACGACGTGTAACCCGCGTAGGTTTACGGTGCGCAGTGAGCGGATTTTATAAACATGCATTCTGTGAAATGACCGCCACACTCGGGTGCGTCAACACGGGGTTTCCTCCAAAAATTAAAATAGAGCTGGCACAGGATCCAGAAATCCCCCTTCCAGGAAAGTATCCAAAGGAAGTGCCACCCGGGTCTCAGCACGTCTGCTCCCCCACGTTCGCTGCGGCTCTGCTCGCCACGGCCCAGACGCGGAGGTGGCCTCGTGCGTGTTGAAGGAGGGATGGATAGAGAAGACGTATGCGTGTGCAACGTGTGTATCTGGGGATTATCCCTCAGCCACGAGACGGAAGGGGCTCCTGCCCTTTGTGACCACGCGGACGGACCCTGAAGGCACTGCTCTGTGATATAAGTCAGATGGAGAAAGACAGACGCTGTGTGGTCCTGCGTATATGTGGAACCCAAAACAGAAAACCAGGCTCCCAGAAGCAGAGAGCAGATGGGTGGGTTTTCCTCCTGATGTGAGGGACGGAGACCCCAGAGCCCCGGGGCAGGCCCTGGTCGGGGTGGTGGGCTGCTTCTGCAGATCACTCTGGGCCTGGGCTTCCGGGGACGTCTCCGGCTGCTTTTATCTGGACACTGACTTTGGGGTGACGTCTGCTCTGTCATGGTTTCTCCATGGGTGTGTCGAGGAGGGTAAAATGACCAGATCTCACCCTGGTATTTGGAGCCCTGAGGGGTTGAGGACAACCGCCTTGACCTCGGGGGAGGGGAAGGAGCAGTGGGTTTGTGCCGAGCGCCACCGCCTTCTGTGTGCCGGGCGTCTTCTGTTTACTTGGAGCTTTGAACTCCTCCGCGGGACTTTCCTTGAAGAGAGCTCCAAAGCCACAGGTCCAGGCGCCTCTTTGAGGCCTCAGCCCCTCCGCAGCGGCCGTCTGTCCCCTCGCCGCCCAGCCCTGGTCCCTGCTGCGTCTGGATTCCCCCACGGGGACCTGAGTCCCCTTCTTTACGGGCGTGTTTGGGGAGGGATAGTCCACTCCCTAACCCAAAGTCAGCAGGACTCCCACCAGGAACCAGCTCAAAGCTTCTGCAGAAATCGCCGGGAAAGGAGCGCTGGTGCACGCGGGACTCACGCCCTGAGTGGTCCTGAGGTGTGGTGGAAAGTTCCTGCCTGAGGGTGATGTCACCCAGAGCCCTAGGTTGGGGAGGCGGAGAGGCCACCAAAGACCCTGGTCAACCTTTGTCCTCTGCGGCAAGACTCAAGCCCTAAGAGAACCTTTTGGTTTTTTTCCCCCAACTGTGTAAATACATTTCCCTTTAGGAAGAAAGAAGTGGGTCGGAGTGAGGTCTTTCCCTCCCAGAAGACTCCAGCCAGGACAGAGTCACTGATCCGAGGACTCGCTCCAACACGTGGCGAGAGAAAACCGGCAGCCTGCCCCTCACTCATGGGGTCCCGTCCTTGCCAATGAGCCTCTGCCCCTGCTGGTGCCCGGGGCCCTGGGCACGGCCCGCTACGGCGACCTTCCCTTCCCATGCACGGCTGGAGGCGTCCGGCCCAGAGGAGTGACCATCCCAGAGCAGGGCTGGTTGCTCGGGGAAGGTGGATCCCCGGGCCCCGCACCAGGAGGACCCCACTCACTCCCCCCACCGGCCCAGAACACATTCTCAGGCGTCTGGTCCACTTCTTGGACTTTGAGACCAAAAGATTTACGGGCTGAAGTTTTTTTCAGGGGAGCTGTCTTTTGAATTATCGTGTAATTAAGATGCTAATGGCTGTTTATAGAACCTTCTCTTCTCAGCCCAACTGCTTCGTGAATAATAAGGAGCGTCCCCTTTGTTGTGTCGGAGAAGAGCATCCAGAGCAAAATCTTTCATTAAATCACAGGTTGTATCTTCTTTTTTCTCTTATCCTGGGAAGGAATTTACTAATGCTCGTCGATTTTTCGTCGTGGGAATGAATTACAGGGGATTCTCTTACTTACAACCCATTTCCTTCATAAATAAGGGTAAACACCTTCATTCCTTGTGGGGGCGTCGGAAGGTGCCCTCAGAGAACAGATTCTTAACCAGAGTCCTCCAAGGGAAGCACAGGGCCAGCCTCACTCAGGAACGCGGGTCAGGAGCTCTGCAGGAGTGGTGGGAGCGCCCCGGAGCCGCGGGCCCCCGCCCAGGGCCACAGCCGGTCTCCTGACAGTGGGGCTGAGGCCCAGCCTGGGCAGCTGCCCGAGGCCAAGGTGACCAGGACGCGGGCAGCCGGGGCCGGGAGCCAGGCCCACGTCCAGCTTCGCTCCCCGGCCGCCACCTGAAGTGGTTGCACCATGTGTTGTACTCGGAGCAAGGGTTCTCCTTCCAGCCCAAACCCACCGCGGGGGAGGCGGGGCCTCTGGGGGGGTGGGGGGGCCTGCAGAGCACCTGTGCCCCTGCCGGTGAGGTCCCCCCTCCCCCCGCCCCGAGCACGGCTTCCGCACCTCCAGGAGACCAGCAAAAGCACCTTTTGAGTTGTCTCTCTGCAGAGTCGGCTGACCCAGGCGCCCCCACATGCCGCCTAGGACCCAGGACGTTGGCTTTTCAGTGTGATCGGGACATAATCGGGAGGGGGGGAGGGGGGGCTCATCCAGTTGGACCCAGAGCGGGAGGCCTCACCCGCCAATGTCAGACTGTGCTCTGGGCAACTTACCCCCCGGGAATATGGTCTAAAAAGTACAAGACAGAATCCTAATGTCTGCCCCTTGGCAGAAAGAAGCCTATGTTATTGAGTTATTGTGGAAACTAGAGTTCTGTCCTCTAATGGCTCAATGCGCGGAGACCTCCTCTTGACCTCTCTGCTGGCCTCAATTCCTCCAAGACGGCCTCCAGCCTCTCCGGGACACTGAGGTCACTCCATCTCCCTGATCCCAGGCTCTCGGTCCCCTGGGACCTAGTGTTGCTGTCTTTTTCTTGGGGACAGCCACCCTTGTCTCCTCCGTGGCTTCCGCGCAAGGCCCGAGGCCAGGCGTGGCCGACGGCGGGACGAGCAGACGGCCTCCGAGGTCTTCGCTAGGACTCCACGGTGTGGGGCGCCGTGGGGCACGGTCGTTGAAGCGTCCAACTCTTGGCCTTGGTTCCGGTCGTGAGCTCAGGGTCCTTAGATCGAGCCCGGCCTTGGGCTCTGTGCTCAGCGCAGACTCTGCTTGGGATTCTCCGCCCCTCCCCCACTTTGTGCATGTGTGCCCTCGCTCCCTCTCTCTCTCTCTCCCTCTCTCTCAAATAAATACATCTTAAAAAAATTTTCTGTTAAAAAAAAATAGAACTCCTTGGCTTCACCCACTGTTTTGTTCAGAAAGCTTTTTCCCCTCTTTCAAATGCTAATGTTTTAATTTACTTTTTTTTATTATAAATGCTAGAATTCTAATTGGTATCCCAACTGCCTGTAGACTTGACTTGTTTCTTGCAGTTAAGAAAAATCACCTACTCATTAAACACAATTATTACTTTGTTCTTCCATCTCTTCAACCTGCCCAGCTGTCATAAACTCTTGATTACTGTGATGTTACTCAAAGTAAAAATCAAAGCAGGAGCCATCCGGGCCACACATGGACTGTCTTAATCTCTAAATTCCGTATCAGGCCTTGACCTCAGACATGTCTAATTCCTGCCTCGCCCACATCGATTCTTTATTCTTCTCTACTTTGTTCTACAAAATAACCATCTTTGTTCTGCTCTATAATCTTTATGATGTGTTTTTGTTTGAAATATTCTGAGTAACAGGCAAAACTAGGAGTCATTTAGATCCCTGTCACTTAAAAACGATCGCGAGGTTTCCGCTGGGACAGCGCAGCAAGGATGTGTCACTGGAACACATTTGGCCCCACACTCCCGGGGATGGCGGAACAGCGAAAAGGCAAAGGCGGTGTCAGGCTCAGAAGCGAGGGTTTCTGTCTCTACGGCCAGGACTGGAGAAGGAATCGCAACTGTTGAGCTAGGTGAATGCCACAGGCCAGTTGATCTCCAGGCCAGCGGCAAGCCTGGAGGTGGACGACGTCAGTCTCCTGCCCAACAGAGAATGGTGACCAGAATATCAGACTGGAGCCAAGAGCCAAGCTCACCACCTGTAGCGACGGGGTCACGTGTGCGCTGACCCCATGAACTAAGACCAGAAAGAACTTGCCCTAGAATCCAGACCCTGTAGTTTGAGGAGAGGGCAGCGTTGGGAAGCCAGGGGAGACGGACACGACTGTGAGACCAGGAGGCAAGCCAGTCCTGCAGGTGTTGTGGATGGGCGTGCGGGGTCTCCAGTGTCCTTTCCGGGACATCACATGACTCCTGTGATGAGACCCAGAGCTGGATGTGCTGCGTGGGTGGTGCGGACTCTCTCTCCTCCAACCGAGGGGCAAGCACGGATAGAAGGAGGTAGACAGGTGAGAGGGGAGACAGACTTATGGGGAAAACCCAACTCCTCCCACTCATCTGGCTTGGAGGTCAGAACGGAGAAAGGCTTAAAAAATACAGTTCTGGAACCATAACCAAGAAAATAAACTTCTGGAATACGAACTGACTTTCTGTGAGAATCATTCATGTCTTCATGTAATGAAGAAGCTTCAAAACAAGCATGTTGCTGTGTCTGAAGAGATAACTGAACTTACAGTTTCATGTACAAACGAATAAAAAAAAACTGGGGGACAAAAACACTAAATGCTATGGGAACTCTTCTTTGGGAAAAAGAACTAGTTCAAGATCTGAAACTTAAATTAAAAAGGAGTCACTGAAATACATTTTGTGAAAAAATCAGGACGAGTTAAACTCTAGCTTGACGAAACGCAATCAAACAAGAAGTCGTGGTTTGGAAGGAAATCTTCCAAAATTCAGTAGAGTTGCAGCCATATGCTGAAATAAGCTTGTTTCAGTTTTAGCTTAGCACAATGATAGTAAATTCTGTGTTTCAAAGAGAGACCTCTGTGCAGAAATTTCAAATTCAGTGGTCAAGGACTGGTGGGACAATTCCTAAAAGCATCACCAAGATCAAGGTTGTATCAGGTCAGGGAAGTAGAGGCTGAAGGAGGAGGTTCTGGGGAGAATTTTTAAAGAGAGCTAGCAGTGTCTCAAATTCCCCCACGATGATGACTGTCCATAAGGAAATTAAAAGTTAAAAAAAAGTTTAAAAGAGATCATCTACATATTCTCGGTGCTCATCAAAGTAAGTTTAGTCTTAGTCCTGTGCACGTTTCCAGAGTAGCATCTGGAAGTGTGGAATCCCTGTACTGTACACACGGAACTGATTTAATACTGGAATTAAGACTATATTAAAAAAAGATCACGGGAGTGTCAATAAAAAGTACTGAAAAAATCAAGATCCATTCCCGATGAAAAATGGCTTGCCAACTGGGCATTAAAAGTAACTTCTTAGCCTGAAGGGCATCTACCAGAGATATGAATAAGAATCATAGTTAGTAATGACCGATAACATCTTAAGAGCATCCTTTTTGAAGTCGGGAATGAGCTGGAAGCCACCTGCCACTGCTTCTCTTCAAACTTCCACTGAATTCAAGCCAATGCAATAAGACAAGAAAAAAATTGGATTCAGAAATTATATGTATATTACATATACGATTATACAAGATAAAATTACATTTATTTGCAGAAGATACAATTATATATATGGACATTCAGAGAAACAAAACTGCCAAGAAAGTTTTTGGAATACAACTTAAAAATGTCAGTTGCATCCCAAAACAATAAAATAAATAGAAAATGCCACAGGACAAAGTTGCCGTTTTTCTTCCAAAACATTCTATAGGGTGTCAAAGATTTACCAGGGCTGTATGGTGATTATAAGCCTCAAAGGACATGTAAATCTGAAAAAATGACTAGATATTTTTGAATTGGATGTCTCAGTAGTAGAAACAAGATGATCCTCCTTAAATTAGTGGATAAAAGCACTGTTTTCCAGGGAGCGTGACAAGTTGATGATCACATACTAGAGAAGGCCAAAGAGTAATTGAGTGAATTGGGAAGGAAAAGATGACGAGCTTGCCCCCCCCGCCCCCCCCCCCACCGTGTGTCAATATGTATCGGAAAGCTGTAGAGTTAGGACACTGTGATAGACACGCCAGCCGGAGGGAGGAAATCACCCAGGACAGACCAAAGATGATGGAACCAATAAAGCAGCCGAGTTGATACAGCATTGGGGAGAAAAATACAGATTTTTTTTTTCCAATAAATGTTTGGAAAAATTGTATCATTATCGCCTCTCGTACTCAAAAATAATATCCAGGTGGATTAAAAACTAAATATTCAAAGTAAAATTTTGAATATTTTAGGAGAGACTTTTTTTTTTTTTAAGATTTCATTTATTTACTTGAAAGACCCAGAGAAAGAGTGGGAGCAGGGGAGAGGGGCAGAGGGAGAAGGGGAAGCAGACTCCCGTGGAGCAGGGAGCCAGACCTGGGACTCGATCCCAGCACCCTGGGATCATGGCCTGAGCTGAAGGCAGAGTCTCAACTGAGTCAACCAGACGCCCCAGGAGAGGCCTTTTTCATAGCAATATCATGGGTGGATATCCCGGATGAAATAATGCTCCTCAGAACATAGGTGAAGTGTGAAGTACCTGCTGTGAGTGCTTGTCTTTACTCAGAAACAGTGAGTGAAACCGTCGAAAGGAAAGAGTAGCAGGAAAAATGCAAAACCAGGCTCCGGAGACGTCCGTTGCGCTCCCAGACCCTGGCGGGTAGGGTAACGTGGCTTCTGGGTGGTTAGCAGTTGTGCGGGAGAGAGGACCCGAGACGGGGAGACAGGTAAGCATCCTTGTCTGCGCTGGCCGGCCCGCAGAACTCCACGCTCAGAAAGAGAGGAAGCCAGACAGACGCTCGCGCCATCGGCTCTGAGTCTGGGTGGAGGGCTGGAGGCCATCCCTTCGACAGCCTGTATCTGAAAATCTGCCGGTTTGGGGCTTGAATCTGTATTTTCCATGGAGTCCCCAAAACTCTCTTGGGTACATTTTTCTGCACCCAGGTTCCCAGACCTCGAAGGTCCAGGTTGAAGGAAACACAGCCTCCTCTGTGACTCTACTCCAACAAAGCCGTCCCGAGCCCACCCAGCGCGTGCCCCGCTGCAGACACCATGACGCCCAGACACATGGGCGGACAGGCTCATGTGGGTTCAGAGCACTGTAAGAGCGTGTCAGACATGGAGAGGAAATGGGACACTATTAAAAATGAGAGCTTAGAAAAAAAAAAAAGAGTTAATCACTAGAAATGAGAACTGTAATAACAACACCGAAAGCTGATGCACAGAGGGATGTCAAGGAGCTTGACAAGTAGATGAGGGATCTGAGGACGCGAGGGAGACAGGTCATCGGTGGTGCGGATGCAGGCCACGTGTGGAGACCGCGCAGTGGCACCTCAGGTGTCATGGAACGCAGGCGGTGGTGACAAGGGTCTGGAGAGCCCTTGGGGAAACCGAGGAGGCCTCCAAGTGTGGCGTGAGGTTAAACTGCGCTCCGCTGCACGTGCCGCCGTGACATCTGCTGGGAGGATCACTCTGGAAGACGCACAGTCAACATTTGAACTATTTATGGTTCCTTTGGGAAATGAGGACATGGTTGCCTTATAAGCTCATTTCGTAAAATATAACACAAACCAGTATTCATGGTTTATATATATATTCTTAATGATAAAACCCAAATTAGACTTTGAAATAGTCTACTGTGATATTCCAACTTTTCATTTAGATTTTTAAGCGCATGGTCCTTGTCCAGGACTGGTGTTTCTTGGGTCCTGGGGCTGCCGGCACTGACCAGCGACCCCCGAGGCAGCACCAGTTCACGGTTATACTCCCGCCGCAGGGTACGTGAGTCCTGTCCGTCCCCGTCCTCATCACGTGAACAAACGTTCAAGTGATGGGCAATCAGACCGGTGGAAAGTGATGAGGCTTTTTTTTTTTTAATTTGAATCCCATTAATTAGAAATAACGGTAAGCATGTTTTCATGTGTTCAGTGGACATGTGTGTTTCCTGTGTCTGGTTCTTGACCTGCTCTCCTTTTGGCTCGTTCATCTTTTACTCTTGGCTTGGACACGTTTATTGCAAATTAAACAACAGCCAGTTGTCGGTCATATATTGGAAAACGTTTAACTCTCTATTTAGGTTTTGTGGTTCTGTCTGACATTTTTAATTTTGAAAAGAAAAAAAGGGGCCCCTGGGTGGCTCAGTGTGTTAAAGTCTCTGCCTTCGGCTCAGGTCATGATCCCAGGTCCTGGGATCGAGCCCCGCGTCGGGCTCTCTGCTCCGTGGAGAGCCTGCTTCCCCGTCTCTCTCTGCCTGCCTCTCTGCCTACTTGTGATCTCTGTCTGTCACGTAAATAAATAAAATCTTAAAAAAAAAAAAAAGAAAAGAAAAAAAGTCCATTTCTATTCAGTTAAAGTAAAAAGACTCTCCTTCACTGCATCTCCTTTGAACCTTTGTCCAAAAAATCGGGAGTTCGTACGTGTCTGGGTATCACTCTGGGCTCTCTCGACTCTTTCTCTCTGGACATCTTCACACCCAGAAAACGCTGTCTCCGTTCCCGTATTCCACAGAATCGGGCAGTGCGCCTTCCCGATGCTGGGGCCTCGCTGGGCTCCTGGCGCTATGGGTGCCGCTCAGGAGTCTCCCCGAGCGTCCCCTCCCTGTGCAGGGACAGCAATGCTCGTCAGGGACCACCCTGTCTGCACCCCCCCCCCCACCTCCCAGGGTCCACTGTCCTTCATGCCCAGTGTTTCCACATCATTTTCATTTTTATTCTTTGGTGACGTTGTTCTCGGCGAGAGGCCCCTCCGGCACCTTCACTCCATCTCAGTCGGGAGGGAGCGTCTGCTCTGTCTCTAATACTGACATTTTCGGACAATTCAGCAACGCACGAAACGAACAGGCCGAGTCCTTATGGACGTAAGGGGTGACGGACAGACACAGACACGACTCTGTTGCAGAGAAATTCCACAGGACGTGGCAAACCCTCCTCCTCGCAGGAGGCGGAAAGTCGGGTCCCTCGCGGGGCTGGGCACAGGGGCTGGTTTCCGAGGAACGGGTAGGAGAGGAGACACGGTACCTGGACCGTGGTGAAGCTGGCCGTTACCAGGAACCTCGTGATGGAGGTCGAGAGCAGGGAGGACGAGTCACGTGGCTGTCTTGAGCCCCTGGCGTGACGTGTGGAGAAGGGCGTCTCTCTCTCTGCTATTTTTCCAGAAACTCACAACCCCGGTCTAACCACAAAGGACCAACAGGAAAACCCAGGCTCAGGGACGTTCTATGGGCCGCATGGCCTGCCCTCTTCGGGACGTTCACGGTCGCAGAAAACAAGGGGAGACTGAGACATTGGTGGACAGAGACCGGGGAGACGTGGCAACTGGGTACAACGCGTGATTCTGGATTAGAACCAAGGGAAGAAAGAGGACGTTAGTGGGAAAACTGGTGAATAAGCTGGAGTTTCATTTAGAAAATGATCTGAAGCGTCGCCAACACAGCAGGACACAGAGGAGAGGACGGGCTCTCCAGCACGTGGGGGGGATCAATCGGGCATGTGTATGGGAGAAATCATCCGGGTCCTGCGTTCCACCTTACATGACAGTCACTCTCAGATGGATCGTGGTCTACGGGTGCAAGCGAGAGCTTCAGAAGAACGCGGAGGAGCCCGTGTCTGTGGTCTTAGGGGAGGCAGATTTTGTTAAACAAGACCTAAGCTGGGAAACCGACAAATTGGGTTATGTCGAAACTCAGAACCCCCACTCATCAGAAGACACCGTTGAGGAGTGGGAAGACAACAGACACCGCGCGGGGGTCCCACGCTGGCCTCGGGGCCAACTAACTACGTAAAGAACTTCAAATTAATGAGGAAGGGAAGACAATTCCCGTAAAATAGAGCAACGTGTTTGAATAAACTCTTCCCAGCAGGGGATCCCACATGGGCCGTGCACACGCGCCACCTCCGTGAGCTGCCCCACACCTCCGCCACCATGGGGAGGACCCCACGGAGCGTGAACATTGCCACCAGGGACGGTGACGTCACCATCCCTCTGGGACAATGTTTGCCGGTAGCTGGTAAGGCCCCGAACCGGCATGTCCTGCCGCAGAGCTGTCCCGTTCCCAGGATGGACCCAGCAGAACCGAGGACGCGTCCACCACGAGCCGCACACGGAGACATGCAGGGCGGCGCGTCTCCGGACACCCCCCGTGGCTGGCCACCTGTGTGCCCCACAGAACGGGTCCAGCCACGTCGCCGCAGCCACACGGTGGAATCCTACTCAGCTGCGAGAACGGAGGAGCCTCAGCCTCGCGCCACGGGAGACCGAGGAATCTCGCAAGTGTGGTTGAGCCAAGGAAGCGGGACCCGAAGGACACACGTGCCGGTGCCACTGACAGGACGTGCGAGGCGGGCGGGGGGGTCGGTCCTGTTCCAGGCGGGACTGGGGCACCGTTTAGGGGAAGGGGGTGGTCGCTGGATGGGAGCACTGCAGGCCTCGGGGGACGATTGTGTCCTGCTCCTGGATTTGTGGTTTGGTTCCGTGGGTGTGTTATGTGGGTGTGTTACCCTTTTGCTATCTTCCTCTTGTGTGGCAAGAAGTTGTTCAAAGAGATTTTACTTCTTTTTTTTTAAAGATTTTATTTATTCCTTTGACAGGCAGTGATCACAAGTAGGCAGAGAGGCAGAGAGAGAGGAGGAAGCAGGCTCCCCGCCGAGCAGAGAGCCCGATGCGGGGCTCGATCCCAGGAGCCTGGGACCATGACCTGAGCCGAAGGCAGAGGCTTAACCCATGGAGCCACCCAGGAGCTCTTTTTTTTTTTTTTTTTTTTTTTTTTTTTTTAAACGTAGTCTCTGCACCCAGTGTGGAGCCCAGTGCGGGACCTGAACTTACAACCCTGAGATCAAGACCTGAGCTGAGATCAAGAGTCGGACACTTGACTGACTGAGCCCCCCAGACGCCCCCTAAAGAGATTTTATAAATGTCGTATTTTGATTTGCTAAAGCAAGGAGGCGGGCATAAGGATGTTTGTTATTTCTGTATTTTTGTTTCACATTTGAAATAATTTCAATAAAGCAGTATATTAGGTATTACATATGTGTTTTATAAAATACATATTATGTATGCATTTTGTATACATATATTACCTATGTTTTACATATATTTACATATACATATGTTACATATATTTTATATTATATATTACATACACTTTTTTTTAAAGATTTTATTTGTTTGAGAGAGGGCTAGCAGAGCAAGAGAGCGCACACAAATGTGGGAGCAGAGGCGGAGGGGGAAGCAGGCTCCCTGCCGGGCAGAGAGCCCGACACGGGACTCGATCCCAGGACCCCGGGATCATGACCTGAGCTGAAGGCAGACGGCTTCAGCCCCCAAGGCGGCCCCCATATGCATTTTTATAGAACATGTACATGTACTTTATATAATATACGTGTGTGGACGTAACACACATGTACATGTAAAATGAGAAGTGGAAATTTCACATCCTTGCATCAGGCACCCAGGCAGGCGGACACGTGGGCCGTGGATAATTCCAGAAGGCCACGCAGGGCAGGCCGGGCTCAATGGGACCTACCCTGGATCCCCAGTGGGAGATGCCCCTGTGATCCCGTGGGGGGCCCCCGTCCCTGTGCTTTGGGGTAACTTCTTTCAACTCTGTAAGGGCATTTCTCTGCATTTCTTTCTTTCCTGGAAAAACGGTCACCATTCTGCCTGGGGCTCTACCGGTGTGGTTTTCTCGGGGATCCACGGGATGCGTCACGGAACTCGCCATGGAGTCTGCCCCACGGGATTCGGGGAGTGTAGCCCCAACATCGTGACGTGGTTGGGTGTCTTTCTCGTCTGAGTGTGGGAGCCGAGCATTCCCCACTCCACGAACTTCCCAGCCAACCAGCCTTTCTCAGAGTTTCTGGGGCGAGGACTGCGTGCTGGTGGGAGCTGTGGTGTGCAGACGGCTCCCTGGACGGGTGCCTCGAGTCACCCTCGCCTCCCCCAGACATGCAGCCGCTACCCGGAGCTGACCGCTTAAACACCCTCGGGAGCCGGGTGTCGAGATGTGGGCCTAATTCTCATCACCACAGGGCCTTCACTTATCTGGGCGACCTTGGGCAACCTTGGGCGACTCAGTTAACCTCCCTGGGCCCCACTGTCTTCGTCCGTAAGACGAAGGCGCCGTGGGAGACGGCGAGCGGGGAGGCCTGCGAGCCTCTGCCCTCCTCCTGTGCGCTGGCGCCGGGGCCCGGTCCCCGCTGTCCACGGTGCAAACGAGGACCCTATGTGAACCGTTGGGAACGTGAAGATGTTGTCGTGAGACTAATAGGTATCCTCAGGTAGAGAATAATTACAATCTTCAGTGAACGAGAAAACTACCTAAAATGATAACAGATCCAAGCAAATCCCCTTGATGACAAAACACAGAATATAATCCAGACGTGGTTCTCTGTGGCTGCAAAATGATACGTTATGAAGGTCTCGGAGCCGCAGCAGAGATGTTTCATCTTCGACCGCCCGCGTTTTGGAGGGACGCCTGTGCCGCCGCCGTCCTCTCGCCAGCCCGCCGGAGGAGCTGAGCTGGAAGATATTTAATACTGAACGGTAATAGGATTCAGGGCTCATTATTCAGGAGCAGGCACGGGTTCTGGCCCATGGTAATTATTAAAATCATGTTTATGCCAAGTAATGCAATGAACGTCACCTACTTCTGACCCGGCTGTGCTCAGAGGGTGGGGGAGGCGATGTCTTACATGGGATCAATTGGATTTAGGGCGTGTTTGTGCTGCGGCAGGAACGTGAGGTCTGTTCACGGGGATTCACCGGGCAGCTCGTGGGCGGGCGGCTGAGGGCTGCCCACCCCGCCCAGGTCCGAGGGACCCCAGGTCCGGGGGTCTTGGCAGGGGCTCCTTTTGGCTACAGGACGAAATCCTGATTTCCGGGCCTGGATCGGGGACCTCCTCGGCCGGGTCCCCCGCTGGCCTTTGGTCAGTAGCCGAGCAGAGAGGGAAGGTAGGGCTCAGCCCTGGGGTGGGCGGCAGAGGTGAGCTCCCCGGGGGCCCCCGTGGTGCCGGCCAGTGGTGGGAGAAGTGAAGCGCGCCCCATCTCCCGGCAGACACGTCTCCTCTTGCTTCAGCCGCTGGATACGGGGCTGGGTTCCATGATGGGGAAGGACCCAGGTGTCCCCAGCTTTCTCCACCTGCTCACCCAGAACCCCTGGTGAGGCCTGGTGGGGCCTGGGAGCTGTGTCTGGAGTCCACGCGCGCAAGGGTCTTGCCAGCGTCTCACCACGCAGCCCTCGGTGCCCCCCTCCACGCCCATGGCCGTGCGGGCTCCCTGTCCGTCTCCTGCTGCGGCCGCCGACCCGGGAGGTTCAGAGGGAGCCGTGTCCCCAGGGTCTCCGCACGCCTGAGCTCGGAGGCTGTGGCCCTGCTTCCATCCTCCTCACACTTGGCCGTTCAGCCCTTGTGCTCGGCTTCTTGGGCACACAGGGACTCGGTCCCTCATGAGTCCCCCCACCCACCTGTCTCACGGACCACAGGACTCAGAGGGAGTCTGGAGGCTGCACCGGCTCCCACCCCGTGCCTGTTTCACCCATGCTCACCAGCTCACTCCCTGAGAGGTGAAGGTCAGCTCCCCGAGGCCGGGCGGCTGTGGGCACGGACGCTCCGAGCAGCCAGACGCGGGCCTGGAGACTCCTGGGGGGGCGAGGAGGAACACGCAGGCCCACGTGTCTAGAGTGGCTGCCTTCTGATCCTTCTCCTCACGCTCTCAGGGGTGCCTGGGATCTGCCTAATTGCCAGACTCTTCCCCAGAATGGAGAGCGTCCCGCAAACCCCCAGAAGGCTGCATGCGAGGCCGTGAACACGTTGTTCCCATTACTCGCCGTAACAGCGTATCTTGATCAATGCAACTAGACTTGTTTTCAGCTGGAAATCTGCTATTCCAAATTTCTTAAAGCTCATTCACTGTTCTGTTTCAGTTCCTCTGTCGAACGCCTTTGCGGGAGGAATTTTGACTGCTGTGGGTGATCTGTGGGCTGGTGAAGCCGGCAGATTGTGAGCCGGGTGGTAGAAAGTGGCGTTGGTGCCTGCTGACTCACTGGGGAGGAACAGACGAGAACGGAGGGCGTAATTAAAAATCCGATGGAAGAACATCCTTCATCTCTAACGCACAGTCCTTACAGGCTGCGGCCGATAGGTTCCTTCTACCGTCGGTGTGTGCGCGTGCGCAGACACCCACGTGGTTTTTCTGTTTGGGGACAGATCTCTGTGACCTGCTCGTTACTTCTTGAAGGCCATGTGGCTGCCCTGGACAGAGGTCCGTGGAGACGGGGTTCGGCAGTCTGGGGGATGACTGGGAAGATGCAGGCGGTGGTAGGGGGATGGGGCGGTTGGGAGGTGGGGACCCTGGGATGAGGGCTGGCGTCCTGATCCATGTGGCCTGACCTGCTGCCCGTGGTCACTGTGCATGCGGGCTTGGGTCCAGACTTCTGGGCATGGGGCTCTGACCCTCAGGTGCCCCCAGCCTGGAGGGACACTGCTCACGGAGAAAGCCGGGACCATCTGGAAAGGGGCTGACATTGCCGATCCAACAGCCCCGTCCCTGTTGCGGTCAGGCTGGGGCCAGAAGCCAGGCTCCGAGGGGAGAAGCACGAGGAAGGTGCTAGACAGCTGCCGGCTGCGGGTGTGGATGCAGAAACCCCATGGGCCCCGGAGGGAGGAGTGGGTGCTCTGCCACACGGACATGGTCAATCCTAGGGCACGGAGAAGCTCCGTGAGCCAAGCTCAGCCTGCCAAGCCCCGGCTCCTGGAGTTCTGGGGATCAGTCACCCCTTGTGGCGAGAGTCAGCTGCCGCCTCTGACCTCCGGGCGGGCACCTCGTGTTCCTGACCGTGATGCGGGACAAGAGCCTCGGGGGCGTCCAAGGCTGCCGAGCGTGAACCACAGCGGGGGATCCGCAGGACCCGTTCAGCTTCCTCCCCTCCCGAAACCTGGCAAGACCTGGCCAGTGGCTTTCTCCTTCCCTCTGACCCCCGTGGAACATTGTAACTATGACGAGGGAGACGGGAAAACCAAGCCTTCCGGCGCAGAGCTGCCCCCGAGCTGGGGCAGAGACTCCGCCGTCTCCCGGGGGCATTCTGCAGCCCACGAGGACAGTCCCCCACAGCATCCGTCTCCAACAAACCCACTAGGTTCCCGCAGCCTCCCCAAGAGATGCAAGTGTCCTGGAGTTTGCCTGGCCCCTTGCCGTCTGCGTGGGCCGAGCGGGTCCCCCAGGTTCGCGTGTTGCCGTCCTAACCTCGCAGATGGGGTCTTCACACAGGTGAACAAGGGCGCATAGGGTCACGAGCAGGCCCTGATCCAAGCTGTTGGGGTCCTTATAGGAAGAGGAGTTCAGGACCAGAACACACTCGAGGGGACAGCGCTGTGAGCACATAGGCAAGGACGGCATCCACACGCCCAGGACAGCGGCCTCAGGAGGACCCAGCCCCATGGCCCCGGGATCTGGAACCCCAGCTTCTGGGGCCCAGAGACCACGGACAGCTTCGATCAAGCCACCTGGGCCGTGGCCGTTGGTTGCAGCCACAGAAGGTGATCGAAAAGCCACCTCACGGGGCTCGGTCACCTGTGTAGCAGACCACTTGCAATGACAGGTGCAGAAGGGCCAGAACAGGAGGCTTTGCAGGTCCAGGAACGCCGGCTGGCCCCCGTCACCCCACCTCACACCTGCTCCCGCAGGACCCGGGGCCCAGGCCGGCGACTACGCCACCCTCACGCCCCCCTAACCACATGCTGAAGGGTTAGCTGCCCCTGACACTTGTTCCTAAGACACGCCTTCCTTCCCCATGGAAACTTTTAATAGGGGGAAAAAAATAAGATTCTAACTATGGAAATCAGATAAAAAGGGAAATAAAACACCAGAGCTTGCTGCTGATCAGTAAAAAGTTCAAAAATAGATAAATATTATACATTCCATCAAAGATTTACAATTAATTACCATTTTCATACCATTGAAGTTGTCAACGAGTTTGATTACTATTCTCAATTATAGACTTTGCAAACCCCCCCTCTCCTCCCCAAAGTACAAGTGACATTTCTAATTGCTGATCTAAGAATCCGCTTCCCAAAATAGATCGAGAAGACAAACATAAGTGTGACGGATGATGAAGCTCCGGGACGCGGTGCGGAGCTGCGGGCCATGCGGCGACGTGGGCGGGGGAGGGACAGGCCGGCTCTGCGGCCGCGGACCCGGCAGGGAGGCGTCCCCGAGCCCAGCCCTGTCACCGCGCATCCCCCCTTCACGTCTCCATCCCTAAGTCCAGACATGCGGCAAGACGCCTGGCAGGTGTCCCTGGACTCTCAGCCGGAGGCAGGTGGCCTGGGAAGTGAGGTTACCCGAATTATCTCAATGTTCCCGCGGCTGTGAGAGCACAGGTGACCTTCCCAGGGTGCGAGCCGGAGCCAGCGCCGGGCCCCGAGTGCAGGGTCGCTGCTCTCCCTGCAGCCACGAACCCTCTCCCTTGGCAGAGTCGGCAGCGGGATGCATGTGGCCGGAGTGGGGAGAGTCTCCCCAGCCCCTCCTCCACCGGGGCAGCCCCGTCCCATGCCTTCCCGCTGCTGAGGACCCTCGGATGGCGATTGCTGGTGCAGTCGCCCCCTTGAGCCATGGGCCCACCCACATCCCACACTTCGGCCATCAGCCCCCACCCGGCCCCTCCAATGCCTCACGCACAAGCAGGCACACTGCCTCCTCCCTCCCCACACCCTCTGTCCCGTCTCATGGTCCTTGCGAGGCTCCTGGTTCTGCACCCCAGGACATGGCATAGGACCCCCAACGCCAGGACCCTCTCCCCACCCCACCCTCTGCACGTGGCCAGCCAGCCCGTCCTGTTCCTTGAACCCCGTGAGCACCTGCGGAGTGCACGCCCCTCACTCCCACACCGGGCTGGGTTGTGTCTCTCCTAGGCGCCTGCTCTGGCCTGTCCCGATCTCTGGGGGCCAAAGGCCTCTGAGGTCAGAGCTGCTGGCCCTGTCCACAGAGAAGCCACGTGAGGTTCCAGGACCCGCTGCAGGACACAGCCAGTGTGTGGCAGAGCCGGACGGAAGCTCCCTCCCCACCTGCTGCCTCTGTGTCTGTCCTCCCCGCGAGCACACGGACCACCAGACTCCTGGGTATGTGGAGGTGACCCCAGAGCACACAGGAGAGCACAGAGGAGGCTCCGAAGGACGGGTGACCCTCCAGGCTGTGGGGCCAAGTGCCGTGGATGGGACGACGTGGGGCTCACGCTGTTTGGACGGAGCCACCCCAGTGGAGGGTCCCACGAGAGCATAGAGTTGCCTCAGCTGGCCCAGCTGGGCTCTGCCCCGCAGTCCCTCGCCACCTTGGGCAAGCGGCCGGATCTCCGAGGGCCAGCCTTCCACACCGGGGCTCTGACGCAGGCCCAGCTCCACTCCGCGGCTGGTCACTAAGTCCTCACTAAGTCCCTCCGTTCCGGACTACGGAGCAAGTGTCCGATTTCCCGTCAGTGCAGCGGATTCTCATACCCGCATGCACCGTGTGCTCCGTGTGTGGACAAGCATGTGGGAGGACACTCGCGATGACCCAGCCGCCGGCCCTGCCGGGCGCTCCGCACACACTGCCTCACTCATCCTGCAGCGTCCAAGCCCGGCGCTGCTTCTCGGGGATGAGATGTGGTCATGGAGGTTGGGTCAAGCGAGGCCTTGCCCCTGGGCGTGGGGTGAGAAGGCGCCCCCAGCACCTCAGAGGGTGTGTGGAGCCTGGGGTGGCCGGGGCCCCGGGCAGAGGGTCCCCCTGTCCCACCAGCTGGTCAGCGTAGCCCTGAGAGGTCTGTGCTGAGTGTGGTGAGGGGCTCGGGCTGGAGGCCTCTGTGGGGCGTCCACACACCTGCCCTGGGCACAGGCTCGGCATTCCTGGGCATCCCGGGGCGTGCACACTGCTCAGGTTAATTTCGCGGGTCACGTGGGGCCCCGGATGTCTGGTTCAGGGTGATTTGGGGTGTGTTTGTGCGGTGTTTCTGGAGGAGGTGAGCAGCGGATGCAGCACCGAGTAAAGCAGTTCACGGTCCCCGGGGTGCCGACCGCTGAGGCCCAAACAGGACAGAAAGGCGGAGGGAACCACTGCTGTGTCTCCTGACAGACAGGCCGGGACACTGGACTTCTGCCCCAGCCTGGGATCACACCATCAGCTCTCCTGGGTCCCCCGCGGGGAGACGTCGGGTCCTGGGACGCCTCAGCCTCCGTAAGCACGTGCACAGGTTCCTATAATAAACCGTTGTACCCACACCCTGGTGGTTCGGTTTCTCTAACACATTCCGCTGACAGCACCCAGAGCTGCCGCGCCCCAGGGGTGGGTGTAGCGGGCAACCAGTTTCCCAGGACGGGTCACAGCCCCTCTGTGGGGGGCGCCCCAGGGGACGCGGAGGCCACTCGCTCCTCCCCTCGGGGTCTCAGGCTGGCGGTGGGCTCCGCAGAGGAGCTCCAGTCCTCGCGACTGTCCACGGCGGTAAGTCAGGGGAGGGGTGGCTGCATCACGAGACCCACGATGGGACGGCGTCTGATTTTTATTACTCAGCCTGGGTCAGCTATTTCATTAAAAATTAGAGTTCCTGTTTAATCATTTGTGTGGCTCTGACTCATCTGATGAGAGATTTTCATGATCACCCATAAATTTAAGTGCTTATTTAAGAAAAAAAATCAGTGGTGGAAATTTATGATCAATCGTGTAAATTTTTAGAACCCAACACGGAGCTGCCAGAGGCCACCGGAAGTCTCCCGGCTTGGGAGGGGCTCAGAGAAGCGGAGCCCCCTCTGGGAGCCGCCGTGTCCCTGGCCGTTGGTGGTTGACGTGTCCCCGGTCACTGTCGGTGGTTGATGGGAAGACCACACACCCGGCCACAGGTGAAACGGTGTAGGGTGTGGCCCCGCTCAGCCAGAGGAACAGGGAGGCCCAGAGCCCCCCAGCTTCCGCGTTCATGCTGTCGTGCTCCTCGCGCGGAGGAACCAAGAAGGGACAGCGTCTGTGTCCCTCAAGAGCTTGTGGACTGTGGGCCGTGGGGAGGCAGCACTGTGGTGGGTGTTGGAAGGGAAATGTTCCTCCACTTCCTTGTTTCCAGGAGAGTCCCTGCCTCGGGGCTGGGTGTGTGTGTCCTTTCCTCCGGGGTGCTCCCACCTGCCGAAGGCCGTCCGCTCCTGCTCAGCTGCCCCAGCCCCGTCCGGGCCCCGCAGCACCCAGGGGAGCCCGGCCCCACACCTCTGCGCTCAGGGCAGGACGCCAGCACATCCCCCCAGCTCGGCAGGTGCACTGGAGTCCACTGCCCGCCACAGTGGGACCGTCTTCTGCTGTGGGGTCGGTATGTTCACTTATTTACCTCTGACTTTATCTCGACTCCTATCAGCTTGAATCCTTTATGTCTCCTGTGGTCCTGAGTCAGGGTGGCCAACTGGTCTCTGTTTATCTCAGACTTGGCTTGTTTGAAAACGGAAGGTCCCCGATCTGGGGAACTTGGCTACCCCCTTCTGCACACATGGGTGAGAGGGGACGTGCTAGTCCTGGACAAACATCCTGCCTGCAGACGGGAGACACGCGGGGGACATGCAGGAGACACTCGGAGACATGTGGGAGACACGTGGGACACGTGGGAGACATTCTGGAGACACGTGGGGGACATGCAGGAGACATGTGGGGGACACACGGAGACACGTGGGAGACATGCGGGAGGCACGCGGGAGGCACACAGGAGATGCACTGGAGACACACAGGGGACATGCGGGGGACGCGGGGGACACGCAGGGAACACGGGGGACATGGGGGAGACGCGCGGGAGACGCGGTTCCTGTCCGCCCATCCCCCGCAGGCTGCGTGTTCACGTGTGTTTGACAGGAGCGAGCACGAGTTATAGTACACGCTTGCCTGCCGCAGAGCAATGGCCCCGCGCGGCCTGGTGCACACCCGGTCATCGCTGGGAGGCTGGGGGGGTCCTGGGCAGCTCAGCCACCACACGGGTTTCCCGCCATCTGCCCCAGGATCACTCAGGGAGCACTGGGCGCTGGGCTCCGCGGGTGCACTCCTCGTGCCGGGGCTGCGGCCGGTCTCGGTCCGCAGCGTCAATGACGCCGCCGGTGAGGGTAGGCGGCTCGGCCTCCAAGGCGGGGCCGGGTCGTGTGCAGTGAAACCACACGGGGACGCACGGACGAGCCGCTGTGCCAGCCCGAAGGCCCACGGGAAAAGCAACACAGCTTCATCATGGGCCGAAGCTCCCGGCACGTTCCTCATTCTGACGTAAATGTGTCTTCTGCGCACTCAGACCAAACACCAAATGCACTTTTCCTTTCCATGACTATCAGTTATTTCCATGGAAAAACTTTATTTTTTTTAAAGATTTTTTATTTATTAATTTGACAGACAGAGATCACAAGCAGGCAGAGAGGCAGGCAGAGAGAGGGGGAGGAAGCAGGCTCCCCGCCGAGCAGAGAGCCTGACGCGGGGCTCGATCCCGGGACCCTGAGATCATGACCTGAGCCGAAGGCAGAGGCTCAACCCACCGAGCCACCCAGGCGCCCCACCATGGAAAAACTTTAAATGGAGCCGAGCCACCAACAGCCACGGCTCCCCGAGCCTGGCAGCACACAGGTGGTGGGTGTCCCTCTAGCACCCAGGACCCTAGGGGCGCCCAAAGGGGTGGATGAGACGGGTGACGGAGCCGGAGGATGCTTGGCAGACTCCCTTCCCTGCAGGCAGGGGGCTCCTCTAGGGCGGCCCCTGAGTCTGGGTCCTACCCCTCCCCCTCCCCTCCCCGGCTCCTTGCCCCTCCCCCTCCTCTGCCCCGCCCCCTGCGGTCACTTGTTCCCGTCCTAAAGTCAAGTCCTTCAGACATTCCTCTGAGTTCTGGGGAGGTAGGCAGGCGCAGACAGTCCCTTCACCACGATGTCGCACACGCACAGACAACCTGTCACGTGTCCCCTCCCGTCCATTCCTCCATTCACGGCTCCCCGGTCCACGCCGACACCAACTGGGCTCAGGGAGGCGGTGGGGAGAGGAGACACAGTCCGGATGGTGCTGGCCTGTGGCTGGCCGCAGCAGGTGAGCTGAGGGAGGAGGCTCCTGCAGAGGGATGGGAGGCTTCGGAGCGGGAAAGGGGGCGCGGGGCGGGTGGGAGTGTCTGCGGTGGCCTGAGCAGGCTATGTGTCCCTTGGGCATCCCCTGGGAATGGAGGCAATATATGAGAGGAGACGGCACTGGGGACGGTGGCGCGGGCCAGGACGCTGCAGCTGATTTCATCACACGCTCGTTTGTATGTTCTTTGGGGACCCCGGTGATGCATTAGCCCCGGGCCCCCTTTATAATGCTGCTGCCGACAGACGGTACTGCCATTTGTGCCCATCAGTCAAACAGTGGGGGGCGCGACTCCACGCAAATTATATGTATTTTACTCTTAAAAGCCACTTTTGGAAGAATGTGCAATGAGTGTACGTGCCTTCCTTGATTACGCTGATAAAGCCACCTTGGCCGCGGCACGGAGAGTTCCGGGAGAGAAGGTGTCAGATCCGTGATGCGCTTGACGGCACGCGTGTTCTCCTGTAGACCTTAAACTCGGTCGGATCGAGCTGTCTTACACGAACGCGGAGGAGGAAAGGCACGGAACGGGCTATTCTGCTACATCATAACAACCGGAAACCCAGGACGATGCCAGTGTGTTGGGTGAAAAGTGAACCCTTCATCCCGTCAGGATGGTTCAGGACTGGGAAGGCCTCAGCTCCGGGCTTCGGATCGCGGCGGGCAGACGGCCGTGGAGGCGTGGGGGCTGGGCTCCATCTGGGGGGATGGGGGAGTAGATGGTGCGTTCGCACCGGCGTGGGGCCGTCAGGACGCTGCCGACGTCATCTGCGATGACAGGAAAAGACGGGAGGAGGACAGGGGTCGTCCACGGCCGTGCGTGGCCCCAAATGCACATTTCCTGCCCAAGAGCGGTTCCAAGAAGGGTGCTGCCAAACACAGGAAGGTGGGGGCTCTTTTCCCTCCTTGTTCCGTAACCCACCCCTGAACGTCCTCGTCTAGCGGCTCCCCTGACCAGTCACTCTCCTTCCCGCCCAAAGTCAGGTCGTTGGAGAGGCACGCCTTCATCGTCCGCGGCGTGAGTGTGCGGCAGGAGGATGGTGGCTGGGAGCGCTCCACTGACCGGCCAAGCTGTGTGCCCCCGTCCCTGTGTGCAGTCCTCACCCCAGGACACAGAGCAGGACTGCGCTCGGAGACGGGGTCTCTACAGAGGAGCTCAGGTACGATGAGGTCGCCGGGGTGGGCGTGAGCCTCTCCTAAGAAGAGGTTAGGACACAGACACGCCCACAGGGACGGCCACATGAGGACACAGGGAGAGACACTATACATGTCAAGAGGCCTCAGGAGGAACCAGCCCCGTCCACGTCTGACCTGGGACACGGGGCCGAGACACTGCAGGAGAGCTAATGGGTACGGTTGAGGCGGCCGGCTTGTGGCCTTTGTTACACGGCTCGGCTGACTGACGCACCCACCGTCCACCCACCAGGGCCAGCAGCCCCAGCCACAGACAGTTTCCGATAATTGTTGTCTTCGTTCTGGCCAAGTGGGACACTGCGGCGGCAGCACAGGAGAGAACCTTCCCCTGGAGTGGGCGGATGGGAGGGGAGGAGACGCCCCCGCAGAGATGGGGTGGGGCGGACCTTCACCCCGCGGCAGGAGAGCAGGTTCCGGGGAGCGACTCCTTTACCGGGGATGCACCTCCGGGGAGCAGGGGGTGCCGGAGTCGCCTGAAGCCTGTGCCTCAAGCCGCAGACGGTCCTGCCCCTTTGCCCGTAATTCGGCCTCGGACGTGGGCTTCGGAACACGATCCTAGATGCACTCAGAGATTTCCGAGGAACACCCTGACGTCGCCCATGCGTAGGAGGAACGAATGGCCGGTTTACCAAAAGATCCTGTTTTCTCTTCATTGAAGACAAACCACTCACAAAACAGTCCCTCCGGCACACGTCTGTTTGCTCGCTATCTGTCCCCTCCCCCTGGAACGTCGCCCCAGAACACTGGGACCCGATCTGTGCCTGGCCCCCACCCCACCCTGGGGCCCCCACCCCATTCCCCAGTCCCTACCCTACTCCTGGGCCCCCACCCGGCTCCCGGGCCCCTGCCCTGTTCCCGGCGCCCACCCTGCTCCCCGGCCTCCGCCCCAGTCAGAAGGCAGCACTGAACCTGACCACCCCCTTCCCTCCCCCAAGTATCCGATGGGTTGGAATTAACCATTCCCTTTAGTTCTAATGTTCTTTGAGTCTTTTATTTTATTTTTGGGTAAAATTAGATGAGAAGAAAGCTTCCTCTGTGTAACAGTCACTTCTGAAGAAAAGGCAAATTAAATTGTTCCTGTGGGGCTGTGTCTCCTTTCACGTAAGAAGAAGCACCGTTTCTACAGAGCGTTTCCTCCCAGGACCGGGCCTGCGTGCTGAGGAAGAAAGGCCTTTGGTTCATTCGCTGCCGGTGTCGAGGCCGGGAGGGGACGTCGTGCACGGGCGGGAGCGTGCTCACGGCACGTGTGTGTGTGTGCGGCAGCGTGTGTGCGTGTGGGAGCGTCATACGCGGAGGGGCGCGGTCACTGCGGGAGGGGTGAGGAGGGACCTGCTGTCTGTGGAGAGCAGACCCGGAGAAGGAAAACCAGCGGCCCACGCTTCGTGCTTCCCATTCCGAGGAAGAACCAAGAAATTGCACGGATTTCCTCGTTAAAGCTCGCGGACTCACACACATTTTTATAAATAGAAGGGGCGCACCAGTGAGACGCAAGCGTCCACGTGCAGACACCCGAGCGCACGAAGGGACGGGCGCTCCCGGTCCCAGTGGGCTCGCCGCCCCGCCAGCGGTGACACCCAGCACCCCACGGGAGAGCCGCCTGTCGCCCGCGGAGCCTGCGTGCTCCCCAGAGGCGCGGGTGCTGCCGTCTCCGGGGCCAGGGGGGGTCTGCATGCAGCTCCCCGACCTGGACAGAGGGAACAGAGGGCACCCAGCACCCCCGTCTTCGGGCAAGGCTTCTGGACAGGACGCTTCTGGCTGCAAGGGTCAGACCCAGGCTCAGGCCACCTCAGGTGGGGGCGAGGGGTGTGCGACGGACAGCGTGGGCACCCCCGTCGGATTCTCTTCCCCGAATGCCTTTCCTGGGGAGCATCCCCCTCCCCCGCCCCACAACCCTGAGGCTTCTGGAACAGGCGGAGGGAAACGACTGCCTGGTGCAAGGCTTGGTGGTCGCCATGTCTCCCTTTCCATCCCTCCAATCCAATCCCTGGGGGCCTGGTCGTCCCTGGGGCGTCCCGAAGTCCATGCTGTGCTCCTGTGACTCCCCGGTCTGCCCGGGGTCCTGCTTCCTTCTCTTCTCTCCCCCCCGGGGGCTCCGGCGAGCTGTGCCCCTGCCGGCCCCCCCACTCCCCGCCTCCTCCGCCCCACGGGTCCCGCCCGCCAGCAGCCCCAGTGTCTCGGGTGAGACCTGTCCCCCTTTGCCCCTCGGAGTCCCCCCCGGAAGCTGGGAAGGGCGTCCGGAGGCGCTCGGAGCCTCCGGGTGCCGCAGCCCTGAAGGCTGCTTCTCCTCATCACGAGGGATGTTATTTTTGTTAAATACATCTGCAAAACACATCTGTTAATTTTCTGTATTTGTTTATCCACAGTAAAAATCTGAATTAGTAACCGTTTCACACTGGAGCTCACAAATAAACATGAAGCAGAGAACGCAACAGAAGAGCTCGAGGGTGACGCGCCCCGGGTTCCGCGCGGGCAGTCCGGTGGGCGGTGGCGAGAGGGGAGGTCGGGAGGTCCAGTCACGCCGAGGTGGGCGCCCGAGCCCGAGGTCCACCCCGCGACTGCCTGGTGTGACGGAGCCCGAGAGCCCAGGAGAGGAAGGCAGGCGAGCAGACGTCACCCCCGAAGTGACCCCGGAGCTCGGTCCTGCTGTAGCCGGACGGGCCCCGGCAGCCGGACGATGGCCGCCTGTCCCACTGGTGGGGGCGGGAGCGATGGGCATGGGGCTGCCCCCCGCCTTCAGACTCCCGACGGCGACACCTGCAAGTCTGGGTGCCCAGACACCCCTCAGGGCCTGAGCGCCCACTTCCTGAATGAGAAGGACCCACACCTGGCATGGGGCCACTCTCCATCCTGGAGCCCCGACTGGGCCGCTGGCCTGAGCGTCCCACCCTTCCAGACGCCGGGGGCCGGGAAGCCTCTCTTCCTGACCCCATCGTGGGGCTCCACCCTCCGGACCTAATATCCTCCCAACGGCACCCCCTCCAGAGCCCATCCCACGGCGGGGTTAGAGCCGCAGCCTGAGAATCTGGGGCACAAGCGTGCCGTCCACGGCCCTTCGCGATCCAGAAGTGCCCGTGCGCCTGTCATGCCATGTGCGTCGTCTTAACTCTGCAAAGCGGGCAGCCTCACCCACCTCACAGACGTGGACACTGAGGCTCAGGGAAGGAGAGCTGGCGTGCACCCGTGTGTGGGCAGCTGCGTGGCCAGGGCGGAGTCAGCCTCACGCAGAAAGCTTCTGTGAACGTGACCCGCTGACCACGACGCAGGAAGCAGGAGGGACGGGAGGCAGGAGAGGGAGGACGCCTTGGGTCCTGGGAGATGTCGCCCCCGGAGACCCCTGGCAATGCCGGGGGACATTTTGGGTTGTTACGACTCGGTGTGGGGGGGTGTTTCTGGGCGACTGACACCCCGCGGGACAAGTGGTACCTCAGCTCCGAAGGTCAGTAGTGCCGGTGGGAGGCCGCGTCCCCTCAGGAGGAGCCGAGACTCCGGGGAGGGGGGCCGGGGGGGCTGCCATCCCCTGCCAGTGGGAGGACTCCCTCTGCGCACACCTGGGGCAGCCGAGGGACGGAGGGGTCTCCCGGTGAAGGATGACTCCTCTCCAGATTTTAATTACAAACGCTGTCATGCTCAGATTAATGGCAAGGGGGTATTCTGTTTCCTTTTCTTTCTCTTTTTAACTCCAGATGGTTGTAACTCAAGGAAGCAATCACCCAGCAGCCCCTGGGGCCGGGGTGGGATGGGCTGGGTCGGGGGCGACAGGACCCTCCTCTCTGAGGGGCCGAGCAAGGGGGCAACACGGGTGGGGCGACAGGAGGCCGCGGAGGGCACCCCGCTGCTACCCTCCCTGCCCTGGGGGAGCAGAAGGGATGCGGGGGACCCACAGGTCACAGCTGCATGGGGGGACCGCCGTGCTCACGGTCCCAGGGTTCAGCTCTTCTCTGTACCCTGGGCTCTGCCACGAGCGTGAGGGCTCTTTCCGCTCGCAACAGTCCTGGGGAACCTTCTAGCAAAACCGTTGCTACTGCCTGTATCAGTGCAGAGCCGTTGGCCAGCCCGCTGTGAGTCACACAGTAGGATCCTGGTCACCCCACTGCGGGGCCAGGACCAGGCCATGTTTTCCTGGGCCCTATCTTGTCTGGCGGACACAGGTCTGTTGGTCCCGCAGCAACCGGTTGGGCGGGCACGTGACCTCCACCTGGCCCCGGAGTCCGGCCTGCACGAGTGGGACCTCTGTCTGTGCGCAGCCAGGAGTGGGGAGCAACCGTGGGGCGGGAGAGGCAGCGGGGACTGGGGCAAAGGCCTCCATCCGTCTGTAGGGCTGGTCTCCCAAAGACTGCAGGTTCGGTCACTTCCTTCCCTCCGTTCTGAAGGCTGGAGTCCCAGATCCAGGCGCGGGCATGGCTGATGTCTCCCGAGGCCTCCCTCCTTGGTGTCCTCGCGTCCTCACACGGTCGTCCCTCTGTGTGTGTGTCCGGAGCTCCCCTCCTACAAGGACGCCAGTCTGATTTTGTTAAGGGTGCCCTGAGGATCGTGACTGACGTGGGCCACCTCCGTAAAGACCTCATCTCCAAACACAGGCACGGCCAGGTCCCGGGAGTAAGGACCCCAACGTATGGATTTTGGGGACACAGTTCAGCCCCTAATGGGACTTGAAGGCGGGGAGCAACCCAGACGGCCCTGGGACTGGTGGTGTTCCCAGACGCAGGATGTGGGTGCCGCCAGCTCCGCGCATCCCGGCGAGGGCACAGGGACAGGGCCCACGTCCGCTGAGGAGCCGGGGAGGAGACCCGAGGCCCTCTCCTGTGTGGCGCGTCACCCACTCTGCAGGGAGAAGCCTCCCACTCAGGTCTTCCCAGGAGCCACGGGGGGAACCTGGGCGGGCGATTACACCGGGACGGCTCAGAACCGTGTTTCTCCAGCTTCGCATTTGCGTGTGTTTGATAGCAGCCGCTGAATGACCAGACTGTAATATCGTGTCTGGCCCCTGTAGAGACCCCATTATCCATTCACATAAACAAATGGCACAGACGCATTAAAATGCTAAGACCTCACGAAGGCTCGGTCACCGTGTTTCCATCTGGAACAGACGCGTGACTGTTACGCTCACACGCCCCCCGCAACCGCATGCACGGGGACACGGGGGGCGTCGGGGGCCGGCTCCCCCCGACCTCCTCTTCCCCAGAAGAGACCTCCCCTTCAGGTCACGCTCGCCACCAGTCCCGCCCTGGAGCTCAGCGCATCCTGCAAATGGCTGCTTCCCGGGGCCACCGTGGCACCTCCTGTCCCCCGGCTTTGGCAGAGCGAGGCCACGTCTACCCAGATTCCTGTGTCCCATCGACCCGGTCTCCTGTTGGCTGTGAGTTTGTGGCCAAGTTTGGACTCACGTCCACAAGCTGTCCATGGGAACGTACAAAGTGCGTGACCCTGGGGCCGCCGGAGGCTCGTGTACACGAAGCTGGGCCGGCGCCAGAGCCCCGACGTCGTGAGCAGACAGCTTGCCAAGTATCAGGCCTGGAGTCGTTTGGCGGTGTGTGCGGACGGAAGCGTCATCCAGAGTGGGGGCTGGGCAGCCCACCGCACGCGGCCCTGACCTCCTGGAAGGCCCCCTGTCCCGGTGTGGATGGTCCCACCCAATGCGCTCCTCATGTCCGCGCTGCCGGTGGGGGGCACGGCTGGAGCTGGGCCAGAGCCGCGGGAAGGGGTGCTGCCCCATCAGCGCGCCGTGTGGGGTCCACGTTCACGGAGCCCAGAGCTGTGAAGGCCGCCGCCCAGCTGGGAGGCTCCTGGTGGAGGGGAGGGGGCTCCGAGCATCGTGACACCCGCGGCCATCCCCGGTTGCTTGTCCGCTGTGCGTGTCCCATTCACAGCCCTTAACCGCCAACTCTGGAAATCTCCCCATCCTGAGCCTTTCGCCTCCAGTCTGCTCCCTCCTGCTCAGCCGGGCCTCACCCACCTGCGGGCAGCGGCCGACGGTCTGGAAGACACCAGGACACAGGGACCGGGATGTAGGGACCGGGCCGGGCCTCCCGCCTCCTCTCCACTGAGGTCCTGTTCTCTGCACGACAGCCCCGAGCACTGCCCGTGCGAGGCTGGTCACGCCTGCTCTGACTGCCGCAGACCCACGGGCCCGGGGACAGAGCCCGGCCGCACGGGGGCTTCCCCTGTGCGTTCTGTGGGGTCCCAGCCTCTCCCACTTGCCTCCCTCCTGCTCCTTCCCCTGTCCACACACAAGTGCCCTAATTCTTCTAAAAATACCAGACGCTATCTTCCTATGTTATTTCGAAACCGACCACAGGACCGGGGTCTGTCCCTCTCCTACATTTCCCTATGTAAAGGGCCACTAACTCCCCCTCTTGCCGGATCTCTTCTGCAGAGCGTTATCTGCCAACAGGATTTTTCATGCAAATGCCCCATTTCTCCGGGCAGCAGGGGTCTGTGGGAACATCGGACTTCTCCGAAGGCGCCGGAGCTGCACCCCTGGACCGGAAGGCTCCTGGACGGGAGGGTGCGTGGGCAGCAGGTGCGGGTGAGGACGGTGCCAAGATGGCCCTTCCTGCTGCGCCAGGCTCGCTCTCACCAGAACGTTCTTCTGACACGAAACCACGAGGCAGACCGTGTGCGGTGGGGGCCGGTCCAGGCCGGAGCCGCTGCCGCGGGACTGAAGACGGCCGGCCGCGAGGCGCTGGGGGGACGCTTCCGCCCCGCGCTGGGTGTCAGGGAAGGAAGCTCATCCATCATCCTGCTCAGTCCCAGCATAAATTTAATTACGCAAACCTGATCTAAGGCCTTAATTAAATTTTAAAAAATGTGGCCTATTCTCCCTGGAACGCGGGGGTAGCGTTGGCACCCGCTTCCTGCCGGGCTGGCTCGTCTGCGCCGCGCGGCTCGGGAGGCGCTGGACACGCGCGTCGCCGTCCCCGCCCGCGGCCTCCCGGGCGCTCCCTGCGCCGCCGCCTCTCTGGAAACGTCCGCGCCCCGAGGGGTGGGGCCTCGCGCGCCCCTCGACAGACACCCGCAAATCAGAGACCGGAGCCCGGCAAACCTTCGCTGTTTGTCAATTTAATATCCCAGAACAAACAGCCCGGATCTCTGTCAACAGCCATTACGCGGAATCAGATTGTGTTTCCTTTTCTATAAATCCAGCTCATTACCCGGCTTGACGGATTTGGGCTGGTTCCTCCTGTTCGCCTCCCTCGGGTGCACCCGGCTGCGTCCCCGGCGCGTGCTGAGAGGGACAGACAGGTAGACGCTCGCATCCCGGCTGCGGCTCCGGGCAAACCTGCCTCTCCAGGCTCCGAGAGCCAGGAACCTGGGACGCCCTCCTCTCCTGCACCGGGGACAAGGGCGCTAGATGCATTTGAGGGGGGAGGCAGGACACAGAGCCCGTCGCGGGCGACAGAGTCAAGCTCTGAGGTGCTTCTGGGGCCACCAAAGCAGCCTCGGTTCCCGGGGATCCTGCCGCTGAGGGGTGGGGAGGGAGCAGCGAGGGGCTGTGACGTTTCCAAGTGACAATCAGGGGCATCGCATGATGAGGCCCGTGTGCACACCTGCGTGCCCACACACCAGGCTCGCACACACGCTCTGACGCCCTTCCCACGCCTGGGCGCACGGTCCTCATGGGCATGGGGGAAGCAGGCAGGTGGCTGCAAACCGGCTGACCTGCCCGGAGAGCGTGCCGGAAGCCGCAGGCCGACCGGGACCCAGGTCACACTCCCGTCGGCTCTGCCACAGTGCAGGGCTCACCGATCTCTCACGACGGAAAACACGACATGGAGAGAAGGCGAGTCTCGGGCTCCCCGCCTGTCATCCCTGTGCACCAGGCCGAGTCAGGGCCCCATCCGTGGAACCGAGGCCACGTCACCCTGAGCGGCCCCGGGGCTCTGCAGGGCAAGGGAAGGCCTGGCATGAGGGAGTGACCCTGCGTGATGTCTCTGGCACCTCCATGTAACCGCAGGGCCCCGGCAGGTGGAAGGATCTGACGCAGAGAAGGGGGAGCCGGAAGCAGCAGGGGACAGGCAGGGGACAGGCTGGGGACGTGGGGCCACCACCCCGAAACGCAGGAGAACAGAAGTGTCTCCCCCACACCAACTAAGGGAATAATGCTCTTCTCTCTACGACGCCTGGAGAGTCTGACGCCCCGTGCGTTCGCTTTCCCGACCCACAAGACGGCCCCCACCTCAGACCCAACCCAAGGTCAGACCCAACCCAAAGGCAGGTGGTCGTGGGGCCTCTGACCACGGTAAATTGGGGGTTCCCACGACCTCTCCAGGGTCCAGCACCTTCCTAGAGAGCTCACAGAGCTCAGGAAAAGGCCGCACACGAGACTACCGGGTTTTTATAAAGGACACAGCTCAGGACGAGCCAGACGGACCAGGAGCCTGTGGGGCTTGGGCTTCAGCCAACACGCCCCAGATCTCCACGTGCTCCGCATCCGACGCTCCCCGGACCCAGTCCTTAGGGTTTCATGCAGGCTCCCTGCCTCCCATCCTCCGCCTGGGACCCTCCTGCAAGTCTGAACCACAGCCACAGGCCACAGGGTTAACTTCCAGCTCCTCCCCTCTCCCCAGAGGTCGGAGGTTGGAGGTCAGAGGTCAGAGGGTGGGCTGAAAGCCCTGAGCTCAGATCAGGAGCAGGTGGCAGAGGCTCAGGTGCGGTGGGCGAGGCTTCTCCGGCACGAGGACGGCTCTGCTTTCCCCGTCCTGTCCTCATCCCCTAGGAAGCCGCCCATGTTTTGGGAGCTCGGGGCCAGGAAGGAAGGAAAACCAAATCCTCATTTCTCATCCCAAATCCCGGTAGCATAGCCAGGAAACGGTCCCCCGGGGGCCTCCAGCAGAGCACACCTGACCTCTGACCTCTAGCAGCGCCAGGTAAGGAGCCGGCCCTGTACGCCCTTGGTGTCCGGGTCCTCTGTTAGGGCGGCCTCCCCCCACGGAGGCCCCCCGGGGCCCAGCAGTGACCTCAATGGAACCCTCTTGATCAATGCCTTGTGAATTTTATAATCACATCGTCTTGGGCCGTGTAAACAGACCTCGTTTTCCTCTGTTTGATCACACGCCGCCCGCGTGCTGGGAGGGCTGGACCCGAGGCTGCGCGTCCCTGAGTCCACGCCCTGTGGGTTTGCACCTGCTGCTCCCAGCCGGGCACTCGCCGCGGTCCCTGGCCTCTGACCTGGTCACAGATGCCCCGCCTGGGGTTCCACTCCGGGCCTCCAGAACCAGTGGACGATAAACCCGTGTGGTTGGAAGCCCCAGGCCCGCGGACGTGTGTTCTGTCGTGCATGGGGGACCGGCACACGGACGGGGTGCGAGGCCGCTCCCGCCCACAGCGCCCCTGCCGGTGGCCTGCCGGGCAGCTGGGTTCTCGACCCGTTTGCCGTCGACCGTGAGCTCTCCCGTGAGAGTGTACGTCACGTGGGCGGGGAAGGGACGGCCTCCACCAAGCACGAGCCTCCCGCGGGACCACTGCACACCCCCCAGGCCCGGGGCCACTGTCTCCTGCCGCTGCTGCTGTTGGGGCACCCAGGTGGGGTGGGGGCACAGCCGCAGTGTCTCCGGGCCTTGGGCTGAAGGAGCCGTCGCGGCTCAGCCTGGCCCACCGACATGCAGTCCCCCTTCAGAGACCCACGGAGGACGGGAAAGAGGAAAAATGCCCGGGCGTTCGGTGCGCAGTCAAGTTGCAGAAGCCTTTCACGGGCGCGCTCCCTCCCTCCCACCCCCGCCTCCTTCCCTCACCCCTGCCCTTCCTAAGTCCCTGTCCTGCTCCCCC